>NC_138947.1:2232318-2949818 GCF_965226115.1 Aulonocara stuartgranti | reverse complement strand
TTTATGTGTGTGTATATACACACACATAAAAGTGATCAGCGATCAGAGTATCCTGTGTGTGCTCTCATTCACAAAGTTAGGCCTCTCTCTAAAATCATTATTAACGAGTTAACGAGGTTTAAGTGTCACTTTGATGTGAAATCTTTCATGTTCTAAATCCTCATAAAGCCTGATGATAAAACAGTTTCTAATCTGACTTTTTCTCTTTCTTTTCTCCTCAGACAAACAGTTTCCTCCACTGAGCCAGAGAGTGAGTAACGTCACATCAGTCGACTTCACACAGTTCAGCTTTGATTCAGTAGATGAAGACTGAAAATGATCTTCATCTTAAACAGAAATCATACACATGAAATTCAAGCTGCAGCTTTGTCATGTACACATGAGTTTTATACATGATTGGTATAGAAATATTAAACCTTATTTACATTTTAAAAGCAGATTAAATTCAAGTCTTTCTGTTTATCAGTAAAGATGCGAGCAGTTAAAGCTCCCCTCTGTTTGTAAAATCAGGAGACTCACTGCAGTTTTTGTAGCTCAGTCTTTGACAGAGTTACAGTCAGGCAGTAAAACAGAGTCACAAACCTGTTCATGAAAATTAAATCCTTCAAAAAGAGGAAAAAATGAGCCAAGAAATAAAAAACCAATCCAAGCAGGTACCCACCGAGCACCAGATGTTCATGGAGGTTATTTTCTGCTCTACATCTGGTCGACCGGTCATGACCTTAAAAAGACGCAGCTTTGTGTCTGAAGGTCAAAGGTCATCTTTTCAGGTTTTTAGAAGGAATTGGATTCAAACATGAATTTATTTTTAGCACACTAAAATGTTTCTGTTGATTAAAAATCAAACAGACATTTGAATGGTGCATCGCTGTCATGTGACCTCTGTTTTTACCAGGTAGAAACGATGGAGTCTCTTATTGAGCTGCTTTTGGAGACACTGGCTGATCTGAGAGGCAGCGAGGTCAGAGACTTCATCGAGATCCTGAGAAGAAAACGTGGCTCAATGAGCCCCATGAGTCTGTCTGCGATGTCAGACCTGCAGGACGTGCAGGACGTGGTGTTTTTGGCGGTGAGGACCAATGTTCCCTCTAATTTTTCATGTGTCTGAGCGAACGCACAAACTCCCTGAGCGGCCCCTTGGACCACTGTGAGCAACAGCAGACGTGTGCACTGTGGTCACGCCAGCATCCAATCCATCCAACGTGTTTTATTAAAATAATCAAATTACAGCATTTATGTTAGACGACTTTTAATTAACTGCTTTAGCCCACTTACAATGAAAATTAAAAAAAAATCTTGTTCATGACCTGTGTAGCATGTTAACACTATTGGAAGGAAAAATAACTTGAAATCCAATTTTGAAAACACAACTTTCTTTCTTTTTTAAAAAATAAAATAAAATAAAGCTCTGACTTGTATTATAAGTCTGTGGTCTGGGAGAGAGTCCTGTAACTCTCTGTCTGCAAAATACAGGATATAATAACCAATGTTGGGCAATTAATTATATAGTTACTTCAGTTCAGTTCTTTTTTTATTTCAAACATATACATTCACCAACGTTTCATAAAATCATTCCATACAGTTGTTTGAAAAGGAGTAGGCAGAAGTATATACTTATTTAGCCCTACCCCCTCAGGTTTACATCCTCATCATCTAAATTTGAACAACAAAAACGTATACAATGCCTTCAACTTAGAACATAACATCTCAAAAAATATTTTCACATGTTCAACTAAAACTATATTTAGATTTACTAATTTGCAGAAGAAAATAAACATGAGTTTGACTGCTGTCTTGCGTTAATTGCATTTTCTTCATTCTTATACTTATTTAAAATTTCTTTTTTGAGTTTTATTTTAAACTGGTTTATATCACTACTGACCTTAAATTCTGGAATGAGTTAAAAGAAGAAATAAAGTCCCGCTATAGAAATAGACATCCTTTTCAATGTTGTTCTTACTCTTTGTAATTTTAAATTCCACTTCCCTCTAAAATTATACCTCCCTTCTCTCTTTAAGAACCTCAAAAAAAAACAAACCCTAATTTACGAATAAATTCTTTACAAATCCTACCATGTGAATTCATGGATTTTTTTTTCACATTCTGTCTCTCACAGTTGAAGTGTACCTCTGGTGCAAATTACTGACCTCTGTCATCATTTTAAGTGGGGGAACTTGCACAATCGGTGGCTGACTAAATACTTTTTTGCCCCACTGTATTACAATATGTTATTTATATTTTACTTTGTATCCACCAAGGGCTGTGGGTGATCTGCAGTTTCACTCTTTCTCAAGCTGGAGACATTTTCCTTTTCACACACTTTTCTTGGCTGAACAATGACACAACCTTAGTATACCTTATGCATCTCTCTATTTCATTTAATATGTCTTTGTGTGAATTATCTGCTTTCATTCATTCTATTCTGGGCATGATCTTCATCCCAACTATGTTTCATTATTAATACCACTTTATAGGTTGTTATCCTTGCTAATATTATTTTGAATACATTAAAGTTAAGTTGTAATTTATCCTTTTGTTTATTTTACTTTATTCCTCTTGTATTTATATCTATTCAGTCGGGTCTGTTTCCAACCCTTTTTAAACTACACTACTTTGATCTCTAATTTTCACTTGGTGAGGGATTATTACGTTCTTCCTAGTCTGAACTGCTCTCTTCACCTGAGCTGCTATCGTATTCTGAGTTACTGTCTTCTTTGTTTCTTACAGTCACGTACAAAATGTCCCTCTTTTCCACACCTCCAGCATGTAGTGTTAAAGTCGCTGTTTGGTGTGTGTGTGTAGCCTCTACCTCTTGCTCTTCCACTATGCATTCCTCTCTCTTTCTTTTGGATTAGTCCTGCTCCGGCTTGCTGTTTTTCTAAACATTTCTCATCAGGTGTTAATTTTACTTGTTTATTCCCCATTTTCAAAGATTTTGCTGGGCCGTCGCTGGCACGCTTGACTTCAGAGTGGTTTACTGATACGGCCTTCGACTTCACCCTAACGGTGAAGCGGTATCAGTTTTATGAGATGAAACTCAACCGTTCTCCTTTGTCACCAGCACGTGAGCCTCAGCAAAGAAAACAAAAATGGAAGTAGTTCAGCAGCGTATTGTGCTGTAAAATCAACTTACTTCCAGACACATACACACACATAGACATTTGCGCGCTAATTTGTCACGAAGTAATTTCAGCTACCTCTAAAACTAGTCAAAACACAGTTCCTTTTGGCGAACTTAAACCTATTTTATCACATTTCTTTAAACCTTTGCAGCTGTGTTATATACCAAAATAGTGTTTCTCACTCTCCGACGTCTCACTGGTGGTTCAGATCATCGGACTGAATCCCACCGCTGTGGACCAGATTAAAAACACCGGCCCAGACCCGAATTTAACGTCCTGGGGCTCTCTCCTCGTCCAAGAGGGCTGTGCACAGGCTTCGGTGCTGGCTCCCCACGGCGTCAGGAATCAGTGCTGGATCCTGGAACAGAGTCACAGATAACAGTTCTGATATTTTCTGCTCCGGCTACGAAGGACCAAATAATGTTAGGGAAAATGTTCTAAAACACTTCTTCAGTAAAGACTCAGAGAAGAGAAACACACAGAACTTCTTGCTAGCAAGGGCAGCCTCCAGACTGAGACTCGCACTGAGAAACTGCCCCGGTCTTTATTTTGTGTGTGTGTGTGTGTGTGTGTGTGTGTGTGTGTGTGTGTGTGTGTGTGTGTGTGTGTGTGTGTGTGTGTGTGTGTGTGTGTGTTGCTGATCAAAGGGTCACATAACATGACAGCATAAAAGGAACATCCTTGGTCAGGAAAAGGGTAGTCTCCCCCTCACCCTAGATGGTTCACCCCAGATAACACAGTGGAAAAGTCCAGCAGTTCATCAAACCAAAAAGCACTTAGACTAAAACAAATATAGCTACGTTAATCCTACCGTAAAACAATAAGACAAGGTACGACCTCTTCTCGTGCTCCTAGGATGTGGGGGTGAAGCCAGAACACCTTAGAATGTTACAGACCTCCTAGGATGAGACATTCTTTCAATATGTCACCAACTATATACTTCTAAACACAAATGATTACATGCAATACTCTACCATATGCAAACTTATATCATTAAAAGATTATACTGACTACTAAGTACAATTTTCCTATTAACAGAACCATTTACTTATTTCGATTGGGAGCATCCCTTTCCTTACCTTATATATTATTTGCACTGTTTTAAACTTGACTAGATCCTGGAATTTTATAGCTTGCGTCCTAATAAAGAGTGCATTTGTGTGAGCCCTATACCCCTCCTGATTTATTAGTCTAATGGCCCTTTTCTGCATTATGATTATAGTCTGAATATTACTTTTATATGTATTTCCCCAAACCTCTACACAATAACTCATATATGGTAATAGTAAAGCACTATATAACATATACAATGTTTTCCTATCCAGAAATTGTTTTGCTTTCCCCAAGACAGCAATGTCCTGTGCCAACTTTCCCCTCACATAAGTGATGTGTGATTTCCAACAGACCTTATGATCAATGATCACACCAAGAATGTCATGGTCCTGGGTCAAGCGACCCAGTATTTGAGTTCCATGTATCTTCTGTATTCATTTGCATCTAGCTTAGTTCACCTAGTTAATTTCTAGACTGCAGTTTAGTTTTGTTCCTTAGTTGTTTATGTCATCTCCCCCTGTACTAAGTCTCCCCGGTTCATGTGTCATGTCTAATCTCCATGTTTCCTGTTTTACTTTGACAGTGAATACAGACTTTCAGTGTATTCAGTTTCACTCCTCCTCTCCTGTCGTTAGGTTCATGTGTGTCAGCTGTGCTCCCATGTGTGGCCACTTCCCCTGATCATCCCTCATGTGTATTTAGTCTCTGTGTTTCATACAGTCTGTGTCGTGTCGTCTGTGTTCTCACCTCCATGTTTTCCCGGTCAGTCGTTGCAGCGAACATCATAGTCTCTGAGTTTCCTTAGCTTATCACAGTATTCGTTTTCCCAGTTTAGTTATAGCCTAGCCACGCTATCCTTGCTTTGTTTGTACACCTTGTCTCCAGCCATAATAAAGGCTCGCTTTCTGTTAAGTTCACTCCCGTCTACTCACTTGTGTACGCACCTGGGTCCATTACACACACCACCGCACGGCCTGTCTCTGCAGACCGTGACAAAGAAATTTTATGGCTTCTTCAAAAACGTAACTGAGTTTTGCAAACAAAGTTTTTTGCAGCTGTTTACCTAAAAATGTTGCCAATTTTTGCCAAAATGTTTTTTTTTAAACAAACATTTCAAACTATTTACAGAACAATCAGCTGTTCTGCATCAAATCTGATGCCACACAAATTATTTGTGCCACTCCAAAAAATAATTTCTGTCCACTATGAGATAAAGGAGAACAACAGCCTGACATGGTACATTTTTCCACCAATAGGAAAGGGTGGGGTTTTTTTGTTTTTGTCTTTGTTCACAGGCTTTCGAGCGTTTTCCTTATCAAACGCAGTTTTTACCGTTTCTTCCCGCAGTAAATATAAACAACGACAGTATTCAGGAAGAAAAACAAACACTGCAGATATTTTTATCACAACTCTGGTTTTACGTGGCCGATCAACACAATTTAAAAACTGGTATAAAGTCCTCACTTTTTCCGTCAGTTGTTCCGTCTGTCCTGCTCACATCTCCAATGGTTGTACACGTTGTCATTAACGTGGCTTCACTCCACAGCAGCCGCTTTGCTCGCTAAAACACCGGTGTCGGCACATAAGGACGCTGTCATAGCCTGTCAATGGCGTGGATTAGCTGCGTATATACGAGTGTGAATCGCGTCATTGGCTGGACTATGAGATATGGTGGCATCGTTCTAATCCCATACGGGAGCAGCCAGTCACTGACTAACACTGCAGAACAGAATTGTTAAAGTATTTACTTTAATTTTTTTGTGTGCGCAACACAGATTTTTTCTGCGCAGAGACCGTGCCAGCAGTGCCCAATTGCGCACGCGCGCAGCTTAGAGGGAACATTGGTGAGGACTTTTGGCCAACAGTCAGTGGAGAAGATCGTGGAGGTTTTAAAGGAGATGGAGAGGACTGATCTGGCTCAGAGGCTGACAGACAGCAGCTCAGAAGCTCAAAGTAAGATAAAGACAAAACATGTTAAAATGATAAAAGTGTTTCTGCTTCAGTTCATATTAGAAACAGTCAGATTTACAGAGCAAAGAGAGCATTGTTGACGAGCAGAAAATGATGTTCAGCAGGTTTAAATGTAACTTTTTTTTTGATCTCTGTGTATTTTTTAAAGCTCGATTAGCTTTTATTAAACACTTATTTCTATTTCTGTTAATTTCTCTTTTTTCAGACAAACATGTGGATGAACATCTGTCTGCACTGATCCATAAAGTGAGTAACGTCTCATCTGTCTGACTCTGCAGAGTTCAGCTTTGATTCAATAAGATGCAGTTTGAAAATCATAATTTCATCATTTAGATTAAACAGTTGTCACAGAAATGTTTTTAGATTTAAAATCAAAGATTATTAAAAAGTGTGTTTACATAAATACATCTTAATAAATAAGATAATAAAAGAAAACAAAGTGTTTCAGAGAAAACATTGAAAACATTCAAAGTTTAAAACAGCTACAAAAACATAAATCTGTAATTTTCTCAGTGAGGAAACATTTTTTCTTTATGAATGTTTGCTTTGAATTTTCCAGGTTGCAACAATGGCAGCTGTTACAGATGTGCTTCTAGAAACACTGGAGGATTTGAGTGATCAGGATCTCAACAAGTTCATGTGGTTCCTGCAGTTCACTTGTTTTCAGAAGAGTCTTCCACAAATCGAACTGAGTGATGACAGAAGAAGAATAGTGAATGAGATGATTGATAAACTTGGTCATCAGTCTGTGGAGGTGATCAGGGAGGTTTTAACAGACATGCAGAGAACTGATCTGGTGCAGAGGCTGTCAGAGAGCAGCTCAGGACTCAAAGGTAAGAGGAAATAATCTGTCAGAGTGTCTGTAATAACTTTAATACATTTTATTTATTCATTAAAGTTTATTTAACCAGGAAAAAATAAACTTGTGACATTAAAAATCTGTTTTTCAAGAGTGTCCTGGCCAACAAGGACAGCTGTACAATAATCATAAGCTGCATAAATTAATACAACAGATATGTTGGGATTATTCTTAACTGTGTGTGGAAGGATTTTAAATATAATATTACACCTTACAGTAAAAATTAATTTAAAGAATTAAATCAGAGAAACTCACAACAAGAACTGCATAATATAAACTTTATTATCATTTATAAATGAAAGAATTTGTTTCCTCTGATTTATTTTGGACAGACGTTGATAAATGAACACATTCAGGTTGTACAAACACAGTAAAATTAAACAGATTTGTTTTCATATTTCAATGTTTAAAGTAAAAATATTCAGCTTATTGAATCAGTGACTTTCTTTAGTAAATGTTGTTTTAAAGCTCTTTGAACTTCTTTCCTTTGAAAATATTTTCTTTGTTTTTTGCATTTTGAGCTCATTAATATCAGTCTTGTGTTGTAAATGGATCTTTATGTTAGCTTTGATTGAAACTCCACTATGGAGACAGACGACCTGTATGAGGTAAATGATTCAAAGTCTTTTCAGTGATTTCTCTGTGATTGTGTAACTATGGCCTCCTCCTGCCTTCAGTCAGCACAGCTGAAAGTGAAATATTAAAGCTTTTTATTGTCAGGACTCAGTGTTATACTCAGGATGAGCACACATAAAGGACACACACAGTGTCTGTGTCATGTAGTTACAGTTTGTATTCAATGTGTTGCAGCTGCAGGATCATCAGCTGAAGGATTTGATGTGGAGGAAACAGAGAAAGGTCAGTGTCCAGAAAACACATGAATCAATAAATACACTCATTGATATGAAGATGAAGAAGATGAAGAAGAAGAATTACTGAATGAAACAGAACTGGATCATTTCCTCACACGTTGATAGTTTCCCATCAAATATGACTTCATGTTAACAAGTTTAATGTTGTTATTAATCCAACTTACAAGGATCATCAGAATGAAATCAAAGCATCAGTTATTTCAAAGTGTCTGATTATTAACACTGATGTTAAATCAGTCATGAATGAAGCTTTTAATCTTTCTTTTCTGTCAGAGAAACACTCTGAGGATGAACGTTGGCCTGCACTGATCCACAAAGTGAGTCATGTCACATCTGTCTGACTTCAGATCATCCAGCTTTCATTTCATAAATACAGGATAGAAATCTTCAATAGAAACAAATGATTTGATTTTGATTGGAAAAGTCAAAGTTTGATAAGTTGAGCGTGTGCAGTGAGGGAGGTCTGCAGCAGGTCAGAAAAGTCCTGAACTTGTTAACAGAAGCAGAATAATTGTTAATCAGCTGTTTGTGATCATTGTGACAAATATGACCAATGACATCATCACCTTATGTGATGGATGATGTCATCTAAACACACCTACATTTGTAAAGTGTTGATGAGAAAACAAACAAACCTGAAAGTGAGAAATGTCACATTTATCTCATGAACATTTTCTTTGAATTTTCCAGGTAGAAACGATGGAGTCTGTTATTGAGCTGCTGCTGGAAACTCTGGATGGTCTCAATGAGCTGGAGCTCAGTGAGTTCAAGTTGAACCTGCTACAAATTTATCTTCACAAATATGACTCAGACTTCTCATTGATGTGGTACATGAGAACAGACCTGCAGCACACAGTGTTTCTGATGGTGCTGACTTACGGCCAACAGTCAGTGGAGAAGACCATGGAGGTCTTAAAGGAGATGAAGAGGACTGATCTGCAGAGGTGTGGACTCGAGTCACATGACTTGGACTCGAGTCAGACTCGAGTCATTAATTTTATGACTTTAGACTTGACTTGAAAAAATGTTCTAAGACTTGTGACTTGACTTGGACTTTTACACCAATGACTTGGGACTTGAATTGGACTTGAACCGGTTTACTTGAAAAGACTTGATATTTTACCCCAAATACAAAATTTAACATGCATATTATATAGAGATTGAAAATGTGACGTCATTCACGGGTAGAACCGCAAAGGATTCTGGGAACTCGTGGCAAGCGGTACTAGCGCACGCAGGCTTTCAATTAAAATCAGTTATACAGCGATAAAAAGAAACACAAGAAGCCGTTGTATTATTAACTGCAATAGCCGGTCGCATGACAGCCATGGGAAGCCGACGGGTAAAGAGATCGGTTGTTATCGGATTACGTCGTTGAAGAGAAATTGTTCGAGCCATGTTTCCGAAGTAACAAAGAGGCGATGGGTGGCCTGGATTGCAGCCATTCAAAGGTCAAATATAACGTCCCAGAACCCTCCAGCTCACAGGTTAGTCTGCTCCAAGCATTTACACAAAGGTCAGTGTTTTTTAGTAGTTAATACGTCATTTTCATAACATAACTGGTGATATAGGTTACAAGCAAGTCTGGCGCTGAACAGAAATTGTCGCGCTATGCTCCTTTATTTATTGTGCATAAATAGTGAATTGTCCTGACACAATATTGTGTTTCGCTTCTGTTATTATGGTACATTGACAAAAACATATACTTTTATTCACAGGATAAAACAGGTTTTTTGTATCACTAATTGCCCAGTACGATTACAGCATACAATATTATTGTCACTGCTACATTTCTGTAATGCTACCAGAAATTATTTCCCCTACTAATTAATTACCGTTGAGCTTAAAGGTCCTATTAATAAACGGTTAACGAATGTGTATTTATGACGACGATTTGTGAGACTGGTAAACTTATGATACGTACGATGGTCTTTACTTTCTACACGGTGCATTTCAAGGTCCTGTACCCATCCGGCGGTAAACTGTACCTGGGCTTGTTGCAGTGACCTGAAGTTACTAAACTTCATGAGTGTATGCACTCACTCCAAGAACCGTATGATTATAAATATGCATATAAATATGCTACGATGAGATAGCTGACTTCATCTAACTAGCAAATGTTGTCCAGGCTACGTTGGTGATGCAGTTTTTTTAATGTGTATGATATTTTTGTCATGCGATTTTAAAGCTGGTCCTACAACCGCATCCAAGAATAACATGCAGCTTATCTCAGAAATGTCGGTGAAAATTATTCTTGGAGCTAAGTTTAATTGAGCTGCATTTTAAAGAGGTGCAATTTCACAATTTGTGTATATTTTCTAAGTTCACTATTTTGTCATGTGTTGAGAAAAACACAGATTTTAAAATTACATGGTCTAACATTTACATTTAGCATAACTGCAACATTATTTTTTCGTTGTTTTTTTTTTTAAAGACTCGAAAGGACTTGAAATTCAAAGTTTCAGACTTGTGACTTGACTCGGACTTTTACACCAGTGACTTGAGACTCGACTCTGACTTGCCTGACATTACTTGAGACTTGACTTGAGACTTGAGGATAAAGACTTGAGACTTACTTGAGACTTGCAAAACAATGACTTGGTCCCACCTCTGCTGATCTGGCTCAGAGGCTGTCAGACTGCAGCTCACTGCCTCGAAGTAAGACAACAAAATCAAAACTCATTAAAGTCATAAAACTGTTTTTATGTCTCATAAACGTCTGACTAAAGTCTTCTTTGACTTTATAAATAATATTTGTAATAAAGACAAAAAAACACATCTTTAAAACATATTTTATGGCTGTCAAAGAAGCTTGCAAAGAAAAGCGTCTGGACTTCTTTAAGTTACTTGAAGACGTTTCACCTCTCATCCGAGAAGCTTCTTCAGTTCTAAGGTCAAATGGTGGAGAGTCCCAGATATAAACCTAGTGGGAGTTTTCCCCCACAGAGGGACAAAAGGACCCCCTGATGATCCTCTAATCGCCTGAGCCAAGGTGTGTAACTGGGTGTGGGTCCCAATCAGCCAGAGTTTCGGGTGTGTTCATTGTGAAACCTGGCCCCACCTTATCATGCGAATTCCTGAGGTCAGATGGCCCAGGATGTGAGTGGGCGTTAAGGCGTCTGGGAAGAGATCTCAAAACTGGATTATAGATGGCAGAGAGTTGGTGTCGTAAACCCCGCCTCTGTTCAAAGATGGTCGCTCACAGTGGACATAGATGCTTCTTTCACTCCTCTTTCAAACCATCTGTCCTCTCTGTCCAAAATGTGAACACTGGCATCCTCGAAAGAGTGACCTTTGACCTTTAGATGCAGATGGACTGCTGAGTCTTGTCCTGTGGAGGTGGCTCTTCTATGTTGTGCCATGCGCTTGTGAAGTGGCTGTTTGGTCTCTCCAATGTAGAGGTCTGGGCATTCCTCGCTGCACTGTACAGCATACACCACATTGTTAAGTTTGTGTTTTGGCGTTTTGTCTTTCGGGTGAACCAGTTTTTGTCTGAGCATGTTGCTTGCTCTGAAATACACTGGGATGTCATGCTTGGAGAAAACTCTCCTGAGTTTCTCTGATACACCGGCTACATAGGGGATGACAATGTTGTTGCGTCTGTCCTTCTTATCCTCCCTCGCTGGTGTCTGATCTTCTTTTCTGTGCCTCTTTGCTGACTTTAAGAACGCCCATTTAGGATAGCCGCACGTTTTGAGTGCTTCCTTTACATGTGTGTGTTCCTTCTTTTTCCCTTCAGGCTTAGAGGGAACATGTTCTGCCCGGTGGTGTAGGGTCCTGATTACTCCAAGTTTGTGTTCCAAAGGGTGATGGGAGTCAAAGAGGAGGTACTGGTCCGTGTGTGTGGGCTTCCGGTAAACTTCGATGTTGAGGTTGCCGTTCTCTTCAATGTGCACAGCGCAGTCCAGGAAAGGCAAACAGTTGTCCTTTGTGTCTTCCCTGGTGAACCTGATGTTCTTATCCACAGCGTTAATGTGCGCAGTGAAGGATTCCACTTCGTGTGTCTTGATTTTGACCCAGGTGTCGTCCACATAACTGTACCAGTGGCTGGGTACTCTTCCTTTGAAAGAGCCAAGAGCCTTCCTTTCCACTGCCTCCATGTAAAGGTTTGCTACAATAGGTGACACGGGGGAGCCCATGGCACAGCCATGTTTTTGTCTGTAAAAGCCTTCGTTGTATTTGAAATATGTAGTTGTAACGGAGGCGGAAGGCTGGTTTTACTTCCACAGTGGTTTTGTGCGAAGGAAGGAAACCTTCCTCCAAACGGATTGAGCAGTGGAGCCGCCGAGGGAAAGCACACATTAAAACTGTATAATTAAAATATAATTTATTATATTTAAATTGTTAAAAATGCAAAATGAATTAAAACAACCTTGGCCAAGGGGTAGCACAATAAAAGTCAATAAAACACAATATTAAAAGTCCAGTGGCCTGCGCCACGACCTAAAAGTCCCAGGGAGCTAAGAAATCCAGCAAGTGGTATAACCAAAGGAACCAGCGGAGTCCTCGCCTCCCTCTCGCACTCACGTCCTGATATGCTGAAGAAGGAGAGGAAGCGGCAGTCACTATTCTTTCCAGACAGGTTTACTTCATAAAAAAGGGATAAGTCAGAGACTTACCCCGGGTGGGCAGAGCTCTCAACTCCGCCCGCCGCTTCTTTAAAACTGGAAATCGGCACAGCCGTCTCGTAGCCTCCGCTGGTGCTGTCTCCGCTCTCCCCGCTGGTACTGTCGCTCTCTGCGCTGGTACTGTCGCTCTCTGCGCGCTGGTGCTCCTGCTGGTGCTCTGCGCGCTGGTGCTTGCATTAGCCAACTCTAGCCGCCTTAGAAGGGAAAACCCGGCGGCGTCTCGCCGCCCTATCAATGTTTCTGTTCCGGTTTCCCGAATGGGCAGAGCTCTCAACTCTGCCACCGCTTTCCTGTGGCAAACCAACCGGCACCAGCCCATCTGGGCTTGTGGCCGCCGCCACCGCCTGATATCGTTCACTCTCCCAGTCCTCACTCCACCATCAGTCTCTTCTCTCTCGTCTCCCATCACTCTTATTGGCCTCCGGGACCTCACAGGTGTGCCTGGTTCATAATCAAGGAGGGGCGGAGACTTTCCAGGACAAGTCACCGATGAATACCATAAAACATGCAATAAAACCCATAAGAATACAACACTATACAATATTAAAGAAAGTAAAACACAACCAAACATGCACAATAAAAATATCTTAGGTAACTTGTCCCTCTCCACCCCGTGACATAGTGGTGAGGCAGAGGTCTAACAGTGTGCAGATCTGATCGGGTGTGAAGTTGGTCCTGTCCTCCAAGGAGCTGTCTTCTTGTAGTCGTTTTCTGACAGTCTCCACGGCTTCCGTGGTGGGTATGCAAGTGAAGAGAGAGACTACATCAAAGGACACCATGGTTTCATCTGGATCCAGGGGAAGTTTCTGGACCTTGTCGGTGAAGTCGGTGGAGTTCTTGATGTGGGGTGTTCCCCACAAGAGGAGCAAGGATGGTAGCAAGGTGTTTAGCAATGTTATAAGTGGCTGAGTTTATGCTACTGACTATGGGTCTGAGTGGGACAGCTTCCTTGTGGATCTTAGGAAGTCCATAGATGCAGGGTATGGCATCCCCTGGGTAAAGGCAGTGATATGTAAGGCGGTCAATAATTTTGTCCTTTTCAAAGTCTTGAAGGCAAGCTATAACTTTCTTTTTGTAGCTGCTTGTGGGGTCTTGCTTTAGGGCTTCGTAGGTATTGTTGTCACTGAGGAGAGTAGTGATCTTTGTATGGTAATCTGTAGTGTTTAGGACCACGGTGCATCTTCCCTTATCAGCTGGTAAAACAGTGATGTTGTGGTCTTTGCTCAGGGAAGCGACAGCCTTCTTTTCCTGTATTGTGAGGTTGGATGGAGGGACTTTGGCACTGGAGAGCGTGGCTGAGACTTTCATCCTGATTTGCTCTGCTTCTGTCTGTGATAATTTATTAATCCGTATGGCAGATTCTGTGGCTGTGATGAGGTCTACTATGGGCAACTGTTGTGGAGAAATGGCAAAATTGAGTCCTTTGGCTAATACTCTCTCTTCCTCCTTTACATGGAGGCAGTGGAAAGGAAGGCTCTTGGCTCTTTCAAAGGAAGAGTACCCAGCCACTGGTACAGTTATGTGGACGACACCTGGGTCAAAATCAAGACACACGAAGTGGAATCCTTCACTGCGCACATTAACGCTGTGGATAAGAACATCAGGTTCACCAGGGAAGACACAAAGGACAACTGTTTGCCTTTCCTGGACTGCGCTGTGCACATTGAAGAGAACGGCAACCTCAACATTGAAGTTTACCAGAAGCCCACACACACGGACCAGTACCTCCTCTTTGACTCCCATCACCCTTTGGAACACAAACTTGGAGTAATTAGGACCCTACACCACTGGGCAGAACATGTTCCCTCTAAGCCTGAAGGAAAAAAGAAGGAACACACACATGTAAAGGAAGCACTCAAAACGTGCGGCTATCCTAAATGGGCGTTCTTAAAGTCAGCAAAGAGGCACAGAAAAGAAGATCAGACACCAGCGAGGGAGGATAAGAAGGACAGACGCAACAACATTGTCATCCCCTATGTAGCCGGTGTATCAGAAAAACTCAGGAGAGTTTTCTCCAAGCATGACATCCTGGTGCATTTCAGACCAAGCAACACGCTCAGACAAAAACTGGTTCACCCGAAAGACAAAACGCCAAAACACAAACTTAACAATGTGGTGTTTGCTGTACAGTGCAGCGAGGAATGCTCAGACCTCTACATTGGAGAGACCAAACAGCCACTTCACAAGCGCATGGCACAACTCTGTTGCTTGTGAAGCTCGCACACAAGAATTTCACTCACATGTGCTGTACCAATGTACCTGCACATGTGATGTGACAATAAAAGTGATTTGATTTGATTTGAGAAGAGCCACCTCCACAGGACAAGACTCAGCAGTCCATCTGCATCTAAAGGATAAAGGTCACTCTTTCGAGGATGCCAATGTTCACATTTTGGACAGAGAGGACAGATGGTTTGAAAGAGGAGTGAAAGAAGCCATCTATGTCCACTGTGAGCGACCATCTTTGAACAGAGGCGGAGGTTTACGACACCAACTCTCTGCCATCTATAATCCAGTTTTGAGATCTCTTCCCAGACGCCTTAACGCCCACTCACATCCTGGGCCATCTGACCTCAGGAATTCGCATGATAAGGTGGGGCCAGGTTTCACAATGAACTCACCCGAAACTCTGGCTGATTGGGACCCACACCCAGTTTCACACCTTGGCTCAGGCGATTAGAGGATCATCAGGGGGCCCTTTTGTCCCTCTGTGGGAGGAAACTCCCACTAGGTTTATAGGGCTTTGGAGCGTGATGTCACGGGGGTGGGCGTGGAAAGGATTTTGGCCCGATCCGCCATTTTGGGGTTCTAAGTAAGGAGCAAAAGCATAGCCATGGTTCGTACTTGCTGTGTGCTCGGCTGCAATGTTCGATCTTACGACCGGCACGGGAATAAGTTTGGATTGTCTTTTTATGCTTTCCCAACCTGGAAGCAACATGAAGGAGCTCATGTATCGGATATTACCAAACGAAGGCGTCTAGCCTGGATAGCAGCCGTGAGACGAGCTGATATCAAGTTCTGTTACGTCTCCAGATATCAGCTGGTGTGCTCAAGACATTTTCATTCCGGTAAGTTCTAAATATGTTCTTATCACACTTTATAGCTGAATAATATTATCGTTGGTGGTCTCGGAAGTTATAGAAATTGCGATCAAACATCAAATGGAGTGACTTTGCAGACATATGTGCTATGTAAAGATTCGCAGGAGGAGACAGGGAGGACACAAATTGGCGTTAATAATTTGCCCGATTATCAATGTGTTAATTTGCATCTACTTTACAATTATGGGCATATAATATGATAACGATATTTTAGCAGTTTACTGATAAATGTATAACATTAATTATGGTGGGGGGTGGAAAATGGCTATTTCACTCGATGCACTCCAGCTGACTTACTTTGACGACGTACTCAAGAGTTTGGCGGCTTGAAAATAGCCAAATCTTGCACCCAGCCATTTGTAAATTGGATGTGCGCCTCCAGTGACTTGTAATTACGAAACTGGTTCGCAGTGTAAGCGCTTACTCCACAAACAAGATAGGTGAAGATATCGGGGTAGGACAGTGGCGGTAAGTCGTCTGGGTCTTTACTCCACTGCCGTATGTCGTATGGGTCCAGATTTGCGATGCACTCTATTTTTTTTCAAATACCGCTGCTTCGCCTCTGGACGCAATCGGTCTGTATACTGTCCGTTTTCTTTTGAGCTGCTTTTAAACATGTTTCTTGTCGTCGTCGCCGTTCCAACAGTGAGTTTGTTTGGATCGTAGACCCCGAAAATGGCGCCGCGCTCCCACAATGCATTGCGGCGTGACGTCAACTCCAAAGCCCTATATCGGGGACCCTCCACCATTTGACCCCAGAACTGAAGAAGCTTCTCGGATGAGAGGTGAAACGTCTTCAAGCAACTTAAAGAAGTCCAGACGCTTTTCTTTGCAAGCTCCTTTGACTACGGTGACCTGGATGACTGAGAACCTTCACAGACATATTTTATGGCTGTTCTGGAAAAATATACTTCAATAAATACATAAAAATGAGACCAGATTAAATCAAAATACTCTGTGAGGAGGAGTAAAAATGACTCCTTCATACTGTTTATTATTGCTGAGGAGGTTTCAGTGTAATTCTGCATATTGTCCATTTTTCCAAAGTCATATTTCCTGAATAATTGTCAGTTAGTTGTTAAATGTGTTTGTCATGAGTGACTTTGAGCACTTTTCTCCTCAGAGAAACACTCTGTGGATGAACGACGCTCTGCACTGATCCACAAAGTGAGTCATGTCACATCTCTGATTCAGTACAAGACAGCAGGCTGAAAGTCAGAGGACTAAAGTATCATCAGTTCTCATGTTGACTCATTTTTCTCATGATTTCTGCTGGATGTTTGTGACAAACTGAAGCTTCATTCAGTTTGACTTCTTCAGCAGTAATTTTCTGCAACACTAATGTCAGGATGTCTTTACCACTGAGGATGAGCTGAGGAAGTGTCAGCATGTACATTTGTCCTGACTCTTCAATAGGACAGAGAAATCTGAAAACATCAAACACTTTCAGATTAAACAGGAAACTTTATTCTACTTACAAATATTAATAAAGAATGAAAGATGATGTGAAATCAGGGAAAGATTCTTGATGGATATATTTCAGTTTTTATCTGCACAGTGAGAGAAGAACTGCAGCCTGTAAAGAAAAAGTATTCAAACCCATAAAAGTGGATCACAGTTTTAGATTTTCTTCATTTTTTTCATAAACGTACCACAACTAGTAAATAGGCGCTTGTGTTTGGCTAAATAAATATGTGACCCCGTGATTGTGTTTATTGTTCCAGATGGCAACAATGGCAGCTGTTAAACATCTGCTTTTAGAAACTTTGAATGATTTGAGTGATGAGGAGCTCGAGACATTTAAGAGGCTCCTGCAGACGATCCTTCCTTGGAGGAATCTGTCATTCTTCTCGTGGAGGTTGAATCGATCATTAGTCAGAGCAGATATAATGAATCTGATGGTGGATGAACTTGGTCATCAGTCTGTGGAGGTGACCAGAGAAGTTTTCATGCACATGAACAGAACTGATCTGGTGCAGAAGTTACCAGAGAGCAGCTCAGCATCCAGAGGTAAGACCAACATGCATGAGTGTAAACTCTGTGTCATCAACAGGTTTTTGTGTTGGTGGTGTCATGGTGGTGCAGTGGTTAGCACTGTGTCCTCACAGCATGAAGGTTGTGTGTTTGAGCCTCCTGGTTGGCTGGAACCTTTCTGTGTGGAGTTTGCATGTTCTCCCTGTGCCTGCATGCTTTTCCTCAGAGTGCTCTGGTTTCCAGTCCAAACACATGCTTGTTGGCTTTATTGCTGGTTCTAAATTAAATGTGGGTGTGAAAGGTTGTCTGTCTGTTTAAAACCTGAGGTGGACAGGTGTACCCTCTCTCATTATCACAGCTGGGAACCCCCAGTTACTTTGGTTGGACAGGATGGAGGGTTTCTTTGTTGGGTTCTTATGTCATTTTATTTAGTTTCACATGATTTTCTCTTTTAAATCATCTGTGTCGTCTGAAGGCTGATTCTACTTGGATGTGTGATGATGTTTGAATCCTCAGAGTTGATGGTAAATGTCTTTCCTCCTCAGAGAAACACTCTGTGGATGAACATGGAGCTGCACTGTTGAAGAGAGTGAGTGTGACTTTAACTCAGCTTTTACAAAAAAATAGTTTTTAGTATTGATAGAAATGAAATAACGTTTTCTTATGAAACTTGAAGTTTTGCAGTTCATAAAGAGAGTGAAGTAAATATCAAAATCACCAGCTGTCTCTTCAGTGATTATTCTAAAACATATAAATATTCATGAAGACATCTTTTTTTAATGAATATTTGATATTTCTACTACAGTTTCTCTGGAAATTAAATAAAAATAAATCTTTAAATTGTCCAACAGATATTTTACAGTAACTTAATACATTGTTTTGGTTTTACAGGAAAAAGAACAGGAAGCTGTCAGACAGATTCTCTTGGAAACACTGAATGAATTTAGTCAAAAGGATCTAAAGAAATTCAAGCAGTTGCTGCCGTTCACGTGCTTTAAGATGAGCCTGCCACAAATGGAGAGTTACCGGTGTCAAAACAGAACAGAAGACCTTGTGAATCTGATGGTGGATAAACTTGGTCATCAGTCTGTGGAGGTGACCATGGAGGTTTTAACAGACATGAACAGACCTGATCTGATGCTGAGGCTGTCAGAGAGCAGCTCAGGTGAGACCAAAGTTTAATAAACAGATTTTCATAATTTACAATAAACTTGTTTAAACAACTTCTAATCAACAAACATTAAAAGAAACAGGAAACAACAGACGTACAAAAATAACTTTGCATAAATCATCAGAGCTGAATCCAACCTTTCTCTCTGTCTGTCTTGTTCTGACATCACTGGTGAGAATATTTGAATTCATCAGCTTTTGATCATCTTAGACGTCACTCAGCTGCACGTCCTGCTGAACATGTTGTTCTGATGTTGAAGCAGCACTGCACAGCATAAAGTGATCAAACAGCAAACATGTGGACAGTTAGAGGATGATTTTATATGTCAGCATAACATCATTCATTTGAATTCTTTGTGTCTCAACAAGGACGAAAAACTGAAAGAAGTTCAGAGCTTGAAGGTTGTCAGAGCCTGACGGTAATCCCTTCCATTCATCCATTTATTGCTAAAGTTTCTTTCTTTATAAACATGTGTACTTATTGACTAAAGAGACTGTCCTCTGCAGCAGGACTGCAGTGATTGGACTAAACTTGAACCTGAGGTGAACAGTACAGATGCAGACGAGGCTCCAACTTACAGGTAAATCAACTTCCTGAATGCTGCAGCACAGCAAACTGGAACTACAGGAAACAGTTCAGCTTTGGATTTATTCCCAGAGGAAATTCTTCATTTTGCATCCGATTCACACGACTACTCTGTGTTTCCATTCACTCTGTTGTTCCTTCATGAGTGTGTATTTAATTCCTGTTTCAGCCTTCAGTCTGCAGCAGGACACTTTGAATGCAGAGTCTCGGGCTTGCGCTGGGTCTGTAAGGGAAAGACCAGCTTTCAGTACCAGTTTAGATCTTGGGAGGGACACATGGAGAGGATGGAGAGCAGACAATACATGCCTGCAGGTCCTCTGATGGACGTCACAGTCACTGCTGGGAAGTTAAATGAAGTTCACCTGCCACACTGGATCTGCATCGGTAAGAGGACATGAAGGAAGACTTTCAGATGTTTGACATTTCTGACAGTGAGCGCACAAACTGTTATAAACTGTTCTTCTCACCATGTTTGTGTTGTGTTCTCCTGCAGATGACATCCCTGACATATTGGACACGTTTGCAGTCCTTCACATAGATGACTGTGGAGATGTTGTGGAAAAAGTGTCTGAGGTCACACCAACACATGTCAAGTTAACTGAACCACATTTCTCTCTAATAGGGGCTCTGATACGTTTATTCTTTCCTTTGAAAATCAGCTGTTACACGTTGATGTACTATAAACCCAACACATCATTTCTTAAACTCCACGTCTATCCAATCCGACAGGATCCTGCTCTGGAACAGGTAACTGAAGAGATTCAATGTATTAGGATCAGTGCAGGCAAAGAAAGTCACAGTACGATTGCTTTTATATTTTATACTAGACAAGGTGAAAAATATTATCTGGGCACACTGACCATTATTTTTAAATATGACATCATACTGACTGCAAACTCAATGATAAAAGTGTAATAAGTTAAAATGATCATTATCCTAACAGTTCGTCATGAATTTATTTTGCGATTTTAAATCCAAACGGAATCTTCAGCTGCTGATGACTGATATCATCTGATAACAGGGAATAGACAAGGAAGAATCCTCAGATGGATACAAAAGAATCAAAAAACCACACCCAGACAAGTACCTGCAACCTGAGCGTACTTTCAGCCTCAGAGCCGACATGGAAACAGCAGAAATTCAACCACAGGTACAGTTTGTAAAAAGCTCTGCTGAGGAGATCTAGCCCCTCATTGTATGTGTGGATAAACCTCTACTCAAACATTTCAGTCATGTCCGAAGCTTGTTTTTAAGAACGCTTTCTGCTGTTCTTACATTATTATGGTAAATGGCCTGCATTTGTATAGCGCTTTACTTAGTCCCTAAGGACCCCAAAGCGCTTTACACTACATTCAGTCATTCACACACACACATTCACACACTGGCAATGGCAGCTACATTGTAGCCACAGCTGCCCTGGGGCGCACTGACAGAGGCGAGGCTGCCGGACACTGGCGCCACCGGGCCCTCTGACCACCACCAGTAGGCAAACATGGGGTTAGTATCTCGCCCAAGGATATTTGGCATGCAGTCAGGAGGCAGCCTGGGATCGAGCCACCGACCTTCTGATTAGTGGCTGACCTGCTCTGCCACCTGAGCTATTACCACGTTATCACCACAATCTTCAAACACTTTTATAACCAAAGCATGTATTTTTAACCCACTAAACCATGAAAATTGTTTAGTGGGTTAAAAGCTGCACAAAATATGTATTTTACATACATCTATCCATCCATGCTTTTTCTTCTACTTATCTGGGCCGGGTCAGAAGGGCAGCAGTGTGATGAACAGTGATGAGCTTTCTGGAATATGAAATAACTGGATAGCTTCAGCAACACATCACGTACAGAGTCAGTGATGAATACAAATGTAAAAAGGACGAGCAGACAGATTGTAATTCACTCTGCACAGAAACAATATGGACGTGTTTGTTGAGCTGTTTGAAATATTGCAAACCTTTGAACATCACGTTTGAAATTACTCCGTGTGTGTGTGTGTGTGTGTGTGTGTGTGTGTGTGTGTGTGTGTGTGTGTGTGTGTGTGTGTGTTTTTTTTACACTTTTCCCCACAGGAGTTAACCTTCAGATATAACAGGATAAACTTCTATGAAGTGTTCATTGAGAATCCAGACAGAAAACTCAGGCTTACACTCCTGCACTCAAATAATGAACCAGTCTGGACATGTGATGTTCATCAAGGTTAGTTATTCTGTTAAATAATACAATGTACACAAAGTGTAATGGAAAACTTTCATCCTTTTATTTGACGACTGCAAATTGAAGAGCAACAGCAATGTGAACGTGTTGTTTCTCTGCTATTTCATAATTTTTGGTCCCTGAATGCAGCACATCAAACAACAATATCAAACACTCATATTTTGATTTTCCTTTAATTCCAGATGACTATCCCATGTCTGGTTATGTTGAAGGTAAGAAAATACACTCAAAGAGTATTCAAACTAATTCTTTGCTTTCACTCATAACATAAAATGTGTTGCTGTAGCTTTAACTCGTATAGTTAAGTCGAATGCTGTTTAACATAATAGTTTGTACTGTGTTGGTACTGCTAAAACATTCCTGGCATCAGTGACTGTTCAGTTTAGAAGCTCGTCTGTAATGACAAACAGACTTTTCAGACACTGAGTGAATTAAACAGATCAGCAGTGAGTCATTTAAAACTAAGAAGAGTGAGTTAAGGGCAAATGTGTCTATATTAGACAATTTGATCTGTTTCTTTGTTTGTAATGAAAATTAATTAAATTGGTGCATTTAACACACAATTAAAAAAATGTCTTTGCAGCTTCAGGAGCTTCAAGGGGAGCATCTGGTGTCAGTACTTCAGGTAATGGTAACATATATCAACTCTGCTGTTTTCTTATTAAAGGATTTTGTTGCAGTTGTTGACAAGAGGACCCAAGTGTAGACACTGCACAGTAAGCAGGCGCACTCAGAGAGCACAACTCCCCCTAAGAGCAAGGGCTGTACTAAAAGTTTGATGTTTATGATGTTTTTGTCACAACATGATGACATCAGCCTGTTTTTATTAAACATATCTACCTCAGCTGTTACTACAACATGCTGATGTCAGCATTGTTGATATGGAAATCTAGTCTAGTTTATTAACCTTTTTGTGTTAAAGAGCTCAAACGAAGAAAGTGTTGATGTTCCACAATGACTAATATGTTGCTTTAAATTTTTGAGATTATTAAATAGAAACTAAAGCTTTTTCCTATATCGTGGGACCCTGACCTGTGACCTTTGACCTTGAGATATTACATACTAAGATGGTGTATTTAATTATCTTCACCCATGTGATTGGAGCAGAATTGGCTGAAAACTTTGGCTTCTATAAGCTGTCAAAACTTTATGGCATCATTGTGAACTGAAAAAATACAAAGTGTGCTGTACATCCCTTACCATGCCCTCTCATATGACCTATTACTGGATATGTTGTTTTTTTATGTGATTATGGTTTTGACCTTGACCTTCATTGTTGGCGTCCAAAATCAAAGTTGACAATAAAGGTCCAGGTTAAAAGCTTAGTTAGCATATTGTTGTGAATTTTGACAATCCATAAAAAAAACACGAGGGAAAACAAGGCAGGAGAACAAACACATAAACTGCCACAGAGAGGGCAACGACACAAGGAGTAACTACTAAATAATCAAGGAACTAAACAGGGTAGAAACTAAAAACAGGATAACTAGACACCATAGGACAGCGGTCCCCAACCCCCGGGCCTCGGACCGCTACCGGTCCGTGAGTCGTTTGGTACCGGGCCGCGAGAGTTGAGGCTCAGGTGTGAAATGTCTGGTTTTCATGGTTTTTATTGGTTTTCAGTGTTATTTTGTTATCGTTTTTATCGTTAACTCTGTTTTCCTGGGTCTTTTCACGTGTGTTATGAATAAAATTTTTTTTGGTACCGGTACTAGTTTTATTTTGTTGTATTTATCCGCGACACCTTAAAGGCCGGTCCGTGAAAATATTGTCGGGCATAAACCGGTCCGTGGCGCAAAAAAGGTTGGGGACCGCTGCCATAGAACACTAAGTGAACTTGAAGACAAACCATAATACAAAATGACAAAAAACACAGGAAAACTCAAAATGCTGGGTCAAATGACCCAGGATCGTGACAGCTGATGCTGTTAGGTATCAGCTTGTGATAAGAAACAAAAATGGCACCATTTATTACAGAAAGGTTTTAGAAAAGAGCTCCATTGAACAGAAGTATGGTTTACTTGGAGAGGAAAGGATGCTGGTTTGATTCCAGTCAGAGGCACAAATCCCCCTTTGTGTTATGTCAGGAAGGGTATCGGCTGTAAAACTGCCAAATCAAACATCTGCAGTGACCCCGTATGGCAGGGCGCAGTTGAACGTAGCTTATTCCAGATTTCAAAACATATTTTCAACATTATTCTGAAATTGCATTGAAATGGTCTGAAACCAAATCTCAGACATGACGGCTACACCTGTTTAATCAGATGACACAGCTCATTATTAAACTCTGATACATCAAACAATGACATCAAGCGTCCATATTCCAATTTTTCTTACATTAAACGTGTCATCCAGTTTCTGGCCACGTTGCAGGTTAGAGAATTACATATATTACATATATATAATAAGTATTTATGTTGTGTTAGAGCTGAGATGACCCCTTATACAGGAGATACTGGACTGGTTTAAAGGTTTGGGGTCTGTTTTACTGTAGAGTATTACCCTAGTAGTAATCACCAGAAATTAAGCTGCTGGTGGGGAGACTCGCCTCCCTGTAACTGCCTTTGTCTGTATCTCTTTCTTGGCTCTTGACGGAGGCAGTCGCACTTTCTCTTTTTATCATTCACCATCCTCTGGTGAATAATAATCGAACAGGACCGCCTACCATGTGTTTCTCTTCAGGTTTAAATCGTTTGGATGTTTGGAGGCTGGCAGTGACGAAATAATAACTCGACTAAAATGCGTTAAAGCAAAAGTAACGAGCCGGTTTAGAAAATGTGAGAAGTAGAAAGTACAGATATTTGTTTATAAAGGCAGGGAGTAAAAGTAAAAAGTAGTGAGAAAAAGTAAGACTCGGGTAAAATACATTTGTATTTGTACTTCGTTACTTCTCACCTTCGTGCCCGAGGCCTTGAAACTGCCAAGCAGATGCACTCTCATGCAGCTCCTCATTTCCTGATAATAAAAGAGAAGACTGCAACATTAACTAGATACAATAATCTTTAAATGTCTGGATGAAAAAAGGAAAGATGTCATTTATGTTCTTTTTAAATAGTCGACCAAAAGGAACGAATGTGTTTTTAACATTTAATGAATTTTAATTATGAAATAAATGAATTTTTTAAAGCATTTTGTTATGAAAGCTGAGAATAAAGTGAATAAAAACTTCAGATGATAAACAACCCTTTTTTTTTTTTTTTTTTTTTTATTTCTTTCCTTTTCTTTCTCCAGGCAAGGACTTTGTGGACAAACACAGAGTCCAGCTGACCAACAGAGTGAGCAACATCGCACCCATTTTGGATGAGCTCCTAGACAATGAAGTTATCGACCAAGAAACTTATACCAGAATTAGAGCTCTGTCTACCACTCAGGACAAGATGAGGGAGCTCTACATTGGTCCCCTGCAAGCTGGTGCAGCCTGCAAAAAGTTCTATGACATCCTTTTGAAAAATGAGAAATTTCTCGTTAAAGAGCTCAGTGAAAAGGATTAAATGTGTTGAAAAAAAAAAAAACAGTTTTTAGACCAAATATAGATCTACCAATATCTACCAGAACATAACATGATTACATTACAAAGGTATAGATGCCTTTTCTTTGTGGGGGTTTTATTTTACACTTACATTTTTGTAAAAACTGTTCTATGTGTTGCATTTGCTCCTCAGTGGCTCCTTTAATTGATCCATTTTACAGGAAAAACTATGGATATTTGAAAGTTTTATATTAAAAAATGTAAATGTTATATATGTTAAAAATGAATCAGCGATGTCATCAGCCATGTTTTTATCCAAACACGTTTCATCCCAAAACGTAACATATATGTGACAAATCGTCGCTATGTTGCTCGTTCCCAGGCGTGAGAGCGGGTTGAAATTGATAAATGTAAGGTGATGGTTAATGCTAGGGTTAGGGCCGCGAAGAGAATAAAAAGGGGAGTGCTTCAATTAAGAATCCTGAGCGTTCATAAGGACACAGAGGGGTACCTTTCGCATTACTATGAATCATCTGGGGCCGTGAAGCTGAATGAGTTTTATCCATAAATCATCCAAAGCCTCATTAATCTCTTTTTCAATGTCATCATCTTATTGTAACTTGGAACATAGTGACAAAGATTTACTGTCCTTAAAAAAATAAACCAAAATTAAACTCTCATGTTTTTCTTGTTCATTTTGATGATTAATTAAAACGTTTTATAATTTAATCTTTGAAATAAAATCTTCATTTTTATCAAATGATTTATTCAAATAATAATGCAGTGTACATTATGGAGGGAAGGGGGAGGCAGAAAATCAGAATATTCATTCAAAAAATATGATGGTAAAACACTGGGAACAATTTCTGCACAAGATTTTAAATGATGTTTTGCATTTGTTGTCCACATACGCGGACATCCCATTTTGGGTTGTCTCGACCACACTACTAAATTTTGCTCTACAAGGGCCTGATATCCACTTACGGGGACGTTATACTGCCACTGTTCTATCGAAATCTAAAACGAATGTGCTCATATGTGAATATCAGGCCATTGTAGAGCAAAATTAGGTAAAAAGATAATTCTTTGTTTTCACATTCATCACGTCCCAATCAAGCGCTCGGGTCTTAGGAAGTTACAGGACTTTTTTCAAAGTGGCTAAACAAATATGTAAACACTTTCAACTCCTTAATCAACTTAATCTGTGAAGATTTGAGCATCAAACTTCACCCAAAGTACCTAAAAAACGAAACACTGAATGAATCACTCTGGCACAACATATGGTCTGAAATCATCTGCTTCTGGACTGCAGAGAAAACGTGAAAAAGACGCGCGTAATGTTAAAAAAGAGGAAGTAGGGAAAAGCCGGCTGCAGGTCACAGACTTTACCGCGGAGGAGGCGCTTCGGTGGTTCTGGAGATCCTGAAACAAATCGACAGCAGCGCAGAGGTAAGAATCTGCGATTAGTTTCATATTTTAAACCCGACACAAACCGCTGCGCTAGCTCGGTGTCAGGGTTTGAAGACTGAGTGTTAGATTATTGTATCGTACGGAGCGAAACCTAATAATGAGCAACTACTGGAAGGACCGCTGACGTATCCGCACATCTGTACAACAAATAAAGTTTAAAACGGAAGCAAAACTGTTTAAAAAAGTCTGTCTGAAGGGGGAACATTTTCTCAGCTATTCTCACAGTTGTAATCAGCACATTGGTTACTAGGGCAGCGTGCTGTTTTTATTAGCAATGTTTTATTAGCAATAGATCGAATAAAATAAAGAAAAGATAAGATAACCTAATCCTGAAATGAGCTTATCTATGTATGTCCAGTGGAGCCAAATATTAATAACCTAAAGAAGAGCCATGATTTAGTTGGTTTTAATGTTTTCTGGTGCATCAGCCCATCGTTTATTGTTTTCAACCAACTGGAAACAAATAAGGTGCACAGTTTTAAATCTGAGCAGCCCTTCATCCTGTGGACAGAAGGAAGTTGTTTATATTCTATCAGTGTAAAACATCATCATCATCAGTATTAATCAATAGTTTTTCCCCTCTGCTTGTTCCAGCTGCAGCATCTGGTGGATGTACAATGGCAGACGGTAGGTGCAGCATGAAGTCCTCTCCCTGTAACTGATCCTGACTCAAACTATAACTTAGCCTGAGGTCAAGAGTAATGAAAAAAGAAAAAGATGTGTGCACTGTGAGGCACAGAAATGAAAACAAGTTGTAGCGACTGTGGAAGTCGCTAGAGGCCGGGGATGAAGCCTGCCTATTTGCCTGACGCGCTGTCAACTTTACGCAATAATGCGAGAGGTGGAATTGTTTGCTTGTTTATTAAAGTGCTTTGAGAGTTTACAGAGTAATGTCATCGGCTCCTGATTCAGACTCTTACAACGTCACAGGCTCTAATATAACGAAGCGAAACATGTTGTGCAGCGGTCAACAAAAACTACGGCTACCCAGCCCTCCTCTCTGTCAAAATCAAAACCAGTGAATGACAGACTGACAACGCCCATCTATGTCACCGCTAGCACCCACGTGACTCCCATAACAACCAAACAAATAAAAACCCAGTGATCATCAAAATTCAATACATTCAATTATGGCTGCTACACAAGTCTTTGAGACTTTGGTGACGTGTGCTTTGTGGTGTTCCTGCAGTCTAAAAAAGTAGTATCATTTTAGCCAGCTCCTGATTTTAAAGATTATGCTCTCAGCTGTTTGGTCTCCAAAATCAATGAAATGCAGCCAGATGCTGCTCCTTTTCCATTTTTGCTTGTTTCTTCACTTTTCTGTGGTGCTCTGAGTACCTGGTCCGTACCACTACACTCGCTGTTCGCCCCGTTCCTTTATTCACATAACTGTCTGATCCTTATCTGTCCCTGCATGCCATTGGTCACACGGTGTGCCCACCAAAGCTGCTGGTTGCATGGATTCTCAGCAGGGCTGAGTGGTTGAGGCTGAAGAGTCGGCTTTTGTCATTTGCTACAAAGAATGAGCTCTTTGTGTCGGCTCGTTTGTGAATGACACATCACTAAACCCTAAGTTCGGCTGTGGTGCTGCAGCATGAGGACAGAAATCACTTAAAAATAAATCATAATAATTTCTCTTGTGAGCACAGGTGGCTTCTGTGTAAAGGTTATGATCAGCTGACCGACGCTGCTACTATTTGTGGATTTAGCCAACTGAATTCAGCAGGCTTATAAGCAGATGTTCCATGAGCTGTGATGGCTGATTTCCAATTCAATCAGTTCAATTTTATTTATATGGCACTGAATCAACGATTGCCTCAGTGTTCTTTAGTGTGAAGAATGAAGCTGCTGTTAAGGTGGAATTCAGTATCATTACCTTAAATTTAATTTGGTGTTTGCTGCCCTTGATGTAACCTTGACCATGAGCACCACAGTCTGTTCTGCACAATCCAAAAACAACAACTAAAGCAACCATTCCCAAAGTCAGGAGTGCTGCTGCTAAAAACCCAGGACAGGTCTGGGCTGAGACAAAAATCGGTGGCGGCTCATCATGATGGGTCTGTCTGTCTAAAAAACCTGGACCCCCCATGGCTGACAACCAAGATCACGTGAAGTACCCTCTGAAAGTCGGCTAAAAGATGTGAATGAAGCATCCAGCAGCGAGCGAAACCAGCTCACTAGATTCTCTGTAATAAAAGAGGAAACTGCAACATTAACTTGACTCTTGGAAATTCAGGAAACACAATAATGTTTCAATGTCTGGATGAAAAAAGTGAAAGACATCATTTATGTTCTATTTTTAACATTTAATTAATTTTAATTATGAAATAAGTGTGATTTTTTTAAAGCATTTTGTTATGAAAGCTGAGAATAAAGCTAATAAAATTTTCACATGATAAACAACCGTAAACTTTTGTCATTTTTCCTTTTTTTCTCCAGGAAAGCATTTTGTGGACAAACACAGAGTGGAGCTGATCCAGAGAGTGAGCAACATCGCACCCATTTTGGATGAGCTCCAATACAAGGAAGTTATCGACCAAGAACAATATGACAAAATTAGAGCTCTGCCTACCTCTCAGGACAGGATGAGGGAGCTCTACAGTGGTCCCCTGAAAGCCAGTGCAGCCTGCAAAGACATCTTCTATGAAAGCCTTTTGGCCTTTTGTTTCTGATGTAAACATAAGAAATATCAGACTCTTTGTTTTATGCTTTAATATCATAGTGGGCGGATTTAAAACACTGGTTATAATTTGGACCTGGTGACATCATACAGGCTACGAACGTTTACTCTGTTGTTAATAATTATTCCAGAATAAATGCACTTAAAAAAATAAACTTTAACTTTTTATTTTATTTATTTTATATTTTGCTCTCCATAGAAATATATCCTGTCAAAATTATGCAAATTAGAAATATGAACATGCTGCCAAAAAACCCAGAAAAAATAAATGAAAGCAAACACAAGGTTGGAGCCGCATGTAGACGAGCAAAGTGCGCCGACTTTGTTCAACATTACTCGGCAACAGGGAAAGTGAGGCAGGTTGCACTGGTGCATCTGTGACAGCTTCACTTGAAATGCCTCCACCGCATCATACATGCCATGAACTGACAGGTTTCCTTGCTGAGCTCAAAAACTCTATTGAGAACTTTTATCCCAACTCAGCCAGCGGACCTCTGTATGATGAGGAATGTTGGCAAACTCTGAATCTATTTCCCACATAAAAGACTGAAATTGACGCTGATTTAAACCTTTAGCTCAGATCAAATTTACGGTCTGCGTTACGGTGATCATTACATGCTCCATTTTTAGGACTTTACCACACAGCCTTTCCTGGTGTGTGATGCAGTGATGTGCTGTTAACTCACCGTACAGTTCTCCTGCATCTTTACTAGATCCTACATCCTGCACAACACCAGCGCTCCATCTGTTGTCCCAGGGCAGTTTCATGTCGGTTACACTTTGAAATACCTTTTCAAACATGTCTTTTCCTGTCGTTGTCCCGTGCATTGATTTAATGTTCAATATTTACACTCCACGGATGAAGATGGTCAGCTGTGCAATGTCCATCATGTCTGTACTTTCATCCACAGCAAGAGAGTATGCAATGAAGGTTTTGCTTCTTTCACACAACTGTGTTCTTAAATCAGTGGCCATCTCACCAACCCGATCAGCAATCGTATTTCTGCTCAGGCTCACATTTGCCAAGATCTGCGTTTTGTCTGGACACAAGACGTCGCACAGCTTCATCATGCAGCTCTTCAGAAACTCTCCCTCGGTAAATGGCCGGGCTGATTTGGCTCCTCTGCTACAATAGAACTTGCTTTCACAACAGCTTCAGTTTGTGGCTTTGCTCTGGTGACAAACGTCTGCTGAATTGGTAAATGACCTGTATTTGTATAGCGCTTTACTAGTCCCTGAGGACCCCATATCGCCGGGGCATGCATAACAATAATAATAAATCTATATAAAATGATCTTGCGGGCCATAAAATGTTATTCCACAACTTAGACATCCACATTACTCACACTCACACATACATATAGGGCTGTGGGGGTGGACACACTATACAGCGTCCAGCCTCACCTCTGGCGCCACCTCTGAATTTTAAATGCATGTAAACATTGAGGGTTCTCAAGAGGGGCCGTGCTGACACTGCTGCTCTCTGGCAGGAAGCCATGCCCTGCCATGTTTTAAAAGCACTTTAGAACAGGACACAGCAACACTACACATGAGCGGGTGGAGGGAGGTTCGGGGTCTTCGTACACCTCTGGTGGGCCTGGGGCTCTGGTAACAGGTTTGAACGTAGGAGCGTTAGGATTTAAAACGCCCAAACGCCCCTGCTCTCGTTCTAAATACGAATTCATTCCATCAGATTTACCATTAACCGCACTTGAGACTCGGGACATTTCAGAAACTTTTAAAACATTCACCTCTGCTGCTGAAGCTGCTATTTCAGTTTCTAAGTCAAGCAGCTCCTTTCTTTTCTTAAGCTGTATTTCTTGTTCTTCCAAAGCATGCTTTTCTTTCAACAACCTCTGTCGAACAAGAAGGGCAGCCATGTCAGCTTCTGCCATTATGCGTGCTGACAAGGCAGATGAAACCATTGAGCCACTGAGTGATGATTTACTTTTCCTACAACTTCTGCTTGCAACATTAGAGACGCTATCACTTGGATTAACATCATCTATCGCAGCACCTTTACCAACATTCCCGGTGTGCCTAGAAGCACCAGAACCATTTCCAGCAGGTAATACATCAGAAGACTCAACACCAGGTGGATTTAAATGTGGCAAATCAAGCTCAGACACCTGATTTTTACTCTGAGGGTTTCCCTTTGCATCACGAAGCCATTTCTTTATCTCTTCCACAAACTCAGTATTATGTGCTTTCACACTTATAAACCAAGCAGTTTGTTTCTCTTGCTCTTCTTGAGGAAGCAAAGGAAGCAAGGTTTCATGCAGACGAGTTGCCTCATTAAGCAACACAGACAAATTCTCTAACTGAGCCTGAACAGTGGAAACATTATCCTCAGATTGCTTTAACTCTTTAATAATTTTTACGACCTTTTTAATTTTATTAATCTTAGTATGACGTTCTGTTTGCAGCCTTTCAATCTGATTCTCCAAAGCCTTAGCAGTCGATTTCGGCTGTCTTTTCTTTCCATCCACATCACCACATTGTATTAATTGGTGTGTCTCCATTTTTCTTCAAAACATTACAAAATCCAAACGCTGAACTGCACCTATGCCACACAGCCTCATCCCAACACATCAACTTGATGACATTCCCTTCAATCAACCTTGGACACACACAATTAACAGGAGCAATATCCCCCTCTATCTGCCTATTAAACCTAACTAACTCAACCTAGTCTTCTGTACATACTAGCGGTGGGTATTTATGTACCTCCATACCGTCAGCTGTGAGGAAGACAAACTGTCTTAAACACAAACTGCGGCGGTACTCCCAAGCCAATGGCTTCAGCCGCCTGATGCACAATAACTAGAAAGCAAATCAGTACAACGCCTTGTGCAGCTGTACTGCTGAAACCTAACAGGGGAATAAGACTCCTGAAAGAAATCTGTATTGTGTAGCCAAAGGCTTAATCTAAAAGCTGCGTGGACAAAGGCAACAGCAAACCATAAGACTCTCCCCAATAAAACTCATCTATATATAAACAATCCAATAAAACCTATAAACTTTTCTGTTGACAATTTGTTGTGGCTCTTCCAACTATGGCCGCGGCAGGCTAAACATGAGGATACAGATGATGCGCAACAATAAAAGCATAAAATACACTTCTGTACCATTTGCTTCTTTTATTCCACATGCAGCTGTCCAATATACAAATCAGCACGTGGGATTAACTATTAAACAAATGCACAGACTGCACAAACAAATAACTGCTACTCACAAAGAACTGCACTAACTACTATACCAAACTACAACTTGGCCTATGGCATCAATTAGTGCATAAATATACATAAACCATCAAGTTCCAGTTAAAATACATCAAAATCATTCAAGCTGCGGTCAACAGAAAGTTTTGCCTCATGCTCACCTTACCTTTCTGCTCATCAACATCAGGTGCTGTAAACAGGTGAGTGCAACCACATTTATCATCTACCACACCCATGAAACACGCCCCACACGCCTGTGCACCAATACAGTGAGTCCATTTAAACCAACCCACTTAGTCAAAAAGGAACAACTCATATGGCTCCTACAGACATCATTTATGTTCTATTTTTAACATTTAATTAATTTTAATTATGAAATAAGTGTGATTTTTTTTTAAAGCATTTTGTTATGAAAGCTGAGAATAAAGCTAATAAAATTTTCACATGATAAACAACCGTAAACTTTTATTGTCATTTCTTTCCTTTTTTCTCCAGGAAAGCATTTTGTGGACAAACACAGAGTCCAGCTGATCCAGAGAGTGAGCAACATCGCACCCATTTTGGATGAGCTCCAATACAAGGAAGTTATCGACCAAGAACAATATGACAAAATTAGAGCTCTGCCTACCTCTCAGGACAGGATGAGGGAGCTCTACAGTGGTCCCCTGAAAGCCAGTGCAGCCTGCAAAGACATCTTCTATGAAAGCCTTTTGGCAAATGAGAAATTTCTCGTTGAAGACCTTTCAAAGAAGTAAATGTGTTGGGAAAAAAAAAAAAAAAACACATTTTTAGACCAAATGTACACGATCTACCTGAACATAACATGTTTACATTAAAAAGGTGGAGATGTCTTTTCTTTGTGGAAAATTGTTCTGCTATGTGGTGCCTTTGCTCCTCAGTGACTCTCCTTTAATTGATCCATTTTACATGAAACACTTTGGATATTTAAATTTTTTTATATTAAAAATGTAAATTGTATCACTTAAAGATGAACTGACGATGTCATCAGCCATGTTTTTATCCATGACTCAAACTGTCATAAATTTATTTTCAGATTTCATTATCTTCTATAAAGTAAAACATAATGCAAACATTTATTGTCCTTAAAAATAAACCAGAATTAAACTCGAAGAATTAAAAGAATTTAATAAATTGACCTTTGAAACTGGCTAAACAAATAAAGTCACGATCCTCCTCAATCAACTTACTTTGTAATTAATCTGCAAAGCTTTGAGCATCAGACTTCACCTAAAGTACCTAAAATGAAATCAGGATCATTTACATGATGTCACTGGCCTTAATTACTGATTCATTAATGTGTGTATTAGCCTTTTGTTGCAGCTGATTTGAATTTGTTATATAGGTGACTGTATCTATATTCAAACTGTACATATTTTTAAATTTGCATTTTTTAAATGTAAAACGACCCTCAGGACTCTCCTCTGGCATCAAGTAAAATGTCAGATTTTAAATTCTAGTGTAATGAGTATTGCACTGTGCCTGTCTGCAGTAAAAAGGGTTTGAATGATGAGCCAATAATATCTACCTGAGCTTCCCAAAACACGGTTTAGGAATCAAACATAACTCTACTTTTCTCCTCCCTCTTCTTTGAACCTGTTTTCTAGTTTTTCTAGAGGCAAAGTCATTTATTGCATCATTGCAAGAAATATGATGTCCACTCGTCTCCTGTGCCACTGAAGATATCAAGTAGTTATTTATTCACTCGAGCTTGGAACTCCCTTCTGTGGATACAATGAAGTTATCATTGCTTTGGGGAATTATATTTAACACAGAGAGAGAAGCTCAATTGTTTGAATTTATTTACAATTACAGTTTTCAAAAAATTCTGACCGTAAACAGCTTTCAAAGCGTTGATATCATTTGAGAATATATATCAGGTGATGGAATTTAATTTAAAGGTTTCTATGTCCCATTGAGCTATTTGCACTAACTAGTGACAGTATAAAGGTAACACAGTCGTAATTTTGATCTCAAATTTCTGAGAGAAATAACTGAATTTAAAACATGGCAGACCTCAGGCCAGATTTAATTGGTAGACATATATGCATGCAATATGAAATTTATTATCCCAGATAGTCTAAGGAGCAAGGGCGTAGATTTGGCATGGACGGAAGGGACATGTCCCCACCAATAATTTGATCTATTCGAGTAAAGAAAATCAAACCCGATAGAAAGAAAAGAAAAAAAAAAGATCTGTCAGCGTCTCATTCACCCAGCGGTGCAGAAAGGGTTAAATTACGTTCTCTACTGGAGTCCTACCTCATGTGACAAATATGGCCAATGTGATTGGCTGAGCCTTTCAGGGAGCTCTGTTTAGTTTTAGCAGCTGCAAGCCTGCGCTGCCAGGAGGAGAGGAGGATGGCAGCAAAAAGGAAGAACCTGGATATAAGAAAGTATTTTTCAAAGAAACCTGCAAGTCACTTAAAGCCAAATTAACTCATAAAATGTGTCCGTCATAATAAGGTTACAGGCTGTGCTAGGCTTTGGCCCACATCAGTCTAAAATTGTATGTAACCATGAATAACGTGTTTTGGAAACTAACTGCACAACAGGCAGCACTGTTAGTTCTCTCAGTCTCAGAGCAGCATTTCTAATTTTGATTGAAACTGTCAGAGAAAACGGCAGCCTCGAGCAGTATTAGTTTACAGAGGCTGTTAGAATTATATGTCTAACGTTAAAATGTTGGTGACACAATAATTACATCCTAATGGCACTGACGTATTCATAGGGTTAATTTTTGAGACAAAATGTCATGAGGAAGTCATGCTTTTGCAAATATCCACCTTGTAGTGCAGTTTGCACACATTGTTTTAAAAATGCACTCAGCCTACAAACATTACTGATCAGTCAAGATCTGCACAAAGTCACAGAAACACTGAAGCAGCTCCACATTTTATTCTTATTGTCATGTATGTCCTATTTGTCAGGTGACAGCAGAACCAACACAAAGCTCAGAGAGCAATGGTGATACAAGATCACAGGTGAAATTTGATGATGACTTGTTGGTTCATGACTGTATTTGAAGCACATGTGTGACTGCATGTATGTGGAATGTCTCACTGTTATTGATCAGGTGACAGAGGCAGCTCTGCCATGTTGTAGCTCAGACAGAGGTGGAGAGGTGAGCTCACAGGTGACTGACTGATGATTTGGTGCTGTAGATTAAATAGTATTTATTATCATGACAATTGTTGGGCTGCTGATGTAAATTGATTCATTAGTGTATTTGACAAAGAATCTGAATTGACACGTCTCACGTTTTATATGGCACGAATCAGTGTGTTATTTTATCAGGTGGCAATATGTCCTAGTGCAGTCAGAGGGGAAGAGCCAGGGCCAAACATGAGGCACATCAGGCACTTAATAATAATTTTAATCTGAGGATAGAACGCAGGTACTGAGGCTGAAAGAAGCTTCAGTGCTCTCAGAAGACTAAAAAGTTGGCTACGGTCAACAATGACTCAAATGAGATTAAACAATGCTGCTGTGTGTCCACCAGGAGAGACTGGACAGTATAGATGTAAAACAAACATGCCAGCAGATAGGGTGACAAGGGGCAGGCATCTTCCTGGTTGGACACTGGTAAAGGTAGGCTAATTAGTTGAGTGAGGGGTAGATTAAGTGTACATCGGTGTACATAGGGAAGTGAGACGGTAAGTGACGGAAGTGATGTTGTAGGTGACGTCAGACGCCGGAGAAAAAGCAAATGGTAGCATAGAGTTTAACAAAGGTTTTCCAAGCTTCAGTATTACCAAATATACTAATCAATTGTCATATAACTAACAACATCTGTTTTATCATCTCTAACACCCTGGAGGACAGCGGGGAGAGTTTAGACGCTCTCCAAGATTACATCGACCGCTGTTTTCAAGATTTAGTAATGCATAAGGCCCAGAGTGCACCTTCCCCGGCCAAAATCGAGACGCCGTCATCGAAGAGAAGTCGCCAGGCAGACTCCCCCGGTACAACATCGCCTGCCGGCAAAGACATCGCAGAAATCCTGGAGTCAATCGACAAGCGATTGTCCAGTTTCGATGCGAGGCTGTCCCTGGTGGAGATTTTACACCGGGAATTTAAATCTCTGAGAGAATCCCTGGAATTCAGCCAGCGGCAGGTGGAAACGCTTGCCGCTGAAAATGCCACGCTACGGGAGTCGGTTAAATCTCTCACCGATAACGTGACCCAGCTAAACATTGAAAATAAAAAAATAAAAGAGTCCGTTATCGATCTACAAGCCCGTAGCATGAGAGATAATCTTGTGTTTTCTGGTATTCCAGAAACTGCCGGAGAGGACGCAGAGACAACGGTGAAAAACTTCATTAAAATCCACCTGAAGCTGCCGGAGGACACCGTAAAGAACATCGACTTCGATAGAGTACATCGCTTGGGGGGCGCGCGGTCGCGGACCGGGAGACCACGGCCTATTGTGGCCAAATTCAGTCAATTCAAACAGAAGGAACAGGTGAAGAGTCGCGGCAGAGAGCTGAAAGGAACGGACTTCAGCGTGAACGACCAGTTCCCCAAAGAGATCCTGGAACGACGCAAGGTCCTGTTCCCAGTTCGACGTAGCTTCATCCAGAAAGGCTCCCGTGCTGTCATCGCCGTGGACCGGCTCTACGTGGACGGACAGCTTTACCGCGACCTCGGCACCACACCGTGGTTATACTGACTGCACTCCAGATAAGAACCCGCTACACTCTTTTCTTATTCATTCACACTTTCTCCTTTAACATGAGTTTAAGCTAGTAATATCAATATGATGTCATAGCAGATATAACACCGTCACCCTCCGTCATTGCTTTAATTGGAATGTTTCCGTTTCGTTTCTTTTTTGTTGTTGTTGCTCACAGTTCATGTGGTTTCTTTCTTTCTCTTGTCTTTCACTGCTGTGGTCACCTACTTCCCCACTCACCTACAAACAACACCCTCTATTTCTCCATATTTTCACAACACGATCACGCAAACACATCAGCTCAACGGCAGCACATTCACAACAGCCTCACAGCACGCACAGACTTGCAGGACACATAAGCAAGCCACGCTTGTTCATATTAGTGAATATTCACACACATAGTCAGACTTATGGAGCCTCTCACCACACTTCTTTTTCTCTTTCTATTTACAAACAAGGGATGTTTCCATATTCTCTCCACCTGTCTAAACGAAACACCCAGCATACATCATTAGACATACACGCACAATTAAGGGCATGCTGAGGTTTGTCACATGGAATGTAAATGGAGCTGGCACCAGAGGAAAGAGGTTAAAAATATTTAACCAGCTTAAAAAACTACAGGCAGATGTTGTTTTATTACAAGAAACTCAAACCTGTCACAGGTTTAAATGAACTTAAAACACCTGAGTTTCCTAACGTGTTTGCAGCCGGTTATAATTCTAGACAACGGGGAGTAGCAATCTTAATACATAAAAATGTTAATTTTACAGTACTCGATACAGTTATAGATCCAGAGGGTAGATTTCTAATTATTAAACTATCAATATTGAACAAAAAACTATGTATTGTTAGTATATATGGTCCAAATGTTGATGAACCCTCATTCTTCCACGGTTTTTTTAGTGCACTCTCTGAACACCTTGATTGCACACTCATTCTTGGCGGTGACCTCAACCTTGGACTAAATGAAGAAATGGATAGGCTCAACACAACAGGAACTCAGCGTAATTGGCAGTCCACAAATATAATCAAACAGTATATGAACGACTTTGGTCTTTGCGATGCATGGCGCTCTCTTCACCCCACCAGTAAGGAATATACTTTTTTCTCGCATGTTCATCACTCTTACTCTCGTCTGGATTATTTTTTGGTCAGCAGCTCACTGCTGAACGACATTTCAGACACTGAGACTCATCCTATAGCTGTCAGCAATCATGCTCCTGTATCTTTAACACTAATGCACAAGAATAATACTACGCCAAGTAAAAACTGGAGATTTAATATATCACTACTTAAAGATGAAGACTTTATTAAATACTTTAAAAAGGAATGGACTTCATATTTAGACTTTAATGACACTCCCGGAATATCTGCTTCTGTTCTATGGGAAGCAGGGAAAGCTGTGATGAGAGGTAAAATAATTTCTTTCTCATCACACAAAAAGAAAGAAGAAAACAAAAATATTCAGGAATTAGAAAAAAACATCAAATCACTAGAAGAAGCCTACGCGTCCCACCAAGATCAGGAAACATTGAACAAAATATGCAAAACAAAACTAGAATTAAATGAAACTATTAATAAAAAAAACACAATTCCTTATACAAAGACTTCGCTTGCAGAATTTTGAACACAGTAACAAATCAGGTCGATTTCTAGCTAACCAGCTAAAAATAAATAAAGAAAAAACAACTATATGTGCTGCTAAAGATTTATCGGGGAACACAATATATGATCCTGGAAGAATAAACAACATTTTTAGGGATTTCTATGAAACTTTATACTCACCACAAATAAACCCATCTAAAAATGAAATTGATCTGTTTCTTGACAACGTAACTCTTCCAAAATTACTAGACAGTCAAGCAATGGAATTGGATTCGCCACTGACGCCAAGTGAACTCCAGGAAGCCCTGATAAGTATGCCCAATAATAAGGCTCCAGGTCCAGACGGCTTCCCTGCAGAATTCTACAAAGAATTCTGGACAATTTTGGCACCAGTATTCCACAGCATGTTGCAGGAAATCGAGGAAAAGGGCAGACTACCACCAAATATGAATTCTGCCAACATTAGTCTCCTGCTAAAACCAGGCAAAGACCCTTTATTTCCCTCAAGCTATCGTCCAATTTCTCTTTTAAATGTAGACCTTAAAATAATCTGCAAAGCTCTCTCAAAGAGATTAGAGAAAATGACCCCCCTCTTAATTCATCCTGACCAAACTGGTTTCATAAAAGGTCGGCACTCCTCAACAAACACTCGTAGATTACTTAATTTAATAGACTACTCATACGATAAAAACATCGAAGCCATAATATTATCTCTAGATGCAGAAAAAGCATTTGACAGAGTTAACTGGAAATTTTTATTCGCAACTTTACACAAATTTGGTTTTGGAAACTCTTTCATAAACTGGATAAGAATATTATACAATTCCCCAACGGCTCGTATCAGAACAAATGACCAGACATCCTCCAGCTTCTGTCTCCTGAGGGGCACCAGACAGGGATGCCCACTCTCCCCCTCACTTTTTGCAATTTTTATCGAACCTCTAGCAGCAGCATTTAGACAGGCTACAACAATTAAGGGCATAAAATGTAAGAACATAGAACATAAAATCAGTCTCTATGCAGATGATGTGTTGCTTTTTCTGCAAAACACACAAACCAACCTCTCTGAGGTAATTACTTTAATAAACTGGTTTTCAAGAGTTTCAGATTATTCAATTAACTGGCCAAAACCTACAGTTCTCCCCATTAACTGCTCCTTCCATAATTCTTCCTCTGCCCCACTGCAATCCAGAAATATTAAATATTTAGGTATTAATGTCTCTCCTAAGCTTTCAGACTTAACTAAACTAAACCATATCCCACTTCTAAAGAAAGTAGAAGGCGATCTGACTAGATGGAAATCTTTACCCATATCACTCATGGGAAGGGTCGCCACTATAAAAATGATGATCTTGCCAAAAATAAATTACTTATTTTTGATGATCCCTAACAAACCATCACAAGATTGGTTCAGATCTCTGGATTCATATATTTCCAAATTCCTTTGGAAAGATAAACCCCCGCGTATCAGCTTAAAAACGCTACAAAGAACCAAGGATAGAGGAGGATTAGATCTGCCTAATTTTCACCAATACTTCTTAGCCAACAGGCTTCAGTTCATCTCAGAATGGTTAAAACATACCTTCTTAGTTGAGCCCTGGCTAGATGTTGAACAGGCACTATGCAAGGATCTAGAGATTTCAGACCTACCATTTATTAGCTCAAACATCAAAAGACATGAATGCTTTAAAAGTATCAACATCAGCTTTTCTCTAACAGCATGGTGGGAGTTTCTAAAAATAACGGAGTCTTCATTAATCCCATGCAAACGTACACCTATCTGGAATAACCCTGACATATTACAAAACAATAATATGATTAATTTCCCAGAATGGAGTTGTAAAGGAATTAAATACTTAGAACATATATTAGAGGGAACAGAATTTATTCCATTTGACAGACTAGTTGAACAATATGGGATCAACAAGACAAGGTTTTTAGAATATCAACAAATTAAATCCATAGTAAAAAAGAAATTTAACCTCAGTCAAGTTGAATTACAAACACCACTAAGTGCGGCACATTTTCTTACTCTTAAATCCCCCAAATTATTATCTAAAATATACAGAACACTTTCTAAATTAGATGAATCAATATCCCTCCCTACTGCAAAGTGGGAAGCAGATTTATCAGTCAACCTAGACCAAAACTTCTGGTCTCAGATTTGCTTAAAAACTTTTAAATTAATTAAAAATCCCAGTCTGCAATTAATACAATACAAAATACTTCATAGAGTGCACTATACAGGTCATCGGATGTTCAAGATGGGCTTTACATCTTCCAACAACTGCTCACACTGTCAAGGCAATACACCAGACAATTACATCCACGCTCTTTGGTTCTGTCCACCAGTGCAAAAGTTTTGGCGCGAGATATGTGAAGACTTATCAAAGTGTCTGAAATGTAACATTCCAACTTCCCCCTTAGTGTGTTTACTGGGCAGCTTAGATAATGTCACTTCAGAAAAGAATATAGCCCATATGATCTTCACTGCCCTATGCATAGCCAAGAAAACAGTCCTCATGAACTGGAAAAATAAAAATAATCTTAATTCTAACCAATATAGAAATTATCTATTAGATTACATTAGTCTTGACACAGCCTCTGCCACCACATTAGATCAATTGCTCTGGGCCCCTTTTATCAGCTCCATCACCTAGTGGGGGTGGGGGGGTCATAGTTTGGTCCCGCCTTCACTGTTGTGATTGGTGAGGGGGTAGGGACAGGCTTAGGGCGTCGGGGGGTTCCCCGGAGGCATCTTCCTTGGGGGGCTCAACCGGGGTAGCGGTCACGTCCGGTTGGGGGCTCTGTTGGCTCTCAGGTGACTGTTTCCTCGCGGCTGCGTGCAGCGGGGCTAGGGGAGGGTCTGTGCTGACGGACGTGGTTTACTGACCTGGCAACCTGGCTGCCCCTGGGTGGGTCCGGGATGGGCGTGAGGTTCTGGGGGCGCTCCGTCTCTGGGCTGGGGCCCGGGCTGGGCCTCGGGGTCTTGGGTCCTGGTTGGTGTGTTGCCGGGGTTGTGGGCGGGTGGGTGCATGGGGGCCCGGCCCTGGAGCAGGGTGCCGCCGGTGCGTCGAGCCGCCTGGGGGGCTCTTCAACTGGTGGGGGGGATGGTCACATCTTGCAGGAGCTTTCTTCTCTTCAGGAACTCTCTGCAGGAGGGGGAGATACAGGAGAGGTGGAGGAAGATCTCAGCCTGGGCGTTTACCGTCTTATGTAGTCTGGAAGATGTGTGGATGGTGGGGTGGGTGCAGTTTTCTCTGTGGTGGGGTTGGGTGGACTGTCCAGGGCTCTGTGGAGCCGGAGGGCGCTACTGCACTGGGCCCCGGTCTGATGGGCCTGGGCCCCCCTTCCCTGGCGGGTCGCGGAGGGTGGGAGTGCCTACTGGGGTCAGCGGGGGAGCTGGCCCCAGGGAGGGGTTACCTGCCCCTCCCTTCCTTCCCTCCCCATCTCCAGCTGCCTCCCTCTTCCCGCTCCTCCACAACCACCCACACATGCAGGGCCTTGGAGTGGGGGTATGTCACCAGGGTGCAGAGGAGGCTACCCGCCCCCCCCGTCCCCTTCTGGCTGCCTCTGCCTCAATTTTATCCCACAACTTAGACATTCACATTATTCACACTCTCATTACACATACATATGGGATCTTGGGGGTGGGCACAATCACGGAGTCCAAATTACCATCAGGGTGTACACCTCACACCTGACGTCGTTGCCCACCTCTCAATTTTAAATACACTTAGTCATTGAGGGCTAGCAGGAGGGACTATGCGCTTACCTGCTGCTCCTTGGCAGGTAGCTCCATGCCCTCCTGGGTTTTAATTGCACCTTAGAACACATATGCATCAACACTACAATGAGCGGGTGGAGGGAGGTTTGGAGTCTTCTCCCACCCCCATTCTCTGCGGCCTGCTGGAGCGGGAGGGCTAGTAGGAGGAGTTGGCCGTCCGACTGCGGTCTGGGGTGTGGGGCCTCCCTGCTGCTGCGGAGTCGGGGTGGTCTGCCTCTCCCCACCGCAGGGAAAAGGGTAACACCACCTGGGTCTGGGTGCAATTCCCCCCTCCAGGGGCAAGGGTACCTAGACCCGGTTTGTAGAGTACGCTTGGGGAGTGTGATTGTGTGTACAGCGTCTCTTTATGTCTGTCTCCACGTTGGTTGAGTGTGGAGTGAGTGCACATGAGAGTATGAGGGTGGGAATGGATGTTTGTGTCTGTGTGTGCCTGTATGTCTGTGTCTATATGTCAGGTTGGGTATCAGACGCCACCTCTCTGGGGACACCTCAGGCCCTCCAAGGTTTGGAGGCCTATCTCCACCCACCACCACTTCCCCTGCCGGTGGCGGACTCCCTCAGGTGTCGGTGTGTTGGTGGTTCTTTGTGTCTGGGGGTGGGCGTCCGGGTACACACCGGCTCACTCCTTGGCGGCCGCTTGTCGGGGCCTGGGGCCTGGGGCTCGCTCGGGCCCCTTTGGAGGTGGGGTGCCCCCGGCCTCTCGGCCTGGGGCTCGGTCACTCAGGCACAGCTGGGGGCCGGCGGAGCTCACGGGCGCGTCACTGCAACTCCCCCTGACTTCTGCTCCGCGGCTGCTGGGCGAGCTCTCATCTGGGACTCTCCTCAGCTCTTACTGGAACAGTGGCGCGGCTGCCCCTCTGTTGGTATTCCATGGTCTCTTGTGTTCTGGGGGCCTCTGGATGTCTGGAGTTTTGATCTCCTCCATACCCGCTTCACACCCTGGAGGACGGGGCTGTGGCCCCCCCACACTCCCTAGCAGATCATTACATGGAGAAACCCTTGGAATGCAAGCATGCTGATCCACACAGGTATGCACACATGGGTATTCACAGACGCGGACTAAAGCTTTCTTGGCTGCTGCCTCAAAGCACACTGTGCGCTGTCTATCTTGCGTGCTGCACAATATCGTTTATTATTTAGTAAATATTGATATCTATGACTAGCTAGTTTATTGTGATGGTGCTTTGTTTTCTCTATTATTATGTTGCTCTTTGTTGTTTGCTGTCTCCTCTGTTTGTTTGTTTGTTTGTTTTTTTTTTTTCTCCATACAGGTGACCCAGGAGTTCTTTTTTTTTTTCTCTCTCTTCCCCCCCTTCTCACCGTCTCTTCTCCCCTTTGGTTTTCTTTCTTTCTCTCCCCCTCTTTCTCTCATTCATTCCCCCTGTCCTATTTATTAAAAAAAAAAAAAAAAAAAAAAAAAAAATGACAAAGGATGAACTGAAGCTCTGCCATCACGTAATGTCGCATACTGCTGTTTCTGATGTCATTTAAAAAACAAAAAAACAAAAAAACATTAGAGACGCTATCACTTGGATTAACATCATCTATCGCAGCACCTTTACCAACATTCCCGGTGTGCCTAGAAGCACCAGAACCATTTCCAGCAGGTAATACATCAGAAGACTCAACACCAGGTGGATTTAAATGTGGCAAATCAAGCTCAGACACCTGATTTTTACTCTGAGGGTTTCCCTTTGCATCACGAAGCCATTTCTTTATCTCTTCCACAAACTCAGTATTATGTGCTTTCACACTTATAAACCAAGCAGTTTGTTTCTCTTGCTCTTCTTGAGGAAGCAAAGGAAGCAAGGTTTCATGCAGACGAGTTGCCTCATTAAGCAACACAGACAAATTCTCTAACTGAGCCTGAACAGTGGAAACATTATCCTCAGATTGCTTTAACTCTTTAATAATTTTTACGACCTTTTTAATTTTATTAATCTTAGTATGACGTTCTGTTTGCAGCCTTTCAATCTGATTCTCCAAAGCCTTAGCAGTCGATTTCGGCTGTCTTTTCTTTCCATCCACATCACCACATTGTATTAATTGGTGTGTCTCCATTTTTCTTCAAAACATTACAAAATCCAAACGCTGAACTGCACCTATGCCACACAGCCTCATCCCAACACATCAACTTGATGACATTCCCTTCAATCAACCTTGGACACACACAATTAACAGGAGCAATATCCCCCTCTATCTGCCTATTAAACCTAACTAACTCAACCTAGTCTTCTGTACATACTAGCGGTGGGTATTTATGTACCTCCATACCGTCAGCTGTGAGGAAGACAAACTGTCTTAAACACAAACTGCGGCGGTACTCCCAAGCCAATGGCTTCAGCCGCCTGATGCACAATAACTAGAAAGCAAATCAGTACAACGCCTTGTGCAGCTGTACTGCTGAAACCTAACAGGGGAATAAGACTCCTGAAAGAAATCTGTATTGTGTAGCCAAAGGCTTAATCTAAAAGCTGCGTGGACAAAGGCAACAGCAAACCATAAGACTCTCCCCAATAAAACTCATCTATATATAAACAATCCAATAAAACCTATAAACTTTTCTGTTGACAATTTGTTGTGGCTCTTCCAACTATGGCCGCGGCAGGCTAAACATGAGGATACAGATGATGCGCAACAATAAAAGCATAAAATACACTTCTGTACCATTTGCTTCTTTTATTCCACATGCAGCTGTCCAATATACAAATCAGCACGTGGGATTAACTATTAAACAAATGCACAGACTGCACAAACAAATAACTGCTACTCACAAAGAACTGCACTAACTACTATACCAAACTACAACTTGGCCTATGGCATCAATTAGTGCATAAATATACATAAACCATCAAGTTCCAGTTAAAATACATCAAAATCATTCAAGCTGCGGTCAACAGAAAGTTTTGCCTCATGCTCACCTTACCTTTCTGCTCATCAACATCAGGTGCTGTAAACAGGTGAGTGCAACCACATTTATCATCTACCACACCCATGAAACACGCCCCACACGCCTGTGCACCAATACAGTGAGTCCATTTAAACCAACCCACTTAGTCAAAAAGGAACAACTCATATGGCTCCTACAGACATCATTTATGTTCTATTTTTAACATTTAATTAATTTTAATTATGAAATAAGTGTGATTTTTTTTTAAAGCATTTTGTTATGAAAGCTGAGAATAAAGCTAATAAAATTTTCACATGATAAACAACCGTAAACTTTTATTGTCATTTCTTTCCTTTTTTCTCCAGGAAAGCATTTTGTGGACAAACACAGAGTCCAGCTGATCCAGAGAGTGAGCAACATCGCACCCATTTTGGATGAGCTCCAATACAAGGAAGTTATCGACCAAGAACAATATGACAAAATTAGAGCTCTGCCTACCTCTCAGGACAGGATGAGGGAGCTCTACAGTGGTCCCCTGAAAGCCAGTGCAGCCTGCAAAGACATCTTCTATGAAAGCCTTTTGGCAAATGAGAAATTTCTCGTTGAAGACCTTTCAAAGAAGTAAATGTGTTGGGAAAAAAAAACACATTTTTAGACCAAATGTACACGATCTACCTGAACATAACATGTTTACATTAAAAAGGTGGAGATGTCTTTTCTTTGTGGAAAATTGTTCTGCTATGTGGTGCCTTTGCTCCTCAGTGACTCTCCTTTAATTGATCCATTTTACATGAAACACTTTGGATATTTAAATTTTTTTATATTAAAAATGTAAATTGTATCACTTAAAGATGAACTGACGATGTCATCAGCCATGTTTTTATCCATGACTCAAACTGTCATAAATTTATTTTCAGATTTCATTATCTTCTATAAAGTAAAACATAATGCAAACATTTATTGTCCTTAAAAATAAACCAGAATTAAACTCGAAGAATTAAAAGAATTTAATAAATTGACCTTTGAAACTGGCTAAACAAATAAAGTCACGATCCTCCTCAATCAACTTACTTTGTAATTAATCTGCAAAGCTTTGAGCATCAGACTTCACCTAAAGTACCTAAAATGAAATCAGGATCATTTACATGATGTCACTGGCCTTAATTACTGATTCATTAATGTGTGTATTAGCCTTTTGTTGCAGCTGATTTGAATTTGTTATATAGGTGACTGTATCTATATTCAAACTGTACATATTTTTAAATTTGCATTTTTTAAATGTAAAACGACCCTCAGGACTCTCCTCTGGCATCAAGTAAAATGTCAGATTTTAAATTCTAGTGTAATGAGTATTGCACTGTGCCTGTCTGCAGTAAAAAGGGTTTGAATGATGAGCCAATAATATCTACCTGAGCTTCCCAAAACACGGTTTAGGAATCAAACATAACTCTACTTTTCTCCTCCCTCTTCTTTGAACCTGTTTTCTAGTTTTTCTAGAGGCAAAGTCATTTATTGCATCATTGCAAGAAATATGATGTCCACTCGTCTCCTGTGCCACTGAAGATATCAAGTAGTTATTTATTCACTCGAGCTTGGAACTCCCTTCTGTGGATACAATGAAGTTATCATTGCTTTGGGGAATTATATTTAACACAGAGAGAGAAGCTCAATTGTTTGAATTTATTTACAATTACAGTTTTCAAAAAATTCTGACCGTAAACAGCTTTCAAAGCGTTGATATCATTTGAGAATATATATCAGGTGATGGAATTTAATTTAAAGGTTTCTATGTCCCATTGAGCTATTTGCACTAACTAGTGACAGTATAAAGGTAACACAGTCGTAATTTTGATCTCAAATTTCTGAGAGAAATAACTGAATTTAAAACATGGCAGACCTCAGGCCAGATTTAATTGGTAGACATATATGCATGCAATATGAAATTTATTATCCCAGATAGTCTAAGGAGCAAGGGCGTAGATTTGGCATGGACGGAAGGGACATGTCCCCACCAATAATTTGATCTATTCGAGTAAAGAAAATCAAACCCGATAGAAAGAAAAGAAAAAAAAAAGATCTGTCAGCGTCTCATTCACCCAGCGGTGCAGAAAGGGTTAAATTACGTTCTCTACTGGAGTCCTACCTCATGTGACAAATATGGCCAATGTGATTGGCTGAGCCTTTCAGGGAGCTCTGTTTAGTTTTAGCAGCTGCAAGCCTGCGCTGCCAGGAGGAGAGGAGGATGGCAGCAAAAAGGAAGAACCTGGATATAAGAAAGTATTTTTCAAAGAAACCTGCAAGTCACTTAAAGCCAAATTAACTCATAAAATGTGTCCGTCATAATAAGGTTACAGGCTGTGCTAGGCTTTGGCCCACATCAGTCTAAAATTGTATGTAACCATGAATAACGTGTTTTGGAAACTAACTGCACAACAGGCAGCACTGTTAGTTCTCTCAGTCTCAGAGCAGCATTTCTAATTTTGATTGAAACTGTCAGAGAAAACGGCAGCCTCGAGCAGTATTAGTTTACAGAGGCTGTTAGAATTATATGTCTAACGTTAAAATGTTGGTGACACAATAATTACATCCTAATGGCACTGACGTATTCATAGGGTTAATTTTTGAGACAAAATGTCATGAGGAAGTCATGCTTTTGCAAATATCCACCTTGTAGTGCAGTTTGCACACATTGTTTTAAAAATGCACTCAGCCTACAAACATTACTGATCAGTCAAGATCTGCACAAAGTCACAGAAACACTGAAGCAGCTCCACATTTTATTCTTATTGTCATGTATGTCCTATTTGTCAGGTGACAGCAGAACCAACACAAAGCTCAGAGAGCAATGGTGATACAAGATCACAGGTGAAATTTGATGATGACTTGTTGGTTCATGACTGTATTTGAAGCACATGTGTGACTGCATGTATGTGGAATGTCTCACTGTTATTGATCAGGTGACAGAGGCAGCTCTGCCATGTTGTAGCTCAGACAGAGGTGGAGAGGTGAGCTCACAGGTGACTGACTGATGATTTGGTGCTGTAGATTAAATAGTATTTATTATCATGACAATTGTTGGGCTGCTGATGTAAATTGATTCATTAGTGTATTTGACAAAGAATCTGAATTGACACGTCTCACGTTTTATATGGCACGAATCAGTGTGTTATTTTATCAGGTGGCAATATGTCCTAGTGCAGTCAGAGGGGAAGAGCCAGGGCCAAACATGAGGCACATCAGGCACTTAATAATAATTTTAATCTGAGGATAGAACGCAGGTACTGAGGCTGAAAGAAGCTTCAGTGCTCTCAGAAGACTAAAAAGTTGGCTACGGTCAACAATGACTCAAATGAGATTAAACAATGCTGCTGTGTGTCCACCAGGAGAGACTGGACAGTATAGATGTAAAACAAACATGCCAGCAGATAGGGTGACAAGGGGCAGGCATCTTCCTGGTTGGACACTGGTAAAGGTAGGCTAATTAGTTGAGTGAGGGGTAGATTAAGTGTACATCGGTGTACATAGGGAAGTGAGACGGTAAGTGACGGAAGTGATGTTGTAGGTGACGTCAGACGCCGGAGAAAAAGCAAATGGTAGCATAGAGTTTAACAAAGGTTTTCCAAGCTTCAGTATTACCAAATATACTAATCAATTGTCATATAACTAACAACATCTGTTTTATCATCTCTAACACCCTGGAGGACAGCGGGGAGAGTTTAGACGCTCTCCAAGATTACATCGACCGCTGTTTTCAAGATTTAGTAATGCATAAGGCCCAGAGTGCACCTTCCCCGGCCAAAATCGAGACGCCGTCATCGAAGAGAAGTCGCCAGGCAGACTCCCCCGGTACAACATCGCCTGCCGGCAAAGACATCGCAGAAATCCTGGAGTCAATCGACAAGCGATTGTCCAGTTTCGATGCGAGGCTGTCCCTGGTGGAGATTTTACACCGGGAATTTAAATCTCTGAGAGAATCCCTGGAATTCAGCCAGCGGCAGGTGGAAACGCTTGCCGCTGAAAATGCCACGCTACGGGAGTCGGTTAAATCTCTCACCGATAACGTGACCCAGCTAAACATTGAAAATAAAAAAATAAAAGAGTCCGTTATCGATCTACAAGCCCGTAGCATGAGAGATAATCTTGTGTTTTCTGGTATTCCAGAAACTGCCGGAGAGGACGCAGAGACAACGGTGAAAAACTTCATTAAAATCCACCTGAAGCTGCCGGAGGACACCGTAAAGAACATCGACTTCGATAGAGTACATCGCTTGGGGGGCGCGCGGTCGCGGACCGGGAGACCACGGCCTATTGTGGCCAAATTCAGTCAATTCAAACAGAAGGAACAGGTGAAGAGTCGCGGCAGAGAGCTGAAAGGAACGGACTTCAGCGTGAACGACCAGTTCCCCAAAGAGATCCTGGAACGACGCAAGGTCCTGTTCCCAGTTCGACGTAGCTTCATCCAGAAAGGCTCCCGTGCTGTCATCGCCGTGGACCGGCTCTACGTGGACGGACAGCTTTACCGCGACCTCGGCACCACACCGTGGTTATACTGACTGCACTCCAGATAAGAACCCGCTACACTCTTTTCTTATTCATTCACACTTTCTCCTTTAACATGAGTTTAAGCTAGTAATATCAATATGATGTCATAGCAGATATAACACCGTCACCCTCCGTCATTGCTTTAATTGGAATGTTTCCGTTTCGTTTCTTTTTTGTTGTTGTTGCTCACAGTTCATGTGGTTTCTTTCTTTCTCTTGTCTTTCACTGCTGTGGTCACCTACTTCCCCACTCACCTACAAACAACACCCTCTATTTCTCCATATTTTCACAACACGATCACGCAAACACATCAGCTCAACGGCAGCACATTCACAACAGCCTCACAGCACGCACAGACTTGCAGGACACATAAGCAAGCCACGCTTGTTCATATTAGTGAATATTCACACACATAGTCAGACTTATGGAGCCTCTCACCACACTTCTTTTTCTCTTTCTATTTACAAACAAGGGATGTTTCCATATTCTCTCCACCTGTCTAAACGAAACACCCAGCATACATCATTAGACATACACGCACAATTAAGGGCATGCTGAGGTTTGTCACATGGAATGTAAATGGAGCTGGCACCAGAGGAAAGAGGTTAAAAATATTTAACCAGCTTAAAAAACTACAGGCAGATGTTGTTTTATTACAAGAAACTCAAACCTGTCACAGGTTTAAATGAACTTAAAACACCTGAGTTTCCTAACGTGTTTGCAGCCGGTTATAATTCTAGACAACGGGGAGTAGCAATCTTAATACATAAAAATGTTAATTTTACAGTACTCGATACAGTTATAGATCCAGAGGGTAGATTTCTAATTATTAAACTATCAATATTGAACAAAAAACTATGTATTGTTAGTATATATGGTCCAAATGTTGATGAACCCTCATTCTTCCACGGTTTTTTTAGTGCACTCTCTGAACACCTTGATTGCACACTCATTCTTGGCGGTGACCTCAACCTTGGACTAAATGAAGAAATGGATAGGCTCAACACAACAGGAACTCAGCGTAATTGGCAGTCCACAAATATAATCAAACAGTATATGAACGACTTTGGTCTTTGCGATGCATGGCGCTCTCTTCACCCCACCAGTAAGGAATATACTTTTTTCTCGCATGTTCATCACTCTTACTCTCGTCTGGATTATTTTTTGGTCAGCAGCTCACTGCTGAACGACATTTCAGACACTGAGACTCATCCTATAGCTGTCAGCAATCATGCTCCTGTATCTTTAACACTAATGCACAAGAATAATACTACGCCAAGTAAAAACTGGAGATTTAATATATCACTACTTAAAGATGAAGACTTTATTAAATACTTTAAAAAGGAATGGACTTCATATTTAGACTTTAATGACACTCCCGGAATATCTGCTTCTGTTCTATGGGAAGCAGGGAAAGCTGTGATGAGAGGTAAAATAATTTCTTTCTCATCACACAAAAAGAAAGAAGAAAACAAAAATATTCAGGAATTAGAAAAAAACATCAAATCACTAGAAGAAGCCTACGCGTCCCACCAAGATCAGGAAACATTGAACAAAATATGCAAAACAAAACTAGAATTAAATGAAACTATTAATAAAAAAACACAATTCCTTATACAAAGACTTCGCTTGCAGAATTTTGAACACAGTAACAAATCAGGTCGATTTCTAGCTAACCAGCTAAAAATAAATAAAGAAAAAACAACTATATGTGCTGCTAAAGATTTATCGGGGAACACAATATATGATCCTGGAAGAATAAACAACATTTTTAGGGATTTCTATGAAACTTTATACTCACCACAAATAAACCCATCTAAAAATGAAATTGATCTGTTTCTTGACAACGTAACTCTTCCAAAATTACTAGACAGTCAAGCAATGGAATTGGATTCGCCACTGACGCCAAGTGAACTCCAGGAAGCCCTGATAAGTATGCCCAATAATAAGGCTCCAGGTCCAGACGGCTTCCCTGCAGAATTCTACAAAGAATTCTGGACAATTTTGGCACCAGTATTCCACAGCATGTTGCAGGAAATCGAGGAAAAGGGCAGACTACCACCAAATATGAATTCTGCCAACATTAGTCTCCTGCTAAAACCAGGCAAAGACCCTTTATTTCCCTCAAGCTATCGTCCAATTTCTCTTTTAAATGTAGACCTTAAAATAATCTGCAAAGCTCTCTCAAAGAGATTAGAGAAAATGACCCCCCTCTTAATTCATCCTGACCAAACTGGTTTCATAAAAGGTCGGCACTCCTCAACAAACACTCGTAGATTACTTAATTTAATAGACTACTCATACGATAAAAACATCGAAGCCATAATATTATCTCTAGATGCAGAAAAAGCATTTGACAGAGTTAACTGGAAATTTTTATTCGCAACTTTACACAAATTTGGTTTTGGAAACTCTTTCATAAACTGGATAAGAATATTATACAATTCCCCAACGGCTCGTATCAGAACAAATGACCAGACATCCTCCAGCTTCTGTCTCCTGAGGGGCACCAGACAGGGATGCCCACTCTCCCCCTCACTTTTTGCAATTTTTATCGAACCTCTAGCAGCAGCATTTAGACAGGCTACAACAATTAAGGGCATAAAATGTAAGAACATAGAACATAAAATCAGTCTCTATGCAGATGATGTGTTGCTTTTTCTGCAAAACACACAAACCAACCTCTCTGAGGTAATTACTTTAATAAACTGGTTTTCAAGAGTTTCAGATTATTCAATTAACTGGCCAAAACCTACAGTTCTCCCCATTAACTGCTCCTTCCATAATTCTTCCTCTGCCCCACTGCAATCCAGAAATATTAAATATTTAGGTATTAATGTCTCTCCTAAGCTTTCAGACTTAACTAAACTAAACCATATCCCACTTCTAAAGAAAGTAGAAGGCGATCTGACTAGATGGAAATCTTTACCCATATCACTCATGGGAAGGGTCGCCACTATAAAAATGATGATCTTGCCAAAAATAAATTACTTATTTTTGATGATCCCTAACAAACCATCACAAGATTGGTTCAGATCTCTGGATTCATATATTTCCAAATTCCTTTGGAAAGATAAACCCCCGCGTATCAGCTTAAAAACGCTACAAAGAACCAAGGATAGAGGAGGATTAGATCTGCCTAATTTTCACCAATACTTCTTAGCCAACAGGCTTCAGTTCATCTCAGAATGGTTAAAACATACCTTCTTAGTTGAGCCCTGGCTAGATGTTGAACAGGCACTATGCAAGGATCTAGAGATTTCAGACCTACCATTTATTAGCTCAAACATCAAAAGACATGAATGCTTTAAAAGTATCAACATCAGCTTTTCTCTAACAGCATGGTGGGAGTTTCTAAAAATAACGGAGTCTTCATTAATCCCATGCAAACGTACACCTATCTGGAATAACCCTGACATATTACAAAACAATAATATGATTAATTTCCCAGAATGGAGTTGTAAAGGAATTAAATACTTAGAACATATATTAGAGGGAACAGAATTTATTCCATTTGACAGACTAGTTGAACAATATGGGATCAACAAGACAAGGTTTTTAGAATATCAACAAATTAAATCCATAGTAAAAAAGAAATTTAACCTCAGTCAAGTTGAATTACAAACACCACTAAGTGCGGCACATTTTCTTACTCTTAAATCCCCCAAATTATTATCTAAAATATACAGAACACTTTCTAAATTAGATGAATCAATATCCCTCCCTACTGCAAAGTGGGAAGCAGATTTATCAGTCAACCTAGACCAAAACTTCTGGTCTCAGATTTGCTTAAAAACTTTTAAATTAATTAAAAATCCCAGTCTGCAATTAATACAATACAAAATACTTCATAGAGTGCACTATACAGGTCATCGGATGTTCAAGATGGGCTTTACATCTTCCAACAACTGCTCACACTGTCAAGGCAATACACCAGACAATTACATCCACGCTCTTTGGTTCTGTCCACCAGTGCAAAAGTTTTGGCGCGAGATATGTGAAGACTTATCAAAGTGTCTGAAATGTAACATTCCAACTTCCCCCTTAGTGTGTTTACTGGGCAGCTTAGATAATGTCACTTCAGAAAAGAATATAGCCCATATGATCTTCACTGCCCTATGCATAGCCAAGAAAACAGTCCTCATGAACTGGAAAAATAAAAATAATCTTAATTCTAACCAATATAGAAATTATCTATTAGATTACATTAGTCTTGACACAGCCTCTGCCACCACATTAGATCAATTGCTCTGGGCCCCTTTTATCAGCTCCATCACCTAGTGGGGGTGGGGGGGTCATAGTTTGGTCCCGCCTTCACTGTTGTGATTGGTGAGGGGGTAGGGACAGGCTTAGGGCGTCGGGGGGTTCCCCGGAGGCATCTTCCTTGGGGGGCTCAACCGGGGTAGCGGTCACGTCCGGTTGGGGGCTCTGTTGGCTCTCAGGTGACTGTTTCCTCGCGGCTGCGTGCAGCGGGGCTAGGGGAGGGTCTGTGCTGACGGACGTGGTTTACTGACCTGGCAACCTGGCTGCCCCTGGGTGGGTCCGGGATGGGCGTGAGGTTCTGGGGGCGCTCCGTCTCTGGGCTGGGGCCCGGGCTGGGCCTCGGGGTCTTGGGTCCTGGTTGGTGTGTTGCCGGGGTTGTGGGCGGGTGGGTGCATGGGGGCCCGGCCCTGGAGCAGGGTGCCGCCGGTGCGTCGAGCCGCCTGGGGGGCTCTTCAACTGGTGGGGGGGATGGTCACATCTTGCAGGAGCTTTCTTCTCTTCAGGAACTCTCTGCAGGAGGGGGAGATACAGGAGAGGTGGAGGAAGATCTCAGCCTGGGCGTTTACCGTCTTATGTAGTCTGGAAGATGTGTGGATGGTGGGGTGGGTGCAGTTTTCTCTGTGGTGGGGTTGGGTGGACTGTCCAGGGCTCTGTGGAGCCGGAGGGCGCTACTGCACTGGGCCCCGGTCTGATGGGCCTGGGCCCCCCTTCCCTGGCGGGTCGCGGAGGGTGGGAGTGCCTACTGGGGTCAGCGGGGGAGCTGGCCCCAGGGAGGGGTTACCTGCCCCTCCCTTCCTTCCCTCCCCATCTCCAGCTGCCTCCCTCTTCCCGCTCCTCCACAACCACCCACACATGCAGGGCCTTGGAGTGGGGGTATGTCACCAGGGTGCAGAGGAGGCTACCCGCCCCCCCCGTCCCCTTCTGGCTGCCTCTGCCTCAATTTTATCCCACAACTTAGACATTCACATTATTCACACTCTCATTACACATACATATGGGATCTTGGGGGTGGGCACAATCACGGAGTCCAAATTACCATCAGGGTGTACACCTCACACCTGACGTCGTTGCCCACCTCTCAATTTTAAATACACTTAGTCATTGAGGGCTAGCAGGAGGGACTATGCGCTTACCTGCTGCTCCTTGGCAGGTAGCTCCATGCCCTCCTGGGTTTTAATTGCACCTTAGAACACATATGCATCAACACTACAATGAGCGGGTGGAGGGAGGTTTGGAGTCTTCTCCCACCCCCATTCTCTGCGGCCTGCTGGAGCGGGAGGGCTAGTAGGAGGAGTTGGCCGTCCGACTGCGGTCTGGGGTGTGGGGCCTCCCTGCTGCTGCGGAGTCGGGGTGGTCTGCCTCTCCCCACCGCAGGGAAAAGGGTAACACCACCTGGGTCTGGGTGCAATTCCCCCCTCCAGGGGCAAGGGTACCTAGACCCGGTTTGTAGAGTACGCTTGGGGAGTGTGATTGTGTGTACAGCGTCTCTTTATGTCTGTCTCCACGTTGGTTGAGTGTGGAGTGAGTGCACATGAGAGTATGAGGGTGGGAATGGATGTTTGTGTCTGTGTGTGCCTGTATGTCTGTGTCTATATGTCAGGTTGGGTATCAGACGCCACCTCTCTGGGGACACCTCAGGCCCTCCAAGGTTTGGAGGCCTATCTCCACCCACCACCACTTCCCCTGCCGGTGGCGGACTCCCTCAGGTGTCGGTGTGTTGGTGGTTCTTTGTGTCTGGGGGTGGGCGTCCGGGTACACACCGGCTCACTCCTTGGCGGCCGCTTGTCGGGGCCTGGGGCCTGGGGCTCGCTCGGGCCCCTTTGGAGGTGGGGTGCCCCCGGCCTCTCGGCCTGGGGCTCGGTCACTCAGGCACAGCTGGGGGCCGGCGGAGCTCACGGGCGCGTCACTGCAACTCCCCCTGACTTCTGCTCCGCGGCTGCTGGGCGAGCTCTCATCTGGGACTCTCCTCAGCTCTTACTGGAACAGTGGCGCGGCTGCCCCTCTGTTGGTATTCCATGGTCTCTTGTGTTCTGGGGGCCTCTGGATGTCTGGAGTTTTGATCTCCTCCATACCCGCTTCACACCCTGGAGGACGGGGCTGTGGCCCCCCCACACTCCCTAGCAGATCATTACATGGAGAAACCCTTGGAATGCAAGCATGCTGATCCACACAGGTATGCACACATGGGTATTCACAGACGCGGACTAAAGCTTTCTTGGCTGCTGCCTCAAAGCACACTGTGCGCTGTCTATCTTGCGTGCTGCACAATATCGTTTATTATTTAGTAAATATTGATATCTATGACTAGCTAGTTTATTGTGATGGTGCTTTGTTTTCTCTATTATTATGTTGCTCTTTGTTGTTTGCTGTCTCCTCTGTTTGTTTGTTTGTTTGTTTTTTTTTTTTCTCCATACAGGTGACCCAGGAGTTCTTTTTTTTTTCTCTCTCTTCCCCCCCTTCTCACCGTCTCTTCTCCCCTTTGGTTTTCTTTCTTTCTCTCCCCCTCTTTCTCTCATTCATTCCCCCTGTCCTATTTATTAAAAAAAAAAAAAAAAAAAAAAAAAAAAAAATGACAAAGGATGAACTGAAGCTCTGCCATCACGTAATGTCGCATACTGCTGTTTCTGATGTCATTTAAAAAACAAAAAAACAAAAAAACATTAGAGACGCTATCACTTGGATTAACATCATCTATCGCAGCACCTTTACCAACATTCCCGGTGTGCCTAGAAGCACCAGAACCATTTCCAGCAGGTAATACATCAGAAGACTCAACACCAGGTGGATTTAAATGTGGCAAATCAAGCTCAGACACCTGATTTTTACTCTGAGGGTTTCCCTTTGCATCACGAAGCCATTTCTTTATCTCTTCCACAAACTCAGTATTATGTGCTTTCACACTTATAAACCAAGCAGTTTGTTTCTCTTGCTCTTCTTGAGGAAGCAAAGGAAGCAAGGTTTCATGCAGACGAGTTGCCTCATTAAGCAACACAGACAAATTCTCTAACTGAGCCTGAACAGTGGAAACATTATCCTCAGATTGCTTTAACTCTTTAATAATTTTTACGACCTTTTTAATTTTATTAATCTTAGTATGACGTTCTGTTTGCAGCCTTTCAATCTGATTCTCCAAAGCCTTAGCAGTCGATTTCGGCTGTCTTTTCTTTCCATCCACATCACCACATTGTATTAATTGGTGTGTCTCCATTTTTCTTCAAAACATTACAAAATCCAAACGCTGAACTGCACCTATGCCACACAGCCTCATCCCAACACATCAACTTGATGACATTCCCTTCAATCAACCTTGGACACACACAATTAACAGGAGCAATATCCCCCTCTATCTGCCTATTAAACCTAACTAACTCAACCTAGTCTTCTGTACATACTAGCGGTGGGTATTTATGTACCTCCATACCGTCAGCTGTGAGGAAGACAAACTGTCTTAAACACAAACTGCGGCGGTACTCCCAAGCCAATGGCTTCAGCCGCCTGATGCACAATAACTAGAAAGCAAATCAGTACAACGCCTTGTGCAGCTGTACTGCTGAAACCTAACAGGGGAATAAGACTCCTGAAAGAAATCTGTATTGTGTAGCCAAAGGCTTAATCTAAAAGCTGCGTGGACAAAGGCAACAGCAAACCATAAGACTCTCCCCAATAAAACTCATCTATATATAAACAATCCAATAAAACCTATAAACTTTTCTGTTGACAATTTGTTGTGGCTCTTCCAACTATGGCCGCGGCAGGCTAAACATGAGGATACAGATGATGCGCAACAATAAAAGCATAAAATACACTTCTGTACCATTTGCTTCTTTTATTCCACATGCAGCTGTCCAATATACAAATCAGCACGTGGGATTAACTATTAAACAAATGCACAGACTGCACAAACAAATAACTGCTACTCACAAAGAACTGCACTAACTACTATACCAAACTACAACTTGGCCTATGGCATCAATTAGTGCATAAATATACATAAACCATCAAGTTCCAGTTAAAATACATCAAAATCATTCAAGCTGCGGTCAACAGAAAGTTTTGCCTCATGCTCACCTTACCTTTCTGCTCATCAACATCAGGTGCTGTAAACAGGTGAGTGCAACCACATTTATCATCTACCACACCCATGAAACACGCCCCACACGCCTGTGCACCAATACAGTGAGTCCATTTAAACCAACCCACTTAGTCAAAAAGGAACAACTCATATGGCTCCTACAGACATCATTTATGTTCTATTTTTAACATTTAATTAATTTTAATTATGAAATAAGTGTGATTTTTTTTTAAAGCATTTTGTTATGAAAGCTGAGAATAAAGCTAATAAAATTTTCACATGATAAACAACCGTAAACTTTTATTGTCATTTCTTTCCTTTTTTCTCCAGGAAAGCATTTTGTGGACAAACACAGAGTCCAGCTGATCCAGAGAGTGAGCAACATCGCACCCATTTTGGATGAGCTCCAATACAAGGAAGTTATCGACCAAGAACAATATGACAAAATTAGAGCTCTGCCTACCTCTCAGGACAGGATGAGGGAGCTCTACAGTGGTCCCCTGAAAGCCAGTGCAGCCTGCAAAGACATCTTCTATGAAAGCCTTTTGGCAAATGAGAAATTTCTCGTTGAAGACCTTTCAAAGAAGTAAATGTGTTGGGAAAAAAAAACACATTTTTAGACCAAATGTACACGATCTACCTGAACATAACATGTTTACATTAAAAAGGTGGAGATGTCTTTTCTTTGTGGAAAATTGTTCTGCTATGTGGTGCCTTTGCTCCTCAGTGACTCTCCTTTAATTGATCCATTTTACATGAAACACTTTGGATATTTAAATTTTTTTATATTAAAAATGTAAATTGTATCACTTAAAGATGAACTGACGATGTCATCAGCCATGTTTTTATCCATGACTCAAACTGTCATAAATTTATTTTCAGATTTCATTATCTTCTATAAAGTAAAACATAATGCAAACATTTATTGTCCTTAAAAATAAACCAGAATTAAACTCGAAGAATTCGTTTTAGTGAATAATTAAATTTTATAAATTGACCTTTGAAATGAATAAATAAATATAGTGACATAAACGCAGTGTACGATGTCTGCATCCGAGTTTAAACAATGTTGTCTACTTTTTTCCAACTGGCTAAACAAATATTTAAACACTTTAAAGTCACGATCCTCCTCAATCAACTTACTTTGTAATTAATCTGCAAAGCTTTGAGCATCAGACTTCACCTAAAGTACCTAAAATGAAATCAGGATCATTTACATGATGTCACTGGCCTTAATTACTGATTCATTAATGTGTGTATTAGCCTTTTGTTGCAGCTGATTTGAATTTGTTATATAGGTGACTGTATCTATATTCAAACTGTACATATTTTTAAATTTGCATTTTTTAAATGTAAAACGACCCTCAGGACTCTCCTCTGGCATCAAGTAAAATGTCAGATTTTAAATTCTAGTGTAATGAGTATTGCACTGTGCCTGTCTGCAGTAAAAAGGGTTTGAATGATGAGCCAATAATATCTACCTGAGCTTCCCAAAACAAGATATCAAACACGGTTTAGGAATCAAACATAACTCTACTTTTCTCCTCCCTCTTCTTTGAACCTGTTTTCTAGTTTTTCTAGAGGCAAAGTCATTTATTGCATCATTGCAAGAAATATGATGTCCACTCGTCTCCTGTGCCACTGAAGATATCAAGTAGTTATTTATTCACTCGAGCTTGGAACTCCGTTCTGTGGATACAATGAAGTTATCATTGCTTTGGGGAATTCGGGAAGGCTCTCCATCTCTGTAGGCAGCGCATTTCCATCAATATCAGCCTCTTTTCTGGTTTGCACCCTGTTCTGGTCGAGTACGACGGCTTCAGTCTTCATTTGTTCACATATCTCTTTTACTGAGACCTGTGCATCTTTGAAATGCGTTTCCTCATAACTGATTACATGTTCTTTGCTTTTCTGAGTGAAACAAACAAATGAAATAAGATATAATATTATGCACATATATATAGTATGTATATATTTAATTTTGTTTTGATCACTGATATTGAAACCATTTTTTAAAATTAGGCTAGTGAAGTTGTTGTTGGTTTCTTATCAGTTGCACTTCTCCATGGATGGTGCTATTAACAGCCGCCTACTGTGAGTGTGAGGTCTTGTTACTATGCTGGTACTGCTGTTGACGGTGCTGCAGCAGCAGTCCCTACAGCTAACATGTTGGTTAATTTGACACATTTTGCTTTATGTATATTAATTTTTTAGAGCAGCAGACCCAGACTTCAAACACAGGTTTTGGAGAACCTGTTTGGCTTCTATGCCTTGTCCAAGCCGCTGTTTATATTTATGTTTAACACAGAGAGAGAAGCTCAATTGTTTGAATTTATTTACAATTACAGTTTTCAAAAAATTCTGACCGTAAACAGCTTTCAAAGCTTTGATATTATTTGAGAATATATATCAGGTGATGGAATTTAATTTAAAGGTTTCTATGTCCCATTGAGCTTTTTGCACTAACTAGTGACAGTATAAAGGTAACACAGTCGTAATTTTGATCTCAAATTTCTGAGAGAAATAACTGAATTTAAAACATGGCAGACCTCAGGCCAGATTTAATTGGTAGACATATATGCATGCAATATGAAATTTATTATCCCAGATAGTCAAAGGAGCTTGCAAAGAAAAGCGTCTGGACTTCTTTAAGTTGCTTGAAGACGTTTCACCTCTCATCCGAGAAGCTTCTTCAGTTCTGGGGTCAAATGGTGGAGAGTCCCAGATATAAACCTAGTGGGAGTTTCCCCCCACAGAGGGACAAAAGGACCCCTGATGATCCTCTAATCGCCTGAGCCAAGGTGTGAAACTGGGTGTGGGTCCCAATCAGCCAGAGTTTCGGGTGAGTTCATTGTGAAACCTGGCCCCACCTTATCATGCGAATTCCTGAGGTCAGATGGCCCAGGATGTGAGTGGGCGTTAAGGCGTCTGGGAAGGATCTCAAAACTGGGTTATAGATGGCAGAGAGTTGGTGTCGTAAACCCCGCCTCTGTTCAAAGATGGTCGCTCACAGTGGACATAGATGCTTCTTTCACTCCTCTTTCAAACCATCTGTCCTCTCTGTCCAAAATGTGAACATTGGCATCCTCGAAAGAGTGTCCTTTATCCTTAAGATGCAGATGGACCGCTGAGTCTTGTCCTGTGGAGGTGGCTCTTCTATGTTGTGCCATGCGCTTGTGAAGTGGCTGTTTGGTCTCTCTGATGTAGAGGTCTGAGCATTCCTCGCTGCACTGTACAGCATACACCACATTGTTAAGTCTGTGTTTTGGCGTTTTGTCTTTCGGGTGAACCAGTTTCTGTCTGAGTGTGTTGCTGGGTCTGAAATACACTGGGATGTCATGCTTGGAGAAAACTCTCCTGAGTTTTTCTGATACACCGGCTGCATAGGGGATGACAATGTTGTTGCGTCTGTCCTTCTTATCCTCCCTCGCTGGTGTCTGGTCTTCTTTTCTGTGCCTCTTTGCTGACTTTAAGAACGCCCATTTAGGATAGCCGCACGTTTTGAGTGCTTCCTTTACATGTGTGTGTTCCTTCTTTTTCCTTCAGGCTTAGAGGGAACATGTTCTGCCCGGTGGTGTAGGGTCCTAATTACTCCAAGTTTGTGTTCCAGAGGGTGATGGGAGTCAAAGAGGAGGTACTGGTCCGTGTGTGTGGGCTTCTGGTAAACTTCAATGTTGAGGTTGCCGTTCTCTTCAATGTGCACAGCGCAGTCCAGGAAAGGCAAATAGTTGTCCTTTGTGTCTTCCCTGGTGAACCCGATGTTCTTATCCACAGCGTTAATGTGCGCAGTGAAGGATTCCACTTCCTGTGTCTTGATTTTGACCCAGGTGTCGTCCACATATCTGTACCAGTGGCTGGGTACTCTTCCTTTGAAAGAGCCAAGAGCCTTTCTTTCCACTTCCTCCAACCTTTACATTTGTTTTACATGAATGTTGCTGTATCATTTATGGTCTTTTAATGCTTACACTCTGTACACGTCTACATTAGAAATGTGGCTCACAAAATGAGCCAAGTTATTTCCTTTGTTCCAAATGATTTTTTAGTATTTGGACACTACAAAGAGTGAATCAGTCTATTAAAGAGGCTCAATCTGCTTGATTATTTTTTGATTGAACTGCACTTTCCAGACCTCAGTACAATGATACTTTCAACTTAATTTTGCAAAAGAGCACTTTTGTTTGTCTCACAACCACATGTAATCATATTTACGAGGGAGTATTAGGACCACATTAAAAATATATTTATCAGTGATCATTTAATGTCGAAAATTTCAAGATTAAGTTGAAATAGTGGAGATTACCGTTGTTGTTTCAAGACAACCGCCGACTGAGTGAAAGCATACATCAGAATTCGTTTTAGTACAAGGAAGGAAATTATTCCTGTTTAGCACACAAACATATTCAAACGTTGAAAAGATCAGACGCAAACACACACAAACTCAGAAGAGTGGATTTACACAAAATCAAATGTCTAATAATGGACAGGTGCAAGGTTATCGATGGTTACATCCTTGTGCATAAAACGTCTTGTGAATTTGTTTCACTAACTCGTCTAAATAAGGCATTTTGTACAGGGTACGACGGAGTGGCAGTTTTTCGTGAAACAACAAGGATAATTCCACATTTCAATGCATTTTTTCTTAATATGGCCCTAATACTCCTTGCTGACGTCAGCAAAAGAAAGGAGGCATAAAAAAAAAGCCCAGGTTGCCCCTCCTTCAGAGCAGTGAACCCCAGACTTCTTTGGCTTCAGCTCTGAGCGAGCTTGTAAACTTGTCCATGATCTCAAAGCTCCGAGTTTAAAGGGACTGATCAGAAACGGGTGAGTTTAATTGCAACATTCAGCAGAGCAGAAAGTCAACGGTGCTTCTCATAGATGCAGTAGGCCTGTCGGTGGTTCTTGCAGCACTTTAGAGATTCCCAGAAAAAAAGAGCATTTCACAGCCCATGTTGCAGTGTATGATAGAAATACACAGCCTGCTAAATATTGAAAACCGCTAACAACGGCGCCAAATTCTAAACCAGAATAAGCAACACACAGATACTGCAGTGAAGGAATTGAATGCGCCTGCAGTTTTTCTTTTAATGAACTCATTTTGTCACTAAATGGCTGTGAACAGATGCTATTCGCATAGTCCGTTTATAATAATAATAATAATAATAATAATAATAATAATAATAATAATAGCCTAATATATAATTTTAAGGTTTTGACGTTTAGGGACATCTGATTGTTTCATGGTGAACTTCACTTGTTGGACTGTTACTGTCTGTTTGCCCTGATGTGTGAGTGTGGAAGTTGTTGCATCTTTGTGCGGAAAAGAAAAACTACGATTCTCGGCGTGAATGTTCGCACCACTCCGTAGTCAACGGATCTCGTAACATATAAATAACGAAATGGTCTCTTTTGTGACTCCCTTTTTCCAAAACCCTCTTCCAGAAGTGTTCTTTGTGCCTCAGCCTCATATACTGCCTCTCTGTTAACGGTTTGTAGACACCAAACAAGTTCGTGCGAGCCTTTGTCTCACTCTGCTTTTACGAATATTTGGCAGTAGGGGGCACTGAAAGACCTGTTTGTACATTACATGTGCTTGTGTAGCACAAATCAGGACCAACTAAAGTTTGGACTTTCAAAGTACAAAAACAAAGAACAAGAAAATACCCACAAATATTTATGAAAACGTAGTGTTTTGATTCTTTTTTAAAAATTAAAATTATTGTATAAAAAGACAAAAATGCAAATGTGAACATTTCTTTCTCGCTCTTAACTAACTGAAGCCTTTCATTGAACTACAAACAACACATTACTCCTCTCTTTCTGGCCAGGCATCTGGCAGCACTTCTGCTCTGATTTTGTTCTTATTTAACAAAATAAAAATGCAGACATAAGTGTACACATTAGTTTCTAATTGCTAGTCAAAACTATTTCCTCTGCTCATATTGCCTTTTTATAAAATCATTCTTTACTTTTAAAAGAACTTATTTCAACAGTGCACATAACAACAAACGTAATGCACTAACAAAAAGTAAATTGCATTATATTTCTTAACGTCAATATACGGGCCACAAGTAGAGGTGAGGGTGGGCCGCAAGTGGCTCCCGGGCTGCGAGTTTGAGAATGCTGTCCCAGCAACAGCAACAGTCTTAATTGGCACTGTGTGAACTGAATACAGAACACGAGTCTTAACCTGTTTCCTGTCTCTTTCAGTGCTGTCTGGCAGAGACATGACGGTGCTTAGGTGCAAAGTTCTGCTGTTTCTAGCCACCATCCTGGTGTCTTGCAGCTCTTCACCCACTCACCTGAACATCAGAGTAGATCGTGGGAAGCTGCTGAGGTCGAGCAGGTCAGTCACTGTGAGTCACCAGCAGGACAATGCTCCAGAGTTTGACAGAAGTCACTACGAGGCCGAACTCTTAGAAAACAGCCCGCTGGGACAGTCTGTGCTGCAGGTCAGTCCAAACACAGGATCATTTAGAATTATCATTTTATATAAACTAATAAAACAATCTGTTTGATCAAGGGACTGAATCACATATGCACCATATGTTCTCTGAATCCAGCTACCAAGTGTCAAATGTTCCTTGCAGCAGTGCCACGTCCACAAATAACTTCATTTAAAAACATTGGTGCTAATAATTCATCAATAAATGATGTCAAATGATTTCTACAGTATGTCCATGACCCAAATAACTTAAGTTTGGTTGTTTTGCTTAAAAGAAAAAACAAGGCGTACATAATTGTATCCCACTGGCAGATATTTTTTTTATTATAATTTTATTATTCTTTTATTTCCTATTATTTTAGTACTTGTATTATTTTAACAATTACAAGTAATTTAGTGCTAATTTTGGAGTGTTTTTAGGGACTTCTTTGCAAACTCTCCTGAGCTCCATCCCAGTTTTAAAGGTTAAATGACATTAAAAAAAAAACATTACTGTAAATCCCAGATGATCGTTGCACAAATGCTGTCAGTCAACACTCACTCTTTGAATTGCACGGACTGAATGCAATTAAAAAGAATAAAAGTAGCTGTGTAGACAGAAAGGCCTTCTAACATCCAGTGAAATATTTTGCTGACTGCTTGTACCTCCAGAAATATTAAGTAGGTTATTTTTCTCTTCTAGCCATGCAACTCCAAACTGGGTTCCTGCAAATTTTGTGGTTTTTGTTCTTGTCTTGGACAATGTTAGGCTGAATGAAGTGCCCATGTTTTTCTCCCTTGTAGGTCAGAGCCAGTCATGCAGACATTGCCATTGGAGAGATGGACTACAGCCTTCATCAAGTATCAGAGACTGTTCAAAGGCTTCTGCGCATTGACAGTGTGACAGGCATCATCTATGTGAAAGGCCTTGTGGATCGAGAGGAAGAAAGCATCCTCAAGTTGTTTGTGGTGGCCAGAGATCGTGACCCCAGTTCCAGGATGAAGAGTTCCAAAGTTCTGGTGACCATAAATGTCACAGATCAAAATGACAATGCACCGACCCTTAACATCCAAGGTATAGGCTTAGTAAAATACCAGGATGGTGTGACTAAGATTTCTGAGGACCTGCCTGTTGGTACACCAGTGGCACTGGTCCAGGTGTCAGACTGGGATGAAGGGGAAAATGCTGTGGTAACGTGCGCAGTTGATAGTGATGTTCCATTTCAGCTCCAGCCCGCGAGTGATCAGAAGGGCAAATACTTCCTGCAGACAACGACCCTGCTGGATTATGAGAGCGTTAAAAATTACAGTATTGAAATTATTGCAGCGGATTCTGGAAGCCCAGCTCTGTCCAGCACTCTCTCCCTCAATGTCCAAGTTACAGACGTAAATGATAATGCACCGAACTTTTCCCCTGCAACGATTGAGGTGGACTTTCCAGAAAACAACTACAGAGGACAAAAATTACTGGATCTTGTGGCAACAGATCCAGATTCTGGCATAAATGGACAGCTTGTCTATAGCATCATTGATCGTTTTGTCAAAAGGCTCTTTGAAGTTGATGCCAACACCGGGGAGGTTCGTGTGAGAACCGTGCTGGATCGGGAAGAGAGGGACCGTTATGTGTTCTGTGTGGCAGCAGCAGACATGGGTGTTCCTAGTAAAACCGGCACTGCCACAATAATTGTAAATGTTCAAGATCAAAATGACAATGACCCTGTGTTTATACTCAAAGGCTACAGCTTTACTGCCGCAGAGAACATGCCTCCACCCAGTCGTGTTGGTGCAGTTGCTGTCTCAGATGCTGATAAGGATGAAAATTCCCACCTAAGACTGTTTGTGGAACCGGAAAATGGCATTTTTTTCATCCAAAATGGCACAGGAATCATCTTGTCTAGAATCTCCTTTGACCGTGAGAAGGAACGTTTCTACACGTTCCGCCTAAAGGCCGTGGATGGAGGTGACCCACCTCGATCCTCCTACGTGAGTGTGGTCATCAGTGTCTTAGATGAGAATGATAACGCTCCATATGTCACCAAACCAGACAACTCCTCCTACACATACCTATCATATTTCACCCCAGCAGGCACGTATGTGGAGGCAGTGAAGGCTGAGGACTCTGACACTGGGCTCAATGCTGAGCTGGACTATTTCAGTGTAGGTGGAAATCCACATGGTCTGTTTCAAATATCTCCCTACAATGGGCAGATCACACTGGCACAGGAAGTGACCGGCAAGCACAGTGGGCTACATCGGCTGGTAGTGAGAGTCTGTGATAAAGGCAGACCTCCTCTCTGCACCACTGCACTGGTCCACATTTTTATCAACGGTACCGAGTCCAACATCTCCCTCATTGAGGCGCTGGTCACAGAGAGCCTCTCCACCCCTTTGGAAAAGGATGTTGCCGGAGATCTATTAGGGAGCTCTGCTCTTGTTCGGCATAACAATATCCTGTACGGCAGCCTCGCAGGTATTGCTCATGTGATTCAGACATTCAGCTCTATAGTTTCTAATACGGCCAAAGAGGATTCCAACTAGAGTGGTTTGAAAATATATTTTACAATCAATCTGTCATGTCTCTGGGTCACGGAGCCAGTGCTTTATGTTATGAACTGTTAGTTCTGGTTATTATGATTTGTGATCTTCTTGTTATATTCGTAGTCTTTGATTAGGGTTTTCTGTGTTGCTTCCCCGTGCCTCGTCATGCCTGCATTGTCCCCAGCTGTGTCTCCCTCCTGTTTCTGTGAAGATTCTCAGTCATTATAGTCTAAGGAGCTTGGAAAGAAAAGCATCTGGACTTGAAGAGAAGTCCAGATGTTGCTTGAAGAGATTTCACTCTCATCCGAGAAGCTTTTTCAGTTTTAGAGTCAAATGTTGGAGAGTCCAACATTTAAACCCTATTGGAGTATCCCCCTCTTGTGGGGGATACTCCAATAGGGTTTAACCTCCTAGGGCCTGCCCTCCTAGGAGGTTAAATGTGGACATCCCATTTTGGGCCGTCTAGGCCAAAATACAAAATTTTGCCTGATAAAAAAGGGCCTGATATCCACATACGAGGATGTTATACTGCCACTGTTCTATCAAAATTTAAAGCGAATGTCCTCATATGTGGATCTAATTTTTCTCAAAAACTAAGATCAGGCTAAAAACAAACTAATGTTATTCCACTTCCAGCCACACAGCTCATCGTGACACCTTCATTCACTGATTTCAAACAACTTTTAGAGTCTTCCAGTTCTGTCCTGTACGCTATATAAGCTGATTTTTCTTTCTAATCTTGTTTTTGACATATTCAATATCATGTACATGAAATCATTCATCCATCTGTCTGGTTGAGCCGCATTCTTGGTAATGTAGGAATCTACTTTTGACCAGGAATACGTGGAAAATGAAATATGATACTTCTCCATTTTGGGGGTGAAATGTAACTCACTGCATTGTTTTCATGTACTTCATGTGAGCATTTTCATCGTAGATGAATATATACTTTTACTCTACAATGACCTAACACCTTCACTGTGTTTAACTTTGTTAATGATTAAATAAGTGCTTCTTAAACATTGTCGTTTCAATGCATATTGTAGCGGGTCAGGGCTGTTCGGGGTTCTGTTTGTGATGGCAGCTACATTGTAGCCACAGCTGCCCTGGCAGAGGCGAGGCTGCCGGACACTGGCACCACTGGGCCCTCTGACCACCACCAGTAGGCAACGGGTGAAGTGTCTTGCCCAAAGGACAAAATGACCGAGACAGTCAGAGCCGGGGCTCGAACCGGCAACCTTCCGATTACAAGACGAACTGCAAACACTTGAGCCACGATCGCCCGTAAAGCTCAGCTCTCTCTTCACTACGATAGACAATATAGCCTCTGGATCGCTGCAGTCACAGCACCGATCCATCTGCATCGTTCATAATAGAATCTTATGTGTCTTTGTTTGTTGTTGTTTCTCTTTTTGTGAAAGATGCTGGAAGCCAAATTTCCCCCGGAGACAATAAAGACTGAACAGCTCTTCAGAGGCGATTATTCTAGTTTTTAAAATTAAGAAAACATTTTAAAATGACCGTCTTACAGTAAACAGACATCACTGTTGTAGCTATTTGTACAGCAGCTTTGACAAACAAGGCAGTGATTGGTTTAAAGTTCTTTATATCAGATAAAAGAATATTTTGAAAATAATTAGTAAAAAAGCAAAAAAAACAAAACAAACAAATACATGACAGTATCAAATTCTCAAATGTTTATCCAATTAAAAAATTCTCATTGATTAAAATATGACAAACAGACGTGTTGTAATCCTCAGTAACGTCAAACCTTCACCCAGTTGGTCCTGAAACTTTTCTCCTCCAAACCAGACGGAGCAACGACCACAAGAAGAGGGAAAAAGATCATGTTCAATATGAGCATCAACCAACAATATTTATATGAAGTATGAAGAATATGAACGAAGAAAAGCACAACAGGCTACCTGTAAAGTCTGTCACACACTGTACTGCTAGAAAAAACTGAATGTGCTGCTATGACAGAAGATATAGGAACTCACTGTAAAATCATCTCTCCGTGCTTCAGGATGCAGTCATTCTACATATGAGTAACAAAAAACAAACAAAACCACTAAAACAAATTCATTTCTTTTTACATTTCCTCTCATCGTCCACACAGCCACAGATACCAACATTGTCACATTAATAAAGAAAACATGTGGATAAATCTGATCATATTTTTAGCCCCATGTCACCAGTGAAAATATAATAATTTATCAGAGTTGATCAGTTCATGCAGCAAGCACCAAATCAAAGCCATGCTGTGTAGATTCACACAGATGTTGCTTTGCTCGCTGTCTGGATCAGGTGTGTGCAGGTAAAAGGGAAACATCATGGAGGCTCTGTGCAGGTTCACAGCTGCAACTCTGGAGTTTGAGGTTTAGAATCTCACGAATGTTAAAGTACAGATTCTGATCCATCGCCAGGACTAAGAGTGACGCATCTATCCTGCAGCAGGACAGCGAGCCCGAACAGAGAGTCAGAGACATAAAGAGTCCTGCAGCAGATGGTCAGACCCACAGACCTGATCTCAGCATCACGTTGATGTCAGTCTGAGAACACAGGAAGAGACGGAATAAAGAGGACAGAATCCAGGAGAACCAGGAAGAAGCTTCTAACAAACTACCCGTCTGTATGTACTTCCTTTAAAAACAAAACAATTTTTATAAGTAAAGTGCGCTCACACCAGATGGTGACTGATTAAGAATATATATAAAGATATTACTTTTGAAATCATTAAGTATTTGCAGTACTGTAACATCAGACATTCAGTCTGTACATTTAACAGTTACACTGATCATTCACTGATTTCCTTTCATCATTTTACTCAAACTCGTGGTAGAATTTTAAAGTTTAATCTCAAATCTGCTCCTAGATTACAAACCCTCCATGTTTCAAACTGAAGTCTCGTCACTCTGAGTTCACACTACAGTCATGTACTGACTTTAAAATAAATGCGTGTTTTTAAGAACAGTGCATATATAAAGTTTTGACAGTAAAACATTAATGGAATAAATTACACCATTTAGTTTCTCACCTTTGGATCTCGAGCTCGTGTCTGACAACTTCTGCACCAGATCATTCCTGTTCATTTTCCTAAAAACCTCCTTGGTCACCTCCACAGTATGTTGGGTGTAGGCCCCGAACATCAGATCCACCAGGTCACAGATGTTGGCATCCTCCAGTTCGCTCTTTGGGATGGGTTTGAGCTCCACCAAAAGCCACTTGAACTTTTTAAGGTCCTTCTTTTCCAGATGTTCTAATATTTCCATAATCCGCTCTCTGTCTGATTGGACTGTTAACACCTGGGAACAAACAAAGTGATTTAATAATAACCTTCTTAGAGGATAACTGATAAGTAAACAAAACCATCACACGTGATCATTTTTTAATAACAGGTATAAGTATTGAATTAAGTGAAGCTGTGGTGTGAGGACAGAATCATTTGGTTCTACTTACTTTCTGCATCTGTGCAGACAGATGTTTGTCCACAGTGTTTTCCTCTGAGAAAGGACATAAAAATGAGATTATCTTTACTTGTAAAGTTTTGTAATAAAATAAATACATGATACATAATAAATGAAACAACTTTTCTCTGTCACAAAATGCCCAATCAGCAAATCCTGAATCCATCACTCTCTATGATCCAACAGCCAAGACTGACTCCAGACAAAGTGAAGGAAACGTTGCTGACAATCAGCTCACATCCAGGTGCTGATCACATCAGACCCTTCTTAATGATTCAGGCAGCCTTTCAAACATTTCCTGTCCAGCTGATATTATTGTGTTATGTAAATATAAGAATCCCAGCACCAGCGATATTAAATATGAACACTCTGAGATGTGGTCCACAGTAAGTAACCCTTAATAAGGACTGCCCCAGGTTGCAGATTTTGTTGCTCTGCATGATTTTGATGAGTTCACAGGAAGGTGAGCGAGACAGAGAAGTGTACACAGTGTGAACACTTCAGTGCACCATCTTGCTCCTCATCTTCTTCAGCATCAGATTCAAACTCCACTCCAGTGTTTACTGTGGATCTTTCTGTAGAGTTTTATATCACATCTCTCCAACAGCTGCCACATTGCATGCAAGTATTGATGACATGATAAAACAGCCACAGACAGCTGTGAAATGTGTTGTTCTTGCAGAAGACTAAGGCTTACAGAGTTGCACCAGGAATGGTAATTTTTCTAGTACTGCTCATGTGATTAGGCAGAGGATCAATAGGGGGTCCACGACCCTCTTGGGGACACTCCCATAGGGCTTAAAATCTGGGACGCTCCACCAGTCGCTCTTAGAACTGAAGAAGCTTCTGAAACGTCTTCAAGAAACTGAAAGACATCCAGATGCTTTTCTTTCCGAGCTCCTTAGAACACCTGCTGACACTTCCAGTTTCCTGAACATCGTCCCCATTAAGGATAAAACTCTATCCCACCTGTCTTCAGTCAAGTCAGGGACACCAGTTCAGTGCTGCAAACAATAGATATCTGAGAATATCTCAAACTGATCTTCCTCATGTCCACAGAGCCAGCAGCTTCATACAGAAAATGGCACTATGTGGTACAGTTCTATATTTGGTATTTTACCACAAGTTCTGTTGAATTCTTTAACATCTAAAAACATTCGTTAACTGGTGCTAAAAACTGGTGGTAAAAGTAGAACTGACTCGATTTATGCATTTTGACAGTCCAGTCAACAGCATCAGTAGATTTGGAAAAGCTGGTTGGTGCCATTGTTGAACAAGAGCTTATTCATTCATTCTCTGGCATTTTGCAGTACTTCAAATATGAGGTCAGCAACCAAAGGGAACCCACCACAGCCAAACACAAAGTGCAGTTCTTTTTATACAGAAATCATGTGAAACATCTAACCTTGTACTTTACCACTTCTTTGGGATTCATCTGAAAGTGAAACAGATGAATCAGTGAAAACACAGAAACACAGTATTTACTGGGCTGATCTACCAGTAGGCGTTAGCTTTAATAATAACTGTCGTCTAGCTGAATACAGCCACAGATGATGTCGTCTTCACTGCCCTGCACTCTCTCTTCATACATCTGAAATATAACAAACTCTCTCTCAGCAGGCTGTTTGTGAAGCTGACTGGCAGACTCGTCACTCTGGTCTTCAGGAACACATCGTGCAACTGGATACTGGACTTCCTGTCAAACAGGCTGCTGTTCAGATTGTTAATCTTCATGAAGTTAGAAGACAACACAACCATCATCACTCTGTTGGAGGGAATCAGCTGTTCAGGAAAAAGCCTGGGACTCACAAACCCCTCCAGCATGATAAGGAAGTGATTCACAGAGGGCTGAATACATGAATATTATATTTATCTCTGTAAAGAAACAAATATAAGCAGGATTGAGTTTAGTGACTCGCTGCCACCGAGAGCTGAGAGACTGAGAGCTCCTCCTTTAGAATGAAAACTTGAAGACAGAACAAAGTATGTAAGCTAACGAAAAGTAAAATTGTGGCGGGAAAAAGGTGTGATTGACGGTTCACTAGGATTCATCAGCGTTCTATGTGTCACATTATATAAAACCACAGAACAGGTAACATTGATGAACCTACCAGCCGACTGAGAGCTGACAGCAGCTGCTCCCACTGAGGATCCTGCAGCTGTTAAAAATAACAAGGAAAGTTTTTAATTTCTTAACAAATGTTCAAACTTTTTAACTTTCATTATGCTAGCAAACTGAAACATTAGAGACTCAGTGCCACAAATTAAAACAATTAAACAACTACACCAAAGAATATTCCACTAAACTCTGGTCTACTAAAAAAAAAGAAAGAAAATCATTCATTTACAATATCAATAAAAGGTTGCTCTAAGTTTTTGAGGAAAATTTACTTCAATAAATTAATTGTTCTGATTATCTGCCATGATAACAGCAAACTAATAAAAATGTCTAATGGAAACACAGACTGTAGTTCCTCTGCTTTCCTACATTTTTACTTTTTAATGACTGCACTAGTGATCATTTCATTTGTTGGGCTCGTCAGTTAGTTATATTGCTAGAGACAGAAGGGCAGGCACGCAGACAAAGGCAGTTACAGGGAGGCGAGTCTCCCCAACAGCAGCTTAAACTGATTTCTAGGGTAATACTCTACAGTAAAACAGACCCCAAAGCTTTTGTTGGAGCTATTTGTTCTTATTTTTTATTATTTGGAAATTTGTTAAAGTTTGTTGTTAGTTTATTTATATTTTGGGGTTTATTTACAAGTTTATTTGTAGGTTAATATTTGTTTCAGTGTTTTGTTTGTTTGATGTTTGTTAAATTAGTCAGTAAGAGCTGTAGGGCCATTTTGTTTCTATAAATAAAGAGACTGGTATAGGACCAGCATGCACTGGGGTGGGACTATGGTTTTTTACTAGAGCAGGAGAAGCAGCAGGAAGTAACAAAAAATGGATCTTGTTATTGCCAAACTGGATAAAATAAACCATAAAAATGCAACTTTCAAGTTTGGACAGTGGACTTCTTTTGCCTGCGTACGAAATAGTATCTCAGTGCAGCAGTGGCTTGTGGACTTTTAATTGTGGGATGTTTGGTTTGTCAAACAAAAGGAATTGCCACTATAAAAAGTAAAAAACCTGCCCGTGGACAAAGGAATAATCTTTCATTAATGGATATGTTGGATATATGGATTTCAAGGATCACCGTCGAACTCAAATAAAAGTTACTGGATCGTCTGTGAGTACTCCCGACAGATTTGATGTTGAGGCCTGGATCAACATATCACTCGTTCATCAAAGCTGGTGAGTGATAATATTGTTTAAGCCGTAAAGGAAAACGGTGACGCTACTGGAGTTTAAAGACATTATTTCACTACAAAGACTGATGAACTGAGTTTGGATGTACTAAATTTGTGCATAATTGGATCGCTAATTAAAAATGCCAACGCCCTCTGTGGAAATGTTTGTTCGCTGCAATCAGCAGGTAAATTGATGTCATGTTTGGGCTCTATGCTATGGATTCTCAGTGTGCTGTGCATCTTTATAATGTTTGAAATAATCCAAGAGGACAATAAAAATGTCGGATATTAAGAGTAAACAAGAGGATAACACTCAGATGCAAGCAGAGAAAAGAAGCATCAAACTTACACCAAAAGGTTAAGGTCAAACCATAATCAAGTAAAAAAACAAAAATCCATATCCAGTAATACGACATGTGAGCAGCATGGAAGGAGATGTGCAACACACTGTTTATTTTTTCAGTTCACAATGATGCCATAAAGTTTTGAAGGCTTATAGAAGCCAAAGATTTCAGCCAATTCTGCTCCAATCACATGGGTGAAGATGATCAAATACACCATCTTAGTATGCAATACTTCAAGGTCAAAGGTCAGGGTCATGCCATACAGGACAAAGCTTCAGTTTCAATTTAATCATCTCTAAAATTTAAAGCAACATCTTAGTCATTAGGGAACATAAGTACAGTTAGTATTGATCAGTTTTCTGTGTTTCATTATCAGAATCAGAATCAGAATCAGAAAGGGTTTTATTGCCAAATGTTGAGCAGGTTTACAACATTAGGAAATTGCTGCGGTGCTTCAGTGCAAACATACTGTCATAAAAATATAAAAATAAGAATAAGAATTAAAAGTGCTAAGTGGATAGATATATACATGATATATACATGAGTGCAGGTGGTGATCAGTGCCAAACATGGAATGATGCAGTGAACACAGCGTAGGGTCATGTGTTGGGAACAGTCATACGGTTATTGTTCATGTGTCCGACAGCATTATATAAAACTCAGTTAATATTGATGAACCTACCAGCCGACTGAGAGCTGACAGCAGCTGCTCCCACTGAGGATCCTGCAGCTGTTAAAAATAACAAGGAAAATTTTTAATTTCTTAACAAATGTTCAAACTTCTTAACTTTCATTATGCTAGCAAACTGAAACATTAGAGACTCAGTGCCACAAATTAAAACAATTAATACACCAAAGAATATTCCACTAAACTCTGGTCTACTAAAAAAGAAGAAGAAGAAAATCATTCATTTATAATCTGAGTAAAAGGTTCGTCTAAATGCTCCTTTCGTGTGATATCTTACCTTCGGCTTGACCAGACTCTGGATGGTCATCTGGAATTCAAGGAAAATCAAAATATGGATACTTGACATTAGAGTTAAATATGAAAGTTTCATCTGAATAAAGCCGAGTGTTCAAGCAGCTGGTTGCCATGGGAACCCATTCTCTGAAACGCTCTATGCACTGTTGTTGAGCTAATCTGAAGGCCACGTGAAGTTTGTAGCGACTGACTCTGCAGAAAGTTGGAGACCTCTGTGATTTTACGTGGCCCGTCACTTTGTGGCTGATTGGCTGTCGTTCTTTGTTATAATACCACTAACAGCTGACTGTATGTATAATATTTTGTAGCAAGGGAATTTCACCACAGCACTAATGTTGTGGATTTTCTATGATATATATGACATATGTACCTGTACACACTGGACATATACTCACATATGTAATCATATATACTTCTATATACTAAATATATACTTATACTGGAGTATTTTTTTTCTACTCGTTCAAAATCACAAGACCCACATATTTAGGTCAAAGATTATCTTCAATAATATTAATGAAGTTTGTGCCGTTTATTGTACAAACACATGCTGATCAATACTGTTTGAAAATGTACTAGTTAGGATCAATAAGTAACCTTTGACTGTGTTATGGCCAACGGTGACTGGTTCAAACAAAGGTTACTTTGGCACTGCTAAAGTATGCGCATAGGACACTTTCTCTGCGTTTATCTGTAGCGCCTCACGCTGTGTCCAGCCCTTTCGATGCCTATACGGCAAACAAACCTGCCCCCTGTGCGTGAAGCTGGGATTCTGGTTCTCACCTCAGCCACCAGAAGGCAAGAAAAACCTTTACTCGGCATAGAAAGCAGCTTACGTCTGGCATGCGTACCTGACAAAATTGTCAAATTGATTAACTGTTAACTGCCGTTTTCTCATCAAACGGACAAAGTGAGCCAATTCAATGATGGATGTAAAAGTTATGGGGCAGGGTCAGAAAGTTATGCATCATACGTGGAAGATGAAAAGAAAGAACAAAGGATGAAAGAGTACCCAACGGCAGGCGGAGGGGTCACTGATCCCATATAAGAGGAGGGTCGATATGCCCCGCTCTGCTGCTTCTTCCCTGTCTGTCTGTTGTGTGTCTGTGCTGTTTGTGCTTTGAGGCTCTACACTCCGGGGTTGCTTCGCTTTGCTTGTTCACTTTTTCTGTCATCCTGGTTTATTGTACTGATTTCTGCTGTTCATATGACACTGTTTAATAAACTCTGTTCTAAGAATTCTACTCTTTTCCAGAGGATCTTTTTGAGTGATTGGATCTTAACTGGATCTGAAAAGCTGGACGTCCACAGCATTGGTGGGATAAGGTTATCATACTGGCTTCAAAATGTGTGACTCGACACTTGTTGCACAGGTGGCGTCCTATCACAGGACCACTGAACTGCTGAGAACGAGTGATTCTTTCACATGTTTGTAGAAGAGTCTGCATGTCTTAGTGCTGATTTTATACACCTGAGGCCATGGAAGCGATTTTAACACATGAATGAAAGGATGTGGATGAGCGAGTGAATACTTTTGGAAACATAGTGTCAATCAAACTGCTGCAGACTCTTTTAAGTTTGATGGAAAAAACCTCTCACATTTGACATTATATGACATACAGTATTTCTTATATTAGTAACAGTGTGGGTAATATTGCTTCATAACCACTGACCTGCTTGAATTTCACATTTCCATAGTGGCTCATCAGCTGGTTCACCATCAGCTGGGTGAGTGTGCACCAGTGTAAGTATGAGTTCACTGCCTGGATTCTTAACGTACACCTCATAGAAGTTTTGCCTATTGTATCTGAGGGTTAACTCCTGTGTTTGAAAAACAAAACAAAGGAACTTTAAAATACCTCTGTGAGCGCACACACACACACACACGCACACGCACACGCACACACACACACACACGCACGCACACACACACACACACACACACACACACACACACACACACACGCGTATAACGCCCCTGCTTGTGCCATCTTTTTGATTGATGGCCCCAGCCTTGACCTTTTGACCCTACCGGAAGTACTCCGGAAGTGACTAATCGAATCCAGATGTGTGTAATATGATCCATAAGCGCGACGAATTGCATCCTGTGGGGGAGGGGGGTACTCCGGAAGTGTCTAATGGATTCCATATTACACACATCTGGATTCGATTAGTCACTTCCGGAGTACTTCCGGTAGGGTCAAAAGGTCAAGAGTGGGGCCATCAATCAAAAAGATGGCACAGGCAGGGGTGTTATACTCTCTCACATGTAGCACAAACTTTACCTTTGGTTGAATTTTTGCACTTGTGTTGTCGGCTCTGAGGCTGAAAGTACGCTCAGTTTGCAGGTACTTGTCTGGGTGTGGTTTCTTGATTCTTTTGTATCCATCTGAGGATTCTTCCTTGTCTATTCCCTGTTATCAGATGATATCAGTCATCAGCAGCTGAAGATTTTAAAATTCAGTTTGGATTTAAAATCGCAAAATAAATTCATGATGAACTGTTAGGATAATGATCATTTTAGCTTATTACACTTTTATCATTGAGTTTGCAGTCAGTATGATGTCATATTTAAAAATAATGGTCAGTGTGCCCAGATAATATTTTTCACCTTGTGTCTAGTATAAAATATAAAAGCAATCGTACTGTGACTTTCTTTGCCTGCACTGATCCTAATACATTGAATCTGTTCAGTTACCTGTTCCAGAGCAGGATCCTGTCGGATTGGATAGACGTGGAGTTTAAGAAATGATGTGTTGGGTTTATAGTACATCAACGTGTAACAGCTGATTTTCAAAGGAAAGAATAAACGTATCAGGGCCCCTATTATCGAGAAATTTGGCTCAGTTAACTTGACATGTGTTGGTGTGACCTCAGACACTTTTTCCACAACATCTCCACAGTCATCTATGTGAAGGACTGCAAACGTGTCCAATATGTCAGGGATGTCATCTGCAGGAGAACACAACAACACAAACATGGTGAGAAGAACAGTTTATAACAGTTTGTGCGCTCACTGTCAGAAATGTCAAACATCTGAAAGTCTTCCTTCATGTCCTCTTACCGATGCAGATCCAGTGTGGCAGGTGAACTTCATTTAACTCCCCAGCAGTGACTGTGACGTCCATCAGAGGACCTGCAGGCATGTATTGTCTGCTCTCCATCCTCTCCATGTGTCCCTCCCAAGATCTAAACTGGTACTGAAAGCTGGTCTTTCCCTTACAGACCCAGCGCAAGCCCGACACTCTGCATTCAAAGTGTCCTGCTGCAGACTGAAGGCTGAAACAGGAATTAAATACACACTCATGAAGGAACAACAGAGTGAATGGAAACACAGAGAGTAGTCGTGTGAATCGGATGCAAAATGAAGAATTTCCTCTGGGAATAAATCCAAAGCTGAACTGTTTCCTGTAGTTCCAGTTTGCTGTGCTGCAGCATTCAGGAAGTTGATTTACCTGTAAGTTGGAGCCTCGTCTGCATCTGTACTGTTCACCTCAGGTTCAAGTTTAGTCCAATCACTGCGGTCCTGCTGCAGAGGACAGTCTCTTTAGTCAATAAGTACACATGTTTATAAAGAAAGAAACTTTAGCAATAAATGGATGAATGGAAGGGATTACCGTCAGGCTCTGACAACCTTCAAGCTCTGAACTTCTTTCAGTTTTTCGTCCTTGTTGAGACACAAAGAATTCAAATGAATGATGTTATGCTGACATATAAAATCATCCTCTAACTGTCCACATGTTTGCTGTTTGATCACTTTATGCTGTGCAGTGCTGCTTCAACATCAGAACAACATGTTCAGCAGGACGTGCAGCTGAGTGACGTCTAAGATGATCAAAAGCTGATGAATCCAAATATTCTCACCAGTGATGTCAGAACAAGACAGAGACAGAGAGAAAGGTTGGATTCAGCTCTGATCATTTATGCAAAGTTATTTTTGGACGTCTGTTGTGTTTCCTGTTTATTTTAATGTTTGTTGATTAGAAGTTGTTTAAACAAGTTTATTGTAAATTATGAAAATCTGTTTATTAAACTTTGTTTGGTCTCACCTGAGCTGCTCTCTGACAGCCTCAGCATCAGATCAGGTCTGTTCATGTCTGTTAAAACCTCCATGGTCACCTCCACAGACTGATGACCAAGTTTATCCACCATCACATACACAAGGTCTTCTGTTCTGTTTTGACACCAGTACCTCTCCATTTGTGGCAGGCTCATCTTAAAGCACGTGAACGGCAGCAACTGCTTGAATTTTCCGAGATCCTTTTGACTGAATTCATTCAGTGTTTCCAAGAGAATCTGTCTGACAGCTTCCTGTTCTTTTTCCTGTAAAACCAAAACAATGTATTAAGTTACTGTATAATATCTCTGTTGGACAATTTAAAAGTTTATTTTTATTTAATTTCCAGAGAAACTGTAGTAGAAATATCAAATATTAATAAAAAAAAAGATGTCTTCATGAATATTTATATGTTTTAGAATAATCACTGAAGAGACAGCTGGCGGTTTTGATATTTACTTCACTCTCTTTATGAACTGCAAAACTTCAAGTTTCATAAGAAAACATTATTTCATTTCTATCAATACTAAAAACTATTTTTTGTAAAAGCTGAGTTAAAGTCACACTCACTCTCTTCAACAGTGCAGCTCCATGTTCATCCACAGAGTGTTTCTCTGAGGAGGAAAGACATTTACCATCAACTCTGAGGATTCAAACATCATCACACATCCAAGTAGAATCAGCCTTCAGACGACACAGATGATTTAAAAGAGAAAATCATGTGAAACTAAATAAAATGACATAAGAACCCAACAAAGAAACCCTCCATCCTGTCCAACCAAAGTAACTGGGGGTTCCCAGCTGTGATAATGAGAGAGGGTACACCTGTCCACCTCAGGTTTTAAACAGACAGACAACCTTTCACACCCACATTTAATTTAGAACCAGCAATAAAGCCAACAAGCATGTGTTTGGACTGGAAACCAGAGCACTCTGAGGAAAAGCATGCAGGCACAGGGAGAACATGCAAACTCCACACAGAAAGGTTCCAGCCAACCAGGAGGCTCAAACACACAACCTTCATGCTGTGAGGACACAGTGCTAACCACTGCACCACCATGACACCAGCAACACAAAAACCTGTTGATGACACAGAGTTTACACTCATGCATGTTGGTCTTACCTCTGGATGCTGAGCTGCTCTCTGGTAACTTCTGCACCAGATCAGTTCTGTTCATGTGCATGAAAACTTCTCTGGTCACCTCCACAGACTGATGACCAAGTTCATCCACCATCAGATTCATTATATCTGCTCTGGTTGATGACTGACTCAACCTGTTTGAGAAGAATGACAGATTCCTCCAAGGAAGGATCGTCTGCAGGAGCCTCTTAAATGTCTTGAGCTCCTCATCACTCAGATCATTCAAAGTTTCTAAAAGCAGATGTTTAACAGCTGCCATTGTTGCCGCCTGGAACAATAAACACAATCACGGGGTCACATATTTATTTAGCCAAACACAAGCATCTATTTACTAGTTGCGGTACGTTTATGAAAAAAATGAAGAAAATATAAAACTGTGATCCACTTTTATGGGTTTGAATACTTTTTCTTTACAGGCTGCAGTTCTTCTCTCACTGTGCAGATAAAAACTGAAATATATCCATCAAGAATCTTTCCCTGATTTCACATCATCTTTCATTCTTTATTAATATTTGTAAGTAGAATAAAGTTTCCTGTTTAAGCTGAAAGTGTTTGATGTTTTCAGATTTCTCTGTCCTGTTGAAGAGTCAGGACAAATGTACATGCTGACACTTCCTCAGCTCATCCTCAGTGGTAAAGACATCCTGACATTAGTGTTGCAGAAAATTACTGCTGAAGAAGTCAAACTGAATGAAGCTTCAGTTTGTCACAAACATCCAGCAGAAATCATGAGAAAAATGAGTCAACATGAGAACTGATGATACTTTAGTCCTCTGACTTTCAGCCTGCTGTCTTGTACTGAATCAGAGATGTGACATGACTCACTTTGTGGATCAGTGCAGAGCGTCGTTCATCCACAGAGTGTTTCTCTGAGGAGAAAAGTGCTCAAAGTCACTCATGACAAACACATTTAACAACTAACTGACAATTATTCAGGAAATATGACTTTGGAAAAATGGACAATATGCAGAATTACACTGAAACCTCCTCAGCAATAATAAACAGTATGAAGGAGTCATTTTTACTCCTCCTCACAAAGTATTTGGATTTAATCTGGTCTCATTTTTATGTATTTATTGAAGTAGATTTTTCCAGAACAGCCATAAAATATGTTTTAAAGATGTGTTTTTTGTCTTTATTACAAATATTATTTATAAAGTCAAAGAAGACTTTAGTCAGACGTTTATGAGACATGAAAACAGTTTTATGACTTTAATGAGTTTTGATTTTGTTGTCTTACTTCGAGGCAGTGAGCTGCAGTCTGACAGCCTCTGAGCCAGATCAGTCCTCTTCATCACCTTTAAGACCTCCATGGTCTTCTCCACTGACTGTTGGCCGTAAGTCAGCACCATCATAAACACTGTGTCCTGCAGGTCTGTCCTCATGTACCACATCCATGAGAAGACTGAGTCATATTTGTGAAGATGAATTTGTAGCAGGGTCCAGTTGAACTCACTGAGTTCCGGCTCATTGAGACCATCCAGAGTTTCCAGCAGCAGCTCAATAACAGACTCCATCGTTTCTACCTGGAAAATTCAAAGAAAATGTTCATGAGATAAATGTGACATTTCTCACTTTCAGGTTTGTTTGTTTTCTCATCAACACTTTACAAATGTAGATGTGTTTAGATGACATCATCCATCACATAAGGTGATGATGTCATTGGTCATATTTGTCACAATGATCACAAACAGCTGATTAACAATTATTCTGCTTCTGTTAACAAGTTCAGGACTTTTCTGACCTGCTGCAGACCTCCCTCACTGCACACGCTCAACTTATCAAACTTTGACTTTTCCAATCAAAATCAAATCATTTGTTTCTATTGAAGATTTCTATCCTGTATTTATGAAATGAAAGCTGGATGATCTGAAGTCAGACAGATGTGACATGACTCACTTTGTGGATCAGTGCAGGCCAACGTTCATCCTCAGAGTGTTTCTCTGACAGAAAAGAAAGATTAAAAGCTTCATTCATGACTGATTTAACATCAGTGTTAATAATCAGACACTTTGAAATAACTGATGCTTTGATTTCATTCTGATGATCCTTGTAAGTTGGATTAATAACAACATTAAACTTGTTAACATGAAGTCATATTTGATGGGAAACTATCAACGTGTGAGGAAATGATCCAGTTCTGTTTCATTCAGTAATTCTTCTTCTTCATCTTCTTCATCTTCATATCAATGAGTGTATTTATTGATTCATGTGTTTTCTGGACACTGACCTTTCTCTGTTTCCTCCACATCAAATCCTTCAGCTGATGATCCTGCAGCTGCAACACATTGAATACAAACTGTAACTACATGACACAGACACTGTGTGTGTCCTTTATGTGTGCTCATCCTGAGTATAACACTGAGTCCTGACAATAAAAAGCTTTAATATTTCACTTTCAGCTGTGCTGACTGAAGGCAGGAGGAGGCCATAGTTACACAATCACAGAGAAATCACTGAAAAGACTTTGAATCATTTACCTCATACAGGTCGTCTGTCTCCATAGTGGAGTTTCAATCAAAGCTAACATAAAGATCCATTTACAACACAAGACTGATATTAATGAGCTCAAAATGCAAAAAACAAAGAAAAATATTTTCAAAGGAAAGAAGTTCAAAGAGCTTTAAAACAACATTTACTAAAGAAAGTCACTGATTCAATAAGCTGAATATTTTTACTTTAAACATTGAAATATGAAAACAAATCTGTTTAATTTTACTGTGTTTGTACAACCTGAATGTGTTCATTTATCAACGTCTGTCCAAAATAAATCAGAGGAAACAAATTCTTTCATTTATAAATGATAATAAAGTTTATATTATGCAGTTCTTGTTGTGAGTTTCTCTGATTTAATTCTTTAAATAAATTTTTACTGTAAGGTGTAATATTATATTTAAAATCCTTCCACACACAGTTAAGAATAATCACACCATATCTGTTGTATTAATTTATGCAGTTTATGATTATCGTACAGCTGTCCTTCTTGGCCAGGACACTCTTGTAAAACAGATTTTTAATGTCACAAGTTTATTTTTTCCTGGTTAAATAAACTTTAATGAATAAATAAAATGTATTAAAGTTATTACAGACACTCTGACAGATTATTTCCTCTTACCTTTGAGTCCTGAGCTGCTCTCTGACAGCCTCTGCACCAGATCAGTTCTCTGCATGTCTGTTAAAACCTCCCTGATCACCTCCACAGACTGATGACCAAGTTTATCAATCATATCATTCACTATTTCTCTTCTGTCATCATTCAGTTTGATTTGTGGAAGACTCTTCTGAAAACAAGTGAACTGCAGGAACAACTTGAATTTGTTGAGATCCTGATCACTCAAATCCTCCAGTGTTTCTAGAAGCACATCTGTAACAGCTGCCATTGTTGCAACCTGGAAAATTCAAACATTCATAAAGAAAAAATGTTTCCTCACTGAGAAAATTACAGATTTATGTTTTTGTAGCTGTTTTAAACTTTGAATGTTTTCAATGTTTTCTCTGAAACACTTTGTTTTCTTTTATTATCTTATTTATTAAGATGTATTTATGTAAACACACTTTTTAATAATCTTTGATTTTTAATCTAAAAACATTTCTGTGACAACTGTTTAATCTAAATGATGAAATTATGATTTTCAAACTGCATCTTATTGAATCAAAGCTGAACTCTGCAGAGTCAGACAGATGAGACGTTACTCACTTTATGGATCAGTGCAGACAGATGTTCATCCAGATGTTTGTCTGAAAAAAGAGAAATTAACAGAAATGGAAATAAGTGTTTAATAAAAGCTAATCGAGCTTTAAAAAAAATACACAGAGATCAACAAAAAAAAGTTACATTTAAACCTGCTGAACATCATTTTCTGCTCGTCAACAATGCTCTCTTTGCTCTGTAAATCTGACTGTTTCTAATATGAACTGAAGCAGAAACACTTTTATCATTTTAACATGTTTTGTCTTTATCTCACTTTGAGCTTCTGAGCTGCTGTCTGTCAGCCTCTGAGCCAGATCAGTCCTCTTCATCTTCTTTAAAACCTCCACGATCTTCTCCACTGACTGTTGGCCAAAAGTCCTCACCATCAAAAACACCACGTCCTGCACGTCCTGCACGTCCGGCATATAACCATGTCCGGCAGGACCTGACATCTCAGACAGACTCATGGATCTCATTGAGCCACGTTTTCTTCTCAGGATCTCGATGAAGTCTCTGACCTCGCTGCCTCTCAGATCAGCCAGTGTCTCCAAAAGCAGCTCAATAAGAGACTCCATCGTTTCCACCTGGTAAAAACAGAGGTCACATGACAGCGATGCACCATTCAAATGTCTGCTTGATTTTTAATCAACAGAAACATTTTAGTGTGCTAAAAATAAATTCATGTTTGAATCCAATTCCTTCTAAAAACCTGAAAAGATGACCTTTGACCTTCAGACACAAAGCTGCGTCTTTTTAAGGTCATGACCGGTCGACCAGATGTAGAGCAGAAAATAACCTCCATGAACATCTGGTGCTCGGTGGGTACCTGCTTGAATTGGTTTTTTATTTCTTGGCTCATTTTTTCCTCTTTTTGAAGGATTTAATTTTCATGAACAGGTTTGTGACTCTGTTTTACTGCCTGACTGTAACTCTGTCAAAGACTGAGCTACAAAAACTGCAGTGAGTCTCCTGATTTTACAAACAGAGGGGAGCTTTAACTGCTCACATCTTTACTGATAAACAGAAAGACTTGAATTTAATCTGCTTTTAAAATGTAAATAAGGTTTAATATTTCTACACCAATCATGTATAAAACTCATGTGTACATGACAAAGCTGCAGCTTGAATCTCATGTATATGATTTGTGTTTAAGATGAAGATCATTTTCAGTCTTCATCTACTGAATCAAAGCTGAACTGTGTGAAGTCGACTGATGTGACGTTACTCACTCTCTGGCTCAGTGGAGGAAACTGTTTGTCTGAGGAGAAAAGAAAGAGAAAAAGTCAGATTAGAAACTGTTTTATCATCAGGCTTTATGAGGATTTAGAACATGAAAGATTTCACATCAAAGTGACACTTAAACCTCGTTAACTCGTTAATAATGATTTTAGAGAGAGGCCTAACTTTGTGAATGAGAGCACACACAGGATACTCTGATCGCTGATCACTTTTATGTGTGTGTATATATACACATACACACACACACACACACACACACACACACACACACACACACATATATAAATATACACTACATGTCTTTGAACGTGACGGGAGTCGACTCCACACCGGGGCGTTTCTGTCCAATGAGGGTCCCAGGCTGCCTCTCCCATGCTAACCAACCGTAACTTGGAGTGAGAGACATAAATATGAAGCCATACCAGCTGGGACGTCACCCAGGTGGCATAGTGGCTCCAGCAGATCCCAGGAAAACATTAGAGAGCTCTGTCCAGAAGAGCGCTGTCAGAGTTTTACCCCTGATACTGCTGGATAAACAGAAACTCACTCAGGAACGAGGTCACACACAGCTCAAGTTTTCACTCGCGAGAGGGAAGCAGTTGATCTCCAACCGACTTCAACTTGCTTCCCCCCTGCAGGTCGTTTTTATTGTTTACACACATGACTATTCATAAAGCTCGTTGCTGTATTAACTAAGACAAATTACTATATATGGTTAGAAAGTGTGTTGTGCAAGCGTGGTTATACAGTGTGAGTGGTTATATGATGTGAGTGCAGCCCTCCCAGGATGATGTCAGTATCTTGTCCCGCCAGGTGGCTTCCTTCACTGCGTACAGTCTGTTCTTCTCAAAGCTACTTGTTCCCTTTATGGAGGTCATGCAAATACTCATATTTGTGGGTTACATAGCGAGCAAATAAAACGCAGCTTCTCAAGACTCCCAGGGTTTTCCCTGTGGATTATGTAGCTTTGAGAAGATATGGGATCTATGAAGGAATCCTGCGTTTCAGATTGTTTCCATGAAGGTGGAACACATCTTCATGCTGGAAGTGCCTCTCTCACCACCAACCTCTCCCCCAAAGATAAGAACATAATCAGCATTAGCTTGGAGTGCGTTAATTAAGTTAATAACTAAAATTAAACGTAAACTATTAATTACAATTGATGTGATTTGATTATTCTTTTTACATTATTTTAGTTTTTCACTTTTTCTTTGCTCCTGCCAAGTGGATTTACTCAAATCTGTTGCAATTAAAATCGAAACTGTGGACATACAATAAAGGTATAAATATGAGTATTAATCTATATTAGTCCAAATAGCTCTAATAGGTTGTTGCAGCCTTTCCAAGTCATTTCTTCCCCTGGGGCCGATTGAGAGATAGGCTGCCACAATAGGTGTGACTGATAACAGAATAAAATAGAATAGAATAGAATAGAACAGAATAGAATAGAATAGACCATTATTTTCCCATGAATTAGAAATTTGGGTGTTACACAGCTCATATATATATATATGAGCAACTGAAGTTCGTATATACAGGTAACAATGAACAGAAATATGTATAAAAGTGTACAGAGAAATGTACAAGAATGTTGTGTGTGTGTGTGTGTGTGTGTGTGTGTGTGTGTGTGTGTGTGTGTGTGTGTGTGTGTGTGTGTGTGTGTGTGTGTGATTCTGGTGAAATGCACAGTGAACAAACAAGCTGATGAGTAAGATAACCTGCTGAGAATGACCTACAGTAGCGCTCCTTCCTACGCTGTGAGTGTAAAAGTGTCATGAACCGGCTGTGTGGAGGCAGATGAGGACCCAAATGCAAAACTCACAGAGGCAGGAACTGAACTCAAAATCACTGCTTTATTGCAGGTTTCACAAAGGAACAGAACTAAACTGGGAATACTAACAGAAGACCGTGGGAACACAGAAAGACACACAGGTTCGGGGAGAAGACATTGATGACGCAACACTGGACTGAGGGAGACATGCACATAAATACACAGAAAGCTAACGAGGGACGTAGGAGCACACAGGGAACACAGCTGACACTAATAGTAACAATGAGACAGGGAAAGAGCAAACACAACATGACGTACACTGACGAGAGACTGTCAAAGTAAAACAGGAAGTACACGACAGACACAGAGACCCAGACTAGACACTGAACAGAGGGAACACTGAGTACAGGGACAAGAGCAACATGAGACACTACTGACTGGGGAACGAGAAGGCAAACAGGAGGACAGAAGTAAACTACACAGAACATGGGGGTACAGGGACCCAAACCTAAGCAGTAGAACTCTCAATCCAAGGAGAACAGAAGAGCTAGAAGTACAAACTGAAACCCAAACCACAATCATCCTAAGAAAACAAAAGTACAAAACTCAAAACACTGGCACACCGACCCAGAACCATGACAGTGGGAGGTGCTGTCCATGATGAATGTTAGGTTAGACAACATCCTCTCCTCAAAACATCCTCAATGGACTTCAGCGGACAGTCCTGGACAGTCCTGGCCCTTTGGACCAGAGATTAGAGAGATTTGACCTGCAAGGCTACTCAGGTTTCTTCATATCAGGGAAAGTAGGGCAGACACTTGCAGGTCAAGGCAGTGAGGCTGGACCAGTCCCCTCACCTACATCGGCTCCAGAACCCTGCATTATCTACTGGATAAGACTCAGAGGATCAGCCAGACATGTCTAGATCTGTCCAGCAGCCTCCTCCTGGTAGGACATTCCCAGATAGACTTAAAGGAAACTCATTTCTGTTTGTATCCATAATCTCATTCTTTCAGTCCTCAGAGCTTGTGACCATATGCATGGGCAGGAACATAGCTCCACCTACAAATCTAAAACATCAGGGCCCGCTCTCTCCTCACCAGGGCAGATCAGCAGAGCATCCACATCACTGCAAACACAGCACTAATCTATCTGTCAATCTCCTGCTCCACTCTCCCCTCCCCTGTGAACGACACCCTTAGATACTTAAACTCCTCCAAATGGGGGAACTCGTCCGTGACCTGGAGTGAGCACTCCACCCTTTACCAGCTGAGAACCATGGCCTAAAACTTGGAGGTGCTACTTTCACCCACTTGTTGCACATTCAGATTCAAACTGCCCCAGTGAGAGCTGGAGGTCATGACACCATGAAGCGCTTTGTCTCTCCAAAGCGTGCTGCACATGCGTGTCTGTTACATGCTTCCTTGATATGGGTTGCGTGACCAGAGAACTCCAGCTCTCTCAGGTACAGTAGATGCAGCTACGTCTCCAACATTCTCATAACTTCTAGTCTGGAAAGTTCCCCATCCAGACGATGAAGGCAGTGATGGAATCTGAGTCTTTCTTCTTTATAAACACTGACAGATACTAGATACTGTGTGTTACTTTAATTTAGGACCAGCTGCAACTGAATAAATTCACAATACAGTTAATAAGTCCCATTTATTAAAACTGTAAAGGTGGAATTGTTTGACTGGAGTCCTCTGACACCTAAAAACATTTGTATTTTTAAAGAAACACCAATCAAAGCAGAAATAGAAAATTGTGTGAAACATTAGCAACAACCTGACAAATTCATTAAAAATTTAAATGACAGAAAAAAACACATCTGTGAGGTATGACAAAAATCTACCACAGACTTCAGTCAGTATGATGAGGGTTAATAGTGACATAATTATAACCTGTAGAGCTGCTTGAAGACTTTCCAACCATGTTGAATGATGTTGGATGTTTTTGTTCTGATCTGATCAAAATACTGTAACTGAGCTTGTGTAACAGTGTTTATGTTGTGTGTGATTCCATAATAACCACAATGGATTTGTGATGTTTATTGGCTCAATGGCACCCTCTCTCAGAGGCAGTGGATCACTGCACTGTGTGGGATCATTAGGTATCAGCATGTGTGCGACCACTATACAGAGCATGTGACCTCTGTAACTGTCTAACTGTTAATAAGAAGAGTTTCAGTGGTTTGTTGTAATTGTGAAGTCCTGAAACAGTCACATAATATCACTGCACACCGGCTATAAGCTGCTATTATTTTGTAGTGTGCTGTGTTTGAGCCTCCTGTAATGAGCCAGCCTGCCTGACCTGCACATATTCTGCTCTAATCCACGTTATAAAAAGCAGCACGAAAATATAAACGTCTTTGTTCATCATTCACTACACAACACAGAGTCAAGAGATTTTTCTATCAGTCAGCACCTGGTTTCATATGAATGTGATGAACTATGTGCAGTATTCTCACATATTTAAGTCTTTGTTCTCTTATTTGTGGTTCCTGAGGTGATACCTGATAATCTCTGCACCAGATCAGTCCTGTTCATCTTCATTAAAGCCTTTCTGGTCTCCTCCACACTCTCTCCTCTGTACGTCTCCTCCATCAGCTCCACTACATCCTGTGTGTTTGCTGTTTTCAGTCGACCCCTTGGCTCGGATGATAGATCTTTCTCCAGTTCAGTGAGTGACTTGAACTCAGCAAAGTCCTCTGGACTCAACTGGTTCAGTGTTTCAATGAGCAGCTTCTTAGTCGTCATAGTTACCACCTGGAAAATGAAGGAATCATATTATACATGAAGGACAGCATGTCTGCTGTTTGTTCATTTGATGGATGGAAACTGACTGCTTTGTATTTCACTAATGACAACATTACTGACATGGACGTTTGTTACTTTTCTATCACCCAAATGAAAACTGTGATTGGACGTGAACGTCAAACATCAGCTTGAACCTTGAATAAAATTGAGAGGATTCGTTTTTGTCCCCAAAAGGACGTTGAGTTGTTTCTAAATAGCTGCTGAAAAAGTTACACTGTGAAGTAATAAATCAACCAGTACAATGTCTTGATGCATTCTCAATCATCCAGGAAAGTAAATCTCCAAGCTAGTGGAGCTGATCACAGCCACAGAAACAGCAATTCGTAACAACAATATTGCAGAAGTGGAAGCAGAGCAACTACGGACAAAAGTTTCGGCCTGTCTCAGCAATGCAAAGCCCCCAGCATCCAACATCCCCATGGAGGAGAGGAAGGCACTCACATCACTTAGTGATGACAACAACATTATCCTCCTTCCAGCAGACAAGGGTAGGTGCACAGTATTGCTAAACCAGAAAGACTATCATGAGAAGATTTTGTCAGTACTCAGTGATGAAAATACTTATGAGTCCCTGAAACGAGACCCAGGAAGTGGCTACAGCAAGAGGGTGATAGACTGTCTGAAGCAGTTAGAACAAGACAAGGACCTCATACCACAGGCTGTACCCGGGAGTCGACACCAAGTCTGTATGGTTTACCAAAAATACATAAACAGGGTGCACCTTTAAGAAGTATTGTCTGCATGATCAACTCTGTCACCTATAACATCTCCAAGTTTCTGGCTTCGATCCTCAACCCGCTGGTGGGCAGCTCTGAACACCACATCCAGAACACCCTGGATTTTGTTGAGAAGGTGAGAGATGTCATCATGGAGGCAGACGAAACCATGGTCTCGTACGACGTTACATCTCTCTTCACTTGCATCCCAGTCACGGAAGCGTTGGAGGTAGTCCGTAAGAGATTACAGGATGACCCCAACCTCAGCAACAGGACCACTCTCAGCACCGACCAAGTGTGTTTGCTTTTGGAACTGTGTCTTCATTCCACCTACTTCACATACAAGGGTCAGTTCTACAGGCAGAAACATGGGTGTGCCATGAGCTCCCCAGTTTCACCCATCGTGGCCAATTTGTACATGGAAGAAGTGGAAAAGAGGGCTTTGCTATCCTACCCTGGAACACCACCAAGCCATTGGTTCAGATATGTGGATGACACCTGGGTGAAAATGAAATCCCAGGACGTACTACATTTCACGGATCACATTAACTTGGTGGACCGACACATCAAATTCACCAGGGAGGATATGAAAAGTGGCAGGTTAGCCTTCTTAGACTGTGAGATTTCCATCAGTAATGGGGGACATCTAAAAGCTGACGTGTACCGTAAACCTACACATACAGATCAGTATCTAAGGTTTGACTCTCGTCATCCACTGGAGCACAAACTGGGAGTCATCAGGACGCTACAACACAGAGCGAACACCATCCCCACTGACACAGCGGCCAGGGAGGCAGAAGAACAGCACATCAAGAAGGCCCTGAGTGGTCTTTGATCAGTGGGTTTTGGTCAGTGGTTGTTGATCAATGGTCATGAGAATTTGCATAATTATGATTAAGGAACTGACCTCCCAGCCCATTGTTCCTTCACTGGGCTGGTTTCAGTCATTATGCAAATGTACTGTTTATAAGATTTGGGGAAACCTGCAGTCAGCTGAGACTGAAGAAGTCACTCGGATGAGTGACGAAACGTTTCTCCCACAAAACGCTACGACCAGATGAACAGAATCAGCTTTTGGAGAACCAGTACAATGCACAACAGTCTCGTTTTCCCCGGTAAAATTAATTATCCATCCCTGGTTTATATAAACTTTACAAATTAAAAATCTCAATTCGAACTGGTCAGAAACACACAATAAACAAACTGTTATTTGTTTATTGTAAAAAAAAACAACAACACAAACCTTTAAATAACATTTATAATAATTATTGTGTCATTATATCTGTGACTCTGACATTCACCATCCAGGAAGCAGAGTGTGTGAGGAAGATCTGGTGTCTGATGAAGATGAGAGATTAAGCTGCGCACAGATAACTTTAACCCTAGAATACTATCGCTATTTGATTTTCAGCATTTACATGATTTCTCTCTCCTGCAGCTGTTAGTGTGTCGAGGAGACTGTGCCTTCACCAGGGAAGTCTCAAATGTCCCAGGAATGGGTGGACCAAAGACCAGCTTTCCAGTGTCATTATCTTTTTTAGGAATTTTGTTGTTCTTTGCCCTAATTTTTCTGTGATTTTGGAGCATTATTTTAGGGTCCCCACATGACACTTTTTTCATTTTGTTAGACATGGCACAGTTGAAAGTAAAAGAAGACAACTCTAATTTGTCATGTGTTGTAAAATTTTGATATATTTTGATGACAAGTACTTTTTGTTGGTCATATTATATCGGGTAAAAATCACCCGGCATTAGTGATTGTGTTGCTGTTTATAGCGATAGTGTTCTAGGGTTAAGATCACGTGACTATCGTGGCCTTTTGAAACCGCCACAACCAGAACTCTACCGTGACCGAGACCTCCGGTTCTTTCCCACAGAGCTCTGCACCTCTGCTTCAAACCAGCAACAGTCACATGATCTAATATAACTTATTATTGTATCTCATTCCCTGTTACACACACATGAAAACAACTCCAACAAGGAAGCAGAACTACGAATGTGAACTTCCAGGAGGAAGCAGAACTTAATGCCGCGCTTACCTTCAATACTTCATGTAAAATGTGAACACCAGGAATCACTGCTGATGGAAAATCATTCTTCAGTGTTTGTGAAGCAGCTTAGTGTGAGGCACTGTTCTCCCGCTGCTTTCTCTCACTTTCTGTAAACGCTGAGGCGGAAAAACTTCCGCTTTTCTGCGTCTCTCTCCTCCCAGCTGTCAGCCCGCCTGAATAACGGAGGCGCCTTGATGCGACTGTTGTTCTAATTTTGCGCCATAGAAATAAACCGAGTTGAAATAGATGTTACCGCCTTTCCATCAACGTTACCTTTGGCTCAGGTATGAGTAGAAAGAGTGACGTCGTGTCTCTTTAATCAGTCTCTGCATCTCCAAAGCAACAACGGATACACCGAGTTTAATAAATACTGAATCCGTTAATAATAATAAAAAGTTCCATAATCCAAAGTAAGCATCACATTCACATGCTAACTAGAGCTACTTATGTCTGACTGAACACTCTTAAGCTGTAATTTACCACAGACGGTATAAATCTTTAATACTGTGTGTTTCTGTTATTCACTAAACATCTGTCAACGATCAGGAAGACCTGCAGTTTCCTGGAGGTTCGACAGGGGGCGGAAATACTAAAGGAAGAAGAATACGTAGTCACACCCAACAAGTTGTTTTTTAAAGACTTAAACAACAGTATAACATACAAGGCACCGTCATTAATCCGATTATGTTACATCCTCGGTTGAGCATTATAGCAAGAAAAAAACAAACAAACAAACAAACAAACAAACAAACAAACAAACAAAAAACAATAAGCACAAAGCTAAAAGAGTTAGTACAAAAAGAAAGAAAAGTCATTGAAGGATTTGAACCAAAGGCAAAAAATAACATGAGCAAAAAAGGGCAGTCATGATTATAAAAAAGGGAGGGGGTTTTTTTGTTTGTTTTTTTTAACATAGATTAAACTCTTTAAATAAAACAACAAGTTTATGGGCTTTCTTAGTATTCACAAGTTTCAGTGATTTAACCCCGAGTTTAAAGTCATTCAGCCATCTGTTTATACAAGGTTTAGCTTTAAAGTATCTGCATTTGTGAATAAAAAATTTTCCCATTAGGCAAGGCAAGGCAAGGCAAGGCAAGTTTATTTGTATAGCACAATTCAACAACAAGGTGATTCAAAGTGCTTTACAGAGACATTAGAAACAAGAACAAATAAAAAGCATGATTTAAAATTGATTAAAACAAGCAAATAAACTAACTAACTAATTAACAAACAAACAAACAAACAACAGTATATAAAATCAAAACAGATAAAATCAGAACAGTAGATAAAATCAGTAGTTAAATGTAAGTTTTGAAATTTAAGCTTAAAGTGTGGATTTGGTGCTTTATTCAAATGCAGCTGAGAACAGGTGAGTCTTCAACCTGGATTTAAATAAACTGAGTGTTTCAGCTGATCTGAGGCTTTCTAGGAGTTTGTTCCAGATATAAGGAGCATAAAAGCTGAATGCAGCTTCTCCGTGTCTGGTTCTGACTCTGGGAACTGATAAAAGACCGGATCCAGATGACCTGAGGGATCTGGATGGTTCATACTGGGTCAGGAGGTCATTGATGTATTTTGGTCCTAAACCATTCAGAGCTTTATAGGCCAGCATCAGAACTTTAAAGTCTATCCTCTGACGGACAGGCAGCCAGTGTAAAGACCTCAGAGCTGGACTGATGTGGTCCACTTTTTTGGTCTTAGTGAGGACTCGAGCAGCAGAGTTCTGAATGAGCTGTAGTTGTCTGACTGATTTTTTAGGTAGACCTGTAAAGATGCTGTTACAGTAATCAAGCCTACTAAAGATGAATGCATGGACTAGTTTTTCCAGGTCCTGTTGAGACATCAGATCTTTTATCCTTGATATATTCTTGAGGTGATAGTAAGCTGACTTTGTTATTGTCTTAATGTGTTTTTCTAAGTTTAGGTCTGCATCCATCACTACACCCAAATTTCTCGCCTGGTTTGTGGTTTTTAGATGTATAGATTGAAGTTCTCTGGTGACCTGTAATCGTTTTTCTTTGGCGCCAAAGACTATTACCTCAGTTTTGTTTTTGTTTAGCTGGAGAAAATTGTGGCACAACCAGTCATTGATTTCCTCAATGCATTTACCAAGAGCCTGTACAGGGCCTCGGTCTCCTGGTGACATTGTGATATATATTTGTGTGTCATCTGCATAGCTGTGATAGTTTATTTTGTTGTTGTTTATAATCTGTGCCAGTGGGAGCATGTAGATGTTAAACAGAAGGGGTCCCAAGATGGAACCTTGGGGAACTCCACATGTGATACTTGTCTGCTCAGATGTGAAGTTACCTATTGATACAAAGTATTTCCTGTTTTCTACGTATGTTTTGAACCAGTTTAGTACAGTTCCTGAAAGACCTGTCCAGTTCTCCAGTCGTTTGAGTAATATGTTGTGGTCAACTGTATCAAATGCTGCACTGAGATCCAGTAAAACTAGGACTGACATTTTTCCACTGTCTGTATTCAGACATATGTCATTAAACACTTTGGTCAGAGCGGTTTCAGTGCTGTGGTTCTGTCTAAAACCTGACTGGAAGGCATCGTAGCAATTATTCTGTTTTAAGAAGTAACTGAGCTGTTGAGAAACTGCTTTTTCAATGATCTTACTTAAAAACGGGAGATTTGAGATCGGCCTGTAGTTGTTCATTTGTGTCTTGTCAAGATTGTCCTTTTTCAGTATAGGTTTGATTACAGCAGTTTTTAGTGATTCTGGAAACACACCTGATAATAAAGAAAAGTTGACGATCTGTAACAGGTCTGACTCTAAAGTCTTTGAGACCTTTTTGAAAAAACTTGTTGGCAGGACATCTAAACAGCAGGAGGAGGAGTTCGGTTGACCTAAGATGTCCTCCAGGTCTTTGCTGTTAATAGGTTGAAACTGTTTCATGGTGTTTAAACAGTTTTTTGGTGGACACAGTACATATCCTGGATCTGCTGTTGATGTACCAATTGCTTGTCTAATTTTTTGGATTTTTTCAGTGAAGAATTTGGCAAAGTCATTGCAGGCCATGGTCGAATGAAGTTCAGCTGCCACTGACACAGGAGGGTTTGTTAGCCTGTCAACTGTAGAAAATAAGACCCGAGCATTATGGCTGTTTTTAGTGATGATGTCAGAGAAGTAGGACCTCCTTGCATTTCTCAGTTGTAAATTATAATTGTGAAGTTTCTCTTTATAAATGTCATAATGAACCTGGAGGTTTGTTTTTCTCCATCTGCGCTCAGCTTTCCTACACTCTCTTTTTTCATTTTTCACCAGTGTGGAGTTTCTCCATGGAGACTTTTTCCTTCCAGAGATAACCTTCACCTTAATGGGAGCAATAGTGTCCATTACATTTAACATGTTAGCATTGAAGCTATTGACGAGCTCATTGACTGACCCTCTGGACAGGTCAGGTGTTAATGGGAAGACCTGGTTAAAGATCTCACTACTGTGTTCAGTTATACACCGTTTTGTGATCACTGTTGTTGATATATTTGTGTGGGCTGAGATTTTACTTTCAAAGAAAACACAGTAATGATCAGACAGGCCCACATCAGACACAGTAACCTTTGAAATGCTCAGGCCTTTGGAGATCAGTAGGTCAAGAGTGTGTCCTCTATTATGTGTGGCCTCTGTTACATGCTGAGTCAGCCCAAAGTTGCCCAGAGTGTTACTCAGGTCTTTAGTCCCTTTGTCCTGAGGGTTGTCCACATGAATGTTAAAATCCCCAGCAATAATTACACAGTCGAAATCAACACAGATCACAGACAGCAGTTCACTGAGGTCATTAAAAAAGTCTGTGCAGTATTTGGGAGGCCTGTAAACATTAAGAAACACAACTTTGGATGGGGCCTTCAGCTGTAAAGCTACATATTCAAAAGACTGAAAACTTCCAGGAGATAGCTGCTTACATTGAAATGATTCATTAAATAAGACAGCAACCCCTCCTCCTCTCCTGCTCGCCCTGACCTCACTGATAAAACTGTAGTTAGGAGGGGTCGTCTCGATGAGAACAGCTCCACTGTTACTTTGGTCCAACCAAGTTTCAGTTAAAAACATAAAATCAAGGCTGTGCTCAGTGATTAAATCATTAATTAAAAATGTTTTCCCAGCTAGAGATCTAATGTTTAATAAAGCCAACTTAAGTGTTTTAGAGGTATTACTTGTCCCCTCGTGTTTGGGAGCAGTCTGTGGCACACAAGGTATGTTTACTATGTTTAAAGATCTTTTAGAGTGCAGCTCTCTGTGTTTTGACCAGGCCACATGTCTCCTGTCACCTAAAAGTACAGAAATTTTAAAACCTTCTAGTAAACAGGGTCCCAGCTTCTCCTGGGAAAAGTCATCACTGCCATAATCCTCACAGCCCGGACCCTTCACACATCACGCATCAAACTGCGGAGACAGGGCATGAAGAGGAACTAAGGGGGGCGAGGCTGGGCAATGTGACTTCGATTGCTCTGTTGAGGGTGGGGCTCGATGGCGAACCTTTGGCCGCTCTGGTGGGGGGTTTATGGGGGACAAAAAGGGATTGGGACGGGGGGTAGATCTGAGCCCAGCATTGACCCGCTCCATCATCTCCTCAGTGAATTTCAGGTGTGGGGAGGAGGGAGAAAGGGAGGGGGAGGAGGGTGATGGCCTGTCAGGGGTTTGGGGGACTGGGGAAGGTCGTGGTCCCTTGTCCTGGTCGTTGGTGTTGTTGAGAGAGTTGGAGGCAAATAGGGACCCCTCTTCTTGCCTTAGATGTCTCTCCTTTCTGAGGCTCTTCCTCAGATGCCATGGATGTCTCTCCTTTCTGAGGCTCTTCCCGGGTGGGGGCAAATGGAGCTCCTCCTCAAGGTTTCTGCTGGGCTTTGTCTGTTCTTGGAGTACTGTTTGTTCCTCTTTATGAGATAACTCCTCGTTTATCTCAGCCTTGGCACCAAGCACGGATGGATGACGTATGGAATAAAACAAGTTGGAGGTGAACAGTTTCACCCCTGACTTGTTAAAATTAAATCCATTTGCTTTGAACAGATGCCTGCGTTCCCAAAAAATATTAAAGTTGTCGATAAAATGCACTGAGTGGTCAGCACATGCTGATATAAGCCATTTATTCAGTGTAAACAACCTGCTGAATCTCTCGTCTCCTCCTCTGACCGGCGGTACAGGTCCACTGATGAATACAGCTGCATTCAGAGAGTTTACAGTATTTAATAATCCAGTAAAGTCCCGTTTCAGAACCTCCGACTGTTGTTTGGACACATCGTTTGACCCTGTATGCAGAACAATGTTTGTCACAGTTGGATATTCATCTGCAATTTGAAGAATTCTCTCCTTCAGGTTGTTGACCATATCGTTAGGAAAGCAGAGGACTTTAGTGTTCTTACCGCACATCCTTTGTACATCCTTTACGGCAGAGTCACCCACAATCAGAGTTTCAGGCCTAGCCTTTAGCTTTCCCTGTGGCCTTTCACTTTTCAACAGATTTTCAGACCTTATTTCGCTGCTTTTAGATGGATGGTTGTCCGATATAGATCCAGGGTCCTTTGATAGTGGAGCAAATCTGTTCTGCAGTTTCACATTCAGTTGTTTTGGAGGTTTGTTGTTAACCTTCCTATTCACGGTTGTCCAGTCCTGTTTCCTCCCGTATACAGGGGTAGAAGAGCTTCTCTGTCTCGTAGGAAGTGAAGGCCAGTCGGTTTCAGAGATTTCAGCTTGCTGTGCCCTGCCTGTGATACGTCCTCCCCCTTCCAGGAGACATGATTTATGTCTTGGTTTTGCACCAAGACAGTCTAAGGGGGGATTATCACTTGAGGATTTATAATAATGCACAGAGTCTACTTTCTTGGTCATGTTATCTGTGCTCCTTAGCTGTGTACTAGCTTGCTCATCGCCATTGTTTTGAATCAAAGGCAAGGTTGTTTCATTTCCACACAGTCCATTTACCTCCACGTTTACTTCTAAGCGATGAATTTTTGTCTCCAGTACTGCAATCTTCTGCAGGAGGCTGTGGTAGTCATCTGTGGAGAGGGAAGGCATCTTGTTGCTAGTTAGCCTAGCGGTTAGCACCTTTCCAGGCTATTGAGGCTGCTCGGTGCCCAGACGCTGTAATCAGGCTTCAGCTGTGTCTAGGCCACAGACACACGGAGCGCTGAGGACAAGGTAACCATAAAATGTTGCTGTTTCTGTTAAGAACACTCTAGTCCTAATGATCTACAAGTGTCCAGAAGTTATCGCAGGTAAGCTCACACGGAAAAAAGGGAAAAAATCAGCATAAAAATCAATAAAAATCAATATAAGAAGCAAAGCATTCAAGAGCAAAGAGATGAAGCGTCCACACTCACCACTTATGCAGTATTTAACAAAAACGTCCTAATCAACAGGTCAAAATCTGCATTCCCAGCAAGTATTCGACCCAACAGAATAAGTTTGCATCAGTGACTGTATAAAATAGTGTTTATATGTATCATTCCACTTGGCTCAAATGTCAGATGCCCCCCCCTCTCTCCAGTCTGGCCAGTTAGGTGAGGCTGGCTGCTGTAATCGCTGCCAGTCTGCTGAAGCTACACGAGAGGTGCGTTGTGTTGTTCAGCACATACTGTAGGGATGTATTACAGATACATAAACGAGCAGAAACTGTCAGGCGCAGTGGCCCGTGGAAATGGAAGGGACTCAAGTGCAGATTCAAAACCGGAGGCCAGGGGTGAGGTGTAACGAAAAGAGATATTTATTTTACAATGCTCAAAGGCTAACAGAAAGTGCAGACTAGAATCAATGAACATAAACTAGATGTCTGAGGCGAGAGAAGATACTGTGATGATAACTAGACGGCAGGGATAACTGAGTGCAGGTACTGGGCAGGGGAAACTGTGGCGGGCCAGGGCAAAACTTGCAGGTGAGGGTTGCGTGGAGGGGGGAGGCAGGAGAGGTCCAGGTGGGTACTGCATGCAATGCAGGGAGGCAGGCAGGAAAGAATGGCAGCTCCGACACGGAGAGGGATTACCGGCGGCAGCAAACTGGTTTCCAGGAGAGCTTGGTAGGTGGGTTTTCGCGGCTGACGAGAAAAACAGAGATATGGTTAATACATCTGATGAGTCACCAAGGAATGGACGTGAGGCCGAGAACTGACTAAAGTTGGCAGATAATCTGGCGAAGACCAGTTGAGTGCGCCGGTCATAAATACTGCTGGTCCGATTGCCATCAGGTGAGGAACAACAAAGACTCCACCCAGTGGGGAGGAGCTGATGCTGTGGAAAACCACCCAGACCACGACACTACCCCCCCATCAAGGGTCGACCCCCGGCGACCGAGCCACCCGCGGCCCGCGTCGAGCCCCGTAAAAAGCAGAAAGCAAAGCAGGATCCAAAATCAAGGAACGAGACACCCAGGACCGCTCCTCAGGCCCATAACCCTCCCAGTCCACCAAGAACTGCCGGACCCGTCCCCGCCGACGGACGTCCAGAATGCGCCGGACCGCGAAGGCAGGATGCCCATCCACGAGCCGGGCGGGAGGAGGGGGAGCGGAAGGAGGGCACAACGGACTCACGACCACCGGCTTGACCTGGGAGACGTGGAAGGTCGGGTGAATGCGCAGCGAGGAAGGCAGCTTCAACCGCAGCGCAGAAGGGCTGAGGACCCGCTCCACCTTGAAGGGTCCAATGAAACGCGGGGCCAGCTTACGGGATGCCACCTTGAGGGGAACGTCCTTAGCAGACAACCACACTTTCTGCCCAGGGGAGTAGGCAGGGGCTTCCCTGCGGCGACGGTCCGCGTACAGGCACTGGCGAGCAACGGACCGGCACAACGACCGACGGGTCAACCTCCACGCCCGCTGACAACGTCGGAGATGGTGTTGGACCGAGGGAACCTCGAGGTCGGCCTCCTGGTCGGGGAAGAGAGGCGGCTGGTAACCTATGGAGGCCTCGAAAGGCGAGAGGCCAGTAGCAGAAGACGTAAGCGAATTGTGAGCGTATTCTGCCCATGGCAGCAACGAGGACCATGAGGCGGGGTTGGAGGCAGCGACACAACGGAGGGTGGCCTCCAGTTCCTGGTTGAGCCGTTCGGCCTGCCCATTCGTCTGTGGATGAAATCCTGAGCTCAAGCAGGGTTTAGCCCCGAGAGCGGTGCAGAACGACCTCCACACTCGCGAAATGAACTGAGGGCCCCTATCTGACACGATCTCGCAAGGTATGCCGTGGAGTCTGAAGACCTGCTCAGTCATAATCTTGGCTGTCTCCGTTGCAGTGGGGAGTTTGTTTAGGGCAATGAAGTGTGCAGCTTTGGAGAATCTATCCACCACAGTGAGAATCGTGGTTTTACCTGAGGAGACGGGAAGGCCAGTGACAAAATCCAACGCAATGTGAGACCAGGGGCGATGAGGTATAGTGAGGGGTCGTAAAAGTCCAGCTGGGCGTAGTGAGCTCGATTTGTTACGTGCGCAGACAGGACAGGCAGCTACATAGTCTTTGACGTCTTTATCAATAGTCTCCCACCAGAAATACCTTTTAAGGAGTGAGCCTGTTCTCCCCCCACCCGGATGGCAAGAAAATTTGCCCTTGTGGACCCAATCGATCACCTTAGGGCGAGCCACGGTGGGGACATAGCGTCGGTTCGGAGGGCCCGTGCCGGGGTCTGGCTCAGTCTCCAGCGCACGGCGGATGTCCTCCTCCACGTCCCAGGCGACAGAACCGATCCTGACTCCTGCCGGCAAGATGGTGGGTGCATCAGACGGGTCACACACAGGGTCGAACTGGCGGGACAGAGCATCCGGCTTGGTGTTGCGGGTGCCTGGTCGGTAAGAGATGGAAAAGTTAAATCGAGTAAAGAATAGGGACCATCGAGCTTGGCGCGAGTTGAGCCTTTTGGCTGTGCGTAAATAGGTTAAGTTCTTATGGTCAGTCCAAATAGTGAATGGATGCTCTGCTCCCTCAAGTAAATGCCGCCATTCCTCCAGCGCTAGCTTTACAGCAAGCAACTCCCTGTCTCCAACGTCATAATTCCTCTCCGCAGGTGAGAGGCGGCGGGAGAAAAAGGCGCAGGGCTGAAGCTTAGCAGATGAACCTGAACGCTGGGACAACACCGCCCCGACCCCAACGCCTGACGCGTCTACTTCCACGACAAAAGGTTTACTATGATCGGGATGGATTAAGACCGGCGCAGAGGTAAACAGTTCTTTCAACCGGGAGAAGGCGGCGTCGGCCTCTGGACTCCAATGGTAAGGTAGCTTAGAGGAAGTTAGACGAGTTAGGGGAGCGGCTACTTGACTGTAATTCCTGATGAAGCGGCGGTAGAAGTTCGCGAAGCCCAAAAACCCTTGTAAGTGTTTTCGGGAGGTTGGCAGTGGCCATTCCGCTACTGCCTTCACTTTAGCCGGATCTGTCTTCACCTGCCCCCCTGCAAGAATGTAACCCAGAAACGACACAGACGGTGAGTGGAATTCGCATTTCTCGGCTTTGACATATAACTTGTTCTCCAACAACCGCTGGAGTACGGCCCGGACATGGACTCTGTGTTCCTTGAGGTCCTTGGAAAAAATCAGGATGTCGTCGAGGTAAACGAAGACAAAACGATCCAGAAAATCCCTAAGGACATCATTCACTAGGGTTTGAAAAACTGCAGGTGCGTTAGTGAGGCCAAATGGCATGACTAGATACTCGAAATGTCCTAAGTGTGTGTTAAACGCAGTTTTCCACTCATCCCCCTCCCTGATTCTGACTAGGTGATATGCGTTCCTGAGATCCAGTTTGGTAAAAATGGTGGCCCCATGGAGGGGCTCAAAAGCGGAGCTGATGAGTGGTAATGGGTATTTGTTTTTAACCGTGATGTCATTAAGGGGCCGAAAGTCAATGCATGGGCGGAGTGTGCCATCTTTCTTACCCACGAAGAAGAAGCCAGCTCCCACAGGGGAAGTTGATGGTCTGATGAGTCCAGCTGCCAGTGAGTCTCTGATGTATTTTTCCATGGCAGCCCGTTCAGGGCGTGACAAGTTGTAGAGGCGGCTGGAAGGTAACGTGGAGCCGGAAAACAAGGTAATGGCACAATCGTAAGGGCGATGGGGTGGCAGGGACAGTGCCTTATCTTTATTAAAAACTTCAGATATGTCATGATATTCGGGGGGAACCGCAGAGAGGTCAGGGGTGCAGTTCTCCTTGCTAGAGGGCTCGGTGGCCCCTGGTGGGGCAGCTGAGACGAGACAGTTTGCGTGACAATATGGGCTCCAACTCACGACCCTCTGTCCCACCCAATCCAGGTGAGGATTATGATGCCTTAGCCATGGGAAACCTAGAATTATGGGCGTGTCAGGGGATTGTGAGGTGTAAAAGATCAGTGTTTCTCTGTGGTTGCCGGAAGTGATCAAGGTAACCGGTGCAGTGCGATGAGTGATGTAAGAAAAGACCTGATCGTTTAATGCCCTAACTGGAATAGACGGATTTAACTCAAAAAGAGGGATCTGAAGCTGTTCAGCAAATCCCCTGTCAATCAAACTCTGCTCGGCCCCTGAATCAACCAGCGCTGATGAGACGTGGGCTCCCTGACCGAGTAAGAGTGTCACAGAAAGCAAAAATCGGGGCTTGGCGTTAACCCTGGTACCGCCCACCCGTACCCCCGGATCTACCGGCGGGCGGTCTCTTTTCCCTTCTTAGGGCAGGAAGAAATCAAATGCTCACCGGAGCCACAATAAAAGCAAGAGTGTGAACGGCGACGCCTCTCTCTCTCTTCCACCGTCAGCTGGTAACGCCCGATCTGCATGGGTTCCGGTTCCGGTTCACCACCCCCCGTGCCAGCAAAGGGAGCGGACGGCTGAACCGGAAGCGGTGGCGGGAGAGAAACGACCGGAGATGACCGCCGCAAGGACCGACGGGAGCTGTAGTCCCTCTCCCACTCTCGCTCCCGCAACCTGCTGTCAATGCGAAGTGTGAGGGAAACCAGCTCCTCAAAATTAGCGGGCTCGTCCCGGGAGGCCAGGTGGTCCTTCATCTCATCGTTGAGGGAGTGCAAATACACCCCGTGTAGAGCCCGATCAGACCAGCCCGCCTCGGCGGCGGCGATGCGGAAATCGATCAGGAAGTCCGCAACGCTCCGCCGTCCCTGACGAAGATGCAACAGCTTCCGCGCCGAACTGCGTTCAGAGGTCGGGTGAGCGAAAGTCTTCTTAAACTCACTCAGAAAGTCGTCATAATGACAAGTCGGTAACGGATGTCTAGCTAGATAAGCCTCTGCCCATGTAAGGGCGCGATCGCGCAGTTTCCCGACTAAATAAGAAATCCGCACGGTTTCAGAAACAAACGAGCGGGGTGAGCGCCCGAACGCTAGCTCGCACTGAAGGAGGAAACCGCTACATCCCCCCCGGCCGCCAGAAAAAGGTTCCGGCTCCGGGGAGGCGGCATCGCGGAACATCGGCGTCTGCAGGGGCTCAGGACCCGCAGCGGGCTGAAGCGGCGGCGGCGCGGATACCGATGCCGACGTACCGGGAACGGGTTCGGGTTCCGGGGCAGTGGCCGACTGAAGGGTCTGAACCGCGGACTGCATCTTCTCCTGCTCGTCGGTGAGTGAGTTAACCTTCGCCAGGAGAAACTGGAGCGCGTCCTCGTGAGTGCCAAGAATGGCGCCCTGTTTTGAGACGGCGGTCCGGATTTGATCCGCTGAGTCCATACACTGGCCAGATTATACTGTCAGGCGCAGTGGCCCGTGGAAATGGAAGGGACTCAAGTGCAGATTCAAAACCGGAGGCCAGGGGTGAGGTGTAACGAAAAGAGATATTTATTTTACAATGCTCAAAGGCTAACAGAAAGTGCAGACTAGAATCAATGAACATAAACTAGATGTCTGAGGCGAGAGAAGATACTGTGATGATAACTAGACGGCAGGGATAACTGAGTGCAGGTACTGGGCAGGGGAAACTGTGGCGGGCCAGGGCAAAACTTGCAGGTGAGGGTTGCGTGGAGGGGGGAGGCAGGAGAGGTCCAGGTGGGTACTGCATGCAATGCAGGGAGGCAGGCAGGAAAGAATGGCAGCTCCGACACGGAGAGGGATTACCGGCGGCAGCAAACTGGTTTCCAGGAGAGCTTGGTAGGTGGGTTTTCGCGGCTGACGAGAAAAACAGAGATATGGTTAATACATCTGATGAGTCACCAAGGAATGGACGTGAGGCCGAGAACTGACTAAAGTTGGCAGATAATCTGGCGAAGACCAGTTGAGTGCGCCGGTCATAAATACTGCTGGTCCGATTGCCATCAGGTGAGGAACAACAAAGACTCCACCCAGTGGGGAGGAGCTGATGCTGTGGAAAACCACCCAGACCACGACAGAAACGGGTTACACTGACCATGTTCCCTCTGTCCAGCTCAAGGACAAACGTGCTTTGAATCGTGGCATACAGAGCGTTAAATTTCCTGTGAATCCAGTCCACACACACGTGATTATCTCTAATTCGGTAACTCGTCCGATACCACGTGTGTCATGTTCTGTTGTCCAAGCACTGAACGGTAACGTAACCACACCCATCTTTAACTGTTTCACTGAAGTCAAACGTCACACCTTTCACGTCGAGTTGGTTTAAATGGAGGCGGAGTCAACTGGATCCGCGCTCCCTGCCCAGTGCGCGCAAATTCTGGCGAGGATACCTACCTTGCCACGACACCTGTCAATCAAAACAAAAACGGGCCAGAGTCACGTGGCCAGCGACGTCCGAAGCTTCTTTCAGTACGTCACTGCTTCGGTACCTGATTCTGGGTTTATAAGGAAGCGGGTCATTGGCGGGATTTGTGCTGTGTTTTGGTGAGAGAACAAGTGTGAGACATAATGAGAGAGGAAGCTCTGCCTTTTCCTGATTAAGAACCAGACAGAAGAACCTTATGTGTTGTGTTTTTATTTCACCCATTCATAAGTAATTCTACCCCCAGGTCAAAAACATACCAAAAAAATCGATTATACATATAAGCCATAATATATATGAATGTGCCTGTCAGTTACATAACTATGTGGAGGCAGGGACATCACAACATAAGCATACTCCCATAAGAGTGTGTTGTACTTTATTATAATGTGTTTTATCTATTATGTTTTTAATGAATTTATCTCCACTTGCCAAAACATTCTGGATACTGTTGCTCCCCTGAAGGTCAGGCAGCCTAAATCAAAGTCAGAGTCATGGCTGAATGACAGCACTCGGGCTGCTCGAAGACAGTGCAGAACAGCAGAATGGAAATGGAAAAAAGACAAGCTACAAGTGTCTTATGATATCTAAAAGATAGCTGGAGTAAATATCAGAAATCTGTTTATTTTGCAGGTGTTATTAACAACAACTACCATAAGCCCCGTGTCTTATTTAGTATTTTAAACTCTGTTCATAGCCCTCCCCAATCCAACTGTACAGAAGCTTTTGTTGAAACTTGTGAAGCTTTTTAAAATTTCTTTGTTGATAAGATTTTAACTATTAGAGTACATATCTCACCCCCTTCTTATGACCCTTCTATTACGCCTTCTATTACGCCTTTCTATTACAACAGGGCAATAGCCCTGATCAATGTAAATAGCTGACCTGACTGGATACCTCCCTGGACTTTTTAGGGGGAGGTAACAATGTTTAAAACGATAACAATAATATTTATATTTATAACAAGGTGCAATAATAATTAATGTGCAATAATAACAGTGTGCAATACACATACACTTATTCTTCTTTTTTATACTAAGTTAATATACTGTGTTGTGTTGTTTGTTACGTTGTGATGTGTCATATCGTGTCGTGTTGTGTTATATGTAGTGCCGACGTAGGACAGTTTTTCCAATTTCATTGTACTACTGTACTATGTATGACTGTGCAATGACAATAAAGAGTTATCTTATCTTATCTTATCTTATCTTATCTTTGGCAGGTTTTAGCCATTTTGAACCCGTGTCTCTGTCCTATCTGGGGAAAATTATTACCAAATCAAGTCTGGCTCTCCCAGTGATGTCCTCCCCCCTCACTTTGTTAAATAAGTTTGGGAGACCATTGGACCTTATATTCAAGGGCTGATAAACAGCAGCCTGACTTTAGGCGACCTGTAACTTTTAAAAAGGCAGTGGTCCAGCCTCTCATTTTTGTGTCATTTCAGATCTATTTTAAAGCTTCCCTTTGTTTCTAAAATTTGGAAGAAAAAAAAGTAGTGTCTTCACAGCTACAGGCTTTTTTAAACAGACAAAACATTTTTGAGGTATTTCACCAGGTTTTAAAGCACTTCACAGCACAGAGTCTGCACTTCCTCCCCCTCAGGCATATTTTAGGATGTCTTAAGGATATCAGAGCATGGCTGGCTCTGAATGTTTTTAATTTTAATGAAAACAAGATTGAGGTCATTATATTTGGGCCGAGTGGCCCTGGTGTCCCACCATCTGACTTGGGTCCTCACCAGAGATGGGCAGTAACGCGTTACTGTAATCCGATTACTTTTTTCAGGTAACGAGGAAGGTAAGGGATTACTATTGCAAAAACGGTAATTAGATTACCGTTACTTTCCCGTAAGCACGCTGCGTTACTGCGTTACTAAAACCGTGATTTTTTTGCGAGACTGTCTCATGACTGTGACGTAAGCGAGTGCGACGTTTGAGACAACAGCTGTGTGCAGATCAACAATGGATCATATATGGAGTGCGGGAGAGAGTATGAGCGTGCAGCGTTTAAAGCGTGGAAGTACTGACCTTTGAGTTTGATTCCATAAAAAGTGACAAAAACATTAGTGTCTGTTGTGCGTGGGAAGAAAACTTCTTTTTACAGCGAAATAAATCCCTAAACCTCCGAGCAAGCACCGAGTAGCTACCACGTAATGGGAAACTCACAGAGAAACTCGCGGATTCTTCAACTGACCGCTGCGGCACACCTGCACCAGGGTAAACCTCCGCCTACCCCACTCCTGCTTTACAGGTGAAAATAGAGCAACAGGACCGCTGAGTCTGTGACTTTATTTATTTTCTGCTGTGTTTTACGTGCATCTATTTGAAAGACTGAGTGTAAACACAAAAACGTATTTTATTGTATGTGCTGGAATGTGCAGAAAATGGGTTTAAATGTTAAACAAATTTCTTCCAGTCAGAGAATGTTGCATATAATTAAATGTTTGCTTGATGCATGAAGTTAAAAGGTTAAAACTAATAAAACAAGTTTTAAAAAGAGACGTTTCCATTTGATTACATTTTGTATGATGTGTAAATGCCGGCAAAGCCACTTTACTTTGCACTTTTATTTTGAAGAGTACCTTAGCACTTCCTCTTTTATTGTGTCAGACTTCCTGTTCTGTTCTCAGTGAAACGGCACAAACACGTTGCTTCAGAGTGAGTAAAAACCTTTATTTTTTGAAAATACTCATGCAAAACTATGTTTTTTATTTACCTGTCACATGCTATAACTTTGAAAGTTTACACAATATGGTTGAATTCGGTTTTTTGTTTTTTTTGTATATGCATGTCATTTGTTTGTGGTGTGGAAAGACTGGCTAAGAGATGTGCATGGAGGAGGTTGGCTAGTTGGTTCAGCATGATTAGCACCCTTGGAAGCAGAAAGAGGTTGGTTTAATGATTGCGAATGATTGTTTATGTATTTAAGAGACAGAAAGGTTGTCGTTAATTCATTTTATTAAATGCTGTAACATAAATAGTTTAAAAACTATTGATTTATGTCAATGTCACTATTTGAGTTAATCAAAATAATTTTCTGTAGTAAAATGTGAACATTTCTGCACTTTGTACTTAAATGTTTAATGGTATTTGTTTGCTTTATAGTTTTCACGGTGCCACATTGTCGGTGGTTTAAAGAGGAGAGAATAAAGTTGCATCAGTCGAAGCTCTCTGCGTCACGAGTGGTAATTCCAAGTGGGCAGCTACAGGATGGATTATGCAGAAAAAGTAGAATTGGGCTGAAAGATCTATCGCTTTATCACCTATTCAGGTTGTAAATCGTGTTTTTAAAAAGTAACTAAGTAACTAAGTAATTAATTACCTTTGAAAATAAGTAATCAGTAAAGTAACGGGATTACTTTTTTGGGGAAGTAATCAGTAATTAGTTACTGATTACTTTTTTCAAGTAACTTAAACAACACTGGTCCTCACAGAGCTTTTGCTGTTGTAGGCCCACAAATTATGGAATAAGTTGCCCCCCCATATCAGGCTGGCCCCAACACTTGAAATTTTAAAATCACTTTAAAAACGCACCTTTTTTCCAAGCAGTAGTAGTACCAGAGTCAGCTTGTAGTCTGTTTTAGTTCGCTTTTAATCTTCTTTACTTTGTTAATTTTATTTGTTGTCTATTTTATTCATGTTTTAATATTTACTGATTCATTTGTCATTTTTTCATTTATTTATTTTATTGTTATTTAATTTTCTTTGTCTGTTTACTGTACGGTTTTTAAATTCAAATGTAAATCACTGTTTTTCCCCCTTTTTGCCTGTCCTGTTTGCTTCTTTAGCCATCAGAATATTTTGTCTGAAGGCCAAGAAAGATGCCCAACAGATTTACTTTACCAAGTGGATCATCACGACCTTGTCATATTGGTCCATTTGATTTACCTTTGTTATTATTATTTATTTATTTTATTTTCAGTAGTTGCAGACATGACTGGGGGATAGGAAAGGGAGAGAGAAAGAAAGAAAGAAAGAGCGAAGGAAAGAAAAGAGGGGAGAGCAACATAATAAACACAGCATCATCGCATTAATCTAGCTAAGTGTAAATAACAGTAGATACTAAATAATGAATGTTATTCTGCAGCACGAAAGACCGACTGTGCACAATGTGCTTTGAGGTAACAGCTAAGAAAAGTTAGTGTCTGTGAACACCAGTTTGTACACCTGTGTGTACACCTGTGTGGATCAGCACGCTTGTATTCAAAAGGTTGTATACAAGCTGCTAGAGGGTGTAGGGAGCCATAGCCCCGTCCCCCAGGGCATGAAGCAGGCATGGAGGAGATCCAGGTCCCAGACAACCAGAGGCCCCAGAGTGCGAGAGCCCAAGAAGGACCATCGGAGGAGCATCAGTGCCTACCTCCTGGGAAGAGCTGAGAAGAGCCCCAGACGAGGGGTCACCCAGCAGCCACAGAGCAGAAGCCAGAGGGGGCTGCAGTGACGTGCCCGCGGACTCTGCCAGCAGCCAGCTGTGCCAGAGTGGACCGAGCCCCAGGCCCACCAGAGGTGTATGAAGACCACAAACCTCCCTCCACCCGCTCATGTGTAGTGTTGCTGTGTCCTGTTCTAAAGTGCTTTTTAAACATGGCAGGGCATGGCTTCCTGCCAGAGAGCAGCAGTGTCAGCACGGCCCCTCTTGAGAACCCTCAATGTTTACATGCATTTAAAATTCAGAGGTGGCGCCAGAGGTGAGGCTGGGCGCTGTACAGTGTGTCCACCCCCACAGCCCTATATGTATGTGTGAGTGTGAGTAATGTGGATGTCTAAGTTGTGGAATAAAATTTTATGGCCCGCAAGATCATTTTATATAGATTTATTATTATTGTTATGCATGCCCCGGCGATATGGGGTCCTCAGGGACTAGTAAAGCGCTATACAAACACAGGTCATTTACCAATTCAGCAGACGTTTGTCACCAGAGCAAAGCCACAAACTGAAGCTGTTGTGAAAGCAAGTTCTATTGTAGCAGAGGAGCCAAATCAGTCCGGCCATTTACCGAGGGAGAGTTTCTGAAGAGCTGCATGATGAAGCTGTGCGACGTCTTGTGTCCAGACAAAACGCAGATCTTGGCAAATGTGAGCCTGAGCAGAAATACGATTGCTGATCGGGTTGGTGAGATGGCCACTGATTTAAGAACACAGTTGTGTGAAAGAAGCAAAAACTTCATTGCATACTCTCTTGCTGTGGATGAAAGTACAGACATGATGGACATTGCACAGCTGACCATCTTCATCCGTGGAGTGTAAATATTGAACATTAAATCAATGCACGGGACAATGACAGGAAAAGACATTTTTGAAAAGGTATTTCAAAGTGTAACCGACATGAAACTGCCCTGGGACAACAGATGGAGCGCTGGTGTTGTGCAGGATGTAGGATCTAGTAAAGATGCAGGAGAACTGTACGGTGAGTTAACAGCATATCACTGCATCACACACCAGGAAAGGCTGTGTGGTAAAGTCCTAAAAATGGCGCATGTAATGATCACCGTAACACAGACCGTAAATTTGATCTGAGCTAAAGGTTTAAATCAGCGTCGATTTCAGTCTTTTATGTGGGAAATAGATTCAGAGTTTGTTAACATTCCTCATCATACAGAGGTCCGCTGGCTGAGTTGGGATAAAAGTTCTCAGAGTTTTTGAGCTCCGCAAGGAAACCTGTCAGTTCATGGCATGTATGATGCGGTGGAGGCATTTCAAGTGAAGCTGTCACAAATGCACCAGTGCAACCTGCCTCACTTTCCCTGTTGCCGAGTAATGTTGAACAAAGCTGGCGCACTTTGCTCGTCTACATGCGGCTCCAACCTTGTGTTTGCTTTCATTTATTTTTTCTGGGTTTTTTGGCAGCATGTTCATATTTCTACTTTGCATAATTTTGACAGGATATATTTCTATGGAGAGCAAAATATAAAATAAATACAAAGTTAAAGTTTATTTTTTTAAGTGCATTTATTCTGGAATAATATTCCTGTCTGTTTTTATTCATATTTATGTTTAAAAACATGTTTTAGTGTGTTCAATAAATGTTTATCTTGTTTGGCCCACGACCTAAAGTGTGCCTTGAGTTTTGGCCCCCTGATGTGCAGCAACCAGCACCTGTAATTATTAACAACAGAGTAAACATTCGTAGCCTGTATGATGTCACCAGGTCCAAATTATAACCAGTGTTATAAATCCACCCACTATCATATTAAAGCATAAAACAAAGAGTCTGATATTTCTTATGTTTACATCAGAAACATAATGTCAGCATTTCCTTTTTGTAAATACTTTCACTGTAGAACAAAATGGATTTCAGCAAACGTCCTTTCAGCAGAGGTCATTAAGAAGGAGTCTCTCGTGTGTCTGAAGGATTTGGTAGAAGACATCTTTGGAGGCACTGCCAGCTTTCAGGGGACCGCTGTAGAGTTCCCTCATCTTTTCCTGAGAGGTCTGCAGAGCTCTGATTCTGTCATAACTTTCCTGCTGGATAACTTTTTCTTTCAGGAGCTCATCCAGAATCGGCTCGATGTTGCTCACTCTCTGGATCAGCTCCACTCTGTGTTTATCCACAAAGTGGTTTTCTGAGGAAAGATTGCAGAGATTCATCACATATGTTGATAATCAAAGACTAAATCCATGCATAGCTTACATCCTCTGTTACTTATTTCCAAACAGAACTCACTGATATGTGTTAAACATTAAAGACTGATTCATTGTTGTGCTTCTTTTTACTTTGTACATAATCAAATCTAACTCAGTATCTTTCTGCTTTTTTCCCCCTCTTCACCCTCAAACCAGTCAAACAGATGTCTGCCTCTGCCTGAGTCTGTTTCTTTCTTCCCCTCTCTGACACAGTCTGATTATTGGATGCCAATATTCAGCACTAATGTTGTCATACCAAAGGGAACCCACCACAGCCAAATACAAAGTGCAGTTCTTTTTATACACAAATCATGTGAAACATCTTACCTTGTACTTTACCACTTCTTTGTGATTCATCTGAAAGTGAAAAATGAACCAGTAAAAATACAGAAACACCGTATTTACTGGGCTGATCTTGTCAGGGCTCTGTGTGCGGGCAGGCGGAGAGGAGGATCCAAACGCAGGACTCAGACACAAACGTGAAACTCAAAACCTCAGCTTTATTGCTGACATGAAAAACAAACATGAAGTGACCACTGAAACCGGAGACCAGGAACACACAGGCATAACCTGAGGGTACGACACGACACCGAGCATGGGAAAACACAGGGCTTATATACACAGGGTAGTAACGGGGGAATCGGCAACAGGAGGGAGACACAGCTGGGAGAGATCAGGGCTAACGAGACATGGGGAACAAAGCTGCACACCCTAACATAAGACAGACTTTCACAATAAAACAGGAAACATGAATCACAACTCAGAGACACGGACTCAACACAGAGAGACAGAAAATGGAACTGAACTATACATGAACCCACAATTCCTAAAATATGGATAACAGAAACATGAAACTCTAATAATAATAATAATAATCACCACAACCACAAGAGAACAAGAAAACAATCCATGATGCAAAATTACACCAAAACATAATAAACTCAAAATACTGGGTCCAATGGACCCAGAACCATGACAGATCTACCAGTAGGCGTTAGCTTTAATAATAACTGTCGTCTAGCTGAATACAGCCACAGATGATGTCGTCTTCACTGCCCTGCACTCTCTCTTCATACATGTGAAATATAACAAACTCTCTCTCAGCAGGCTGTTTGTGAAGCTGACTGGCAGACTCGTCACTCTGGTCTTCAGGAACACATTGTGCAACTGGATACTGGACTTCCTGTCAAACAGGCTGCTGTTCAGACTGGTAATCACGGCTCCTCCCCTCTAGGGCCACACTGGAGCCCCCCAGGGTCATGCACTCAGCACCCTCCTGTTCATGTTGAACAGCCATGACTGCACTCACAGACATGGAGAGAATATCTTCATGAAGTTAGAGGACAACACCACCATCATCACTCTGTTGGAGGAGATCAGCCGTGCACAGCTGTGCAGTTTGGTGCAAAGACAACAACTCACTGCTCAGTGTCAACACATGTTGGAGCTAATGGTCAGACAGCAGGAGAGTTTACTTCATGGTGAGAATACATCAGTTACATACTTCACCATGAACAGGTGTTTATTTTATATCTGACTTATTTCGAAGCTTTATAAATTGTTTTGGGATCAAATGAGCAGTAAATAAATTCAACATACCTGAGGACAGATTTCTGCACCATCCAAATCTGCTCTTAGGGTGAAACAATTAAACATTTTCAAGGACTTTTCTGGATGCGGCTTTCGGATGATTTTGTATCCACAGGATTCTTCTCTCCGGTCCATCGTCTACAGAGCGAGAGAATATATATGTTTATATGTGTGTGTGTAAAGATGCTACAGGGATCCAATATTGTAATATTACTGTCTGCTGATTTATTTGTTGCACATTGTCCTTCTTATACTGTGAAACATGTAATAACCTGCTGTAGCCCAGGATCATGTGGGATCAGATAAACATGCAGTGTGAGGAAAGCTGTGTTGGTCTGATATATCAACACGTTACAGTTGATTTCCACAGGAACGCCCACTTTCATCAGGAGCGCTCTTGGAGAGAAAATCAGACACTTTTTCCACAACATCTCCACAGTCATCTATGTGAAGGACTGCAAACTTGTCCAATATGTCAGGGACGTCATCTGCACAAGAAAACTTGAATCATAAATGTAATTTATTGTTAAATAATAATGCCTTCATGTCCTCTTACCGATGCAGATCCAGTGTGGCAGGTGAACTTCATTTAACTTCCCAGCAGTGACTGTGACGTCCATCAGAGGACCTGCAGGCATGTATTGTCTGCTCTCCATCCTCTCCATGTGTCCGTTTTTTACATATTTATTTATTTTTGACTTTATTTGGTTCCTGAGGTGATACCTGATAATCTCTGCACCAGATTCTGCTCATCTTCATTAAAGCCTTTCTGGTCACCTCCACACACTCTCGGCTGTACTTCTCCATCATCACATTCACTACATCCTGAGTGTTTGCTGCTTTCAGTTTGCTACTTGAGATGAGGAGTGAATCTTTCTGCTATTCAATCAGTGACTTGAATTCATCCAAGTGAGCAGCTTCTCAGTCGTCATAGTTACCACCTGGAAAATGAAAAAGTCATTTTGTACCTGCAGGACTGAAGCAGCCGGTCACTTCTTATGCAGGAGGTGCAGGGCCAGCGATGGTGACACAGCAGATCCTGACACGTATCTACACAACTACATGGATGTTTGCTCCTTCATGTTGAAATTAGCGTCACATGTTTAAAAATAGTCATTAAATGATTTTGAGCAACCTTTGAATGAAAGATGTCCAACATCACACATCACAGGTTACATTTTCATATCGTCAGTTATTTCCACCTGCATTTTGTTCCTATGAAGTTACAGCTGAATAATTCAGTTTGCCTTTTAAAGGTAAACTATAAAACCACAGTCCAAAGACATGCAGTTAGTGTGGTTTAGTTAACTGGTGATTCTAACCTGCCCATAGGTGTGTATGGTTGTCTGTCTCTCTGTAGTAGACTGCCGTCCAGGGTGTACCCCGCCTCTCGCCCTGTGGTAGCTGGGATAGGCTAATAAGGATAATGGATGGGTGGAAAATGTAAACTGGGTTAAATGATTAAGATAAACCTCACTGACACTTGTTCTTCGTGCTGCTGGATTAAAATGGAGTTGATGGAGTCGACGCTGATCAGCCTTTGTAGAACTGAACGCTCCAGAAAGGCTGGAGTTTAAATGAACGAACGAACCAGAAAACAAGGGTAAAAAGGAGTCTTTAATAGCAATTACACCATATAAAAATTTGTACGTACAAGTCAAAATATAAGGACACATTTAGGAACAGTCTGAGTTTCTTCCTTAGACGAATAAAGTCCTCAGAGTCAGGAAACATCCAGTTCTGTGTAAATAAAGCCGTCCGATCCCGGTCTGACATTTCTGATGTTTGTAACGTTTCTTATTGACTGCTTCCATCATTTTAATGTACTTTTAGTCATTCATTTAACTATTCCTCATTCTTACTGTTATTTATGTGTTGATCTTTCTCATTTTGTGATATTTCAGTTTGACTGACTGATGCTGCAAAACAAAATGATCCTGTAGGAAAATAAAGACTGACCTGAACATCTCATCTCTTAAAATACAAAAGCACAGCAATCATCTTACTGAGTGATCTTCATTGTACATTGTTTCATTGTTTTTAGGCCGCTTCATTCCAGCAAAAGTTTCACCGTATAAACATGAAAGACATGTTTTTACAGATTTTAAAATTTTAAAAAATGAACGAGTTTCTGACAGTAAATAGTTAATAGACACCAATGTTGCTCCCTGATGTATCCGAAAAAATATTTTATTGATAAAGAACAATTGTATTTATGTGGCTATATTTAGTAGAAAGCCAATATAAAATGTTTAGTGACGTGCTTAAAAGGGAATTAAAAAACACAAAACAATGATTAAAGCAGGATATTAAAGATTAAAAAGTATAAAATTCTCCAGTTTATCTTCAAAGCAGTCGTCAAAACCTCTTAAAATGTGAGAAACATGGCAGTAACAGATGCAGGTCATGATGTTCCTCAGTAACTTCTAACCTTGGAAACTTTTCTCATTCAGGCTTCACTCCAAACCAGACTGAGCATCGACCACAAGAACAAAAGACAGAAGATAACAGAGTTCATATGGTGTTAATGTAAAATTATTCTGGAAGACTTTTCTTTATGTGGCACATTTATACTGTGACATGGATTTATCGTCTTCAACAAAATGAGAATCATAAAGCTGTTCATGATATTTTTGTATGTAATTATACATATAATGCTCATTTTCAGGTTAATATTTTTAATTTTGGACTGTACTCGATTAGCTTTGTCTGAGTCACAGTTCAAAATCATCCTCATTTTTCTTATACTTGGTTTGGTTGTAGCTCCTCATCCTCTCTGAAACAAGCTTCTTTTTTACTCCTCTCCCTTTAAGGCAACTTTGTTCTTATTGGCTGTTTCCCACAAGCAGAAGGTTTGAGGGACAAGTGGGTGGAGCTTCTGTGAAAAGGGCCAGAACTGGAGATCAGCAGTATTAGGATACCGCCCCTCAATGACATCACACATTACAGAAGTTAAAAAAACCACATAAACCTGAGTGTTTGTCTCACAGTGAGTATCTGTAAACATGATGATCTCATTATCGTAAATTTGAAAGTGTATAAATGAAAACAAAGAAAAGCACAACAAATGCCGTCTTTTTACAAACTGTGCTGCTAGAAACAAACAGAATGTGTTTCTATGAAAGAAGGAAATGAAATCACTGTCAGATCATTTCTACACATTTAAACCTGAAATAATTCTGCAGAAAATAAAAACATGACAGAAAATTAAAAAGAGAAAGTTAAAATAAAATGAAAAGATTAAATATTACAATAAAAAAATGCTTCAAAAATCTTGATCTCATCCTCATGTTTGCATCAACCTAAGAACACGAACACACACACACACACACACACACACACACACACACACACACACACACACACACACACACAGTAATTTTCAAATAGATGTTATTTCCTGTATTTTAACCTCAAATCTGCTCCTACATTATAAACTCTCCCTCATGTCAGAGTCAGTTGGACGGGCAGTCAGACTCTCTGCTACTTTCCATACTACAATCATGTAGTGCACTGAAAATAAATTCAGAAGCTACAAATCTAACTATACAAAAGTATTTTGGATTAAGTAAAATATTCATAAAATCAATGATGCCATTTTGATTGTTACCTTTGCATCATGAGCTGCTGTCTGATAACTTCTGCACCAGATCATTTCTGTTAATTTTCTTTAAAACCTTCTTGGTCACCTCCACAGACTTTTCTGTGTAGGTCTGCACCACCAGGTCCACCAGGTCACAGGTGCTGGCCTTCTCCAGTTTGCTCTCTGGGATGGGTTGGAGCTCCACCAAAACATCACGGTCCCGCAGGAACCACTTGAACTTTTCAAGCTCCTCCTTTTTCAGATCTTCCAACATTTCCAAAAGCTTCTCTCTGTCTGAGTGGACTGTTAATGCCTGAGAACAAACAAAGTGATTTAATAATAACCTTCTTAGAGGATAACTGATTAATAAGTAAACAAAACCATCACACATGATCATTTTTTAATAACAGGTATAAGTAATGAATTAAGTGAAGCTGTGGTGTGAGGACAGAATCATTTGGTTCTACTTACTTTCTGCATCTGTGCAGACAGATGTTTGTCCACAGTGTTTTCCTCTGAGAAAGGACATAAAAATGAGATTATCTTTACTTGTAAAGTTTTGTAATAAAATAAATACATGATACATAATAAATGAAACAACTTTTCTCTGTCACAAAATGCCCAATCAGCAAATCCTGAATCCATCACTCTATGATCCAACAGCCAAGACTGACTCCAGACAAAGTGAAGGAAACGTTGCTGACAATCAGCTCACATCCAGGTGCTGATCACATCAGACCCTTCTTAATGATTCAGGCAGCCTTTCAAACATTTCCTGTCCAGCTGATATTATTGTGTTATGTAAATATAAGAATCACAGCATCAGTGATATTAAATATGAACACTCTGAGATGTGGTCCACAGTAAGTAACCCTTAATAAGGACTGCCCCAGGTTGCAGATTTTGTTGCTCTGCATTATTTTGATGAGTTCACAGGAAGGTGAGCGAGACAGAGAAGTGTACACAGTGTGAGCACTTCAGTGCACCGTCTTGCTCCTCATCTTCTTCAGCATCAGATTCAAGCTCCACTCCAGTGTTTACTGTGGATCTTTCTGTAGTTTTATATCACATCTCTCCAACAGCTGCCACATTGCATGCAAGTATTGATGACATGATAAAACAGCCACAGACAGCTGTGAAATGTGTTGTTCTTGCAGAAGACTAAGGCTTACAGAGTTGCACCAGGAATGGTAATTTTTCTAGTACTGCTCATGTGATTAGGCAGAGGATCAATAGGGGGTCCTCGACCCTTTTGGGGACACTCCCATAGGGCTTAAAATCTGGGACGCTCCACCAGTCGCTCTTAGAACTGAAGAAGCTTCTGAAACGTCTTCAAGAAACTGAAAGACGTCCAGATGCTTTTCTTTCCGAGCTCCTTAGAACACCTGCTGACACTTCCAGTTTCCTGAACATCGTCCCCATTAAGGATAAAACTCTATCCCACCTGTCTTCAGTCAAGTCAGGGACACCAGTTCAGTGCTGCAAACAATAGATATCTGAGAATATCTCAAACTGATCGTCCTCATGTCCACAGAGCCAGCAGCTTCATACAGAAAATGGCACTATGTGGTTCAGTTCTATATTTGGCATTTTACCACAAGTTCTGTTGAATTCTTTAACATCTAAAAACATTCGTTAACTGGTGCTAAAAACTGGTGGTAAAAATAGAACTGACTCGATTTATGCATTTTGACAGTCCAGTCAACAGCATCAGTAGATTTGGAAAAGCTGGTTGGTGCCATTGTTGAACAAGAGCTTATTCATTCATTCCCTGGCATTTTGCAGTACTTCAAATATGAGGTCAGCAACCAAAGGAAACCCACCACAGCCAAACACAAAGTGCAGTTCTTTTTATACACAAATCATGTGAAACATCTAACCTTGTACTTTACCACTTCTTTGGGATTCATCTGAAAGTGAAACAGATGAACCAGTAAAAATACAGAAACACCGTATTTACTGGGCTGATCTACCAGTAGGCGTTAGCTTTAATAATAACTGTCGTCTAGCTGAATACAGCCACAGATGATGTCGTCTTCACTGCCCTGCACTCTCTCTTCATACATCTGAAATATAACAAACTCTCTCTCAGCAGGCTGTTTGTGAAGCTGACTGGCAGACTCGTCACTCTGGTCTTCAGGAACACATTGTGCAACTGGATACTGGACTTCCTGTCAAACAGGCTGCTGTTCAGATTGTTAATCTTCATGAAGTTAGAAGACAACACAACCATCATCACTCTGTTGGAGGAAATCAGCTGTTCAGGAAAAAGCCTGGGACTCACAAACCCCTCCAGCATGATAAGGAAGTGATTCACAGAGGGCTGAATACATGAATATTATATTTATCTCTGTAAAGAAAGAAATATAAGCAGGATTGAGTTTAGTGACTCGCTGCCACCGAGAGCTGAGAGACTGAGAGCTCCTCCTTTAGAATGAAAACTTGAAGACAGAACAAAGTATGTAAGCTAACGAAAAGTAAAATTGTGGCGGGAAAAAGGTGTGATTGACGGTTCACTAGGATTCATCAGCGTTCTATGTGTCACATTATATAAAACCACAGAACAGGTAATATTGATGAACCTACCAGCCGACTGAGAGCTGACAGCAGCTGCTCCCACTGAGGATCCTGCAGCTGTTAATAAATAACAAGGAAAGTTTTTAGTTTCTTAACAAATGTTCAAACTTTTTAAATTTCATTATGCTAGCAAACTGAAACATTAGAGACTCAGTGCCACCAAATTAAAACAATTAAATAACTACACCAAAGGATATTCCACTAAACTCTGGTCTACTAAAAAAGAAGAAGAAGAAAATCATTCATTTATAATCTGAGTAAAAGGTTCGTCTAAATGCTCCTTTCGTGTGATATCTTACCTTCGGCTTGACCAGACTCTGGATGGTCATCTGGAATTCAAGAAAAATCAAAATATGGATACTTGACATTAGAGTTAAATATGAAAGTTTCATCTGAATAAAACAGTGTTCAAGCAGCTGGTTGCCATGGGAACCCATTCTCTGAAACGCTCTATGCACTGTTGTTGAGCTAATCTGAAGGCCACGTGAAGTTTGTAGCGACTGACTCTGCAGAAAGTTGGAGGCCTCTGTGATTTTACGTGGCCCGTCACTTTGTGGCTGATTGGCTGTCGTTCTTTGTTATAATACCACTAACAGCTGACTGTATGTATAATATTTTGTAGCAAGGGAATTTCACCACAGCACTAATGTTGTGGATTTTCTATGATATATATGACATATGTACCTGTACACACTGGACATATACTCACATATGTAATCATATATACTTCTATATACTAAATATATACTTATACTGGAGTATTTTTTCTACTTGTTCAAAATCACAAGACCCACATATTTAGGTCAAAGATTATCTTCAATAATATTAATGAAGTTTGTGCCGTTTATTGTACAAACACATGCTGATCAATACTGTTTGAAAATGTACTAGTTAGGATCAATAAGTAACCTTTGACTGTGTTATGGCCAACGGTGACTGGTTCAAACAAAGGTTTCTTTGGCACTGCTAAAGTATGCGCATAGGACACTTTCTCTGCGTTTATCTGTAGCACCTCACGCTGTGTCCAGCCCTTTCGATGCCTATACGGCAAACAAACCTGCCCCCTGTGCGTGAAGCTGGGATTCTGGTTCTCACCTCAGCCACCAGAAGGCAAGAAAAACCTTTACTCGGCATAGAAAGCAGCTTACGTCTGGCATGCGTACCTGACAAAATTGTCAGTTTGATGAGAAAACGGCAGTTAACAGTTAATCAATTTGACAAAGTGAGCCAATTCAACGATGGATGTAAAAGTTATGGGGCAGGGTCAGAAAGTTATGCATCATACGTGGAAGATGAAAAGAAAGAACAAAGGATGAAAGAGTACCCAACGGCAGGCGGAGGGGTCACTGATCCCATATAAGAGGAGGGTCGATATGCCCCGCTCTGCTGCTTCTTCCCTGTCTGTCTGTTGTGTGTCTGTGCTGTTTGTGCTTTGAGGCTCTACACTCCGGGGTTGCTTCGCTTTGCTTGTTCACTTTTTCTGTCATCCTGGTTTATTGTACTGATTTCTGCTGTTCATATGACACTGTTTAATAAACTCTGTTCTAAGAATTCTACTCTTTTCCAGAGGATCTTTTTGAGTGATTGGATCTTAACTGGATCTGAAAAGCTGGACGTCCACAGCATTGGTGGGATAAGGTTATCATACTGGCTTCAAAATGTGCGACTCGACACTTGTTGCACAGGTGGCGTCTTATCACAGGACCACTGAACTCCTGAGAACGAGTGATTCTTTCACATGTTTGTAGAAGAGTCTGCATGTCTTAGTGCTGATTTTATACACCTGAGGCCATGGAAGCGATTTTAACACATGAATGAAAGGATGTGGATGAGCGAGTGAATACTTTTGGAAACATCGTGTCAACCAAACTGCTGCAGACTCTTTTAAGTTTGATGGAAAAAAACCTCTCACATTTGACATTATATGACATACAGTATTTCTTATATTAGTAACAGTGTGGGTAATATTGCTTCATAACCACTGACCTGCTTGAATTTCACATTTCCATAGTGGCTCATCAGCTAGTTCACCATCAGCTGGGTGAGTGTGCACCAGTGTAAGTATGAGTTCACTGCCTGGATTCTTAACGTACACCTCATAGAAGTTTTGCCTATTGTATCTGAGGGTTAACTCCTGTGTTTGAAAAAAACAAAACAAAGGAACTTTAAAATACCTCTGTGAGCGCACACGCACACACACACACACACACACACACACACACACACACACACACACGCACGCGTATAACGCCCCTGCTTGTGCCATCCTTTTGATTGATGGCCCCAGCCTTGACCTTTTGACCCTACCGGAAGTACTCCGGAAGTGACTAATCGAATCCAGATGTGTGTAATATGATCCATAAGCGCGACGAATTGCATCCTGTGGGGGAGGGGGGTACTCCGGAAGTGTCTAATGGATTCCATATTACACACATCTGGATTCGATTAGTCACTTCCGGAGTACTTCCGGTAGGGTCAAAAGGTCAAGAGTGGGGCCATCAATCAAAAAGATGGCACAGGCAGGGGTGTTATACTCTCTCACATGTAGCACAAACTTTACCTTTGGTTGAATTTTTGCACTTGTGTTGTCGGCTTTGAGGCTGAAAGTACGCTCAGTTTGCAGGTACTTGTCTGGGTGTGGTTTTTTGATTCTTTTGTATCCATCTGAGGATTCTTCCTTGTCTATTCCCTGTTATCAGATGATATCAGTCATCAGCAGCTGAAGATTTTAAAATTCAGTTTGGATTTAAAATCGCAAAATAAATTCATGACGAACTGTTAGGATAATGATCATTTTAACTTATTACACTTTTATCATTGAGTTTGCAGTCAGTATGATGTCATATTTAAAAATAATGGTCAGTGTGCCCAGATAATATTTTTCACCTTGTGTCTAGTATAAAATATAAAAGCAATCGTACTGTGACTTTCTTTGCCTGCACTGATCCTAATACATTGAATCTGTTCAGTTACCTGTTCCAGAGCAGGATCCTGTCGGATTGGATAGACGTGGAGTTTAAGAAATGATGTGTTGGGTTTATAGTACATCAACGTGTAACAGCTGATTTTCAAAGGAAAGAATAAACGTATCAGAGCCCCTATTAGAGAGAAATGTGGTTCAGTTAACTTGACATGTGTTGGTGTGACCTCAGACACTTTTTCCACAACATCTCCACAGTCATCTATGTGAAGGACTGCAAACGTGTCCAATATGTCAGGGATGTCATCTGCAGGAGAACACAACAACACAAACATGGTGAGAAGAACAGTTTATAACAGTTTGTGCGCTCACTGTCAGAAATGTCAAACATCTGAAAGTCTTCCTTCATGTCCTCTTACCGATGCAGATCCAGTGTGGCAGGTGAACTTCATTTAACTTCCCAGCAGTGACTGTGACGTCCATCAGAGGACCTGCAGGCATGTATTGTCTGCTCTCCATCCTCTCCATGTGTCCCTCCCAAGATCTAAACTGGTACTGAAAGCTGGTCTTTCCCTTACAGACCCAGCGCAAGCCCGAGACTCTGCATTCAAAGTGTCCTGCTGCAGACTGAAGGCTGAAACAGGAATTAAATACACACTCATGAAGGAACAACAGAGTGAATGGAAACACAGAGAGTAGTCGTGTGAATCGGATGCAAAATGAAGAATTTCCTCTGGGAATAAATCCAAAGCTGAACTGTTTCCTGTAGTTCCAGTTTGCTGTGCTGCAGCATTCAGGAAGTTGATTTACCTGTAAGTTGGAGCCTCGTCTGCATCTGTACTGTTCACCTCAGGTTCAAGTTTAGTCCAATCACTGCAGTCCTGCTGCAGAGGACAGTCTCTTTAGTCAATAAGTACACATGTTTATAAAGAAAGAAACTTTAGCAATAAATGGATGAATGGAAGGGATTACCGTCAGGCTCTGACAACCTTCAAGCTCTGAACTTCTTTCAGTTTTTCGTCCTTGTTGAGACACAAAGAATTCAAATGAATGATGTTATGCTGACATATAAAATCATCCTCTAACTGTCCACATGTTTGCTGTTTGATCACTTTATGCTGTGCAGTGCTGCTTCAACATCAGAACAACATGTTCAGCAGGACGTGCAGCTGAGTGACGTCTAAGATGATCAAAAGCTGATGAATTCAAATATTCTCACCAGTGATGTCAGAACAAGACAGAGACAGAGAGAAAGGTTGGATTCAGCTCTGATCATTTATGCAAAGTTATTTTTGGACGTCTGTTGTGTTTCCTGTTTCTTTTAATGTTTGTTGATTAGAAGTTGTTTAAACAAGTTTATTGTAAATTATGAAAATCTGTTTATTAAACTTTGTTTGGTCTCACCTGAGCTGCTCTCTGACAGCCTCAGCATCAGATCAGGTCTGTTCATGTCTGTTAAAACCTCCACCTCCACCACCTTCACAGACTCTTCACTGCGTGTCTTCACAATCAGTTGAACTACATCAGCTCTGTCTGCTGTCTCCAGCTGGGATGCTGGGATTTTCTGGAAGCCTCTCTTTGTTACTCTCTGCTGCAGGACTCTCTTAAAATGTTCAAGCTCACTGAAACTGAAATTTTCCGGTGTTTCCAGAAGTTTCTCCTTCACTGATGTCATGGATGCTTCCTGGTGGATTAAAATTCATTAGAGCTTAATGATGTAATATTTCCACTGTGATAAATAAATAATATAACTTCTGTTTTGTAACACAGTTACATATATTAGGGTGTTTTTACTTGTGATGAAATCAGATTGACTTCAAAATGAATAAATGAAATTCCTCCACATGTTTTCGTGTTTGTATCACCACAGGACAGTCCAATACACTAATATTTATACATTGTAAAAAAATGTTTTTTAAAAGGTTCTTATTAAGATAAGAATAATGTTTAACCTGTAACTAAAATAAAAACTGTGTAGAGTGAAGTGTGTCTGATGTGACTTTACTCACTGTGTGGAACAGTGAAGGCTGACGCTTTTCTGAGGAAACAGAAAACAGAAAATGACTGAATAATTCAAAACTACTGTAAACATCATAACAATCGAAAGAGAGAAACAAATGTCATCATTACCACCCATTAAACACCAAAAACCCTCACATGCACAACCTTACCAGTTATTAAACTGTTCAAATCCTAAAAATAACTTTCAATGCTGATAAACTGTAACTGTGTGTGTCAGAAGTGTTTCAGCTCAGTGCTGATTGATCAGAGAGAGAGAAGCTGGATTCAGATCGGGTCTGTTGTGTTTCCCGTTTAATTTAATGTTTGTTATTGTTGATTAAAAGTTATTTAAACAAGTTTATTGTAAATTGTGAAAATCTATTTTTAAAACATTTGTTTGGTCTCACCTGAGCTGCTCTCTGACAGCCTCAGCATCAGATCAGGTCTGTTCATGTCTGTTAAAACCTCCATGGTCACCTCCACAGACTGATGACCAAGTTCATCCACCATCAGATCCACAAGGTCTTCTGTCCTGTTTGTATACATCTGTATTTGTGGCAGGCTCATCTTAAAGCACGTGAACGGCAGCAACAGAATAAATTTCCCGAGATCTTTTTTACTGAATTCATTCAGTGTTTCCAAGAGAATCTGTCTAACAGCTTCCAGTTCTTTTTCCTGAAAAACCAAAATAATAAGTTACTGTATAATATCTCTGAGGAAATTCAGTGATTGAAATCTTTAATTCGTTCAGTGTAACTTTAGTAGAAATATCAAATATGAATAAAAAACAACTTCATTAATATTAATATTTTTCAGAATAATCACTGAAATTACAGCTTTTAAAGATAAACAGAAATCTAAAGATGTCATTTCCTGGTTTTATCGTCAGTAGTAGATCCTTCACTCTGTCATCAGTGGAAACATTATTGCTGCAGACTCCACATTAACACTGTGAGAAGCATCCAGTTTCAAAGATGCTTTGTCTGTTTCATCGTGTTTAATGTTCAAGATGAGGATGATTTACAGCCTGAATCTACTGAATGAAAGCTGAGTTAGAGTCACACTCACTCTCTTCAACAGTGCAGCTCCATGTTCATCCACAGAGTGTTTCTCTGAGGAGGAAAGACATTTACAATCAACTCTGAGGATTCAAACATCATCACACATCCAAGTAGAATCAGCCTTCAGACGACACAGATGATTTAAAAGAGAAAAAACAGAATGTAAACTAAAATGACTGACTGTCACACACACATACACACTCTCACTCTTATTAGTATCCCCACGCCCCCCTGCTTAACACCGCAGTTTTACATGTGCACTTTTTTAGGGGAAAATTGCTGTCTATACAGACAATATTCATTTGTAAATGATTAACTAACAATCTTGTCAACACAAAGTTCTTTATTTGGAGCATAGTTCTACAAGAAAGATAAGTTACTGAAAAACTGCTTGTGCTTAAAGTGCGTTGGCACTCTATGGCAATATTGTGGGCAATGTTAAACTTAATCATCACATTGGCCTCCTCTGGCAACCTGTTTGCTGCTGAGTGCTGTTGAAAGGCAGTGGGAGAGGGGACACTTGGGCAGTTCATTTATTGCAGCATATAATGTGTTTTCCGGATACACTGTGCTTTTTCAGTGTCCAGAGATTGATGGCTCTGTGTCAGAGCACATGGCTATGAATTTGAGATTGATCAAGCCTTAATTTAACAAAACCTGCATCAATAATTCTTTTCATCTTTTCTTATTACCCACAGCTACATCCACTTCTGTCAGGCCTAGGCTGCTCACTAGGGCTGGGTATCATCACTGATTTCTACAATCCATTCGATTTGATTCAATTTTTCCTGAGACAGTCAGAAATATTATAATTCTGATCATTTAATAGTACTGATACATGTGCGACTTCATCAGAGGTGTGAACATCACAGCAGATGCCTTTGTGTCAAAGTAACTGAGGATAAAACAGAAAAACATGAAAGATTTTCCTGGCCTGGATTTTTAGCAGATAACCTTAAAAATATTCTGCAATTTTGCATAATTTTAAAAAGTTTAAATTTCTTCAGTATTGAACAGCAGAAATTAGACTTTCATATTATATATACACATATATACACATATATGTTAGATTTGTATTGTTGATTGTCATTTATGCTTAGAAATATTTACTTATATATGCTTAGAGTTTTGTAATTAGTTGTAGATTGGTAGAGGTTTTGATCCTTGATAGTCTGCAAACTTTGTGTGTATTAGACAGCACTTTGGGAGCATGAGAGGTCATACCGTGTCTTATTGTTTTATGGTAGGATTAACGTAGCTACGTCTGTTCTAGTCTAAGTGCTCTTTGTTTAGATGAACTGCAGGACTTCCTCACCGTGTTATCTAGGATGAACCATCTAGGGTGAGGGGGAGGCTACCCTCTTCCTGACCAAGGATGTTTGACCCTTTGATCAACAACACACACACACACACACACACACACACACACACACACACACACACACACACACACACACACACATACACACGGTACTCTTTGTTTGTATGTAGACGTCGTATGTTAATGAACCTATGCATATTCATGTAACCTCAATAAAAGGACAGTGTTACGGGAGGACGGACGAGAGCTACTGGGGTCAAGCGAAGGAACGGCGCTCTGTCTGGTTCTCTCCCGTGCACGAGTAACATGAAGAACTTTGCCTATTTGTGTCTTGCTTAGCAGTGTAATTATATTGTCTTCAACGTTCCAGCGGATGGGTTCAAGCTACAAACCTATCAACATATATACATACATATATACATATATATATATATATATATATATATATATATATATATACATACATACACCTATACATATACATACACATATACATATACATACATACATACACATATACATACACATATACATATACATACATAAAAAAAAAAAAACACCCAGCACGCCCCTGCGGGCGGTTTATCCTTCAAGCTCGGGTCCTCTACCAGAGGCCTGGGAGCTTGAGGGTCCTGCGCAGTATCTTAGCTGTTCCCAGTACTGCGCTCTTCTGGACAGAGATCTCCGATGTTGTTCCCGGGATCTGCTGGAGCCACTCGCCTATCTTGGGAGTCACCGCACCTAGTGCTCCGATTACCACGGGGACCACCGTTACCTTCACCCTCCACATCCTCTCGAGCTCTTCTCTGAGCCCTTGGTATTTCTCCAGCTTCTCGTGTTCCTTCTTCCTGATATTGCTGTCATTCGGAACCGCTACATCGATCACTACGGCCGTCTTCTTCTGTTTGTCTACCACCACTATGTCCGGTTGGTTAGCCACCACCATTTTGTCCGTCTGTATCTGGAAGTCCCACAGGATCTTAGCTCGGTCATTCTCCACCACCCTTGGGGGCATCTCCCATTTTGACCTCGGGACTTCCAGGTTATACTCGGCACAGATGTTCCTGTACACTATGCCGGCCACTTGGTTATGGCGTTCCATGTATGCCTTGCCTGCTAGCATCTTGCACCCTGCTGTTATGTGCTGGATTGTCTCTGGGGCATCTTTACACAGCCTGCACCTGGGGTCTTGCCTGGTGTGATAGACCCCAGCCTCTATGGATCTTGTGCTCAGAGCTTGTTCTTGTGCTGCCATGATTAGTGCCTCTGTGCTGTCTTTCAGTCCAGCTTTGTCCAGCCACTGGTAGGATTTCTGGATATCAGCCACCTCCTCTATCTGCCGGTGGTACATACCGTGCAGGGCTCTGTCCTTCCATGATGGTTCCTCGTCTCCCTCCTCTTTCTTGGGTTTCTGCTGCCTGAGGTATTCACTGAGCACTCGGTCAGTTGGGGCCATCTTCCCAATGTATTCTTGGATGTTCGTTGTCTCATCCTGGACTGTGGTGCTGACACTCACCAGTCCCCGGCCCCCTTCCTTCCGCTTAGCGTACAGCCTCAGGGTGCTGGACTTGGGGTGAAACCCTCCATGCATGGTAAGGAGCTTTCTTGTCTTTATGTCAGTGGCTTCTATCTCCTCCTTTGGCCAGCCTATTACCCCAGCAGGGTACCTGATCACGGGCAGGGCGTACGTGTTGATGGCCCGGATCTTGTTCTTACCATTCAGCTGACTCCTCAGGACTTGCCTGACCCTCTGCAGGTACTTGGTGGTTGCAGCTTTTCTAGCGGCCTCTTCATGGTTCCCATTCGCCTGCGGGATCCCCAAGTACTTGTAACTGTCCTCTATGTCTGCAATGTTGCCTTCTGGTAGTTCAATCCCCTCAGTTCTGACTACCTTCCCTCTCTTTGTTACCATCCGACTACACTTCTCCAGTCCGAACGACATTCCAATGTCATTGCTGTAAAGCCTGGTAGTGTGGATCAGTGAATCGATGTCTCGTTCACTCTTGGCATACAGCTTGATGTCATCCATGTACAGGAGGTGGCTGACAACTGCTCCGTTCCGTAGTCGGTATCCGTAGCCAGTCTTGTTAATGATCTCACTGAGGGGGTTCAGGCCTATGCAGAACAGCATATATATATATATATATATATATATATATATATATATATATATATATATATATATATATATATATATACATATATGTGTGTGTATGTATGTATGTATGTATGTATGTATGTATGTATATATATATATATATATATATATATATATATATATATGTATGTATGTATGTATGTATATATATATATATATATATATATATATATATATGTATGTATGTATATATATATATATGTATGTATATATATATATATATATATATATATATATATATATATATATATATATATATATATATATATGTATGTATATGTATGTATATATATATATATATATATATATATATATATATATATACACACACATACACATATATATATATATATATATATATATATATATATATATATATATATATATATATATATGTGTATGTGTGTATATATATATATATATATATATATATATATATATATATATATATATATATATATATATATATATATATATATATATATATACACACACATATATATGTATGACCTTATGACCTTAACGCCACAACACGGCAAATCTCCGTTAACGAGCTACCGCCGATCACCCCGTGCATGGGGCTAGACGGCCAACACGTTAACGAGCTAACTGCGCTAACACACTAGTTCCCACTAGTAATTGAGCATTGCATGGCACATCCAACATACTGTTTTACTTTAGTCCATGACTCGCTTACCTTCAGGGTCATACGTCACATGAAAACCAAAATAATTCCAAACGCCAGATCTGAATGAGAGTGGGGTCCATGTTACAAGGAGAGCTTAACTTCTGTCTTGCTAGCTTGCCCTGCGCTCTTCCTTCTGACTATGCTGTTGTGTTGAGCGCTCAGTGGATCTGCGCTCGACAGTGCAGCCTAGGCGGAGTAGTCGAACACAGATTCACTGAGCGCTCAACACAGACAGCATCGTCAGAAGGAAAGTTGATAAAATAAATTACAAATGTTGTATTGTTCGATACATATGCGTACCGAACCGAAAGCACTGTATCGAACGGTTCAATATCGATACGAATATCGTTGCACCCCTAATATAAACACCCAGCACGCCCCTGCGGGCGGTTTATCCTTCAAGCTCGGGTCCTCTACCAGAGGCCTGGGAGCTTGAGGGTCCTGCGCAGTATCTTAGCTGTTCCCAGGACTGCGCTCTTCTGGACAGAGATCTCCGATGTTATTCCTGGGATCTGCTGGAGCCACTCGCCTAGCTTGGGAGTCACCGCACCTAGTGCTCCGATTACCACGGGGACCACCATTACCTTCACCCTCCACATCCTCTCGAGCTCTTCTCTGAGCCCTTGATATTTCTTCAGCTTCTCGTGTTCCTTCTTCCTGATATTGCTGTCATTCGGAACCGCTACATCGATCACTACGGCCGTCTTCTTCTGTTTGTCTACCACCACTATGTCTGGTTGGTTAGCCACCACCATTTTGTCCGTCTGTATCTGGAAGTCCCACAGGATCTTAGCTCGGTCATTCTCCACCACCCTTGGGGGCATCTCCCATTTTGACCTCGGGACTTCCAGGTTATCTTGGCACAGATGTTCCTGTACACTATGCCGGCCACTTGGTTATGGCGTTCCATGTATGCCTTGCCTGCTAGCATCTTGCACCCTGCTGTTATGTGCTGGATTGTCTCTGGGGCATCTTTACACAGCCTACACCTGGGGTCTTGCCTGATGTGATAGACCCCAGCCTCTATGGATCTTGTGCTCAGAGCTTGTTCTTGTGCTGCCATGATTAGTGCCTCTGTGCTGTCTTTCAGTCCAGCTTTGTCCAGCCACTGGTAGGATTTCTGGATATCAGCCACCTCCTCTATCTGCCGGTGGTACATACCGTGCAGGGGCCTGTCCTTCCATGATGGTTCCTCGTCTCCATCCTCTTTCTTGGGTTTCTGCTGCCTGAGGTATTCATTGAGCACTCGGTCAGTTGGGGCCATCTTCCCAATGTATTCTTGGATGTTCCTTGTCTCATCCTGGACTGTGGTGCTGACACTCACCAGTCCCCGGCCCCCTTCCTTCCGCTTAGCGTACAGCCTCAGGGTGCTGGACTTGGGGTGAAACCCTCCATGCATGGTAAGGAGCTTTCTTGTCTTTATGTCAGTGGCTTCTATCTCCTCCTTTGGCCAGCTTATTACCCCAGCAGGGTACCTGATCACGGGCAGGGCGTATGTGTTGATGGCCCGGATCTTGTTCTTACCATTCAGCTGACTCCTCAGGACTTGCCTGACCCTCTGCAGGTACTTGGTGGTTGCAGCCTTTCTAGCGACCTCTTCATGGTTCCCATTTGCCTGCGGGATCCCCAGGTACTTGTAACTGTCCTCTATGTCTGCAATGTTGCCTTCTGGTAGTTCAATCCCCTCAGTTCTGACTACCTTCCCTCTCTTTGTTACCATCCGACTACACTTCTCCAGTCCAAACGACATTCCAATGTCATTGCTGTATAGCCTGGTAGTGTGGATCAGTGAATCGATGTCTCGTTCACTCTTGGCATACAGCTTGATGTCATCCATGTACAGGAGGTGGCTGACAACTGCTCCGTTCCGTAGTCGGTATCCGTAGCCAGTCTTGTTAATGATCTCACTGAGGGGGTTCAGGCCTATGCAGAACAGCAGTGGGGACAGAGCATCTCCTTGGTAGATCCCGCTCTTGATGGTAACTTGTGCTATGGGCTTGGAGTTGGCCTCTAGTGTTGTACGCCACATCCCCATTGAGTTCCTGATGAAGGCTCTTAGGGTCCCATTGATCTTGTACAATTCTAGGCATTCCAGTATCCAGCTGTGGGGCATTGAGTCATAGGCCTTCTTGTAATCAATCCAGGCAGTGCACAGGTTGGTCAGTCTGGTCTTGCAGTCTCGGCTGATTGTTCTGTCTACCAGTAGCTGGTGTTTTGCACCTCTGGTATTCTTGCCAATTCCTTTCTGTGTCCCGCTCATGTATTGACCCATGTGCCTGTTCATCTTAGCCGATATGATGCCTGACAGGAGCTTCCATGTAGTACTGAGGCAGGTTATTGGTCGGTAGTTGGAGGGGACCGGTCCCTTCTTGGGGTCCTTGGGGATCAGGACCGTCCGGCCTTCAGTTAGCCATTCCGGGTGTCTCTCGTTAACTAGCAGCTGGTTCATTTGTGCTGCCAGACGCTCGTGGAGTGCAGTCAGCTTCTTCAGCCAGTAGGCGTGAACCATGTCGGGCCCTGGTGCTGTCCAACTCTTCATACTGGAGACCCTTTCTTGGATATCTGCCACTGTGATGGTTACTGGACCCTGTTCAGGGAGGTCGCTGTGGTCTGCCCTCAGATCCACTAGCCACTGAGCATTGCCGTTATGGGTTGCATCCTTCTCCCATATGCTCTTCCAGTATTGCTCCGTCTCCAGCCTTGGTGGTGCTGTTCTCTTATTGTTCCCTTGCCACTGAGCCAGCTGCATGCATGCATATATATATATATATATATATATATATATATATATATGTGTGTCATGTTCCTGTGATGACCACCATCACCACGGCTTACAGCAGCATGAGGTGGGTGACTATATTCTGGTGTTTTTTCTAAGGAGCAAACTAAAATTAACACAGACTTGCCAGTTCATGGGCCCGGTTATGAAGAGCCTGTTCATGTTCGTGAAAGGACTAAGACAAACAAGTTACCGCCCAAGTCTTCCACAGAACATCTTATCCCTCTGCACAATTATCTAGCATCTCTGTGTATTGATCATGCCACGACCCATGCTTCTAAGAAGTCAGGCTTTAAGACTGTTTTCACTGGAGATGCTAGCCGTGAGGCTCAGTTAAGCCCCTGTGGGACTGAGACCCAGGCCAGGTTGGATCCAGAGGCTGAGTTGGAGGACCCAGTTTGCTCTGGACCTCCCGAAGAGCCTGTTGCTGCTTCCATGGGGGTCACTGGGCAGTTTGTGCAGCCTCTTCCAGTGTCTGCTGGGGGTTCAGGTGAACCACTCCAGCACTCCGCGGCCCCCACTCCGCCATCAGTTCCTGCTGAGTGTTCTGGAGAGACCGCCCTGCCGTCTGCGGTTGCCATGCCGCCACCTGCCACGCCTCAGCCAGAGGTCTCCGCACCTGCTGGCTCTGCCTCGCCTGGTTCTGCCACGCCTCAGCCTGAGGACGACGCCTCGCCTGGTCCTGTCGCGCCAGCTGGAGGTTCAGCCGAGCCCGTCCAGCATCCTGCCACACCTGCTGCAGCGCCACCACCTGGTCCACCACCTGCGGCTTCCACGCCATCGCCTGCAGCGCCACCACCTGGTCCACCACCTGTGGCTTCCACGCCGTCGCCTGCAGCGTTACCACCAGTAGTTTCCATGCAGTCGCCTGCAGCGCCATTATCTAGTCCTGCCTCGCCTGGTCCTTCCACGACCCAGCCAGAGGTCGATGCCACGCCTCTGCTCGTCTCGCCTGCCATGACCCAGCCAGAGGTCGACGCCACGCCTCTGCTCGTCTCGCCTGCCAAGCCATGGAAACCCACCAAACCACCCGAGGGGTCACGTCCACATCCACACTACCGTCGACCGCCAACCAAGCTGCCCGACAGGTCTCGTCCATGCCCACGTCGCTGCCGGCCGACAGCCAAGCCGCCCGACAGGTCTCGTCCACATCGCCGCCGGCCGCCTGCCAAGCCGCCCGACAGGTCTCGTCCACGTCGCCGCCGGCTGCAAGCCAAGCCGCCCGAGTGTGGCCAGCCATACCTGCTTCGCCACTGCCACCTTCCACATGGTCGGCCCCCTGAACCATTGAACTATGGACTGCTATGCTGTCGACCTCCAGGACGGCCCCCTGATCTGCCTGACTTTGGACTCTTGTGCCATCGACCTCCAGGTCGGCCACCTGAACTATTTCGCCATGAACTCCTTTTCTGCGGAGATCATGGTCGCCCTCCTGAAACAGGGTCTCGGACTATTAAGCCCTTGTGTTTGGACTGAGTGCTTCAGATTCTTTGTTTTTTGTGGTTTTGTTTCAAATATCCAGTGGCCTTCAGGTTTCCATTGATGAAGAATGGACCCACTATCGTTGTACCCCATATACCACACCAAACCACCACTTTTGTTGTTCCAACAGTCTTGGAGGGATCCATCCAATGTGGGTTAGTGTCAGACCAATAGCGGTGGTTTTGTTTGTTAACTTCACCATTCACATAAAAGTTTGCCTCATCTCTGAACAAAATCTTCTGCGTGAACTGAGGGTCCTGTTCCAATTTTTGTTTTGCCCATTCTGCAAATTCTGTGTGCCGATCTGGGTCATCCTCGTTGAGATTGTGGATCAGGGAAATTATTTTACTGCTATTGGTAAATAATCATCATCATTACCATTGCATTAATAATATAATTTACAGTATTGATATTGCATTCAGATGTTTAAACAGTGTGTGTGTCTTTCAGAAAGACCAAGTTGCAGGCTGACAGGAAGTTGCAGGCTTTGCAGAACTGAAACCGAAAGTAGTCTAAGTGCAGGTTATTTTGAGGATTATATGTGAGGATGAGCCTCTGTTCTGGTGAAAGGTCAGAAGTGCAACGGGTGAATTGAGAGAGCATTTGAGGACGACATATACACATACACACACACACACATTAGTTAGACTCATTTATAGGTGAGAAGTTGGTCATGTTTGTCTCTGGAAAGAGGAACAGCGTCTGGCAGGATGTGGGGCTCGTGTTCCAGACGAGATAGAAGACAATGTTCTTTTAAACCGTGTTAAAAGTCATTGTGGTTTTGATTTGACGTATGTATATATTCTGTCTGTGACGTATGAAGGGGCGTCATTAATTCCAACCCTGATGCTATAAAAATCTGTGTATGCTTTGATTAAGTCGAAGATCAATCCCTGTCTGCGTGCAGACTGGTCTTCCCACGCGTGTATTCATTAAAATCAATTGTTTGACCAAGATCTTCTGGACCAATGGTTGTTTGTACTTTCCTTCCTCAATCTTTGAACCTTAACAAGATGCTGCAGTAGCTGGAGTTTGTAAGGGTGCCATTTGTGAGTAGCTAATATCCGCCGAAGGGATGTTCGACTAATGCCACTCTCCAGTGACATGCGGTGAGTGCTACGCTGTGGGCTCTTGCTGAATGAAGCTAGGACAGCCACTGATGTTTCTTCATTAGTGACAGTTTTCTTGCGTCCACATTTTGGCAAATCCAGCACTGAACCAGTTTCACGAAACTTAGCAAGCAGTTTGCCAACTATAGCATGGGAGATGGGTGGTCTCGTAGGGTGTCTTGCATCGAAATCTGCTGCAATCACCCAGTTACTGCGTTCACCAGATATCAACACAATTTCGATCCGTTCCTCACGTGTTTACCTCTTCGACATGTCAATGGATGTGAACAAAGAGAAACTTGTAAATAACTCATGATAGAATAAAGTTACGTTGAAACCACGCACACCATTGTTTTTCTCGTGACATTACCAATAAGTTTGATGTGTCACATGGCCCTCTTCCTATTGAAAAAACAAAAGTTGTATCCAAGATGGCCGACTTCTAAAAGGCCACCATGGTCACCACCCATCTTGAGGAGTTTGCCCCCTCACATATACTAATGTGCCACAAACAGGACTTTAATATCACCAACCATTCCCATTTTATTACGGTGTATCCATATAAATGGCCCACCCTGTATATACATATATAGACACGGACTTTCAAAGTAAAACAGGAAACATAACACAGAGACGCGAACTTGACAAGGGGATACAGCTGACAGGGGAGACAGAGCAACTAGAGAACACAGAGACATAAACCATAAGAAAACTCTAACAAAGAAACCAAAGACTAGAAATGATAAATAATATGATAAACTCAAAACCCTGAGTCAATGACCCAGGCATCCTAACAGCTTTCTTGTGTAAATGTAACTTTGCCTGTTATTGTGTAAATACTTAAGCTATTGTGTAGCCTACTTCACACACATGGAGAAATGCCAAACTGCCTTTCACTGTTCTTGTAACAGTGACAATAAAAAGCTATTCTATTCTATTCTAAAAGTCAGAGGGAATTAATGACGACATTTATCAAAAATGAATCGTAGTTTGATCTTCTTTTGCTGCTGGTTCAGTGAATTTTGGTTGGAGAGAGACAAAACCTGCAGCTCAGAATCTAGCGCAAAAAAGATGTAAACACAAAGCGCTGACGCATCAGAATCTTTGAACTGTCGGCTTTCAGCCCCAACGGCGTGTCCGTGCAGTCGGGTGAGAAAGCCGAGAAAGAGAAAGCGTCGGTCCGCGCTCTGTGTTCACGTCTTTGTGCTATCGCTTTATTCAAGCTACTCATCTCCCTCTTCCACCTGCACTTTCAAACGTATACACAGGACTACGGACAACTACAGGACCACGGCCAATCATAGAGATCCATCCCCTGACTCTCTCTGATTGGGACACACGATAGGGGTACGATGTGTTTGCAGTTGTTGACCACATGGAGACTTTTATTTTTCTTTTACTGCAACAGCTTTTTTTTTAGTTGCACTAATCAAAAATTTGGTCTCATTTGCGATCAAATTGGTCGCAATCTAGAGCCCTGTATGTATATATTTAGTCTGTTAACTACTACATTTTATAAACATTTTGCTCTTACTATTTTTTACATACTATACTGCTGAGTGACTGTCTGCTGCTCGTCAAATACATTTCATTGCAATGTTGACCCTGTGCTAACTTGCATATGACGAATAAAACTGAAACCGAAACAACCCAATAAAAAAATCCATCCATCCCTGAACCAACTTAGGGTTGTGGGGTGTGGAACCTATCAAACTTGTCACAGAGAGCGAGACAGTATTATTCACAGTGTAACAAACAGAGATATATACCCTTTCACATCCACAGCTAATTTGGAACCACTAAACAAGCATGTGTTTGGACTGGAAACCAGAGCACTCTGAGGAAAAGCATGCAGTCACAGGGAGAACATGCTGTGTGCACTGTCCTGACTCTTGGTGGCGCTGTCACTTGGTGTTCGCTCACTCTGCGGTAGAGTATCACGTCCTGTTCCTGCTCAAACACAGTGGTGTTTCTGAGTAGCTTATTTGCTTAGCAATTTAATTAACAACTTTTAAATACATTCTTTTTCATAGTATAATCTTCACCTGCTTCATCCGAAGCACACTTTCTGTGTACTCACTACCTAATTTATACCCAAAGTATTCACTCACTGTCTCTGTACTGTTTCGCTAGCTTAGCTTAGCTCGTAGCCGACTCGTTAGCACCATGGCTACTTCCCTCCTGCACTTTCTTGCTCATTGTGTCAGATGTTTAGTTACTCCTCGGCCTCCTTTAGCAGTAATGATATCTGTAACAAATGTAGCATATTTGCAGCTCTGGAGGCCAGGATTACTGAATTGGAGACTCTGCTTCGCACCCTCCATTCACCCATAGCTAGCCAGGCCCCTGTAGCTGGTGCAGCCGAAGATATAGCGGCCCGCTAGCTGTTCCCCGGCAGACCCCAAGCAGCTGGGGAAAGAGGGCGGCTGGGTGACGGTGAGGAGGAAGCATAGTCCTAAACAGAAGCCCCAGGTACACCACCAACCCGTTCATGTGTCTAACCGTTTTTCCCCACTCGGCGACACACCCGCCGGGGGTCAAACTCTGGTAATTGGTGATTCTGTTCTCAGACATGTGAAGCTAGAGAAACCGGCAACCATAGTCAATTGTCTTCCAGGGGCCAGAGCAGGTGACATTGAAGGAAATTTAAAACTGCTGGCTAAGGGTAAACGTAAATTCAGTAAGATCATAATTCACGTCGGCAGTAATGACACCCGGTTACGCCAATCGGAGGTCACTAAAATCAATATTGAATCGGTGTGCAACTTTGCCAAAACAATGTCGGACTCTGTAGTTTTCTCTGGTCCCCTCCCCAATCAGACCAGGAGTGACATGTTTAGCCACATGATGTGGGCTTCATAGATAATTGGCAAACCTTCTGGAGGAAACCTGGTCTTGTTAGGAGAGATGGCATCCATCCCACTTTGGATGGAGCAGCTCTCATTTCTAGAAATATGGACAAATTTATTAAACCCCCCAAAATATGAGTATCCAGAGTTGGGACCAGGAAGCAGAGTTGCAGTCTTACACGCCTCTCTGCAGCTTCTCTCCTCCTGCTACCCCCCCAAAAACCCATCTCCATAGAGACTGTGTCAGCTCCCAAACAGACAAAAAACAAACTAAAAACCAGCAACAAACAACTTAAACATAAACAATTACAAAGAAAGAACAATAAAGTATCCACATCTGAACCAAAGAGTAAAACAGTGAAATGTGGATTATTAAATATTAGGTCTCCAAGTCTCTGTTAGTACATGACTTAATAATTGATCAACAAATTGATTTACTCTGCCTTACAGAAACCTGGTTGCAGCAGGATGATTATGTTAGTTTAAATGAATCAACACCCCCGAGTCATTCTAACTACCAGAAATCTTGAAGCACAGGCCGAGGGGGCGGTGTGGCAGCAATTTTTCACACCAGCCTATTAATTAATGAAAGACCAAGACAGACTTTTAATTCATTTGAAAGCCTGATGCTCAGCCTCGTCCACCCCAGCTGTGAAACTCAGAAACCAGTCTTACTTGTTATCATCTATCGTCCACCTGGGCCTTACACAGAGTTTCTGTCTGATTTCTCAGACTTTATATCTAATTTAGTTCTGAGCTCAGATAAAATAATTATTGTGGGTGATTTTAACATCCATGTAGATGCTAAAAATGACAGCCTCAACATGGCATTTAATCTGTTATTAGACTCAATTGGTTTCTCTCAAAATGTAAAAGAACCCACCCACCACTTTAATCACACTCTAGATCTTGTTTTAACATATGGCATAGAAACTGAACATTTAACAGTGTTTCCTGAAAACCCTCTCCTGTCTGATCATTTCCTGATAACATTTACATTTACAATAATTGATTACACAGCGGTGGAGAGTAGACTTTATCAAAGTAGATGTCTTTCTGAAAGCGCTGTAACTAAGTTTAAGAATATAATCCACCCACTGTTATCATCTTCAATGCCCTGTACCAACATAGAGCAGAGCAGCTATCTGAACGCTACCCCAACAGAGGTCGATTATCTTGTTAATAATTTCACCTCCTCACTACGTACGACTCTGGATACTGTAGCTCCGGTGAAAGTTAAGGTCTCAAATCAGAAGTACCTGACTCCGTGGTATAATTCTCAAACATGTACCCTAAAGCAGATGACTCGTAATCTGGAGAGGAAATGGCGTGTCACAAATTTAGAGGATCATCATTTAGCCTGGAGAAATAGTTTGCTGCTTTATAAGAAAGCCCTCCGCAAAGCCAGAACATCTTACTATTCATACTGATTGAAGAAAATAAGAACAACCCCAGGTTTCTCTTCAGCTCTGCTGACAAACAGTCAGAGCTCTTTTGAGCCAACCATCCCTTTAACGTTAACTAGTAATGACTTCATGAACTTCTTCACAAATAAAATTTTTATCATTAGAGAAAAAATGACCAATAATCATCCCACAGATGTAATATTATCTACAGCTACTCTTAGTACCATTGATGTTAAGTTAGACTCTTTTTCTCTAATTGATCTTTCTGAGTTAACTTCAATAATTACTTCCTCCAAACCATCAACGTGTCTTTTAGACCTCATTCCTACAAAACTGCTCAAGAAGTCCTGCCATTAATTAATTCTTCGATCTTAAATATGATCAACCTATCTCTAATAATCGGCTATGTACCACAGGCCTTTAAGCTGGCTGTAGTTAAACCTTTACTCAAAAAGCCATCTCTAGACCCAGCAGTCTTAGCTAATTATAGGCCAATCTCCAACCTTCTTTTATATCAAACATCCTTGAAAGAGTAGTTGTCAAACAGCTAACAGATCATCTGCAGAGGCTTATTTGAAGAGTTTCAGTCAGGTTTCAGAGCTCATCACAGCACAGAAACAGCTTTAGTGAAGGTTACAAATGATCTTCTTATGGCCTCTGACAGTGGACTCATCTCTGTGCTTGTCCTGCTAGACCTTAGTGCAGCATTCGATACTGTCGACCATAATATCCTATTAGAGCGATTAGAACATGCTGTAGGTATTACAGGTACTGCACTGCAGTGGTTTGTATCATATCTATCTAATAGACTCCAGTTTGTGCATGTAAATGGAGAGTCCTCTTCACACACTGAGGTTAATTATGGAGTTCCACAGGGTTCAGTGCTAGGACCAATTCTGTTTACATTATACATGCTTCCCTTAGGCAGTATCATTAGAAGACATAGCATACATTTACACTGCTATGCAGATGACACCCAGCTCTATATCTGTCCATGAAGCCAGATAACACACACCAATTAGTTAAACTGCAGGAATGTCTTAAAGACATAAAGACCTGGATGGCCGCTAACTTTCTGCTTCTTAATTCAGATAAAACTGAGGTTATTGTACTCGGCCCTGAAAAGCCTAGAAATATGGTATCTAACCAGATTCTTACTCTGGATGGCATTACCTTGGCCTCCAGTAACGCTGTGAGGAACCTTGGAGTCATTTTTGACCCGGACATGTCCTTCAATGCACATATTAAACAAATATGTAAGACTGCGTTCTTCCATTTGCAACATCTAAAATTAGAAATATCCTGTCTCAGAGTGACGCTGAAAAACTAGTTCATGCATTTATTACTTCCAGGCTGGACGACTGTAATTCATTATTATCAGGATGTCCAAAAAACTCACTGAAAAGCCTTCAGCTAATCCAAAATGCTGCAGCAAGAGTACTGACAGGGACTAGAAAGAGAGAGCAGATTTCTCCTGTTTTGGCTTCCCTTCATTGGCTTCCTGTTAAATCCAGAATTGAATTCAAAATCCTGCTCCTCACATACAAGGTCTTAAATAATCAGGCCCCATCTTATCTTAATGACCTTGTAGTACCATATCACCCTATTAGAGCACTTCGCTCTCGCTCTGCAGGCCTACTTGTTGTTCCCAGAGTATTTAAAAGTAGAATGGGAGGGAGAAGCCTTCAGTTTTCAGGCCCCTCTTCTGTGGAACCAGCTTCCAGTTTGGATTCGGGAGACAGACACTATCTCTACTTTCAAGATTAGGCTTCAAACTTTCCTTTTCTAAAGCATATAGTTAGGGCTGGACCAGGTGACCCTGAATCCTCCCTTAGTTATGCTGCAATAGACGTAGGCTGCCGGGGGATTCCCATGATGCATTGAGTTTTTCCTTTCCAGTCACCTTTCTCACTCACTATGTATTAACAGACCTCTCTGCATTGAATCATCTGTTATTAACCTCTGTCTCTCTTCCACAGCATGTCTTTTATCCTGTCTTCCTTCTCTCACCCCAACCGGTCGTAGCAGATGGCCCCGCCCCTCCCTGACCCTGGTTCTGCCGGAGGTTTCTTCCTGTTAAAACTGAGTTTTTCCTTCCCACTGTTGCCAAAGTGCTTGCACATAGGGGGTCATATGATTGTTGGGTTTTTCTCTGTATCTATGAAGCGCCTTGAGGCGACTTATGTTGTGATTTGGCGCTATATAAATAAAATTGAATTGAATTGAATGCAAACTCCACACAGAAAGGTTCCAGCCAACCAGGAGGCTCAAACACACAACCTTCATGCTGTGAGGAGACAGTGCTAACCACTGCACCACCATGACACCACCAATGCAACAACCTGCAACAGTGATCAGGATTTATGGGTCATCTGATAGAAATCAATCAATATGCTCAGTTATTGATCTCAATTTTCACAGATTTTATATTGTTGATGACACAGAGTTTACACTCAAGCATGTTGGTCTTACCTCTGGATGCTGAGCTGCTCTCTGGTAACTTCTGCACCAGATCAGTTCTGTTCATGTACATGAAGAAGTCTCTGGTCACGTCAACAGACTGCTGACCAAATTCCTCCACCACCAGATTCACTACATCTGCTCTGGTCGATGGTGGACTGAAGAATGAGAAATGTGATATAGTCCTGCTAGGATAAATCATCTGCAAGAGCCTCTTAAATTTCTTGAGCTCCTCATCACTCAAGTCATTCAATGTTTCAAAAAGCAGATATTTAACTGTATTTACTCAAATACAAGTTGTTATAAGTTGCTGTTGTTAAGAACGATCGTGGCTCGAGAGTTGGCAGTTCGTCTTATAATTGGAAGGTTGCCGGTTCAAGCCCCGCCTCGGATAGTCTTGGGCAAGACACTTCACCTACTGGTGTTGGCCAGAGGGGCCGATGGCACGATATGGCAGCCTCGCCTCTGTCAGTCTGCCCCAGGGCAGCTGTGGCTACAAATGTAACTTGCCTCCACCAGTGTGTGAATGTGAGAGTGAATGAATAGTGGAATTGTGAAGCGCTTTGAGGGTCTTGAAAAGCGCTATATAAATGCAATCCATTATTATCTTGATTACAGTATATGAAAAATTGTGAAGAAAGTATAAAACTGTGATCCTGTTTTATGGTTTTGAAGATTTATTTATTTATCCATTTACTCAAACACAAGCTGTTATATTGATTATACTATGTTTATCAAAAGTTGTGAAGAAACTATAAAAGCGTGTAACTAATTTATGCATTTGAATAGGGTTTATTTACAGGCTGCAGTTCTTCTCTCACTGTGCAGATAAAAACTGAAATATATCCATCAAGAATCTTTCCCTGATTTCACATTATCTTTCATTCTTTATTAATATTTGTAAGTAGAATAAAGTTTCCTGTTTAATCTGAAAGTGTTTGATGTTTTCAGATTTCTCTGTCCTGTTGAAGAGTCAGGACAAATGTACATGCTGACACTTCCTCAGCTCATCCTCAGTGGTAAAGACATTCTGACATTAGTGTTGCAGAAAATTACTGCTGAAGAAGTCAAACTGAATGAAGCTTCACTTTGTCACAAACATCCAGCAGAAATCATGAGAAAATGACTCAACATGAGAACTGATGATACTTTAGTCCTCTGACTTTCAGCCTGCTGTCTTGTACTGAATCAGAGATGTGACATGACTCACTTTGTGGATCAGTGCAGAGCGTCGTTCATCCACAGAGTGTTTCTCTGAGGAGAAAAGTGCTCAAAGTCACTCATGACAAACACATTTAACAACTAACTGACAATTATTCAGGAAATATGACTTTGGAAAAATGGACAATATGCAGAACTACACTGAAACCTCCTCAGCAATAATAAACAGTATGAAGGAGTCATTTTTACTCCTCACAAATTATTTTAATCTTGTCACATATTTATGTATTTATTTATTTATTTAGATTTTCTTCCAGGAACAGTTATAAAATATGATTTGGAAAGATAAATATGTGTTTTCCTTTGCCTTTATTACAAATAATATTATTTATAAAGGAAAAGAAGACCTTTTTTAGAAGTTCACAATGAGTTTTGATTTTGTTTTTCCCAAGAAGGTCATGAACCCCCTGTCGATCCTCTATCTCAACATTGAAGTTTACCGGAAGCCCACACATACGAACCAGTCCCTCCTCTTTGACTCCCATCACCCTCTGGAATACAGACTTGGAGTAATCAGAACCCTACACCACCGGGCAGAACATGTTCCCTCTAAGCCTGAAGGGAAAAAGAAGGAACACACACATGTAAAGGAAACACTCAAAACGTGCGGCTATCCTAAATGGGCGTTCTTAAAGTCAGCAAAGAGGCACAGAAAAGAAGACCAGACACCAGCGAGGGAGGATAAGAAGGACAGACGCAACAACATTGTCATCCCCTATGTAGCCGGCGTATCAGAGAAACTCAGTTTTCTCCAAGCATGACATCCCAGTGCATTTCAGACCCAGCAACACACTCAGACAAAAACTGGTTCACCCGAAAGACAAAACGCCAAAACACAAACTTAACAATGTGGTGTATGCTGTACAGTGCAGCGAGGAATGCCCAGACCTCTACATTGGAGAGACCAAACAGCCACTTCACAAGCGCATGGCACAACACAGAAGAGCCACCTCCACAGGACAAGACTCAGCAGTCCATCTGCATCTAAAGGTCAAAGGTCACTCTTTGAGGATGCCAATGTTCACATTTTGGACAGAGAGGACAGACGGTTTGAAAGAGGAGTGAAAGAAGCCATCTATATCCACTGTGAGCGACCATCTTTGAACAGAGGCGGGGTTTACGACACCAACTCTCTGCCATCTATAATTGAGTTTTGAGATCCTTCCCAGACGCCTTAACGCCCACTCACATCCTGGGCCATCTGACCTCAGGAAATCACATGATAGGGTGGGGCCAGGTTTCACAATGAGCTCACCTGAAACTTTGGCTGATTGTAACCTACTCACCTTGGCTCCTGTGATTAGGTAGAGGATCAATAGGGGGTCCATGACCGCCCTGGGGGACATTCCCACTGGCTAAAAATCGGTGACTCTCCACTAATTGCTCTTAGAACTGAAGAAGCTCTCGGATGAAACTTCTTCAAAAAATCTAACCTCCTTAGACTACGATGACCTCGATAGCTGAGAACCTTCATAGACATTTTGATTTTGTTGTCTTACTTCGAGGCAGTGAGCTGCAGTCTGACAGCCTCTGAGCCAGATCAGTCCTCTTCATCTCCTTTAAGACCTCCATGGTCTTCTCCACTGACTGTTGGCCGTACGTCTGCACTATCAGAAACACTGTGTCCTGCAGGTCTGACATCATGTACCACATCCATGTGAAGTCTGAGTAATATTTGTGAAGATGAATTTGTCGCAGGGTCCAGTTGAACTTGTCTAGCTCCGGCTCATTGAGACCATCCAGAGCTTCCAGCAGCAGCTCAATAACAGACTCCATCGTTTCTACCTGGAAAATTCAAAGAAAATGTTCATGAGATAAATGTGACATTTCTCACTTTCAGGTTTGTTTGTTTTCTCATCAACACTTTACAAATGTAGATGTGTTTAGATGACATCATCCATCACATAAGGTGATGATGTCATTGGTCATCTTTGTCACAATGATCACAAACAGCTGATTAACAATTATTCTGCTTCTGTTAACAAGTTCAGGACTTTTCTGACCTGCTGCAGACCTCCCTCACTGCACACGCTCAACTTATCAAACTTTGACCTTTCCAATCAAAATCAAATCATTTGTTTCTATTGAAGATTTCTATCCTGTATTTATGAAATGAAAGCTGGATGATCTGAAGTCAGACAGATGTGACATGACTCACTTTGTGGATCAGTGCAGGCCAACGTTCATCCTCAGAGTGTTTCTCTGACAGAAAAGAAAGATTAAAAGCTTCATTCATGACTGATTTAACATCAGTGTTAATAATCAGACACTTTGAAATAACTGATGCTTTGATTTCATTCTGATGATCCTTGTAAGTTGGATTAATAACAACATTAAACTTGTTAACATGAAGTCATATTTGATGGGAAACTATCAACGTGTGAGGAAATGATCCAGTTCTGTTTCATTCAGTAATTCTTCTTCTTCATCTTCTTCATCTTCATATCAATGAGTGTATTTATTGATTCATGTGTTTTCTGGACACTGACCTTTCTCTGTTTCCTCCACATCAAATCCTTCAGCTGATGATCCTGCAGCTGCAACACATTGAATACAAACTGTAACTACATGACACAGACACTGTGTGTGTCCTTTATGTGTGCTCATCCTGAGTATAACACTGAGTCCTGACAATAAAAAGCTTTAATATTTCACTTTCAGCTGTGCTGACTGAAGGCAGGAGGAGGCCATAGTTACACAATCACAGAGAAATCACTGAAAAGACTTTGAATCATTTACCTCATACAGGTCGTCTGTCTCCATAGTGGAGTTTCAATCAAAGCTAACATAAAGATCCATTTACAACACAAGACTGATATTAATGAGCTCAAAATGCAAAAAACAAAGAAAATATTTTCAAAGGAAAGAAGTTCAAAGAGCTTTAAAACAACATTTACTAAAGAAAGTCACTGATTCAATAAGCTGAATATTTTTACTTTAAACATTGAAATATGAAAACAAATCTGTTTAATTTTACTGTGTTTGTACAACCTGAATGTGTTAATTTATCAACGTCTGTCCAAAATAAATCAGAGGAAACTAATTCTTTCATTTATAAATGATAATAAAGTTTATATTATGCAGTTCTTGTTGTGAGTTTCTCTGATTTAATTCTTTTGATTTTGTTTTCAGTTTGAGCTGTAATATTATGTTTTTAATACTTTTACACTCAGTTAAAAATAATCCCACCATATTTATTGACATTATTACAGAAACTCTGACAGATTATTTCCTCTTACCTTTGAGTCCTGAGCTGCTCTCTGACAGCCTCTGCACCAGATCAGTTCTCTGCATGTCTGTTAAAACCTCCCTGATCACCTCCACAGACTGATGACCCCATTTATCAACCATCTGTTCCACTAGTTCATCTGTCATGTTTGTATATATCTGTATTTGTGGCAGGCCCATTTTGAAGCACGTGAACTGCAGCAACAAATTGAATTCCTCGAGATCCTTTTGATTCAAATGTCTCAGGATTTCCACAAGAATGTTTCTAACAGCTGTCGGTGCTTCTTCCTGAAAAAGGATCTTAAAAGGATTTATTAAGTTACTGTCATTTCACTGTTGGGAGAGTTAAATATTTATGTCTTTTAACTTCCTCAGTGTCTCTGATGTAGACATATAGAGTATTACAGCTGCATGATTATTGGAAAAATCAAAATCACAATTATTTTGTGCAGTGTGGATTTTTGTGACAGAAAATTGTGCTGTCATGTAAACAGAAGATCTCAATTCAATTCCCTTCACTTTGCATTTTAAATAGCAGAACATTTATTTTAAATATCACTCAGTTACGCTCATTTTATTTGTAAAGACAAAATTAGGATCAGGTTCAAAGTTTAACTGTTCAGCCCTATAAAATTTTAATAAAAAAAACATCATAAATCATTAGAATCAAAAATATTTCTCAGAATGATCACTGAAGGAACAGCTGGTAACATCGGTGGTGCTGATGATGTTTACCTCGCTGCCTTCATGAACTGTTTTTATGTGTCTGTAAAACTTTGGTCTCATAAGAAAACACGACTCCCTCTCCATCAGGACTAAAAACTAAATGTTCTCATTTCTCTAACTGAATGTTTGTGTTTTGATTTTTTAAAAAGTAAAGTGAGTGCATGAAATGTGGAAATGGATATTTTAGGACTTTTGATGTTGAAGATTTTCAAAGACAAAGAAAAATCTAAAGATGTCATTTCCTGGTTTTATCGTCAGTAGTAGATCCTTCACTCTGTCGTCAGTGGAAATATTGCTGCAGACTCCACATTAACACTGTGAGAAGCATCCAGTTTCAAAGATGCTTCGTCTGTTTCATCGTGTTTAATGTTCAAGATGAGGATGATTTACAGCCTGAATCTACTGAATGAAAGCTGAGTTAAAGTCACACTCACTCTCTTCAACAGTGCAGCTCCATGTTCATCCACAGAGTGTTTCTCTGAGGAGGAAAGACATTTACCATCAACTCTGAGGATTCAAACATCATCACACATCCAAGTAGAATCAGCCTTCAGACGACACAGATGATTCAAACGGAAAAAGTAACAAAAAAAATACAGTAAAAAAACACATTCATCCTAAGGTTGCAGTAATCACAGAGAGACTGAGTACATCTGTCCATCGTGTATAATAAGCAAACACTCACATCCACACCTACAATTTATAACCACCAATAAATCCATTAGACATCTGATGATATCTATAAGTCAGAATGGTCAGAGTATTGATCTGATATTTCATAGATTTTACTTTGTTGATGACACAGAGTTTACACTCATGCATGTTGGTCTTACCTCTGGATGCTGAGCTGCTCTCTGGTAACTTCTGCACCAGATCAGTTCTGTTCATGTACATGAAGAAGTCTCTGATCACCTCCACAGACTGCAGACCAAGTTCATCCACCACCAGATTCACTATATCTGCTCTGGTTGATAGTTTATTTAACCACGTTGAAGAATATAACAAGTTCCTCAAATGAAAAAGGCTTCGTAGGAATCTCTGAAAGTCCTGAAGTTCATTGTTGTTCAAATTATTCAAATATTCTAAATGCAGATGTTTAACAGCTGCCATTGTTGCCACCTGGAACAGTCAAAACAATCATGGAAGATATATTAATTAATCAATTTACTCAAATAGTAACTACTCTATTGAGTTCAGTATGTTTACCAAAAAAATATGAAGAAGCTATAAAACTGTGATTGTTTTTTCTGACTTTGAAAAATTTATTCTTCTTTACAGGCTGCAGTTCTTCTCTCACACTGTGCAGATAAAAACTAAAAATTTTCATGATATCAGATTGCCTTTAATTCTTTAGTAAATATTTGTAAATAGAATAAAGTTTCCTGTTTAATCTGAAAGTGTTTGATGTTTTCAGATTTCTCTGTCCTGTTGAAGAGTCAGGACAAATGTACATGCTGACACTTCCTCAGCTCATCCTCAGTGGTAAAGACATCCTGACATTAGTGTTGCAGAAAATTACTGCTGAAGAAGTCAAACTGAATGACGCTTCAGTTTGTCACAAACATCCAGCAGAAATCATGAGAAAAATGAGTCAACATGAGAACTGATGATACTTTAGTCCTCTGACTTTCAGCCTGCTGTCTTGTACTGAATCAGAGATGTGACATGACTCACTTTGTGGATCAGTGCAGAGCGTCGTTCATCCACAGGGTGTTTCTCTGAGGAGAAAAGTGCTCAAAGTCACTCATGACAAACACATTTAACAACTAACTGACAATTATTCAGGAAATATGACTTTGGAAAAATGGACAATATGCAGAATTACACTGAAACCTCCTCAGCAATAATAAACAGTATGAAGGAGTCATTTTTACTCCTCCTCACAAAGTATTTGGATTTAATCTGGTCTCATTTTTATGTATTTATTGAAGTAGATTTTTCCAGAACAGCCATAAAATATGTTTTAAAGATGTGTTTTTTTGTCTTTATTACAAATATTATTTATAAAGTCAAAGAAGACTTTAGTCAGACGTTTATGAGACATGAAAACAGTTTTATGACTTTTATGAGTTTTGATTTTGTTGTCTTACTTCGAGCTTCTGAGCTGCAGTCTGACAGCCTCTGAGCCAGATCAGTCCTCTTCATCTTCTTTAAGACCTCCATGGTCTTCTCCACTGACTGTTGGCCGTAAGTCTGCACCATCAGAAACACTGTGTCCTGCAGGTCTGTCCCCCCGTACGGCATCCATGAGAAGACTGAGTAATATTTGTCATGATGAATTTCTCGCAGGCTCTGATTGAACTCACTGAGCTCCGGCTCATTGAGACCATCCAGAGTTTCCAGCAGCAACTCAATAACAGACTCCATCGTTTCTACCTGGAAAATTCAAAGAAAATGTTCATGAGATAAATGTGACATTTCTCACTTTCAGGTTTGTTTGTTTTCTCATCAACACTTTACAAATGTAGATGTGTTTAGTAGGGGTGCAACGATATTCGTATCGATATTGAACCGTTCGATACAGTGCTTTCGGTTCGGTACGCATATGTATCGAACAATACAACATTTGTAATTTATTTTATCAATTTTCCTTCTGACGATGCTGCCTGTGTTGAGCGCTCAGTGAATCTGTGTTCGACTACTCCGCCTAGGCTGCACTGTCCAGCGCAGATCCACTGAGCGCTCAACACAGACAGCATAGTCAGAAGGAAGAGCGCAGGGCAAGCTAGCGAGACAGAAGTTAAGCTCTACTTGCAACAGGCAAATTGAACCTCATTCAGATCTGGCGTTTGGAATTATTTTGGTTTTCATGTGAAGGTAAGTGCGTCATGGACTAAAGTAAAACAGTATGTTGGATGTGCCATGCAATGCTCAATTACATTGGTGTGAACTAGTGTGTTAGCGCAGTTAGCTCGTTAACGTGTTGGCCGTCTAGCCCCATGCACGGAGCGATCGGCGGTAGCTCGTTAAGGAGATTTGCCGTGTTGTGGCGTTAAGGTCATTTCAACGAGATTAACCTGAAAGCACTAGTGGGAACACAACGAATATGACTGCACATTTACGCCGACATCATCCTAGTGCAAAGACAAGTGGAAGCAGACAAAAAAAAGCAAGCATGCTACTAACTTTAGCCGAGTCATTTAGACAGCTGTTAGCACATGATTCTCCTTATGCTGCTGTGAATATAGCCCAGAAGAAGCGGATAGTATAGCTTTTATTTTGGAAAGAGACATTTCTCTGTAATAAACTCTCTTTTCCAAAGATGAGTGATTCCTCAATCAGATACAGGGCTTGCAATATCGCTAGCCCGACGTCCCGGAGCTAGCGATTTTTTTCAGTCGGGCTACCAAAATCTATCTCTTCCCTGCCCGTCGGGCTATTGTAGGAAAAATATATGTCAATGCTTTTGCATTCTTTCAGAAATGTAGCTGGGTAATTATGTCATTGGCATCGGTGAGCCACTGTCAATATGTGACATATTGAAGTCGCGTTTGAATTTGCGCTTGTTTTTTTGCTTTCACTTTGCAATCGTGCGAACTGTGTATAGAGAGCGACAGCACTGATCTGTGAGTGATGATAATTTGTGCACCAATTCCTCTGACATCGTCTTATTAATCGTTAGCTTACTATGCAAACATGACAAGTGAAATCTCCCGCAGCAAGCTTAAACATGTGAGAGGTTGATCGCGCAGAGAATCGCTGAGCTTATGTGAGTGTGTGTGTAAAAGCATTTCAGTTCTGCTGAGCCAAATAAGACAGGTCAGGGTGAAGAAGTGACAGCCAAAGAAAAGCTTACCACAAAACGGAAAAGTTATGACAAATCAGACTATAAGGCAAAAAGAAAGTGCAGCTTTATGGTTTCATGGACAAAAGAATTTCTGTGGCTGCAATATGACGAGCTAAATAACCAGGGCTGCACATAAGTGGTCCGCAGGTGCGCATTCGCTGTCAAAATAAAAAACACGCACAAGGGTTAGGGTTAAATTTAAAAACTGTACTTTTGAGTTAAAATATATATTTATAATTTTAATAAATGACAAATTAAAAATGCATGAACATTTTTTTTGTATCGAAAAAATATCGAACCGTGACACCAAAGTATCGAACCGAACCGAACCGTGAATTTTGTGTATCGTTGCACCCCTAGTGTTTAGATGACATCATCCATCACATAAGGTGATGATGTCATTGGTCATATTTGTCACAATGATCACAAACAGCTGATTAACAATTATTCTGCTTCTGTTAACAAGTTCAGGACTTTTCTGACCTGCTGCAGACCTCCCTCACTGCACACGCTCAACTTATCAAACTTTGACTTTTCCAATCAAAATCAAATCATTTGTTTCTATTGAAGATTTCTATCCTGTATTTATGAAATGAAAGCTGGATGATCTGAAGTCAGACAGATGTGACATGACTCACTTTGTGGATCAGTGCAGGCCAACGTTCATCCTCAGAGTGTTTCTCTGACAGAAAAGAAAGATTAAAAGCTTCATTCATGACTGATTTAACATCAGTGTTAATAATCACTTCTAAAAAAAACACATATTCACACCTAGTCACACTCTCCCTTTATTGATCCCCCAATGGTTTTTTAATGCAACTCCCCTTATAATTATCTACTAGTCACACAAACATACTCCAACAGTAAGACTCGGTGATTAGAGACAGGGGTTACAAGTGGGTCTACAACAGTCAGCAAAACAAGTCATAAAAAGAATAGATGTTGTTTCTTTATCAAGAGCATCTGAGGACACATACCCTAATGTTCACATAGAAAGGTACACCCCCCTAACTGTACCTCTATAGTTTGCACCGTTTTCTTTACAACCTGCTCTTTATCTCTGCATGACAGAGGCCAACTGAAACCAAGTCCACCTATATAAAAACACCCCATCAGACACATGGTATTTTCCTCAGCATTTCACAACTGCCACAAGGTATATCGTTTTAACTTTTTTCGGACCCCAGACACAGTGGTGTGAGGTAGTTTGCACCGTCATGGTGCACATCCTTTAATTTAGCCATGTAGAAAGCATTGTTTGTTTGGAACACATCAGCAGAGAGGCAGAATTCATCACTGTTCATAAGAGTTTAATTTAATCAAACCTCATTTTACGGGTTTCCTATCTCTAGGTGATTCGTTCATTTTATTTAAATATCTGAATTTTCGGAATAGTGATCCAAGCGGGACACAGAGGCTGCTAGTTTTAATGCACCAGAATGACGCAAATATAAATACAAGCCTGACTATCCCGAGACCCTAGCTGCAGCGACGCCTTTCTTTCAACGGGATTCCTGCAGGCGCATTGGAGCCGACTTTGCTACCCGCGCAGAGCGTTTCTGACAATCGGGAAAGGCAACAATACAGCGTGTTTCTCTGCTCCAAGACATCCGCGGTTCCTTTGATTACGGAGCTTCTTCACTCCAATCTTCAAATGTAGGGTTCGTGGATGGATCTTCAGAGACTGTCTATTATTGTGTAGACATTCATAAATAAATAATTTCTTAAGAAATATGCAGGTGGAGTGATCTTTATCAAAAGTAAAAGTTACATTAAGAACTTTAAAAATCTATTGTGTGTGAGGCTGTGTAGTAAAGCTTGCCCTTCTCACCGCGTGTAACAAACCATCTGTTAGGGGTTGTTTGCAGCTATAGAGGTAGAGGTATACTTCATGCACTTATCAACATACAGTTTAGAGACTTGCATTATAGTGTACTGGTGCACACTTGGGCATCTTTTATTTAGCATGGTTATACCATTGTGAATTTAGCTATATAAATATGCTCAAGAGTCTATCATATGTTTGACATCCTACTAAAAATTCGAAAATATATATTTTTAAATTTAGAGGAAATGTTTTTGAACAACAAATGTGTCACATTTTAAACAGGGTTGGAATAATCAGCGCTGAGATTATGCGCTGGGTATAACAGACATGCTTACCATGTGAAAGGACCGCGGATGTCTTGGAGCAGAGAAACACGCTGTATTGTTGCTTTTCCCGATTGTCAGAAACGCTCTGCGCGGGTAGCAAAGTCGGCTCCAATGCGCCTGCAGGAATCCCTTTGAAAGAAAGGCGTCGCTGCAGCTAGTGTCTCGGGATAGTCAGGCTTGTATTTATATTTGCGTCATTCTGGTGCGTTAAAACTAGCAGCCTCTGTGTCCCGCTTGGATCACTATTCTGAAAATTCAGATATTTAAATAAAATGAACGAATCACCTAGAGATAGGAAACCCGTAAAATGAGGTTTGATTAAATTAAACTCTTATGAACAGTGATGAATTCTGCCTCTCTGCTGATTAGGGATGGGTATTGATAAGATTTTCACGATTCCGATTCCATTTTCGATTCTGTTTAACGATTCGATTCTTTATCGATTCTTTTTAAAAAAGGAGAACTCTAAGGTCGATTAGCTTAGAACTTTGTTTCATATCTTCTCTTTGAACAAGATAGAAATTTAGGAGTAACGTGGCCTTACAAACCCAGCAGTGAGATCTTAAGAGATCCACAGCCTACGGCTCTTCAATGGGGTGTCACAGGGTTACCAGGAAAAAAAATTGTAAATGCAAAATAATAAAATAAATATTCTTCTGTAGCAATAACAAAGTATAACATAAATTATTCTGTAGCAATTACACAAGAATATCCAGTAATGTCCCTGCCTACAATTAAAAACATTCACTTACCGAAAATCATCTGCTGTGGCAAATGGGTGCAAGCCTTTTACCACAAACTGAGTCACTGCTCGGTGACATTCGTCTATCCTGGCCTGAAATGAGACGCTACCGGCAGGGCTGGACTGGGACAAAAAATCGGCCCGGGCATTTTGACTGGTGACCGACCCACCATGGTATTATAGGAAAAACCATAAATCCTTTGAATGAAAACAAACGCTGTTGTCACAGTGATGTACACTGTCTTGCTGGTATATATGTATCAATCTAATAAACTTAAACCTACACCATCCTCCCTATTCTGGTATTCTAAACAGTACCTGAAAGTAGACTGCTTGGTCGAGTTAACCTCCTGAACTATCTACAACACATGGTGAAAACCTGAAATTAAGACAGAGAAGACTAGAGGTGAGACATGATCATTACTGATTACTGATGACAGATTTAGAAGTAGTTTCATAAACCATTCATTTGCCACATCAATAAACAGCACGGCAGGGCAAAATATTTTTTCTAACATGGCAACCTTTAAAAAGTGAAAGGAGAAAGAAAGACAGGTGAGAAAGAATAAAACTGACTTTTTGATGGCATTTTACACACAGTACTGGTACAGTATCTAGCTACTTCTGAAGAAATTATGATGGGACCCTAAAAAAATACGTACAATAATGGATTTCTATACATTTTACATCAGATGAAAACGTTTGTTGTAAGATTCAGATAATTATTTGTTAAAAGTGAGAAATTTTAAATGAGAATAAGAAAGTATGTCTTTGTGCCCTCCTTTCCCTGTTAATGCCCTACCTGGGCCCCTGGAAAAACTTTGCTAGACCCGCCCCTGCACAGTTACCAGCTGTCAGCTACAAAGGATCCTGGTGTTATTTGTCTCTCAGAAACAGTACTTCCCTTCAACTCATTCATGTCACCTAAAAGGTAAACCTGTTTCTCCATCACCTGTTCAGCTCTGATGATTCAGTAAGGACATCTCCTGGTTTCATTTTCATGTTTCCCTCTCACCACATATCCAAACCGACATCATGACCATCAGCTTTTACAGCTGTGGCTCCAGAAAACATCAGCTGATACTAGAAATTAATATTAAATAAATTCTAACAACAGCTGATCAAGCTTAAACGTGCTGCTGTTGTTTAGCGCGACATCCGCCGGTTTCCCCGTTCTGGCGCAAAGTGGGTGATAAACAAAGAAGAGAGAAAAGCCGATCAGCTGATCATTGATCAGTTTCATGATTAAAGTAGAAACGGGAGAGAATGAGAGGAGAAGAGGCAGCTGTGCAGCAAAGACACCGAATAACTCCAACTTTGTGTCCGGGACAAACTGTGTTCCTTTTCACCTCAATACCAAACGCACAATATTTTCTCTGAATATGAGACGATTCCATTTTTTACCGGACGGTTGGAAACTCTAATAACTAACCTTATAAATAAAATAAGATAAAACAAGTTCAACATCAATAATATCATAACACCCGCCCAGCTGTATAGAAACTCCGTCATGCTAGCTGGTTCGCAGTACGAGTTATTGTAAATCACTGTAAAAAGTCAGCATAACGAAAGTAAACTCCACCTAAACTTTGTTTATATCTGACCCAGATAGACTGCAGGTCATAACTTCTTACCTGAAGTTCAGTTCACCGCCTCGGGTCTCTCCTCCTCCTGCCTTTCCGTCATCCACCTGCCAGCGTGTTGCACCTGCTGGCCTCCACCACTTGCTAATGTTACTCAATCTGTGAAAGCTCCGCAATAGCCACCACCAAACAACTGAGTTATTTTTACACATCTCCCAGCATCTGGCCAATCCACCACCTTTCAGTGTTTATACCGTCACGGGGAAAAAGCAAAAAAAAAAAAAAAACCCAAAAAACCCATCGGCCCATAAAAACGAAAAATCACCATCGGCCGATGTCCAGTCCAGCTATGGCTGGACTGGCCATCCAGCAGTCTATAGCTGCTATATGCAGCTATAGACTGCAGCGAGAACTGCCAGCATCTGAGCCAGACTCTGTCTGTCTCTCTCATCATGGTCACCTAAATGCACAGTAATGGCAGGTTTTGTAAGAAGGCAGATCGTGTTAACATAATATGCACTGTTAGTTGATTATTTACCTGCCGCATTAACGGGAGACGACGTACAAACGTTACCGCTGCTGCTGGGTTGAGATTCACGAGTCCGGAGCGGAATTAAAAACACGACATTCATTTAATGCTATTGCGTGTTTTGTGAGCAAATGCTTTTGCATATTCATAGTGTTTCCTCCATTAAATGAAACATCTACTATGCAAGTATTGCAAGTTGCCCTGTTGTCATCCGTTCTCGTAAAGTGTAACCAAACTTTTGAGCGTTTGAGCCGCTTACGCGCCGTGTTTCCTGCCAGGTACATGACGCTCTGCAACGTGGTGACGTCATTCGTGGCGACTGGAATCAATAAGGGAATCGTTTGCAAAAATGTCAAACAATTCCAAGGAATTGAAACAGTGGGAACCGGTTCTCAGCAAGAACCGGGTTTCGATACCATCCCTACTGCTGATGTGTTCCAAACAAACGATGCTTTCTACACGGTCAAATTAAAGGATGTGTACCATGACGGTGCAAACTACCTCACACCGCTGTGTCTGGGGTCCGTTAAAATAATAAACCTTGCGGCAGTTGTGAAGTGCTGAGGAAAATACCATGTGTCTGATGGGGTGTTTTATATAGGTGGACTAAATAGGATTTATACATCGGGGAAACCAAACAACCTCTGGCGAAGCGGATGGCACAACACAGAAGAGCCACCTTGTCAGGCCAGGACTCTGCAGTCTATTTACTCCTACAGGCCAGTGGACACTCTTTCAATGATGAGGATGTACACATCTTGGACAGGGAGGAACGCTGGTTTGAGCGTGGAGTCAAGGAGGCCATTTACGTGAAAAGGGAAAGACCATCTCTGAATTGAGGAGGGGGCCTAAGGGTACATCTTTCACCATCTTACAATGCTGTGATTGCAGCCATTCCCCAGCTCTCTGTGAATGGCCATTTATCAGTGGTCTTTGATCAGGGGGTTTTGATCAGTGGTTGTTGATCAATGGTCATGAGAATTTGCATAATTAAGATTAAGGAACTGACCTCCCAGCCCATTGTTCCCTCAGTGGGCTGGTTCCAGTCATTATGCAAATGTCCTGTTTATAAGATTGGGGAAACTTGCAGTCAACTGAGACTGAAGAAGTCACTTACGTCCAGATGAAAAGAATCAACTTTTTGGAGTTATATATATTGCCACCATGACAGGTACCAACCACCTTGCGGCCACAGCTCAATGCAGCAGCTCAATGCAGCAGCTTTGACAATGGAGACGCTGAACATGGTCCATTTGGACTCAATGTCCCCAGTCTCCCTCGGAATGCTGTTGAAGCTCTGCCGGAGGTGTGCGTTGAAGATCTCGCAGACTGGGGCCTCTGCTAGGCGTTCCCAGCACACCCTCACTACACGTTTAGGTGCACCAGGTCTGTCCAGCGTCCTCCCCCGCCACCTGATCCAACTCGCCACCAGGTGGTGATCAGTTGGCAGCTCAGCCCCTCTCTTTACCCGAGTGCCCAGAAGTCCCATAACAAAACACTGCTCGGGTTCAAATCAGGGAGGCCGTTGCTCCCAATCACGCACAACTGCCACTCGGCGCATAAGCCCAGATGACAGTCAGGACCCGTTCCCCAACCCTAAGGCGCAGGGAACAAACCCTCTCATCCACCGGAAAGAACCCCAACGTACCGGCAGCAAGCCGAGGGGATACCAAGATACCCACCCCAGCCCACCTCCTCTCAATAGGGGCAACTCCAGACTGAGACAGAGTCAAGCCCCTCTCCAGGAGACTGGTTACAGAGCCCAAGCCAGGCGTAGAGGTGAGTCCGACTATATCTCAATCAATCAATCAAGGCTTTATTTTAGCCCCCCCCCCCGACCTTAAACATGCAACACAGACATCACATGGGGATACAGGTCGGAGATTGGTAGCGTTACAGAAAAACACTGAAATGTCCACTACAATGGGAAAGTACAAGAGAAAAAACAGAGACCTCTACTCATGCTGGGCTCCTATGGGAGGACAGCATGAGAACAGGAAATAAAAAAAACTCCTCTGCACAGAGAGCACATAAATGTCCACAGCACAACATTATGGAGCATGTGACAAGCAACGGGGTTGGGTAGGGGGTGAGGAGTAATCCGAAGCAAACACAGCAGCCATCCTGCTCTGCGCTATTATTCCAACGCGGGCCCAGACCCGCCGTGTTCTCCAGGAGGGAACAAGCATCGAAGGCGTTTGGAAAGGAAGGGGGGGATGAGTGAGTGCGTATCAGTGTATGTGTATGTGTCCAGAGTTCAGCTGAGACAGTGTCCTTCGCCCTGCCAGGCTAAGTAAGCAGTCTTCCAGCGAACCCAGGTGGCCTTGCATGGAATGGGAAGAACAGTCTAAACACAGTCCGTATCAGGGTGTTGTTGTTCAGCTCCAGCCTTGAGACCGCAGCTGGCGCCTAAGGGGTATCCACATGAAGTGATGATGGTTTTTACTTTAGTGCGAACAACTCATATGAATTTCAAAGCTGTTCTAACAGTCCGACACTGGTCTCTCAATCTCCCATTGGAGAGCTGTGAGCTTCTCCATGATGTTATCAAACTTGCGCTCCGTGATGTTGTATTTTTTGTGCTCAAAGGGCCAATTCTGAGAACTCACGACCGCAGTGAGCCCCTCCAAGATGTAATCCAGTTTGCATTCAGAGGTCTTATTCTGAGTATTCACGGAAGCCGTAAGCTTCTCCAAGATCTTATCTGTGCTGCACTCAATGAGCCCATTTTGAGAAACTCACGCCTCGTCCCATCGTTTCAATCCCAGCGGGCAGCCTTGTGGGGGTTTGAACAGCCGGTTCCGCTTTCTTTATTCTTCGATAAGCCAGGGCCAAGCCAGCTCCGATCAGCAAGAACCCTGTTGTCATGGTTCCGAATAGGTAGCTATCTTCAGCACTCAGGCTCACCCAAGCCCTGACTTCTCATTGAGAAAGGGGTGTCAGTTGCATTTAGGGACCAGTTGATCAAATCCATAATTCTCTTTTAGGTTTTAGAGAACAGACTGTTAGAGAGTTTTTTGCGACCAATTAACCAGTCTCGGTCCCGGACCGTGGCCCGATTTCTATTTCCTAAATAAATTTATAAGCGTTAACCAACCCAAACTTTGCCTGAAGCTCTATTTTTGGCATTACACAGCCAAGGCTTTCCCAGAAGTTTTAAGTTAAGGTTTCACGCTCGAAACCCGGTTTCTACTGCCCAAACACTGCACAATGTCATCCTGGACGACAAACTGGTAGATACCAGTGGCTATTTTGAACCAAGGTCCCAAGTCATTGGCAGGTGCCACCTGGGATAACCTCACGCCGGAGGACCCTTTCCCACGTCTGGAAAAGGGAGGGGGTTCCCACCCCTGAACTTGGTGCAGTCCTAGGAGCCCCGCTCCCGTCCTAAGAACTTTAATTACTTTGAAAACACCCCATAAAATCACGCCAGCAATTCTATTGATGTCCAAGCCCGGCTTTATATTCAATTGAGACTTTACTGTCACAAACACTTCACCAATTACCTATTAAACTAAATTCACTCAGCAGTCCAACTGCTTTACACGGTCCAACCGTATTAATCCTTCAGCGGTCCAACCGCATTCAATCATTTTCAGCAGTCCAACTGCTTTAAATCCTCAGTACTGTCATGAGATTCTCATCAAAATCAAAGCAGACATTTACCGGCAACTTTTACTGAATAGACATTTAATTTTATCATCCAATTCAGCACACTTCGGATAAAATCAACAGGCCTGTGCCTACCTCTTTTATAAAGGCGCCTGTCCCCTCAGTTTGGTTGCCGGGTCACGCCTGCCTGTCTGACCACAACGGACCACCGAATTTCACCGTCTACACCTCCAATTCTCTCCCTCCTCAACCACCGGACGAAGCCCCCAAATGTTAAGGTTCAAATATTGAGGAGGAGAGTACAAACAACCAGGTCCAGAAGAGCTTGGTCAGACGATTGATTTTAATGAATACACGCGTGGGAAGACCAGTTCCGTTCGCAGACAGGGCTGATCTTCGACTACTCAAAACATAAACAGATTTTTTATACCATCAGGGCTTGAACTTACTGACGCCCCCTCATGCGTCACAGATACACTTCATACATAGGTCACATCAAAACCACAATGACTTTTAACACAGTTTAAAAAAAACATTGTCTCCTATCTTCATGGCAGGTACTTCCTGTCACTGCCGGATGCTCGCTTATCATCTTGACACATCAGCAGCTGTTCTGCGACAAACTGCTCTTTTGCAACCCCGAGCAAAACATGATTAAACTTCCACCTATAAATGATTCTCTTTAACTAAGTGTGTGTGTGTGTGTGTGTGTGTGTGTGTGTGTGTGTGTGTGTGTGTGTGTGTGTGTGTGTGTGTGTGTGCGCGCTAACCACAGTTGCACCCTATTTCACCTCGCCGACTAGCTCCTGACCTCTCACCAGAACAGAGGCTCATCCTTATGTATAATCACCTAACTGAAACTATATGTACTATGTTGAATAGATGTTATAATCAAGAACCACTACTAAAAGCTTAATAAAAGATATAAATGAAATAAAAGGTAACAATGAAATAATTTCCCTGCTCTCCACATGTTCCAGGGAAAAGTAATACAAAAAACACAAGACTAGACAAGGACACAAGAGGCTAACCAGGGAAGCTAAGGGAGAGGAGGAGAGGAGAAGAGTGCGACCGCCTTCGTCAAGAGCAAGAGAAGGAAAGCCTCTCAACCTCACACAGTAACTCAGGCTCCTTCCCCACCAGAGAGGTGACATTCCATGTCCCAACTGCCAGTCTTGGTAGTCGGGGATCAATCCGCCAGGGCCTCCACTCCTGGAGAGGGCACACAATGCACCCGACCCCTACGGCGCCTCCCGCAGGTGGTGGGCCTGCGGAAGGATGGGCCCATGTCCCCTTTTCAGGCTGTGCCCGGCCGGGCCCCATGGACTAAGGCCCGGCCACCAGACGCTCGCCTTCGAGCACCCTCCCCGGGCCTGGCTCCAGGGCGGGGCCTTGGTAACCCTATTCTGGGCAGGGTATGGTCTTCTCATAAGGGTCTTCTGAATCGCTCTTTGTCTGGTCCCTCACCCAGGACCAATTTGCCATGGGAGACCCTACCAGGGGGCAAAAGCCCCCAGACAACATAGTCACTGGGATCCCTTGGACACACAAACCCCTCCACCACGATAAGGTAGCGATTCACGGAGAGGCCACCTGTAACTCCTGTGTCTAATCACCGAGTTTTACTGTTGCAGTAGTTTGTGTGACTAGTAGATAATTATAGGGGTAGTTCCATTAAGGGAACATTGGGGGATCAAAGGTACAGCTATATGACAACTAACCTCCAAAAACATTCAAAGAAAACAAATTCTTTAACTTTAAGATAATAAAGTTTATATTATACAGTCCTTGTTGTGAGTTTCTCTGATTTAATTCCTCTCATCTTGTTTTCACTTTGAGTTTGTAATATTATGTTTTTAATACCTTTACACTAATTTAAAAATAATCCCACCATATTTATTGACATTATTACAGAGACTCTGACAGATTATTTTCTCTTACCTTTGAGTCCTGAGCTGCTCTCTGACAGCCTCTGCACCAGATCAGTTCTCTGCATGTCTGTTAAAACCTCCCTGATCACCTCCACAGACTGCTGACCAAGTTTATCAATCATATCATTCACTATTCTTCTTCTGTCATCAGTCAGTTCAATTTGTGGAAGACTCTTCTGAAAACGAGTGAACTGCAGGAACGTCTTGAATTTCATGAGATCCTGATCACTCAAATCCTCCAGTGTTTCTACAAGAAGATCTTTAACAGCTACCATTGTTGCAACCTGGAAAATTCAAAGCAAACATTCATAAAGAAAAAATGTTTCCTCACTGAGAAAATTACAGATTTATGTTTTCTTTAGCTGTTTTAAACTTTGAATGTCATAATCACAAAACTTTTCATTAATCAAAAGTTTGCTATTAAATCTAAAAACATTTCTGTGGCAACTGTGTAATCTAAATGATGAAATTATGATTTTAAAACTGCATCTCTTTGAATCAAAGCTGAACTCTGCAGACAGATGAGACGTTACTTACTTTGTGGATGAGTGGACACAGATGTTCATCCAGATGTTTGTCTGAAAAAAGAGAAAATAACAGAAATGGAAATAAGTGTTTAATAAAAGCCATCCATCCATCTTCTCACACCATCTCAAAGGGAGAGGCCAGCCACTCTTTAGCAGAAGCCCATTTCCGCTGCTTGTATCCGCAATCTCGTTGTTTCGGTCACTACCCACAGCTCATGACCATAGGTGAGGGTAGGGACGTAGATCGACCGTTATATTGTGGGCTTCAATTTTACACTCAGTTCTCTCTTCACCACAACAGACTGGTACAGCGTCCCCATCACTGTAGCTGCAGCACCAATCCGTCTGTCGACCTCTCGCTCCCTTCTCCCATCATTTGGTAAATGGTAAATGGACTGATTATTATATAGCACTTTTCTACTCTCCCAGAGTACTCAAAGCGCTGTATACAACATGCCTCATTCACCCATTCACACCCACTCATACAAGCACTTCTAAACTCAAGTGCAACTAATAAGCATTCATGCACATTCACACTCCGATGAAAGGAGGGCAATTAGGGGTTAGTATCTTGCACAAGGATATTTGGCATGCAGACTGGAGGAGCCAGGAATCAAACCACCAATCTTCCAAACAGTAGCTGATCTGCACTACCACCTGAGCCACAGCCACATTTGTGAACAAGACCCTGAGATACTTAAACTCTTCCACTTGGGGCAGGAACATATCCCTGACGCAGATTGGGCACCCCACGCTTTTCCAGCTGAGGACCATGGCCTCAGATTTGGATGGTGCTGATTCTCATTTCACATATACATATTCCACATACCACATCATCCCCAAAAAGCAGAGATGAGATTTTAAGACCACTCAAGTGAAAGCCTTCCGCCACTTGGCTACACCTAGAGATCTTGTCCATAAAAATTATTAACAGAATTGGTGACAAAGGGCAGCCCTAGTGAAGCCCATCCCCCACCAGGAACAAATCCGATTTACTGTCGGCTATGCGGACCAAGCTCTTGCAACACTTGTACAATGATTGAATGGCCCGTAGCAATGGGCCAGACACCCCATACTACCAGAGTACCCCCCACAGGAAACCCCGAGTGAAACGGTCAAATGCCTTCTCCAAGTCCACAAAACACATGTAGACTAGTTGGGAAACCTCCCATGCCCCTCAAGTATCCTTGAGAGGATAAAGAGCTGATCCAGTGTTCAAAGACCAGAACAAAAACCGCATTGTTCCTCCTGTATCCGAGGTTTGACTAACAGACGCACTCTCCTTTCCAGCAACCTGGCATAGACATTTCAAGGAAAGCCGAGGAGTGTGATTCCCCTCTCTTCCCCTTTTTAGAGATGGTCTGCCAGTCCAGGGTACTGCCCCTGACCTTCAAGCAACATTGTCAAGAAAACATAACTTCGAAGGTACAAGGTACAAGGTTCAAAATAAGGCAGTTCTGGAGGTCGACCCAGAGGTCAACAGCACAAGAGTCCAAAACCACTTGGTTCCGGAGGTCAACCCGGAGGTCAACCCGGAGGTTGACCTCCGGAACAGCACACGAATCCAAAACAAAACAGTTCAGGAGGCCAGCCGCATGGAGGGCAGCGGCGCCGGCTGAGCAGGTCCAGAGGCCAGCCGTGAGGAAGACGGCGGTAACAGAGTTCAGGAGGCCGTTCACGACACCAGTGATGTCCAGCGGATGGCCTGGAAAGTGGCTGCCCAGGTCGAGCTGCTGGACGTGGCCGCCCATGACAGCCAAGAAGTCCAGCTGATGGCCTGGAAGGTGGCCGGTGACATTGCAGTCGTGGACCAGGACGTGGACGTGGCTTGGCGGGCACTGGGCATGGACGTGGCTTGGCAGGACCAGACGAGGTATGAGGCTGGACGGGCTCTTCGGGCCCTCTAGCTGACGAGGCATAAGGGTGTACGGGCTCCTCGGGCCCTCCAGCTGACGTAACGTGAAGTGGCGTAGGTGCTGCGGGGTGCCGAGTTGGCACACCCGGGCATTCAGCAGCAGATGCAGGATGAGCAGTTATGGAGACCCCTGGCAGAACAGAGCTGAACAGGGGGCTGAGCTGCTACTTCGGCAGAGGCAAGATACTGCTTACTCTCTGGAAAACTTAATGTAACATCACACAATTCATTTCCCACCAGACTGCCATTAGTTCACCGTCTGCTTTAGAACCCAGAATTGAAATGTCCATGGCAGTGTGAGGAAAATTCAATTAAGTTTTATTTATATAGCGCCAAATCACAACAACAGTTGCCTCAAAGCACTTTATATTGTACAGTAGATCATACAATAATAGATACCGAGAAAAACCCAACAATCATATGACCCCCTATGAGCAAGCACTTTGGCGACAGTGGGAAGGAAAAACTCCCTTTTAACAGGAAGAAACCTCCGGCAGAACCAGGCTCAGGGAGGGGCGGGGCCATCTGCTGTGATTGGTTGGGGTGAGAGAAGGAAAACAGGATAAAGACATGCTGTGGAAGAGAGAAAGAGATTAATAACAGATATGATTCAATGCAGAGAGGTCTGTTAACACATAGTGAGTGAGAAAGGTGACTGGAAAGGAAAAATTAAATGCATCATGGGAATCCCCCGGCAGCCTACGTCTATTGCAGCATAACTAAGGGAGGATTCAGGGTCACCTGGTCCAGCCCTAACTATATGCTTTAGCAAAAAGGCAAGGCAAGTTTATTTATATAGCACCATTCAACAAGGTGATTCAAAGTGCTTTACAGAGACATTAAAAAACAAAAACAAATAAAAAGCATGATTTAAAGTTGATATAAAAAACAGTAGATAAAATCAGAACAGTAAATAAAATTAGTAGTTAAAATTTGAAATTTAACCTCTTAAGCCCCAAGGGGGTTTCTGAGCTTTCTGCTCGAAAATGTAATGCCCAAATTTAATTGATTATTTCTGTGCAATTACAAACTCTGTCCTTATAATCTTGGTATCAAAATAAAGCTAACACTTGTGAGATTTAATCAGAGGTGTAAATATTAAAGCAGATATTACTGTGTCAAAGTTACTGAGACTGGAAAACAGAAAAAGTAAGCAGATTTTATCCTTGCCTAATTTTTATTTTTTATTTTTAGCATATAACCCTTTAAAAGATATGCCTCAGTCCAAATTCCATTCCAGAAATTCAGTAGCCACCTTATGAACATCATCTGTGCAAAGGTTTATGTTTCTAAAGTCAAACAGCGACAAATTACAGCACTGTCAATACATGAATATCCAGACGTTGTACAAAAATGTCCAATTCTGGCACACAGTTGGACACCATGCCAGTGGCTAGTGGCTACCGGCGAAAATAACGGAGGAAATCAGGACGGTAAGCCCATTTCTGTCTTAGCGCATTTGCACCGCTATGTGTTTTTTGTGGTCTTCTTTTGCAGCTCATTCAGTGAATTTTTGTCAGAGCATGGTGAAACTTGGTGTTTGGAGTCAGTAATAGCCCTGGGAGCTAAACAGTAGGGGTGCAACGATACTCGTATCGATATTGAACCGTTCGATACAGTGCTTTCGGTTCGGTACGCATATGTATCGAACAATACAAAATTTTAAATTTATTTTATCAACTTTCCTTCTGATGATGCTGTCTGTGTTGAGCGCTCAGTGGATCTGCGCTCGACAGTGCAGCCTAGGCGGAGTAGTCGAACGCAGATTCACTGAACGCAGGGCAAGCTAGCGAGACAGAAGTTAAGCTCTCCTTGCAACATGGCAAATTGAACCTCCCCCACCGTCATTCAGATGTGGCGTTTGGAACTATTTTGGTTTTCATGTGACGTATGACCCTGAAGGTAAGCGCGTCATGGACAAAAGTAAAACAGTATGTTGGATGTGCCACGCAATGCTCAATTACATGGGTGGGAACTAGTGTGTTAGCGCAGTTAGCTCGTTAACGTGTTGGCCGTCCAGCCCCACGCACGGGGCGATCCGCGGTAGCTCGTTAACGGAGATTTGCCGTGTTGTGGCGTTAACGTCATTTCAACAAGATTAACGCTGACAGCACTAGTGGGAACACAACGAATATGACTGCACATTTACTCCGACAGCATCCTAGTGCAAAGACAAGTGGAAGCAGACAAAAACAACAAGCACGCATGCTACAAACTTTACCCGAGTCATTTAGACAGCCGTTAGCACATGATTCTCCTTATGGGGACCTGATATGTTTAATATGCTGCTGAGAATATAGCCCAGAAGAAGAGTATAGTATAGCTTTTATTTTGGAAAGAGCCATTTCTCTGTAATAAACTCTCTTTTCCAAAGATGAGTGCCCCGACGTCCCGGGGCTAGCGATTTTTCCAGTCGGGCTACCAAAATCTATCTCTTCCCTGCCCGTCGGGCTATCGTAGGAAGGAAAAATATATTTCAATGCTTTTGCATTCTTTCGGAAATGTAGCTGGGTAATTATGTCATTGGCATCGGTGAGCCACTGTCAATATGTGACATATTGAAATCGCGTTTGAGTTTGCGCTTGTTTTTTGCTTTCACTTTGCAATCGCGCGAACTGTATAGAGAGTGACAGCACTGATTGGTGAGTGATGATAATTTGTGCACCAATTCCTCTGACATCGTCTTATTAATCGTTAGCTTACTATGCAAACATGACAAGAGAAATCTCCCGCAGCTTAAACATGTGAGAGGTTGATCGCGCAGAGAATCGCTGAGCGTTATGTGAGTGTGTGTGTGTAAAAGCAGCAGGATATATATTTTATTTCTGCTGAGCCAAATAAGACAGGTCAGGGTGAAGAAGTGACAGCCAAAGAAAAGCTTACCACAAAAAAGTTATGACAAATCAGAAATAAGGCAAAAAGAAAGTGCAGCTTTATGGTTTCATGGACAAAAGAATTTCTGTGGCTGCAATATGACGAGCTATATAACCAGGGCTGCACATAAGTGGTCCGCAGGTGCGCATTCACTGTCAAAATAAAAAACGCGCACAAGATATGAAGTTGCAACGCGTGTTTGCGTACATACGATTTTCAGGAGGAGGACAGACATTTGTTTAGAACTCTTAAAGATGTCGAAGAAGCTCCTTTAAGCAATTACTTTGGTGTTCCTCTACCTCCAAAGAAATGTCAGAAGGAGTCCGAAACCACAAAAGAAGCGTGTATTCTCGGAAAAGTGGTTGCAGGAGGTGAGCTGGCTTCAAACAAATGATGAACGCACAGAGATGTGGTGCGGAATGTGCCGTGAAAATCCCACTCTAGTGGACAAAAACAGTGCTTTTTATATGGACGCAAACGCGCGCTGCAACTTCTTATCTGGTGCGCGTCTTTTATTTTGACAGCGAATGCGTACATGCAGACCACTTATGTGCACCCGTGTAAATAACATAATGTTCTACCGGGTGTGTTGTTGGTTTTCCCTCGATTTCTGAGTCGACAAGCGCCTTTGTTACTGGGACCAGTCATTTTAAGAAAGGCCCCCATTAGAACCCATGAGAAATGCAAGAAATGCATTATTGCTCAGTCTGCAATATCTTTTCCAGAACAAACACCAATTGCAAATAACATACTGAAAATAAACCTGAAAATCTGTTTAGAACAGCTACTATGTTGCAAAGAGTGAACTACCACTGGCACAATTTAGCAGTCTGTGCAAACTTCAAAAAGCAAATGGCCTAGATCTTGGTTCCACTTGCCTCTTACCCGTGACTTCAGTGGAAATTTCAAATTCAGGATCTGACACAGACTGATTCATGTCCTACACAGTTCTTACAAGTTCATAGAACTTTCTGTTCAATTAGAACCAAGTATTTGAGTTGATGATTGTAATTTTTATACAATGTTGTAATTTGTTTTTCAACAATTTTTTGATTAATGTTTTGTTTCCTTTACAATATTATACTTTAATGTATAATATTGTGAAGGAAACAAAACATCAATCAAAAAATTGCTCTCTTTTTTATTCGGGCTACTTAAATTTATTTTGGGCTACCAAAAACTGAAGAGTCCCTGCCCGAAGGGCTACCAGGGACTTTGAAATTTTGCGAGCCCTGAGATATATTTTTTTTATTACATTTTTGTTTCAGCAACATTAAATTTAAAAACTGTACTTTTGAGTTAAAATATATATTTATAATTTTAATAAATGACAAATTAAAAAGGCATGAACATTTTTTTGTATCGAAAAAATATCGAACCGTGACACCAAAGTATCGAACCGAACCGAACCGTGAATTTTGTGTATCGTTGCACCCCTAATAAACAGCCTATCCTTATCCGTTTACGTGAAGTTTTAAGAATTTCTTGTTCGGTTTTGTTTGTTTAGTGGTCTTCTGCACATTTACGTTAACTGCTCGTTTAATCACAGATTCTCTTCGAGGCAGTCTGAAAGTCTTTTTCCATGGCCTGTCCAAACTCCTCCCACACCAGAGTTTATGCTTCAGCATAAATTCCCATTCATTCCCCACGCTGTGTGCTGCTTGGCCTGTCGCTACCTATCAGCTGCCTCCAAAGTCGAACAGGCTAACCAAATCTGATAGGACTCCTTCTTTGGCTTGGTGTCTCCCCTCACCTCCGGTGTCCACCATTTAGTTCAGGGGTTACCACCACGACAGGCACCAACCACCTTGCAGCTGCAGCTCAGTGCAGCGCCTTCGACTATAGAGATGCTGAACATTCGCTACATAAAAGCAACAAAAACAATTACATTTAAACCTGCTGAACATAATTTTTGGCCCCTCGTCAACAATGCTCTCCTTTCTCTGTAAATCTGACTGTTTCTAATATGAACTGAAGCGTACACACTTTACAGTTTTTTCTGAATGCTTAAACCCTAACTGTGATTCCTGTAGCACAATCTCTAAACCTATTCAGACTATAGCAAAACCACTCACTGAGTTTGCAAAACTAAAAGCACAAAAACTGCTTTGCACTCAGTTTGCAATTTTGTAACACACACTTTGCAAAACTGTAGGCACAATTCACTGCACAACACTCAATTACCAAATTTCCAACACACTCCTAGCAAAAGTATACACGTATGGCTATCATTAACACTAATTTGCCAACTGTCTGGCACACTTTCACATGTGAAAACTTTTTTAGATAATCAGTTCACTTCGCAATCAGCCTAAGCACTATAATACAGGTAAGCTGTGTGTGCGGAGTACAATGGAGGGAGCAGGAAGAGTGAGAAGTAGAGGAGGCCGAGGAAGAGGACGTGGAGGTGAAGAAGTAGGATGAAGAGGACGACAAGGACAAGGAGGAGCAAGAGGAAGACGAGGAGGGGGGAGAGGAAGATGAGGAGGGGGGAGAGGAAGGGTAGGAAGAGTAAGAAATAGAATTGCTGATGACATCAGAGCTACAATAGTGGACCATGTAATCAACCGTGGAATGACCCTGAGGGTAGCTGGCCAACGGGTCCAGCCTAACTCGAGCCGCTACACTGTAGCAAGCACCATAAGGACATCTTGAAATGAGAATCGGTTAGTACAGTCACTTCGCACAAAGATTTGTAGCACTTACATATGCCAATGAGAAACACACCAATACCATTGATGTAAAAATACTGAAATTGTTACTTTACAGAATTGCTAGATGACCAGATGCTGGGGCAGAGGAAGCATGTTCACTGCAGACCAAGTAACCCATATAGTCATTATGACGATTGCAAATAATCCTATACTTGGAAATAAACACTTGTGTTTGTTTTGATGTGTGTGAATAAACACCAGTACTTGAAGTTTGGATTCCTCTATGCTTATGGATCTATGACAGCAGTATGAGCTCACACTGACATAGCCTACCTTGTGCACAGAGAAAGCAAAAGCCAGATGTGTTTTTATTCATACCATCAGTGTGCAGTTGGCGCATTGTGTGCTTAGTAGATGATGGCTTGTGTGTACTGTTTGATACGGAAACACCATTTTTACGAAGGTGTGAAGAGTTAATCTAGCTGTGTTTGCTTTTGCAAGAGAACTACAATGTTTTGATTATTGGGTGACAGGTTTTCTTATTTGTGTGAAGAGTTTTGCAAAATTAGCCAATAGTTACAAAAAATGTGCTTAAGCAATCAGAAAAAACTGTAAGAACCACTTTTGTGATTTTAACATGTTTTGTCTTTATCTTACTTTGAGCTTCTGAGCTGCTGTCTGTCAGCCTCTGAGCCAGATCAGTCCTCTTCATCTCCTTTAAAACCTCCACGATCTTCTCCACTGACTGTCGGCCGTAAGTCTGTACCATCAAAAACACTGTGTGCTGCAGGTCTGACATCTCAAACAGGCTCAATGGAATAAGTAAGAAATATTTCTTCTTGAGGATTTTGATGAAGTCTTTGCGCTCGCTGCCTCTCAGATCAGCCAGTGTTTCCAAAAGCAGCTCAATAAAAGGCTCCATCATTTCTACCTGGTAAAAACAGAGGTCACATGACAGCGATGTGCAATTCAAATATCTGTTTGATCATTAATGAACAGAAAATTTTATGTGTGGTAAAAAATATATTCATGGTCAAAATCAGGTCTTTTTAAAAATTCAAGTCTTTTCTTTTTAAAACCTGAAAAGGTGACCTTTGACGTAAATTATTTGTCCTCGGGATTCCCATATACTTGTTTGCCATTCACCTAGAGACCATTTTTGAGCCGAGGACAACACAAGGGTTACGGTCATGACCAGTCGACCAGATTTAGAGCAAAAAATAACGACCATCTGGTGCTCGGTGGGTACCTGCTTGGATTAGTTCTTTATTTCTTGGCTCATTTTTTCCTCTTTTTGAAGGATTTAATTTTCATGAACAGGTTTGTGACTCTGTTTTACTGCCTGACTGTAACTCTGTCAAAGACTGAGCTACAAAAACTGCAGTGAGTCTCCTGATTTTACAAACAGAGGGGAGCTTTAACTGCTCGCATCTTTACTGATAAACAGAAAGACTTGAATTTAATCTGCTTTTAAAATGTAAATAAGGTTTAATATTTCTATACCAATCATGTATAAAACTCATGTGTACAGTGGGGCAAAAAAGTATTTAGTCAGCCACCGATTGTGCAAGTTCCCCCACCTAAAATGATGACAGAGGTCAGTAATTTGCACCAGAGGTACACTTCAACTGTGAGAGACAGAATGTGAAAAAAAAATCCATGAATTCACATGGTAGGATTTGTAAAGAATTTATTCGTAAATCAGGGTGGAAAATAAGTATTTGGTCAATAACAAAAATACAACTCAATACTTTGTAACATAACCTTTGTTGGCAATAACAGAGGTCAAACTTTACTATAGGTCTTTACCAGGTTTGCACACACAGTAGCTGGTATTTTGGCCCATTCCTCCATGCAGATCTTCTCGAGAGCAGTGATGTTTTGGGGCTGTCGCCGAGCAACACGGACTTTCAACTCCCGCCACAGATTTTCTATGGGGTTGAGGTCTGGAGACTGGCTAGGCCACTCCAGGACTTTCCAATGCTTCTTACGGAGCCACTCCTTTGTTGCCCGGGCGGTGTGTTTTGGATCATTGTCATGTTGGAAGACCCAGCCTCGTTTCATCTTCAAAGTTCTCACTGATGGAAGGAGGTTTTGGCTCAAAATCTCACGATACATGGCCCCATTCATTCTGTCCTTAACACAGATCAGTCGTCCTGTCCCCTTGGCAGAAAAACAGCCCCATAGCATGATGTTTCCACCCCCATGCTTCACAGTAGGTATGGTGTTCTTGGGATGCAACTCAGTATTCTTCGTCCTCCAAACACAACGAGTTGAGTTTATACCAAAAAGTTCTACTTTGGTTTCATCTGACCACATGACATTCTCCCAATCCTCTGCTGTATCATCCATGTGCTCTCTGGCAAACTTCAGACGGGCCTGGACATGCACTGGCTTCAGCAGCGGAACACGTCTGGCACTGCGGGATTTGATTCCCTGCCGTTGTAGTGTGTTACTGATGGTGACCTTTGTTACTTTGGTCCCAGCTCTCTGCAGGTCATTCACCAGGTCCCCCCGTGTGGTTCTGGGATCTTTGCTCACCGTTCTCATGATCATTTTGACCCCACGGGATGAGATCTTGCGTGGAGCCCCAGATCGAGGGAGATTATCAGTGGTCTTGTATGTCTTCCATTTTCTGATGATTGCTCCCACAGTTGATTTTTTCACACCAAGCTGCTTGCCTATTGTAGATTCACTCTTCCCAGTCTGGTGCAGGTCTACAATACTTTTCCTGGTGTCCTTCGAAAGCTCTTTGGTCTTGGCCATGGCGGAGTTTGGAGTCTGACTGTTTGAGGCTGTGGACAGGTGTGTTTTATACAGATGATGAGTTCAAACAGGTGCCATTCATACAGGTAACGAGTGGGGGACAGAAAAGCTTCTTACAGAAGACGTTACAGGTCTGTGAGAGCCAGAGATTTTCCTTGTTTGAGGTGACCAAATACTTATTTTCCACCCTAATTTACGAATAAATTCTTTACAAATCCTACCATGTGAATTCATGGATTTTTTTTTCACATTCTGTCTCTCACAGTTGAAGTGTACCTCTGGTGCAAATTACTGACCTCTGTCATCATTTTAAGTGGGGGAACTTGCACAATCGGTGGCTGACTAAATACTTCTTTGCCCCACTGTACATGACAAAGCTGCAGCTTGAATTTCATGTGTATGATTTGTGTTTAAGATGAAGATCATTTTCAGTCTTCATCTACTGAATCAAAGCTGAACTGTGTGAAGTCGACTGATGTGACGTTACTCACTCTCTGGCTCAGTGGAGGAAACTGTTTGTCTGAGGAGAAAAGAAAGAGAAAAAGTCAGATTAGAAACTGTTTTATCATCAGGCTTTATGAGGATTTAGAACATGAAAGATTTCACATCAAAGTGACACTTAAACCTCGTTAACTCGTTAATAATGATTTTAGAGAGAGGCCTAACTTTGTGAATGAGAGCACACACAGGATACTCTGATCGCTGATCACTTTTAGTGTGTATTTAGTGACACACACACACACACACACACACACACCTATATACAGTGCTCAGGATAAATGAGTACACCCCACTACATTTGTCAGAAAACCTTTAGTTTCCTTTCAGAATCAACATTTTCTATGAGATATACTACAAAATACTCCCACAAATGTGGGCCATTGATTGCAAACAAGATTTGTTAATTTGCACACACAAAAAAGTGATTTTCCTAACAAGTTCATTTAAGCCCATGTTGCAAAATTGAGTACACCCCAATTATAGTCTTAGGAGAAAAGCCACACTTAAGACTACAAAATTTGAATTAACAGGCATTCAACCACAGGAGAGTCTAATGACTCATTTAAGAGATGTCCAGCAAACAGGTGACTATAAAAGGGCATTACTTAACAAAGAAAAGCCCTTCCCATTTCATACTGTCAGCAAGAGCTCCACATGGAAGAGAAATGTCCCAACATTTGAGAAATGAAATCATTACTTTACACAAAAAGGTGAGGGCTACAAGAAGATCAGCAAAGCTTTGCATATCAGTCAAAATACTGTAGCAAAAAGTAACCAAAAATTTAAGAAAGATGGAAGTGCAACCATTTACAGAGACGTCCAGGCCATCCACAGATGTTTACATCTTGACAGGAGCATCTTCTGATGAGAAGGGTTGAAGAAAACCTCCATGCAAGTGCACTGCAGTTAGCTAAAGCAGTAGAAAGCCAAACTGGAGTGACCGTTTCCCGTGACACCATACGGCGCACACTGCAGAGGAATGGCATGCATGAGTATCGTCCACGAAGGAAGCCTCTCCTAAAGCCCATGCACAAAAAAGTATGCCTGGAATTTGCTAAGGCCCATGCTGAAAAAGGTGAGGACTCTATACTCTTGAGTGATGAGACCAAGATCACTGTTACTAATGGTTTCAAAACTGTATGGTGTGATTAAAGGTGAGGATTTCAAAGAAAAATGCATGGTGCCTACGGTGAAACATGATGGTGGCAGTGTCCTTATGTGCGGCTGCATGAGTGCTACTGGTGTTGGGGAGCGGCACTTAATTGATGGTATCATGAACTTGGAGTTTGATGTCTCGAGACCGGACCACTTTTACGTGTTCTTGGTCTCATCTTGGTCTCAAGGGGCTTTGGTCTTGTCTCAGTCTTGCTTTCTCAGATCGATTTGGAGTCAATCATCAGCAGAGCGGGGGGGTTAGCTTACTGGGCTTAAGCCTGGGTAATTTTTTCAGAAGCCCGGGGTCTTTTGGACTGTAATTTGTTTCATAGTTAGATGCCTGACTGACAACTGTATAAAACAAAAACTACACACAATATTCGAAGCACATAGCGCACAGTCGGAAATTCCCCCGACTGAGCAAAGCACTTATGCATGTGAGTGAGGGGGGAGAATCTGCTGCCTGTGAGTTTGCTGCAGACAGAGGAGAGCTTAAGTTTGACCAGGTACCAAAGCAAATCATTCGTAAAATATAACATAAAAACGTCTGCACTTCTTTAAGTTGCTTGAAGACATTTCACCTCTCATCCGAGAAGCTTCTTCAGTTCTAAGGTCAAATGGTGGGGAGTCCCAGATTTAAACCTAGTGGGAGTTTCCCCCGCAGAGGGATTTAAGGACCCCCTGATGATCCTCCAATTGCCTGAGCCTATCTCAAATATCACTCTGTGTGTCTCCTATATGATACATTTAACTGACATTTTTGCATTGTAACAACCAAGATTTATAAAAGAAAATAATGACTATTAACAAGGTTGCCCAAACTTTTGCATCCCACTGTGCACTACATGACTTTGAACATGACGGGAGTCGAGACCAGACTGGCGCGTTTATATCCAGTAAGGATCCCAGGCTACCTCTCCCACGCTAACCAACCCTAACTCAAAGTGAGAGACATAAATATGAAGCAATACCAGCTCGGACGTCACCCGGGTGAAGAAGGTCAGCATCAGGTAAAAGATGAAAATTGGGCGCTGTTGGAATATTACTACGCAAGAAACTCTGGTCAAACTTGAATGGGTTGAAGTCAACTGATGTGACGTTACTCACTCTCTAGCTCAGTTTAGGAAACTGTTTGTCTGAGAAGAAAAGAAAGAGACAAAATCAGATTAGAAACTGTTTTATCATCAGGCTTTATGAGGATTTAACACAAAAGATATCCTTCAAGCTCTTGAGGGTCCTTGAGGGGCTCTTCTGGACAGAGATCTCCGATGTTGTTCCTGGGATCTGCTGGAGCCACTCGCCTAGCTTGGGAGTCACCGCACCGAGTGCTCCGATTACCACTGGGACCACTGTTACCTTCACCCTTCTCATCTTGTCGAGCTCTTCTCTGAGCCCTTGGTATTTCTCAAGCCTCTTCTTTCTGATGTTTGTGTCATTCGGAATCGCTACATCTATCACTTCAGGTGTCTTCTTCTGCTTGTCCACTACCAATATGTCCGGTTGGTTAGCCACCACCATTTTGTCCATGAGTATCTGGAAGTCCCACAGGATCTTAGCTCAGTCGTTCTCGACCACCCTAGGGGCTGTGTCCCATTTTGATCTCAGGACTTCTAGGCCATACTCGGCACCAGAGATGGGCAGTAACATGTCACTTGTAATCTGATTACTTTTTTCAAGTAATGAGTAAAGTAAGGGATTACTATTGCAAAAAAAGTAATTCAATTACAGTCGCTTTCCCGTAAGCACGCTGTGTTACTGTATTACTAAACTGTGGTTTTGTTTGAGAGCGTGTCTAGTATATGTCTGCGACGTTCGTGGTAACAGACGTGTGCAGATCAACAATAGATAACATATTGAGTGCGGGAGAGAGTATGACTGTGCAGCGTTTAAAGCAGGGAAGTAATGACCTTACTTTGACTTTGATTCCCTAAAAAGTGACAAAAACATTAGCGTCCGATGTACACTACATGGGAAGAAAGTTTCTTTTTACATCGAAAGGAAACCCCTAAACTTCTGAGCAAGCGAGCATGCCCATATGGAAAAGATATATATAATTCTTATAAAGTTTGTATCTGTCTTGTGTGAAACTTGTATGAAAAGCATATAAGAGTGAAAACAGATATAAGATCCCTTGAAAAATTATATAATGAAACTTGTATGTTTTGGATACTTACTAAAACAATGTATGAAAGTAATGAGAAAGTGGCCACTTTCATGAGTAAATCATGTAAGCCTTATATGATTTACTCATGAAAGTGGCCACTTAAGTTTTTACTATTTCTTTTCCATATGGGCGTTGCCACAGGAATGTGAAATTCACAGAGAAACTCCCAGATCCTCCCACTGACATGACTGCTATGGCACACCTGCACACCTTCACCCGCCCCAATCCTGCTAAAAAGGTGAAAATAGTTTTAACCCTCTGGGGTCCAGGGTATAATTGGCCGTTTTTGATTTTACCTCTATATTTCACCTTTAAAATATGTTTTTCTTGCCTTGTTTGGTATCATTATTTTCAGCACAACCTCAAATATCTGAAATTTGAGTTATTTTTTCATTTTGGTATACTATATTAGCACAGTTAATCTTAATTCAGACAGTAGCAAGGCCCGGAGAGGGTGCTATTAACTAGGGCTGAACGATATATCGCATTTGCGATAATATCGCGACATGATCAAGTGCAATTTTCTAACCGCAGAGGCTGCGATTATACTCTGGACATGTCCAAATTCATGGGCTGCATCCTCCTGAGGCCGCATTTGTAGACCGATTACGTCACAGCGACGCGCCGAAGGCTGTCCAAATTACTACCATATCCCAGAATTCATAGCGCGGCCCAGCCAAACTCCAGTTTCCAGCAATGGCGGCCGCTACTAAGTTTTAAAATTACTCATACTAATCTTTCTGGGTCACAAAATAAACTTTTAACATATTTTCAGGCGAGAAAGTAGTTGTGTAAACATCAAATATCTGCTCGGTTTATCAAGATATCCCATATTTGCAAAAGTGCTTCGACGTTTTCAGAGGCGTCTGCTACCCACCAGCTCGACAGCTAGCCGGGAGCTCGAGGGTTACTGATGCGGCCGAGAGCGGCACAACTCCCGGCACATCATTTTCAGATCACCGCGGAGTTTCGCTGCTCGGGTTAAACGTAATATATAAGTCACTTAGACAACCTAAAAATGTTATTGTTGTTTTTCAGTGTTTTGTTTGTTTGTGAGTAAATCGGTTTGGCTGAGATTAAAGTTATTAGATTAGATAAAATAAAACTTTATTAATCCCCCGGGTGGGTTCCTCCTTGGTTTTCACACAGCTGACTAAACGTCAAACAGAAAACTTATTAAACAGAAGTATGAGACAGTCGAGAATTTACACCAGTGTCTGGTTATATTTTAGATAGCAAGAAGCAGACGGCCGAGTTTATTAAACTCCACCGAGACAGCGGTGACGCTAATCAGAACTAGACCGTCCAATTTCACGCCTTTAAATTTTAAAGGCGTGTTTGTGTGTGTGTTTATACAATTGCTATTATGTTTGCACTTTATGTGTAATGTTACTGACTGCAGAGATCAGTAAGATGTGTGTATTTTTTATTTATTAGTTTTATTAATTTAATATTATTTTTTAATTGAATGACTGTCTAGTAGTTCACAGATGTCGAAAAACTGAGTGTGGTAAAGCCACTGATTTTTTTTATGTATATTTCTGCAATCTGCACATTGTACTGACTTTCATTTTAATGTTTACACCAGGGTTCCTTGTCAGCACTTTATGCTCAGATGTTTGTAAGCTAAAAATAAACTATTGTGTATGTTCAAATATACTGTTGTGATTGAAGAAGTTAAATAAAAATGTCAGTCATCAATTCATGCATCACCTCATGTCATCATAAAAGAGGTCTGTCTTCCAGGAAAGAACAGTTTAAAATTAATGTAATATAGTATTGGCCATACTATATGATGTATTGCTTGTCTTTGTTTAATAATACAGAAGACAAAGACCTTAAAAAATAATCGCATATCGCATCGCAATCTTGGGGCAAAAAAATCGCAATTAGATTATTTTCCATAATCGTTCAGCCCTACTATTAACCCCGATTCTTTTGTCCCCGTGATAGAACAGAGAAAACCGACTCATAGTGTGTTAAAACATTTATATTTCTTTTTATTCAATCATCTTCCAGAAGAGAGACACCCCTGCACAGCTCAAACGCCAGCTGCAGGATCTCTAACATTTTTAGCTCAACATGTGTCTTATATGGTATTATTTCTGTACTTCAGACGTCACACACGGCACACACAGTTTCAAACATTGCTTATATGGAAAGTTCTTCTTTTCTGTGTCTTATCTATTAATATGCCTGTGCACTAAAACTTCCTGTTTTTCAGTCTGGCTGAGCACTTAGTTTGTGAGTCAAAAGTGGCCTTGCTCTACAAGCCTTCATTATTAAAGTACATAAAACAATCTAATGAGCAGATACACATTAAAAATCTCTCTCTATTTCTTAACAGTGCCCGAGGGCAAGAGTCTGTGTCCAGGCCTTAGTTCATGGGGCCCGGCCAGGCACAGCCTAAAAAAGGGACATGGGCCCATTCTCCTGTAGGCTCACCACCTGCAAGAGGCTCAATAGGGGTCGGTGCATTGTGAGCCGGGCAGCAGCCAGGAGAGGAGGACCTGGCGGACTGATCCCCAGCTACCAAGACTGGTTATTGGGACATATAATGTCACCTCTCTGGTGGGGAAAGAGCCTGAGCTAGTGTGTAAGGTTGAGAGGTACCGGCTAGATATAGTCAGGCTCACCTCAACGCATGGCCCGGGCTCTGGAACCATCCTCCTGGAGAGGGGCTGGACTCTGTCTCAGTCTGGAGTTGCCCCTGGTGAGAGGTGGGGGGCTGGGGTGGGTATCTTGGGATCCCCTCGGCTTGCTGCCGGTATGTTCCCTTCCCAGATGCCTTAACGTCCACTCACATCCTGGGCCATCTGACCTCAGGAAATCACATGATAGGGTGGGGCTAGGTTTCACAATGAACTCACCTGAAACCTTGGCTGATTGTGACCCACACCCATTATCACACCTTGGCTAATGTGATAAGGTAGTGGATCATTAGGGGGTCCATTTTCCCTCTCGGCGGGTTACTCCCACAGGGCTTAAATCTGGGACTCTCCACCATTTGACCCTAGAACTGAAGAAGCGTCTTGGATGAGAGGTGAAAGGTCTTCAAGCAACTTAAAGAAGTTCAGACGCTCTTTCAAAGCTCCTTAGACGACGAGAAGGTTTGTTCCCTTTGCCTCCTGGTCGGAAAAGGGGTCATGACCGTCATCTGCGCTTTTGCGCCGACTGGTGGTTCAGAGTACCCAGCCTTCTTGGAGTCCCTGGATGGGATACTGTAGGGTGCTCCTCCTGGGGACTCTGTTGTCCTACTGGGAGAATTCAATGTTCACGTGGGCAATGGCAGCGAGACCTGGAGGGTTGTGATTGGGAGGAATGGACCGGATCTGAGCCCGGGCAGTATTTTCATGTTCAAAAATAAGAGTGTCCATAAGTGCAGCTGGCACCAGGAGAATCTGGGCCACGGGTTGATGATCGATATTTTAATCGTATCACCAAACAAAAGGCCAAATGTTTTGGACACTCGGGTAAAGAGAGGGGCTGAGCTGCCAACTGATCACCACCTGGTGGTGAGTTGGATCAGGTGGTGGGGGAGGACGCTGGACAGACCTGGCGCGCCTAAACGTATAGTGAGGGCATGCTGGGAACACCTAGCAGAGGCCCCGGTCCGCAAGATCTTCAACTCACCCCTCTGGAAGAGCTTCAACATGATTCCGAGGGAGACTGGGGACATTGAGTTTGAATGGACCATGTTCAGCATCTCCACTGCCGAAGCCACTGCACTGAATTGCGGCCGCAATGTAGTTGGTGCCTGTCATGGTGGTAATCACCGAACCAAATGGTGGACACCAGAGGTGAGAGGAGCCATCTGTCAAGGCTCTCTGTGTGGGTAGGCGGAGAAGTCAACCCAAGTGCAGGACTCTTGGAGGCAGAGGTAAACTCAGAGAACAATCTCAGCTTTATTGCTGATCAAAACTACAAAACTCAAAATGACACAGGTGCAGAACACTCAGGAACAGAACACACAGGCAGGACAGATGGTGAGCAGACGTTAATGACGCGACACTGACACAGAGAAGCACAGGGCTTAAATACACAGAGGGAGCAACAGAGGCGGAGCCAGACATTTGAAACACCCGGGGCTTAGCCCTAAAGGGTAGTATGCATGTGGGATTTATTTATTTATTTATATTTTTTTTTTTTGGGGGGGGGGGGGGGGGGGGGGGGTTAGAAATGACTGAAAGATTAATAGGCTCTGTTTTGAGTTTTGTTCAAAAAAGAATGACTTCATATGGGAAAAATATATATCACATATGCAGGACACCATAAACTAGTTTTTTAATTAAGCAGCAAGGCAGAACAAAATCGGGGCTGCATCAAGACACAGGGACTAAATCTCAATTCAACCAGACCCAGAACTGATCCGGAATTAAAACAGGACTACAACAGTTCAAAATCAGGACTACTGAGGACTTAACCAAGACTGAACCAGAATCAGAACTGGATGATAGCAGCACTAAAAATCATCATAGACCTGCACTACACTTTTTTTAATTCTACCAAAGTCCACTATTTAGATTGAGAAAAGTTTATATAATTATTTAGCCTTGTTGTGCAAACAAGCCTGAATAACTTAATATAGAATTTGAAAAATAACAAACCTAAAAAGAAACACTAGGTACGAGATACATGAGGACCTATGATACGGTGATACTTTTGGTAAACAACCATTTGACTAACATGTGTCTCACCTGCTCTTGTTCCATCTCTGTTCTGTCCTCATTCTCCATCTCCCTCTCTGTTCCTCTCTCTCCCTCTCTGTTCCTCTCTCTCCCTCTCTGTTCCTCTCTCTCCCTCTTTGTGCTGACAATCATCAAATATACAGTTGAAACCAGATATTTACTCTTCAGATCAAAACACAAACCCTTTTTTAATTGTAACATCAAATCAGACTAAATGTTTATTTTTTTTAGATTGATAAATAATATATTTATCAATAACATATTTGTTAACTTTAAGAGTAAAGAGAGAAACTATCTGCATTTCTTAATTGTAAATGGCACCAAATTGTATTCATAATTGAGCCACACTTATGGAGCTCCACAGTTCTTTTTCTGGTGTTTTGGTTGATATCTCTTAATTTCAATACACAGAATATCCTGCTGTGTAGTGAAATTCCTCTTGTTTTGCATAGAAATATACTGAACAACATACAAAGCATAATATATAAAATACTACCAGAGTTTTTTTCTTTGAAAGAAGCTCCTTATGTCCATTCTTGTATATCAGTAAATTACTGAAACCGATTTATTTAGCCGTGGAGGGAAACAACTGAAAATATGACATAAACACATGTAAGCTAAGACTCTCTAAAGAAACAGCATTGTTGTTGTTCGGCTTTTCATTTCGCCATTTGTTGATTCACTTGAAGAGCGAGTAACGTAATATTGGTCAAGTGATCAGTTTGATATCAATCTTTCGTGATTCACCGTCATATTTACATTATTTGTACGGTACGAATGATTTGCTTTGGTACCTGGTCAAACTTAAGCTCTCCTTAGTATGGCTGGCTCCGTTTCTCTAACAGCGCACTCGTAGGCAGCAGCTGCCCCGCCCTCTCGCTCAGTCGCTTAGTGCCTGAGCTCGGATCATACCAACATCAGGGGGGATTCACGCACAGTCGTAAATTCCCACAGTGTGCACTATGTGCTTCGAATATTGTGTGTACTTTTTGTTTTATACAGTTGTCAGCCAGGCATCTAACTATGAAAAAATTACACTCCAAAAGACCCCGGGCTTCTGACAAAACAACCCGGGCTTAAGCCCAGTAAGCCACCCCCACACTCCGCCCCTGGGGAGCAATCAGGGGATGAGAGACAGGAAAGAAACACAGCTGGGTCAAATCAGGGCTGACGAGACTATGGGGAGCAAAACCAGACACACTACACACAGGACAGGGACTATCAAAGTAAAACAGGAAATGACATGAAGACAGAGACACAATGCTAACACAGTACAGAGAAACAGACACATAAACCTCAGAACTAGAAAATCTTAACCAGAATTAAATCGAAATGAAAGATAATAACAAAGAAAACCAGCCTCCCTTGAAATGTCTATGACAGGGTGCTGGAAAGGAGAGTCCTTCGGTTAGTTGATCCTCAAATACAGGAGGAACAATGCGGTTTTCGTCCTGGTCATTGAACACTGGATCCATTCTTCATCCTCTCAGGGATACTTGAGGGTGCATGGGAGTTTGCCCAACAAGTCAACATGTGTTTTGTGGATTTGAAGAAGGCATTTGACCGTGTCCCTTGGGGGGTCCTGTGGGGGGTGCTCCGGGAGTATGGGGTGTCTGGCCCATTGCTAAGGGCGACTCAATCCCTATACAACCATTGCAAAAGCTTGGTCCGCATAGCCAGCAGTAAGTCGGATTCGTTCCTGGTGGGTGATGGGCTCGATGGGTCGATCTACGTCCCTACCCTCACTTGTGGTCACGAGCTGTGCGTAGTGACCGAAAGAACAAGATTGCAGATACAAGCGGCAGAAATGGGCTTCTTCTAAAGGGTGGCTGGCCTCTCCCTTAGAGATAGGTTGAGAAGTTCAGCCATTCAGGAGGGGTTCAGAGTAGAGCTGCTGCTCCACAACGACAGGAGGTAGTTGAGGTGGCTCGGGCATCTGACATGGATGCCTCCTAGGTAGAGATGGCACGATACCACTTTTTTATGTCCGATACCGATACCGATATCATAAATTTGGATATCTGCCGATACCGATATGAATCCGATATAGTGTTTTTTAATCAACAAAACGGTTTTTTTTAAATATCTTGCTGCATTTTGTATAAGTTCATACTCAAGTTTAAAACAACAACTACACTAAAGCTATTCTGTTATACCTGTATGCAAAAAAAAATGTTTCATAGTTCAGCAATACTGATCAATCTAATAAACTTAAACCTACACCATCCTCCCTATTCTGGTATTTTAAAGAGTACTTAGCGTAAATATTAAGCAACCTAACTAATAGGGTTCCAACTCCCAGCAACAAAAATAAATAAATAAAAAATAGGGAACCACCCCTCACGCTCCACCTCATGATGCTTAATCGACGTAATCAACCTTAATTTGATGCAGTGTGAAAAAAAATGCACAGAAATCAATTATTTTTCAAGAAATATTAAATAGATTCAACATCTTTCTTCAACAAAATTGCAGACTGCACAGATGGTACCTTCCCAAAGGAAAAAGTGCTATAGCTTACTAGGGTATCTATATTAGACTTAATAGTCACTATATACAGTAATTGACTTCTATTCATTTTACATCAAATTAAAACTTTGGGTGTCAGATAATTATTTATTAACAGCTTTTATTTATTAGACATTTTAAATGAGAATAAGAAAGAAAAGTATGTCTTTGTGCCCCCTTTTCCCTGTTCATGCCCTATCGGCCCCCCTGGCTAAACTTTGCTAGATCCGCCCCTGCACAGTTACCAGCCGTCAGCTACATAGAAAAAGATCCTCGAGTAGAAAGTAATATTAAATAAATTCTAACAACAGCTTATCAAGCTTAAACGTGCTGCTGTTGTTCAGCCGCTGGTTTCCTCTTTCTGGTGCAAAGTGGGCCAAAAACAAACAAGACAGACGGACTCGCGACAGAAAAGCCGATCAGCTGATCATTAAGCAGTTTCATGATTGAAGTAGCAGCAGGAGAGGCAGTCGCTCCATATATCGCTTGTTAAGCTTAACGCAGGAATGCTTTACAAACATTCAGAGATGGACTTACACACTTGCTTTACTTCTCTCGGGGATAACTTTGTCGGAGATGAAATGCCGGGTTGCTAGCGAAGCTCCACATGCTATCCAGACCACCGACAGGTCCCGCATGCCACAGCCGCTCTATCACGTGATGCATACTGCTCCGACGTGCTAACGTTCTGAGGTGAGTTACGGCGTGTTGCAAGTTTTGTGAGATGCTTTCGTGATATTTAATGGATCGGATTACATTTTTTATTTTTCTCCGATATCCGATCCAGTAATTTAGGTCAGTATCGGACCGATACCGATACGTAATATCGGATCGGTCCATCTCTACTCCTAGGTGAGGTGTTCCGGGCATGTACCACTGGCAGGAGGCTCTGGGGCAGACCCAGAATGTGCTGGAGACATTATATCTCTGGGCTGGTCTGGGAACACCTTGGTGTTCCCCTGGACAAGCTGGAGGAGGTGGCTGGGGAGAGGGAGGTCAGGGCTTCTCTTCTTGGGCTGCTGCCCCTGCGACCCGGCCCCAGATAAGCAGAAGAAAATGGATGGATGGATGGATGGACTAAGTAACTAAGTAAATAATTACTTTTGAAAATAAGTAATCAGTAAAGTAATTGGATAGCTTTTTCTGAGGAGTAATTACTAATTATTTACTTATTACTTTTTTTAAGTAACTTGACCAACACTGCTTGGCACAGATGTTTCTGTATACCATGCCGGCGACTTGGTTGTGGCATTCCATTAATGCCCTGACATGTTGCCATCTTGCACCCTGCTCTTATGTGCTGGATTGTCTCAGGGGCATCTTTTCATAGCTAATTTAAGACCAGTTCCATTTATTAAAACTGTAAAGGTGGAATTGTCTGTTTGACTGGATTCCTCTTGGACCCCAAAACATTTGTATTTTTAAAGAAGCACCAATCAAAGCAGAAATAAAAAATTATGTGAAACATTAGCAACAAACTGACAAATTCATTAAAAACTTTAGGGATAGAAAAAAAAAAACAAATCAACAAAAATATACCACAGACTTCAGTCAGTATGATGAGGGTTAATAGTGACATAATCTGTAGAGCTGCTTGAAGACTTTCCAACCATGTTGAATGATGTTGGATGTTTTTGTTCTGATCTGATCAAAATACTGTAACTGAGCTTGTGTAACAGTGTTTATGTTGTATGTGATTCCATAATAATTGTGAAGTCCTGAAACAGTCACATAATATCACTGCACACCGGCTATAAGCTGCTATTATTTTGTAGTGTGCTGTGTTTGAGCCTCCTGTAATGAGCCAACCTGCCTGACCTGCACATATTCTGCTCTAATCCACGTTATAAAAAGCAGCACTAAAATATAAACGTCTTTGTTCATCATTCACTACACAACACAGAGTCAAGAGATTTTTCTATCAGTCAGTTGAGCCTGGTTTCATATTAATTTGATAAACTTTATGCAGTATTCTCACATATTTAATTCTTTGTTCTCTTATTTGTGGTTCCTGAGGTGATACCTGATAATCTCTGCACCAGATCAGTCCTGTCCATCTTCATTAAAGCCTTTCTGGTCTCCTCCACACTCTCTCCCCTGTACGTCTCCACCATCAGCTCCACTACATGTTGTGTCTCTGCTTTTTTGAATTGGTCCCATGGCTTGGATGATAGATTTTTCTCCACTTCAAGTGACCTGAACTTAGCAAAGTCCTCTGGACTGAACTGGTTCAGTGTTTCAATGAGTCATCATAGTTACCACCTGGAAAATGAAGGAATCATATTATACATGAAGGACAGCATGTCTGCTGTTTGTTCATTTGATGGATGGAAACTGACTGCTTTGTATTTCACTAATGACAACATTACTGACATGGACGGTTGTTACTTTTCTATCACCCAAATGAAGAACTGTGATTGGACGTCGGGGTGGGCGGTATAAACGGTATACAGTAGAAACGATTACATTTGGCCAACGGTAGAGATTTTGAATATACCGCTCTACCGCGATAGCGCATGTTGATGGTGTCATCAAGCTGCGCCTGTTTTGGCCGAAAGCATTGCAGCAGCTGCAAACAACATCATCTGCAAATTATGCCAGGCGACAGTAATAGCAAAGAGATGAAGCACTTTTGGAAGATGGAGAAAGCCAAAAACTGTGCTTCCTCCACTTACCTACCATTGGTTCATTAATGCAAAATTCTCTCGCAGCTGCTCTATTCCCATGTTGTTGCAGTATATTAATGACTAACCTGTGGATGGATTATCTCAGTTGTTCTCCTGACTGAAGTTTGGTCCGTTTATAGCATCCTGCCATGCAATTGCATTTGTCCCTAACCACCAGAAACCCTCACGTTAACTTTTATCGAGTGGAAAAAGGTTAGCGGCCATCCTTCAGCTTCACTGTGCTAATGTTATGCTAATGTAGCTGTTTTGGTAGCAATCACGTAGCACATCAATATATACCAGCTAGCCCAACTTCAGTAACACTACAAACGTCACTGCTGTTTAGTTTTCTGTCTTCATTTATGTCGGAAGTGGTAGCAGAGCTGTGCGTTTTAATTTTCTCAGAAATCTCTCAGTCAGAACATGGCATATCATGTTTAGGTGGAAACTAGCGAGCTAACTTCCTGCTAACTTCTAATGCCGTTGAATTTAATACATTCTGTTTTCATGGATGCCTGGATGTTAAACTTAATTGTTACACCTGGTAAAGCAGCAACGCTGATGATTTTATTAAAGATGAAAGAATTTAGACAGTTTGTAACGCTCAGTGTTCATTTGACTTTGGGACCTGAAGCAGACAGAGTTTTGGACCCAGATTACTCCATGAGGCTCCAGACTACGGCAGCCGTAATGCTCCGACAATGCATCAAGCGGTGCGGCTTCGCAGCATACCAAAGTCATACTAAAACATTTTTGACAGATTTCTGCGCCGTGTACCACAGAAAATTGGTTTGAGGTCAGTAAGCACAACCAGAATTCACACATAAGGTGCACTGTCGATTTTTGAGAAAATTAAAGGATTTTAAGTGTGCCTTATAGTGTGTAAAATATGTTATACAGAAGAAACGAATATATCGTGATATATATCGTTCCCGCGCATGCTTCAAATTATACCGTGATATGGATTTTAGGTCATATCACCCAGCCCTAATTGGACGTGAACGTCAAACTTCAGCTTGAAACTCGAATAAAATTATGTAATTAAAACACGCAACCCTGGAGCCTGGGGCTCGCTCGGGCCACTTTGGAGGTGGGATGCCCCCGGCCTCTCGGCCTGGGGCTCGGTCACTCAGGCACGGCTGGCTGCCGGCGGAGCTCACGGGCGCGTCACTGCAACTCCCCCTGGCTTCTGCTCCGAGGCTGCTGAGTGAGCCCTCATCTGGGACTCTCCTCAGCTCTTTCTGGGACAGTGGCGCGGCTGCCCCTCTGTTGGTCTTCCTTGGTCTCTTGTGTTCTGGGGGCCTCTGGATGTCTGGAGTTTTGATCTCCTCCATACCTGCTTCATGCCCTGGAGGACGGGGCTGTGGCCCCCCCACACCCTCTAGCAGATCATTACATGACGGAACCTTTTAAAAAAAAACAAGCGCGTCCATGCTCACAGGTGTACACACGGGTGATCACACCCACAAACTACACCCTTTTTGGCTCCTACCTCAAAGCACACTGTGTTCTGTTGATCTTATGTGCTGCACAATAATGTTTAACATTTAGTATTTACTGTCATATTCCCATATATCATTGTGATGTTGTTTATTCTATTACTCTTGTTCTCTTCTGCTTGCTTTCTTTTTTCTTTCTCAGCAGGTGATCCAGGTGATTGATATATGCATTTTTTTTCTCTGCCCGTTCTGTTGGTTTTTGTTTTTTGCCCTTCTCCCCCGTCCCTCTTCTCAGCTGTTTCTCTTCCCCTCTTTCTTTCTCCCCTTCTTTCCCCCAGTCAAGTCTGTCCCGTATTCAGTAAGTGAAAATAAAATAAACAATAAAAGGTGAATCAAATGGACCATTACGGCAAGGCTGGGATGGTCAGTTTGGTAAAGTAAATCCGTTGGGCATCTTTCTTTGCCTTTAGACAACAATTCTGATGGCAAAAGAGCCAAACGGGACAGGCAAAAAAAACCACAAAAAAAACACGCAACCCACAGCAGCGTGTGAGTATGTGTGTGTTTAAGTTCAGCTTATTGGAGAGGCCCTCCACAACAGTCTCATTTTCTCACGTGACCTTCTTGGTAAAACGAATTGCCCACCCCTGGTTTATACAAACTTTTCAAATTTAAAGCCCTCTAGATTATCACTGGTCAGAAACACTTTAATTCTTATCAGGGCTTTTGTTGTGAAAGAATGTGGAAACTTGTATAAAGATAAAAGATCATTTTCTTTAAATAAAAAGGGCAAATAATGTTTGTGTCATAATATCTGTGACTCTGACAGCAGGTTACAAATTTGTGTTCTCCCAGAAAATAAATGAGAGACAGAGAGAGAGGAACCATGCATGGAGCAGAGCTGTGTGAGGAAGATCTGGTGTCTGATGAAGATGATGGCGATGAAGTTGTGTACAGATTGTTTTAAGACCACGTGACTATCGTAGCCTTTCAAACCGCTACAACCGAGAACTCTACCGTGACCGAGACCTCCGGTTCTTTACCACAGAGCTCTGCATCTCTTCTTCAAACCAGCAACAGTCACATGATCTAATATAACTTATTATTGTATCTCATTCCCTGTTACACACATATGAAAACAACTCCAACAAGGAAGCAGAACTACGAACGTGAACTTCCAGGAGGAAGCAGAACTTAATGCCGCGCTTACCTTCAATACTTCATGTAAAATGTGAACACCTGGAATCACTGCTGATGGAAAATCATTCTTCAGTGTTTGTGAAGCAGCTTAGTGTGAGGCACTGTTCTCCCGCTGCTTTCTCTCACTTCCTGTAAACGACGACTGGAAAACTTCGACGTCTGTGCCTCTCTCTCCTCCCATCTGTCAGCCCGCCCACATCAACGTTACCTTTGGCTCAGGTATGAGTAGGCAGAGTGACGTCGAGTCTCTTTAATCAGTCTCTGCATCTCACAAGTACACTGAATTTAATAAATACTAAATTCATGAACAATAATTGAAAAAAAAAACTATAATCACGATTTTTTTTAGACCTCCAGATGAACAGAACAAACCTTTTGGAATTTACTTGCCTGGATGACTGAGCATGCATTGAGATATACGCAAAATCATCGTCATCAACAATCATGCCCATCATAGTTATGTCAGCACACATTTAATGATGGCACTGAGGCTGTACCCCAGTCCTGTGTATACAGGGAGTAGAGAAGCTTCAGTGTTGACACAATGTCATTGTCATTGATGTCCCTTGTTCTGGTCCAGGTAAGCAGAATAATTCCATTTAAAAATCTAATGTGAAATTCCTTCAGTCCTTGCTGTTTTTTCACTGGTCTCATCTTTTTTAAAAATATTTTTATGTATGAATTTTTTTTTATTATTAATTCTATAACAGTTTAATATTCTTATTTTTAGCTTCAAATGTTATTTTTAGGCCACTTTATTCTATCAAACGCTGCAAACATCACACAAAAATCAGGGTTATTTATCATTAAACAACACACATGTATTTGTACAACACTTTTCAATGTTCTGAGTAAGACATGTAAATAAAAATATTTACATGAAATGAAAGCCAAAACCACGATCAAATGTAATAAAACAGCCCTATGAAAAATACACAAATGTTTATTCAGGTCATAATAACTTTGTGGTTGGAAGCTTTTCTCCTTCAGGCTTCACTCCAAACCAAACTGAGCAACAACCACAACAAGAAAAAAAAATACACGAACTGTTCCTTGATGATCACTTTCATATGTTATTGTAGAATTAATCTGGAAGACTTTACTTGAAAACATTTAATAATATGATATGGATGCATTTCATTAACATCATAAGACCAGTTTATGGTTCCCTTTACTATTTCAATATATTATTTTATTTATTGAAATGTACACATAATGCTCATTTTCACAGGGATCTTTTGACTGTATTAAAATAGCTTTGGTTGCCTTGGTTTTGTTTTCAGACCCTAAATTCATCACCCCTGACAGTCTGTTTTAGCTCCTCTTTAAGCCAGCTTTGTTCTTATTAGCTGTCCTCCACAAACAGAAGGTTTGAACAAAATGTGGGTGGAGGTTCTGTGCTCACAGCCAGAGCACCATGTTAGGCTATCCCCTCTCATCATCACATCTTCACATTAAATAGGAAGAAAAAAAGACAGAGTCCTGCAGCAGATGGTCAGACCCACACAGAGTCCTGATCTCAGCATCATGTTGGAGTGAGCCTGTGAACATATGAAGAGACAGAAGAAAGACAACAGCAGAAAATACCTGCCAATACACTGGTTTTAAAAAGATTGTCCTCTTTTAAGTGGAAAGGATGTTCACCAAAGAAAACTTATTCAGGCTTTGTTTTTTAAAAGAAAAACATCTTTTGCCTAATTCTGTTGCACACTGTTCTCCTTAAATTGCTGGCTGTCTGAGTGGTGTCCCAGAAACGATGTGGGCTTCATAGATAATTGGCAAACCTTCTGGAGGAAACCTGGTCTTGTTAGGAGAGACGGCATCCATCCCACTTTGGATGGAGCAGCTCTCATTTCTAGAAATATGGACAAATTTATTAAACCCCCCAAAATATGACTATCCAAAAATCACAAAGAAAGAACAATACAGTATCCTCAACAGCACCAAAGAGAATAACAGTGACATGTAAATTATTACACATTAGGTCTTTCTTAGAGTAAGTAAATAAGTAAGTAAGAAAAAAATATTTATATAGTGCTTTTCACAGATAAAAATCACAAAGTGCTTTACAATTCAAGCAATGAAAATAGAACATATAACAACATAAAACAAAAAAATTACAACAAAAAAACAACAAATTACTTGAAAGCTTGTCTATATAAAAATGTCTTCAGCTGCTTTTTAAAAGAATCAGTGAAGTCTGTTCAGCTTGAAAACAGTGGAAGAGAATTCCACAACCGTGGTGCCACTGCCTGAAAGGCCCAATCACCACGAGTTTTAAATCGAGTGTGTGGGGCCACCAGCAGTCTCTGACCTGATGACCTTAAAACTCAGGAAGATGAATGAAGTTTCAGCAGGTCAGATATGTACTGGGGAGTTTAGGGCCCTAACGGTTAAAGGTTAAAAGTTTCTGTTAGTACATGAATGAATAATTGACGAACAAATTGACTGACTCTGCCTTACAGAAACCTGGTTGCAGCAGGATGATTATGTTACTTTAAATGAATCAACACCCCCGAGTCATTCTAACGAAGCACAGGCCGAGGGGGCGGTGTGGCAGCAATTTTTCACACCAGCCTATTAATTAACGAAAGATCAAGACAGACTTAAAACTCAAGAGTATTTAAAAGTAGAATGGGAGGCAGAGCCTTCAGTTTTCAGGCCCCTCTTCTGTGGAACCAGCTTCCAGTTTGGATTCAGGAGACAGACACCATCTCTACTTTCAAGATTAGGCTTCAAACTTTCTTTTTTGCTAAAGCATATAGTTAGGGCTGGACCAGGTGACCCTGAATGCTCCCTTAGTTATGCTGCAATAGACGCAGGCTGCCGGGGATTCCCATGATGCATTGAGTTTTTCTTCTTCAGTCACCTTTCTCACTCACTGTGTGTTAATAGACTTCTCTGCATTGCATCATACCTGTTATTAATCTCTGGCTCTCTTCCACAGCATGTAATTTTGTCCTGTCTTCTTTCTCTCACTCCAACCGGTTGCAGCAGATGGCCCCGCCCCTCCCTGAGCCTGGTTCTGTCGGAGGTTTCTTCCTGTTAAAAGGGAGTTTTTCCTTCCCACTGTCACCAAAGTGCTGCTCATAGGGGGTCATATGATTGTTGGGTTTTTCTCTGTATGTATTATTGGGTGGCTGTAGCTCAGGTGGTAGAGCAGGTCATCTACTGATCGGAAGGTGGTGGTTCGATTCCCGGCTTCCCCTAGTCTGCATGCCAAATATCCTTGGGCAAGATACTAACCTGAAATTGCTCTCCGATGCATTCATCGGAGTGTGAATGTCAGTTGTGCTTGTGCAAATGGGTGTGAATGGGTGAATGCACAAGTTGTGTAAAAGTGCTTTGAGTGCTCAGAAGAGTGGAAAAGCGCTATATAAGAACTAGTCCATTTACCATTGTACGATCTACTGTACATTATAAAGCGCCTTGAGGCAACTGTTGTTGTGATTTGGCGCTATATAAGTCAAATTGAATTGAATATATATAGTTATATATAGCTTTTATAACACAGAATATAGTTTGTAGGTCTACCTTACAATATAAAGCTCCTTGGGGCAACTGTTGTGATTTCGAGCTTGTGGCGGGGTGTGGTCTGTGGCATGGCTGCGAGGGAGGCAGACACACCTGAGCGACATGAGCAGTCATGCCTCAATGGCTTAAAAGTAGAATGAACTGGGTCCTGTTTTTGTGGTGTGTGTAAAAGCTGCAGGCAAGTGTTCGAAACGACCACCGAAATAAAAGAAAAAAGTCTGAAAATAAAAGAATGTGGTCGGGTCTACCCTGCATCTTCTACAGCGCTGTATAAATAAAATTGAATTGATGTGAATTATTGTACATCAGTAACACTGAGACATTATGTCTGATGTTTAACAGGTACAGTCAGTGATCATTCACCGATTTACTGTCGTTTAACATCAAAGTGCTGTTCATACTACAATCATGTACTGTATTTAAAATGAATTCATAAGATACATTTTTGACTGTCAAAATTTATTTTTGATTAAGAACACAATATACATACAAACATTTTCAAAGTAAAAACTTATTAAAGCTCCGGGTCCTGACAACATTCCTGGTCGTGTACTGAGAGACTGTGCAGTGGAACTCACTGATGTCTTCACAGACATCTTCAACATATCACTCATCCAGGCTGTCGTCCCCACATGTTTTAAAGCCACCACAATCATTCCGGTTCCAAAAAAGTCATCTCCCTCCTGCTTTAATGACTACCGTCCTGTTGCACTTACTCCCATCCTGATGAAGTGCTTCGAACGACTAGTCATGCAACACATCAAGACTGTCCTGCCCCCCTCCCTGGATCCCTTCCAGTTTGCCTATCAGCCCAACCGCTCAACCGATGATGCCATCTCCACTGCACTCCACTCGGCACTCACACACCTGGACAAAAATGACTCATATGTTCGAATGCTGTTCATAGATTTCAGTTCAGCATTCAACACCATAATCCCCCAACAGCTCATTCAAAAACTGGTCCAGCTGGGGCTCAACACCTCACTGTGCAACTGGCTGTTGGATTTCCTCACCGGAAGACCTCAAGCAGTACGGGTTGGCAGTAATACATCCAGCACCATCATTTTAAACACGGGGGCCCCGCAGGGATGTGTGCTGAGCCCCCTCCTCTTCACTCTGCTGACCCATGACTGCACTCCATCATACAGCTCCAACCTCTTCATCAAGTTTGCGGACGACACAACGGTGGTGGGTCTCATTAGCAACAGGGATGAGACCGACTACAGAAGTGAGGTGAGACGCCTGGCCACGTGGTGTGCTGACAACAATCTCTCTCTGAATGTGGAGAAGACGAAGGAGATTGTTGTGGACTTCAGGAGAATGCACACCCAACATGCTCCTCTGACCATTGACGGAGCGTCTGTGGAGAGAGTGAGCAACACCAAGTTCTTGGGTGTGCACATCACAGAGGATCTCTCCTGGACGTACAACACCACAGCACTGGCCAAGAAATCACAGCAGCGTCTCTTCTTTCTCCGCAAACTAAGAAGAGCAGGAGCACCAGCCCCCATCATGTACACTTTCTACAGAGGCACCATCGAGAGCATCCTGTCGAGCTGCATCACTGTGTGGTTTGGAGCCTGCAATGCGTCCTGTCATAGAACCCTCCAACGCATAGTGAGAGCTGCAGAGAGGATCATTGGTGTCTCTCTCCCCTCCCTCCAGGACATTTACAGCACCCGTCTCACTAAAAAAGCCCTTTGCATAGCGGCTGATCCCACACACCCAATGCAAAGCTTCTTCAAGCTGCTGCCGTCGGGGAGGAGACTGCGGAGTCTCCAGGCCAGGACCAGCAGGCTGAAGGACAGCTTCATCCATCAGGCTGTCAGGAAGCTTAACTCCCTCCCGATTCTGCCCCCTCTCCCCTCTCTCCTCCACGGTCTCACTGAACTCTGTCACACACACACAAACACACACACTCTCTGACTCACTCACTGGCCTGCACCAGTTACCAGTCACTTTGTGGAGCATTGGACTGCCATTACCTCATAAGACTTTGTTGTTATACTATCTCTTACCATACACTACTAAATCTCCATTTGCACTATTTGCCATTTGCACTACTCTGCCTGGTTTACACTCAATGTCACTTACCCATTATATTGTATATTATATAGCTTTCTTGTTATATGTAAAATTGTATTTATTTAAATTTTTACTTTTTAATTATTTTACTTGCATTTTTTAATCACTTTTATATTTAAATATATTTAAATGTTCATTTGCTATTTATCTAGGGATTGAAGAGTAACGCAATTTCTATTCTCCGTATGTCCTGTACATGTGGAAGAATCGACAAATAAAGCTGACTTTGACTTTGACTTTGACTTATTATAGAAAAATAGTTCCTTACCTTTGGATCACAAGCTCGTGTCTGACAACTTCTTCACCAGATCACACTGCAAAAATGGCTAGTCTATATTTAGGAAAGAAATACTACATTTGATACAAAAAGCACTGAAAACAAGTGAAATTATCTGTCCATGCAGCAAGTTTATTTTACTTAATAAGAAATCTTGAAATAAGATTTTTTAATCCAGAAATAAAAGAACACATTCGAGAATTGAAGAGGGTTAAAATAAGCTTTAAAAAGCTCAATTTAAGATAAAATTACTTGATATCAAGTCCCAAAAGTAAGTTAAATATGCTAAATTACAGTCTTTTTTTATGTTTTGAATTCTTACTTGCAGCAAATGAATGCACTGCAACAAGAAAAATAGTTCTAATACTATGAAAAACTACTCAATATTAGTGAAGTATGATTAATTTGTTTCTTGATTCAGGTTGGCTTATCTTAAAATAGAGCCGAATCGATATTAAATCCAGGCAAAAAAAACCTTAAAACAGACCTTTTTCCTAGAATACTCCTTGGCTTCTACTGAAATCACAACCAGGACAAGAGTGATATATGTCAACATTTATTTCTCTCATGAGAACAAAATCCTTTTTTTAAACAATATAGGGCTGCTGCAGAATCCCTAAAAGTCTAAATCAACCCTTTAAAAGGCCTAAACAGAGAAAAGAAATTACATTTTTGGCCTTAAACTTTTGTGACAGTCACATAGTCTCACAATGTTGTAAATAATGGCATTACTGACTTAAAACTTTACATGCCTCAGGTAAAGTGTCACTAAGAAAAAAAAACAACAACTTTCATTTGTAAAGCATTATAAGTAAAGCCGTTTCTCAGGACATTGCTAGGCAAATTAGGAACAAAGTTGTACAAACGTACTACAAAACTAAACAAACTGCAAATGACCTGATAAAATCCTGCTTGGTATTCACCTGTTTTTCAAAGAACGACTTCCACTCAGCTATTGCTTTCTTATATGCACTAGTGGCATCTTGATCATGGATGGCATCAGTGATTACCTCAGTTTGTATGACAGAGAGGACCGTTGCAACACATTTTGGGTATGTTAAGTGCAAGGTGTAGTAATATGCCATCAACACCAACATTCCTTCCCAGAAATCCTCCAAGGGGAGAGTGGTCACTGGTATGTTTCCTACAGCAACAATGCTGGTTGTTCCATCAAAAAGCAGCACTGGGGAGGAGAGAGGCCGCTTCTCCAGGTATAGCATTGCATCTTCACCCGGCTAGAAAAGCACAAAAAAAGGACAAATTCTACAAGATTTTAAATGAAAGGGTTGCTGTGCATCCAAACAGCTTAAGACACAAAAAGCAATATCAACAGTTTAGAATGCTCCAACTGATTTACTGTTAGAATAGAAGAAATAAATATAAAATATCTGACTTACATGAATATGAAATTTTGGAAATGTACACAGCAAAATCTCCAGTGTTAAATTAACACTGGAGATTTTGCTGTGTAATATTGGAAAACTGATTAGGAGTTGGGAGGGTGACCTCCAGTGTCATTGTGATGATCATGCCTGGAGTGAGTGCATACAATTTGTGCATTCTTTATTTCTTTGTAACAGATTTAAAGAAACACAATATAAAATTTTACATAGACAGTATAGAGCGCCTATTTTTCTGAATAAAATTGATCCGAGCAGGTCTGCACAATGTATTAAATGTGAATCTGCGGCGGGGTCCTACTTGCACTGTCTTTGGACTTGCTTAAAAATCTCAAAATTCTGGCTCTGTGTAACTAAAGAATTAAAAGGTATATTTAAAAGCAGAATACAAAAAGATCCAGCTCAGTATTTATTGGGGCTGCCAATTCTGAACAAATTTCCAGATAAAAACAAATATATACTATTATGTAAATTATTGTTTTTGGCAAGAAAATGTATTCTTTTCAATTGAATTAATGAAAACCCACCAACAATAACTCAGTGGTATAAAGAAATCTTTAGAGTTTTACCAATGGAAAGACTGAGTGCAAAATTAAGTGCCAATGAAGACATTTTTTTGGATATATGGCGCCCGCTATTGGATTACTTACCTGGGCCCTGTTTCAGGAAGCCGGTTTGGAAAACTCAGAGTGAAAAACGACACTCACGGTTGAGTAACCCCGAACTGTCCAACTCGGAATATTCCGTTTCAGAAAGGCTGATAACAATTAGTTCAGTCAACGCGGAGTTGCTTTAACCCCAAGTGAAGCGCGCGGACGAGGATACATAAAGCCCTGATAAGCGGAGCACAGATTAAGCGAGTCACCATGGAGACGGAGGGAAAGAAGGCGCGGTCAATGTATTTCACAGCGCTTGAGGCCGAAATTCTGATGGCAGCATATGCCGATAACACGCAAATTCCGCGGAAAAAAGTAACACAGCCACAGCTGCAAAAGCATGCATGGCAAAACATAGCCGACAGAGTCAATGCGTGAGTGTTAATTTAAACATTGATCTAGGGATTTCCACCCATTTAACACGTTATTTTATCATATGTTATTTTATTTGTTATTTTATACATTTTACTTTGTGATGTGATGTGAGCGCAGGTGCAACCCAACAGGCCCCAAACGTTCCTGGCAGCAAGTAAAAATGAAATATAAAAATATAGTCCAAACAGGTAAGGTGTAATTGTATTATGAGCCATAGTGCTTGGTCTGTTTGTCCCATGTAAATCAATTGCAGTTAGAGGCTACATTAATTTTCCTTCTGTAAGCACTTATTGAAATTATCTGAGCACATTACAAGTACATATTTGCTTACTCTGTATGCTCAAATGTGGCCCGTTATAGCCAACAGAAAAAAAGCGGAGGCCCGAAAAACAGGTGGGGGTCCTCCACCACCACCACTCACAGAGGCTGAGCAGTTGGCCCTCAGCCAAAACAGTGGGCGCCCTGTGGCCGAAGGCATCTCTGCGGGGACATCCTCTGAGGCAATAACCCCGCAAGACACAAGTGCCTACATAAGGGGTAAATTCAAAATAATACATGATGTGCATACATCCTTTCTTCACAGTCACCTTTGCAGTGCTACTCATTCATTTGATAAACTCTTTACCATAATGAATTATTTTGTAGTGAAGTTATTTTCCGACTGATTTTGCCTTCCCTCAGTCTTGGTTGTCTTTGAGAGCATAATGACAATGAAGTGTAAGGTGATTGGTATGTTTGTTAATTGCCATTTGGTCCCTTGTAAGTTATAAGTGACCTGTATAAACCTCATATTCTATCAGTTGATGGTGATGGTGTACTGCATCTGGTGCAGCCTCCTGTTGAGCCAGACCAACATGCAGTTGTGAGTAATACTCCACAGATTATATGAGTTTACAGTAGAACAGCAATGTTGTCTATTTCTTTACTACAGGAAAATAATGAAGAAACATTGACAGCTGTTACAGAGGAGGAAGCAACAGAGACACTTTATGAGGTTTACATCTTTTAATACTTTGTGTACAGGAAATACAGGCGACCAATAAAGCCAGTTGAACAAAAAATCTGTTTATTCTTCTTTCAACATGTTGAGGTGATGGGTCAAAAGAAATGATTGTGACATATGGTGTCTCTGACTGCTCTTCTATCTTGTATGTCCGTGGGAGGGTCAGGATGTTCATGGTTTGGATCACTGCTGATGTTTGGTTCAGAAGGACAGTGTTCTCCTCTAATTGTGGCAATGTTGTGAAGAATCACACATGCCACAATAATGTCACATGCCCTTTCTGGGGTGACCCTGAGTCTTTGCAGGCACTGGAACCGGGCCTTAAGCATTCCGATAGTCATTTCAATTCTGGCTCTTGTCCTGCAATTAGCCAGATTATATCGCTGCTGTGGGCCCGGTTCAGGGTCAGGGTAAGGGGTAAGCAAATAGGGTAAACATGGATACCCCCTATCACCAAGCAAGTAGCCAGTGAACTCTCCTAAGACAGAAGGATACACTTCAGTTCAAATGTCCCTGAAGCAATTGGTCTTTATATATTTTAAAGTATTCTCAACTCACCATGTCCAAATTTTGTGCTCAGTGTACATTCACGGAATATTTGTGAGTCATGGACAGAGCCTGGCCACTTGGCTTCCACATTTGTGATAATGTTGGCAGCATCATATATGATCTTCACAGTGCAGAGAACACAAATTAGCATCCATTACTATAATGAAATAATTTGTTAGTTTGACATGCTACAGGGAACTATGTACCTGTACATTAATGCTGTGGAAAGACTTCCTGTTCACATAGTCTCCTTCATTTACTGAAGGAGCAATGATTGGAATGTGAGTGCCATCTGTACAGCCAATCACGCCTGGGAACCCTGAAAATAAATGTGCAATTTAAGTAGTAGTCCAAGTATCACCACATCATACATTAAGTTTTGGTCATCCTGATACCTGCAATTTTGTGGCATCCCTCTTTGATAAATCTTGTGGGTCTATGACCGGGGAACACCACAGACGAGTACAGGAGACGTTTCAGTGCAACTGTAACATTCCTGACTGCCCGACAGACGGTAGCCTTGGAAACGTGCTCAGCGTCACCAATATTATACAGAAAGCTCCCGTTTGCAAGAAACCGAAGTGCAATACAAATAATATGCAATGAACTGAGAGCATGTCCGCGATGTGTCACATGCGTAATATATGGCCTGAGGATGTTATCCAAATAAATTATAGATTGTGCTGAGAAACGGTAACGTTCGCACAGAAAATCATCAGGAAATGATAAAATGTCCAAACGCGCTCTGATCACTCTCTCCCGGCGGAGAGCTCTGCGGAGAATTTGGGCTTCACGATCTACTGGCTCTTCAAGGAAGTGGCACGCCATGTCCGACACTTCCTACTGTCAGGTTTCCGACAAAGGGGCGGAGACAGTCAGGGTTAGTTGTAGTAAACCTGCTAGGGGGCAGGTTAGCTTCACGGAGTGTGTCGTCATAGTGACTCACTCAGGCTGCAGCTGAACTCGCTTTGTGAAACCGAAAACCCAGAGTTTTCGTTAACTCAGGGTATACTTACTCAGTTTTTCCACTAAACCGGCTTCCTGAAACAGGGCCCTGATGATCTGAAGAAAACCATAGTGAGAGGGGCAGCCCCACTCCAATGGCGGGTTGAGTTTGTCAGGACAAATGTGTAAATGACTGGTAGACCAAATTATATATACTGTATTAGTTTTTCGTCTACATGTCTCAGACTGCTTATTGTGTTTGTTTGTTTTTGTCTTTTGTTTTTTTTGTCTTGTTTTTTGTTTGTTTGTTTGTTTGTTTGTTTTTTTTGGGGGGGGGGGGTTTGTATAAAGGAAAAAAGTAAATAAAAATATGATGATTAGAAATGCATGCCATGAAAGAGTTTGGGTCTTAGGAGGTTAAATCTGGCACTCTCCAACATTTGACCCTAAAGAAGCTTCTTGGATGAGAGGTGAAACGTCTTCAAGCAACTTAAAGAAGACCAGGCGCTTTTCTTTCCAAGCTCCTAGTCCCTCCTATTTCACATTCCCTAATCACCTCAGTATGTAGTTAAGCTCTGTGTTTGTCCCTGCCAATTGTTGCATCCTCCGTGTTAGTTGTGTGTGTATCACTTGTCTTCTATCATCAGGTTATGTCATTCCATGCCATGCATTGCCAGTCTAGTTAAACCCTCCTAGTTTGAGTTCTGGGCCCTGTTTCAGGAAGCCAGTTTAGAAAACTCAGAGTGAAAAATGATACGCAGGGTTGAGTAACCCCGAACTGTCCAACTCGGAATATTCGGTTTCAGAAAGGCTGATAACAAGTAGTTCAATCAACGCGGAGTTGCTTTAACCCCAAGTGAAGCGCGCGCACGAGGATACATTAAGCCCTGATTAGTGGAGCACAGATTAAGCGAGTCACCATGGAGACGGAGGGAAAGAAGGCGCGGTCAATGTATTTTACAGCGCTTGACGCCGAAATTCTGATGGCAGCATATGCCGATAACATGCAAATTTTGCAGAAAAAAAGTAACACAGCCTCAGCTGCAAAAGAAAGGGAGCATGCATGGCAAAACATAGCCGACAGAGTCAATGCGTGAGTGTTAATTTAAACATTGATCTAGGGATTTCCACCCATTTAACACGTTATTTTATCATATGTTATTTTATTTGTTATTTTATACATTTTATTTTGTGATGTGATGTGAGCGCAGGTGCAACCCAACAGGCCGCAAACGTTCCTGGCAGCAAGTAAAAATGAAATATAAAAATATAGTCCAAACAGGTAAGGTGTAATTGTATTATGAGCCATAGTGCTTGGTCTGTTTGTCCCATGTAAATCAATTGCAGTTAGAGGCTACATTAATTTTCTTTCTGTAAGCACTTATTGAAATTATCTGAGCACATTACAAGTACATATTTGCTTACTCTGTATGCTCAAATGTGGCCCGTTATAGCCAACAGAAAAAAAGCGGAGGCCCGAAAAACAGGTGGGGGTCCTCCACCACCACCACTCACAGAGGCTGAGCAGTTGGCCCTCAGCCAAAACAGTGGGCGCCCTGTGGCCGAAGGCATCTCTGCGGGGACATCCTCTGAGTCAATAACCCCGCAAGACACAAGTGCCTACATAGGGGGTAAATTCAAAATAATACATGATGTGCATACATCCTTTCTTCACAGTCACCTTCGCAGTGCTGCTCATTCATTTGATAAACTCTTTACCATAATGGATTATTTTGTAGTGAAGTTATTTTCCTACTGATTTTGCCTTCCCTCAGTCTTGGTTGTCTTTGAGAGCATAATGACAATGAAGTGTAAGGTGATTGGTATGTTTGTTAATTGCCATTTGGTCCCTTGTAAGTTATAAGTGACCTGTATAAACCTCATATTCTATCAGTTGATGGTGATGGTGTACTGCATCTGGTGCAGCCTCCTGTTGAGCCAGACCAACATGCAGTTGTGAGTAATACTCCACAGATTATATGAGTTTACAGTAGAACAGCAATGTTGTTTATTTCTTTACTACAGGAAAATAATGAAGAAACATTGACAGCTGTTACAGAGGAGGAAGCAACAGAGACACTTTATGAGGTTTACATCTTTTAATACTTTGTGTACAGGAAATACAGGCGACCAATAAAGCCAGTTGAACAAAAAATCTGTTTATTCTTCTTTCAACATGTTGAGGTGATGGGTCAAAAGAAATGATTGTGACATATGGTGTCTCTGACTGCTCTTCCATCTTGTATGTCCGTGGGAGGGTCAGGATGTTCATGGTTTGGATCACTGCTGATGTCTGGTTCAGAAGGACAGTGTTCTCCTCTAATTGTGGCAATGTTGTGAAGAATCACACATGCCACAATAATGTCACATGCCCTTTCTGGGGTGACCCTGAGTCCTTGCAGGCACTGGAACCGCGCCTTAAGCATTCCGATAGTCATTTCAATTCTGGCTCTTGTCCTGCAATTAGCCAGATTATATCGCTGCTGTGGGCCCGGTTCAGGGTCAGGGTAAGGGGTAAGCAAATAGGGTAAACATGGATACCCCCTATCACCAAGCAAGTAGCCAGTGAACTCTCCTAAGACAGAAGGATACACTTCAGTTCAAATGTCCCTGAAGCAATTGGTCTTTATATATTTTAAAGTATTCTCAACTCACCATGTCCAAATTTTGTGCTCAGTGTACATTCACGGAATATTTGTGAGTCATGGACAGAGCCTGGCCGCTTGGCTTCCACATTTGTGATAATGTTGGCAGCATCATATATGATCTTCACAGTGCAGAGAACACAAATTAGCATCCATTACTATAATGAAATAATTTGTTAGTTTGAAATGCTACAGGGAACTATGTACCTGTACATTAATGCTGTGGGAAGACTTCCTGTTCACATAGTCTCCTTCATTTACTGAAGGAGCAATGATTGGAATGTGAGTGCCATCTGTACAGCCAATCACGCCTGGGAACCCTGAAAATAAATGTAAAATTTAAGTAGTAGTTCAAGTATCACCACATCATAAATTAAGTTTTGTTCATCCTGATACCTGCAATTTTGTGGCATCCCTCTTTGATGAATCTTGTGGGTCTATGACCGGGGAACACCACAAACGAGTACAGGAGACGTTTCAGTGCAACTGTAACATTCCTGACTGCCCGACAGACGGTAGCCTTGGAAACGTGCTCAGCGTCACCAATATTATACAGAAAGCTCCCGTTTGCAAAAAACCGAAGTGCAATACAAATAATATGTACAGAACTGAGAGCATGTCCGCGATGTGTCACATGCGTAATATATGGCCTGAGGATGTTATCCAAATAACTTATAGATTGTGCTGAGAAACGGTAACGTTCACACAGAAAATCATCAGGAAATGATAAAATGTCCAAACGCGCTCTAATCACTCTCTCCCGGCGGAGAGCTCTGCGGAGAATTTGGGCTTCACGATCTACTGGCTCTTCAAGGAAGGGACACGCCATGTCCGACACTTCCTACTGTCAGGTTTCCGACAAAGAGGCGGAGACAGTCAGGGTTAGTTGTAGTAAACCTGCTAGGGGGCAGGTTAGCTTCACGGCGTGTGTCGTCATAGTGACTCACTCAGGCTTCAGCTGAACTCGCTTTGTGAAACCGAAAACCCAGAGTTTTCGTTAACTCAGGGTATACTTACTCAGTTTTTCCACTAAACCGGCTTCCTGAAACAGGGCCCTGTTCTTTGTATTGCCAGCAAATAAACCTGCCTACTTAAGTTAATGTTTTGTCTCGGAGTCCTGCACTTGGGTCCAGCCACTTCCAGTCACACAGCTGATCGTGACACCTTCATTCACTGATTTCAAACAACTTTTCGAATCTTCCAGTTCTGTCCTGTACGCTATATAAGCTGATTTATATAAGCTGAAATTGAAAAATTGAAATTGAAAATTTTCTTTCTAATCTTGTTTTTGACATTTAATATCATGTACATGAAATCATTCATCCATCTGTCTGGTTGAGCCACGTTCTTGGTAATGTAGGAATCTCCTTTTGACCAGGAATACATGGAAAATTAAATATGATACTTCTCCATTTTGGGGGTGAAATGTAACTCACTAAACTGTTTTCATGTACTTCATGTGAGCATTTTCATTGTAGATGAATATATACTTTTACTTTATTACACAGCAGAGGCAAATATGTCATATTTACTCACTACAATGACCTAACACCTTCACTGTGTTTAACATTGTTAAAGATTAAATAAGTGCTTCTTAAACATTGTTGTTTCAATGCATATTTTATTCTAACTTCAAATCACCAGACAGCCTAATGTGTGTGTTTTGGCACTCTGGGAGGAAGCTGGAGTAACCTGAAAACCCATACAAGGAGTACGTCCCACCTCCACACAGAAAAGCCTGAGTTAGAGTCAACCAGTAGAACTGAACCAGGAATCTTTTTACCATTGAACCACCAACCATGCTGCCAAATACATGCTGGTATAGTTTTTAATGAAACAGTCCTCTATTGAACAATGGACCCTGTGCTCCAGCTGAACCGTAAGACTTACTTAGAAAACACACACATTCATGTGCACACACACACACACCAACGTGTGTCCCCAAAAATTCCTAACACACTTCTACGGATCTGGATTTTTGTGCATCCATAGAACCAGCACATACACAGTATCTTTAATGTAATATACATTTGCTACAACTGAGTGGAAGGTGAGAGGAAAGAGATAGATATCAGATCAATATCAGATATAAACACGTGGTGAACCGAAGGCAGTGGCAGCATAACTAAGTGATGTTAGGGGTCACCACCCATCACTACAAGCTTATTTAAAAAGGGAAATTTTAAGCCAAATGTCTCTTATGTTCTGGGCTCTGCTCAGCTGTTCCACACAGCTTCCAGGTTTGTTGTGTAACTAAGTGTCTCCTATCAATCAGACAATTTTATTATCATTGGTGGTAATTACATTTTGGTCTTTGGCATCAACCAAGCTGAAAATGTTGCATTAAAATCTGTCCTAAACAACTGTTTCTATCTGTAAATGCAGAGGAAAAACAGAAATCAAACCAAGTGCTAATAGGTGAGGGTAGGGACGTAGCTCAACCGGTAACTCAAGAGTTTCACTTTAAGTGGTAAATGTCCTGTATTTGTATAGCACTTTACTCAGTCCCTATGGACGCCAATGCGCTTCACACTACATTCAGTCATTCACACACTGGTGATGGCAGCTACATTGTAGCCACAGCTGCCCTGGGGCGCACTGACATACAAGGCTGCCGGACACTGGCCACCATACCTTCTGATCACCACCAGTAGGCAACGGGTGATGTGTATTGCCCAAGGACGCAACGACTGAGACTGTTGGAGCCTCGAACCGGCAACCTTCCGATTACAAGACGAACTGCAAACACTTGAGCCACGATCGCCCGTAAAGCTCAGCTCTCTCTTCACTACGATAGACAATATAGCCTCTGGATCGCTGCAGTCACAGCACCGATCCATCTGCATCGTTCATAATAGAATCTTATGTGTCTTTGTTTGTTGTTGTTTCTCTTTTTGTGAAAGATGCTGGAAGCCAAATTTCCCCCGGAGACAATAAAGACTGAACAGCTCTTCAGAGGTGATTATTCTAGTTTTTAAAATTAAGAAAACATTTTAAAATGACCGTCTTACAGTAAACAGACATCACTGTTGTAGCTATTTGTACAGCAGCTTTGACAAACAAGGCAGTGATTGGTTTAAAGTTCTTTATATCAGATAAAAGAATATTTTGAAAATAATTAGTAAAAAAGCAAAAAAACAAACACATACATGACAGTATCAAATTCTCAAATGTTTATCCAATTAAAAAATTCTCATTGATTAAAATATGACAAACAGACGTGTTGTAATCCTCAGTAACGTCAAACCTTCACCCAGTTGGTCCTGAAACTTTTCTCCTCCAGACGGAGCAACGACCACAAGAAGAGGGAAAAGATCATGTTCAATATGAGCATCAAACAACAATATTTATATGAAGTATGAAGAATATGAACGAAGAAAAGCACAACAGGAACTCTGTAAAGTCTGTCACACACTGTACTGCTAGAAAAAACTGAATGTGCTGCTATGACAGAAGATATAGGAACTCACTGTAAAATCATCTCTCCGTGCTTCAGGATGCAGTCATTCTACATATGAGTAACAAAAAACAAACAAAACCACTAAAACAAATTCATTTCTTTTTACATTTCCTCTCATCGTCCACACAGCCACAGATACCAACATTGTCACATTAATAAAGAAAACATGTGGATAAATCTGATCATATTTTTAGCCCCATGTCACCAGTGAAAATATAATAATTTATCAGAGTTGATCAGTTCATGCAGCAAGCACCAAATCAAAGCCATGCTGTGTAGATTCACACAGATGTTGCTTTGCTCGCTGTCTGGATCAGGTGTGTGCAGGTAAAAGGGAAACATCATGGAGGCTCTGTGCAGGTTCACAGCTGCAACTCTGGAGTTTGAGGTTTAGAATCTCACGAATGTTAAAGTACAGATTCTGATCCATCGCCAGGACTAAGAGTGACGCATCTATCCTGCAGCAGGACAACGAGCCCGAACAGAGAGTCAGAGACATAAAGAGTCCTGCAGCAGATGGTCAGACCCACAGACCTGATCTCAGCATCACGTTGATGTCAGTCTGAGAACACAGGAAGAGACGGAATAAAGAGGACAGAATCCAGGAGAACCAGGAAGAAGCTTCTAACAAACTACCCGTCTGTATGTACTTCCTTTAAAAACAAAACAATTTTTATAAGTAAAGTGCGCTCACACCAGATGGTGACTGATTAAGAATATATATAAAGATATTACTTTTGAAATCATTAAGTATTTGCAGTACTGTAACATCAGACATTCAGTCTGTACATTTAACAGTTACACTGATCATTCACTGATTTCCTTTCATCATTTTACTCAAACTCGTGGTAGAATTTTAAAGTTTAATCTCAAATCTGCTCCTAGATTACAAACCCTCCATGTTTCAAACTGAAGTCTCATCACTCTGAGTTCATACTACAGTCATGTACTGACTTTAAAATAAATGCGTGTTTTTAAGAACAGTGCATATATAAAGTTTTGACAGTAAAACATTAATGGAATAAATTACACCATTTAGTTTCTCACCTTTGGATCTCGAGCTCGTGTCTGACAACTTCTGCACCAGATCATTCCTGTTCATTTTCCTAAAAACCTCCTTGGTCACCTCCACAGTATGTTGGGTGTAGGCCCCGAACATCAGATCCACCAGGTCACAGATGTTGGCATCCTCCAGTTCGCTCTTTGGGATGGGTTTGAGCTCCACCAAAAGCCACTTGAACTTTTTAAGGTCCTTCTTTTCCACATGTTCTAATATTTCCATAATCCGCTCTCTGTCTGATTGGACTGTTAACACCTGGGAACAAACAAAGTGATTTAATAATAACCTTCTTAGAGGATAACTGATAAGTAAACAAAACCATCACACGTGATCATTTTTAATAACAGGTATAAGTATTGAATTAAGTGAAGCTGTGGTGTGAGGACAGAATCATTTGGTTCTACTTACTTTCTGCATCTGTGCAGACAGATGTTTGTCCACAGTGTTTTCCTCTGAGAAAGGACATAAAAATGAGATTATCTTTACTTGTAAAGTTTTGTAATAAAATAAATACATGATACATAATAAATGAAACAACTTTTCTCTGTAGGGCTTAAAATCTGGGACGCTCCACCAGTCGCTTCAAGAAACTGAAGAAGCTTCTCGGATGAAACGTCTTCAAGAAACTGAAAGACGTCCAGATGCTTTTCTTTCAGAGCTCCTTAGAACACCTGCTGACACTTCCAGTTTCCTGAACATCGTCCCCATTAAGGATAAAACTCTATCCCACCTGTCTTCAGTCAAGTCAGGGACACCAGTTCAGTGCTGCAAACAATAGATATCTGAGAATATCTCAAACTGATCGTCCTCATGTCCACAGAGCCAGCAGCTTCATACAGAAAATGGCACTATGTGGTTCAGTTCTATATTTGGTATTTTACCACAAGTTCTGTTGAATTCTTTAACATCTAAAAACATTCGTTAACTGGTGCTAAAAACTGGTGGTAAAATAGAACTGACTCGATTTATGCATTTTGACAGTCCAGTCAAAAGAAAAGAAAAAAAAAGTAAAGAAAGTCACTGATTCAATAAGCTGAATATTTTTACTTTAAAACACTGAAATATGAAAACAAATCTGTTTAATTTTACTGTGTTTGTACAACCTGAATGTGTTCATTTATCAACGTCTGTCCAAAATAAATCAGAGGAAACAAATTCTTTCATTTATAAATGATAATAAAGTTTATATTATGCAGTTCTTGTTGTGAGTTTCTCTGATTTAATTCTTTAAATTAATTTTTACTGTAAGGTGTAATATCATATTTAATAATAATAATGGATTGCATTTATATAGCGTTTTTCTAGGCACCCAAAGCGCTTTACAATGCCACTATTCATTCACTCTCACATTCACACACTGGTGGAGGCAGCTACAGTTGTAGCCACAGCTGCCCTGGGGCAGACTGACAGAAGCGAGGCTGCCATATCGCGCCATCGCCCCCTCTGGCCAACACCAGTAGGTGGTAGGTGAAGTTTCTTGCCCAAGGACACAACGACCAGGACAGAGAGCTCGGGGATCGAACAGGCTACAGGTTACAGATATGCTTCCCAACGCTTCCCTGAGCCACGGTCGCCCCAAATTAAAATAGGGGCGATTAAAATAGTGTGGAAGTACTTTAAAATCCTTCCACACACAGTTAAGAATAATCACACCATATCTGATGTATGGATTTGTCTATTAATTTATGCAGCTTATGATTATCGTACAGCTGTCCTTCTTGGCCAGGACACTCTTGTAAAACAGATTTTTAATGTCACAAGTTTATTTTTTCCTGGTTAAATAAACTTTAATGAATAAATAAAATGTATTAAAGTTATTACAGACACTCTGACAGATTATTTCCTCTTACCTTTGAGTCCTGAGCTGCTCTCTGACAGCCTCTGCACCAGATCAGTTCTCTGCATGTCTGTTAAAACCTCCCTGATCACCTCCACAGACTGATGACCAAGTTTATCAATCATATCATTCACTATTCCTCTTCTGCCATTATTCAGTTTGATTTATGGAAGACTCTTCTGAAAACAAGTGAACTGCAGGAACAACTTGAACTTGTTGAGATCCTGATCACTCAAATCCTCCAGTGTTTCTAGAAGCACATCTGTAACAGCTGCCATTGTTGCAACCTGGAAAGTTCAAACATTCATAAAGAAAAAATGTTTCCTCACTGAGAAAATTACAGATTTATGTTTTTGTAGCTGTTTTAAACTTTGAATGTTTTCAATGTTTTCTCTGAAACACTTTGTTTTCTTTTATTATCTTATTTATTAAGATGTATTTATGTAAACACACTTTTTAATAATCTTTGATTTTAAATCTAAAAACATTTCTGTGACAACTGTTTAATCTAAATGATGAAATTATGATTTTCAAACTGCATCTTATTGAATCAAAGCTGAACTCTGCAGAGTCAGACAGATGAGACGTTACTCACTTTATGGATCAGTGCAGACAGATGTTCATCCAGATGTTTGTCTGAAAAAAGAGAAATTAACAGAAATAGAAATAAGTGTTTAATAAAAGCTAATCGAGCTTTAAAAAAATACACAGAGATCAAAAAAAAAAGTTACATTTAAACCTGCTGAACATCATTTTCTGCTCGTCAACAATGCTCTCTTTGCTCTGTAAATCTGACTGTTTCTAATATGAACTGAAGCAGAAACACTTTTATCATTTTAACATGTTTTGTCTTTATCTTACTTTGAGCTTCTGAGCTGCTGTCTGTCAGCCTCTGAGCCAGATCAGTCCTCTTCATCTTCTTTAAAACCTCCACGATCTTCTCCACTGACTGTTGGCCAAAAGTCCTCACCATCAAAAACACCTCATCCTGCACGTCCAGCATGTCCTGCACGTCCTGCAGGTCTGACATCTCAGGCGGACTCATGGAGCTCATTGAGCCACGTTTTCTTCTCAGGATCTGGATGAAGTCTCTGACCTCGCTGCCTCTCAGATCAGCCAGTGTCTCCAAAAGCAGCTCAATAAGAGACTCCATCGTTTCCACCTGGTAAAAACAGAGGTCACATGACAGCGATGCACCATTCAAATGTCTGTTTGATTTTTAATCAACAGAAACATTTTAGTGTGCTAAAAATAAATTCATGTTTGAATCCAATTCCTTCTAAAAACCTGAAAAGATGACCTTTGACCTTCAGACATAAAGCTGCATCTTTTTAAGGTCATGACCGGTCGACCAGATGTCGAGCAGAAAATAACCTCCATGAACATCTGGTGCTCGGTGGGTACCTGCTTGGATTGGTTTTTTATTTCTTGGCTCATTTTTTCCTCTTTTTGAAGGATTTAATTTTCATGAACAGGTTTGTGACTCTGTTTTACTGCCTGACTGTAACTCTGTCAAAGACTGAGCTACAAAAACTGCAGTGAGTCTCCTGATTTTACAAACAGAGGGGAGCTTTAACTGCTCGCATCTTTACTGATAAACAGAAAGACTTGAATTTAATCTGCTTTTAAAATGTAAATAAGGTTTAATATTTCTACACCAATCATGTATAAAACTCATGTGTACATGACAAAGCTGCAGCTTGAATCTCATGTGTATGATTTGTGTTGAAGATGAAGATCATTTTCAGTCTTCATCTACTGAATCAAAGCTGAACTGTGTGAAGTCGACTGATGTGACGTTACTCACTCTCTGGCTCAGTGGAGGAAACTGTTTGTCTGAGGAGAAAAGAAAGAGAAAAAGTCAGATTAGAAACTGTTTTATCATCAGGCTTTATGAGGATTTAGAACATGAAAGATTTCACATCAAAGTGACACTTAAACCTCGTTAACTCGTTAATAATGATTTTAGAGAGAGGCCTAACTTTGTGAATGAGAGCACACACAGGATACTCTGATCGCTGATCACTTTCATGTGTGTGTATATACACACACACACACACACACACATATATAAATATACACTACATGTCTTTGAACGTGACGGGAGTCGACTCCAGACCGGGCGTTTCTGTCCAATGAGGGTCCCAGGCTGCCTCTCCCATGCTAACCAACCGTAACTTGGACATAACTTGGACATTCCCAGATAGACTTAAAGGAAACTCATTTCTGTTTGTATCCATAATCTCATTCTTTCAGTCCTCAGAGCTTGTGACCATATGCATGGGCAGGAACATAGCTCCACCTACAAATCTAAAACATCAGGGCCCGCTCTCTCCTCACCAGGGCAGATCAGCAGAGCATCCACATCACTGCAAACACAGCACTAATCTATCTGTCAGTCTCCTGCTCCACTCTCCCCTCCCCTGTGAACGACACCCTTAGATACTTAAACTCCTCCAAATGGGGGAACTCGTCCGTGACCTGGAGTGAGCACTCCACCCTTTACCAGCTGAGAACCATGGCCTAAAACTTGGAGGTGCTACTTTCACCCACTTGTTGCACATTCAGATTCAAACTGCCCCAGTGAGAGCTGGAGGTCATGACTCCATGAAGCGCTTTGTCTCTCCAAAGCGTGCTGCACATGCGTGTCTGTTACATGCTTCCTTGATATGGGTTGCGTGACCAGAGAAATCCAGCTCTCTCAGGTACAGTAGATGCAGCTACGTCTCCAACATTCTGATAACTTCTAGTCTGGAAAGTTCCCCATCCAGACGATGAAGGCAGTGATGGCATCTGAGTCTTTCTTCTTTATAGACACTGACAGATACTAGATACTGTGTGTTACTTTAATTTAGGACCAGCTGCAACTGAATAAATTCACAATACAGTTAATAAGTCCCATTTATTAAAACTGTAAAGGTGGAATTGTTTGACTGGAGTCCTCTGACACCTACAAACATTTGTATTTTTAAAGAAACACCAATCAAAGCAGAAATAGAAAATTGTGTGAAACATTAGCAACAAACTGACAAATTCATTAAAAATTTAAATGATAGAAAAAAACACATCTGTGAGGTATGACAAAACAGTCTCATTTTCCCCGGTAAAATTAATTATCCATCCCTGGTTTGTACAAACTTTACAAATTAAAAATCTCAATTCGAACTGGTCAGAAACACACAATAAACAAACTGTTATTTGTTTATTGTAAAAAAACCACAAACCTTTAAATGACATTTATAATAATTATTGTGTCATTATATCTGTGACTCTGACATTCACCATCCAGGAAGCAGAGTGTGTGAGGAAGATCTGGTGTCTGATGAAGATGAGAGATTAAGCTGCGCACAGATAACTTTAACCCTAGAATACTATCGCTATTTGATTTTCAACATTTACATGATTTCTCTGTCCTGCAGCTGTTAGTGTGTCGAGGAGACTGTGCCTTCACCAGGGAAGTCTCAAATGTCCCAGGAATGGGTGGACCAAAGACCAGCTTTCCAGTGTCATTATCTTTTTTAGGAATTTTGTTGTTCTTTGCCCTAATTTTTCTGTGATTTTGGAGCATTATTTTAGGGTCCCCACATGACACTTTTTTCATTTTGTTAGACATGGCACAGTTGAAAGTAAAAGAAGACAACTCTAATTTGTCATGTGTTGTCAAATTTTGATATATTTTGATGACAAGTACTTTTTGTTGGTCATATTATATCGGGTAAAAATCACCCGGCATTAGTGATTGTGTTGCTGTTTATAGCGATAGTGTTCTAGGGTTAAGATCACGTGACTATCGTGGCCTTTTGAAACCGCCACAACCAGAACTCTACCGTGACCGAGACCTCCGGTTCTTTCCCACAGAGCTCTGCACCTCTGCTTCAAACCAGCAACAGTCACATGATCTAATATAACTTATTATTGTATCTCATTCCCTGTTACACACACATGAAAACAACTCCAACAAGGAAGCAGAACTACGAATGTGAACTTCCAGGAGGAAGCAGAACTTAATGCCGCGCTTACCTTCAATACTTCATGTAAAATGTGAACACCTGGAATCACTGCTGATGGAAAATCATTCTTCAGTGTTTGTGAAGCAGCTTAGTGTGAGGCACTGTTCTCCCGCTGCTTTCTCTCACTTTCTGTAAACGCTGAGGCGGAAAAACTTCCGCTTTTCTGCGTCTCTCTCCTCCCAGCTGTCAGCCCGCCTGAATACCGGAAAAAGTTCCATAATCCAAAGTAAGCATCACATTCACATGCTCACTAGAGCTACTTATGTCTGACTGAACACTCTTAAGCTGTAATTTACCACAGACGGTATAAATCTTTAATACTGTGTGTTTCTGTTATTCACTAAACATCTGTCAACGATCAGGAAGACCTGCAGTTTCCTGGAGGTTCGACAGGGGGCGGAAATACTAAAGGAAGAAGAATACGTAGTCACACCCAACAAGTTGGTTTTTTAAACTTTATTTACAAACAACAGTATAACATACAAGGCACCGTCATTAATCCGATTATGTTACATCCTCGGTTGAGCATTATAGCAAGAAACAAACAAACAAACAAACAAACAAAAAACAATAAGCACAAAGCTAAAAGAGTTAGTACAAAAAGAAAGAAAAGTCACTGAAGGATTTGATCCAAAGGCAAAAAATAACATGAGCAAAAAAGGGCAGTCATGATTATAAAAAAGGGAGGTTTTTTTTTTGTTTCTTTGTTTTTTTTTAACATAGATTAAACTCTTTAAATAAAACAACAAGTTTATGGGCTTTCTTAGTATTCACAAGTTTCAGTGATTTAACCCCGAGTTTAAAGTCATTCAGCCATCTGTTTATACAAGGTTTAGCTTTAAAGTATCTGCATTTGTGAATAAAAAATTTTCCCATTAACAAAAACGTCCTAATCAACAGGTCAAAATCTGCATTCTCAGCAAGTATTCGACCCAACAGAATAAGTTTGCATCAGTGACTGTATAAAATAGTGTTTATATGTATCATTCCACCTCTCTCTCTCCAGTCTGGCCAGTTAGGTGAGGCTGGCTGCTGTAATCGCTGCCAGTCTGCTGAAGCTACACGAGAGGTGCGTTGTGTTGTTCAGCACATACTGTAGGGATGTATTACAGATACATAAACGAGCAGAAACGGGTTACACTGACCCTGTTCGCTCTGTCCAGCTCAAGGACAAACGTGCTTTGAATCGTTGCATACAGAGCGTTAAATTGTCTGTGAATCCAGTCCACACACACGTGATTATCTCTAATTCGGTAAATCGTCCGATACCACGTGTGTCACGTTCTGTTGTCCAAGCACTGAACGGTAACGTAACCACACGTTGGTTTAAATGGAGGCGGAGTCAACTGGATCCGCGCTCCCTGCCCAGTGCGCGCTCCCGACACAGGGAAACAAATTCTGGCGAGGATACCTACCTTGCCACGACACCTGTCAATCAAAACAAAAACTGGCCAGAGTCACGTGGCCAGCGACGTCCGAAGCTTCTTTCAGTACGTCACTGCTTCGGTACCTGATTGAGGGTTTATAAGGAAGCGGGTCATTGGCGGGATTTGTGCTGTGTTTTGGTGAGAGAACAAGTGTGAGACATAATGAGAGAGGAAGCTCTGCCTTTTCCTAATTAAGAACCAGACAGAAGAACCTTATGTGTTGTGTTTTTATTTCACCCATTCATAAGTAATTCTACCCCCAGGTCAAAAACATACCAAAAAATCGATTATACATATAAGCCATAATATATATGAATGTGCCTGTCAGTTACATAACTATGTGGAGGCAGGGACATCACAACATAAGCATACTCCCAACCTACTATAAGAGTGTGTTGTACTTTATTATAATGTGTTTTATCTATTATGTTTTTAATGAATTTATCTCCACTTGCCAAAACATTCTGGATACTGTTGCTCCCCTGAAGGTCAGGCAGCCTAAATCAAAGTCAGAGTCATGGCTGAATGACAGCACTCGGGCTGCTCGAAGACAGTGCAGAACAGCAGAATGGAAATGGAAAAAAGACAAGCTACAAGTGTCTTATGATATCTAAAAGATAGCTGGAGTAAATATCAGAAATCTGTTTATTTTGCAGGTGTTATTAACAACAACTACCATAAGCCCCGTGTCTTATTTAGTATTTTAAACTCTGTTCATAGCCCTCCCCAATCCAACTGTACAGAAGCTTTTGTTGAAACTTGTGAAGCTTTTTAAAATTTCTTTGTTGATAAGATTTTAACTATTAGAGTACATATCTCACCCCCTTCTTATGACCCTTCTATTACGCCTTTGGTAGTTTTTAGACATTTTGAACCCGTGTCTCTGTCCTATCTGGGGAAAATTATTACCAAATCAAGTCTGGCTCTCCCAGTGATGTCCTCCCCCCTCACTTTGTTAAATAAGTTTGGGAGACCATTGGACCTTATATTCAAGGGCTTATAAACAGCAGCCTGACTTTAGGCGACCTGTAACTTTTAAAAAGTCAGTGGTCCAGCCTCTCATTTTTGTGTCATTTCAGATCTATTTTAAAGCTTCCCTTTGTTTCTAAAATTTGGAAGAAAAAAAAGTAGTGTCTTCACAGCTACAGGCTTTTTTAAACAGACAAAACATTTTTGAGGTATTTCACCAGGTTTTAAAGCACTTCACAGCACAGAGTCTGCACTTCCTCCCCCTCAGGCATATTTTAGGATGTCTTAAGGATATCAGAGCATGGCTGGCTCTGAATGTTTTTAATTTTAATGAAAACAAGATTGAGGTCATTATATTTGGGCCGAGTGGCCCTGGTGTCCCACCATCTGACTTGGGTCCTCACCAGAGATGGGCAGTAACGCGTTACTGTAATCCGATTACTTTTTTCAGGTAACGAGGAAGGTAAGGGATTACTATTGCAAAAACAGTAATTAGATTACCGTTACTTTCCCGTAAGCACGCTGCGTTACTGCGTTACTAAAACCGTGATTTTTTTGCGAGACTATCTCATGACTGTGACGTAAGCGAGTGCGACGTTTGAGACAACAGCTGTATGCAGATCAACAATGGATCATATATGGAGTGCGGAGAGAGTATGAGTGTGCAGCGTTTAAAGCGTGGAAGTACTGACCTTACTTTGAGTTTGATTCCATAAAAAGTGACAAAAACATTAGTGTCTGTTGTGCGTGGGAAGAAAACTTCTTTTTACAGCGAAATAAATCCCTAAACCTCCGAGCAAGCACCGAGTAGCTACCACGTAATGGGAAACTCACAGAGAAACTCGCGGATTCTTCAACTGACCGCTGCGGCACACCTGCACCAGGGTAAACCTCCGCCTACCCCACTCCTGCTTTACAGGTGAAAATAGAGCAAAAGGACCGCTGAGTCTTTGACTTTATTTATTTACTGCTGTGTTTTACTTGCATCTATTTGAAAGAGTGAGTGTAAACACAAAAACCTATTTTATTGTATGTGCTGGAATGTGCAGAAAATAGGTTTAAATGTTAAACAAATTTCTTCCAGTCAGAGAATGTTGCATATAATTAAATGTTTGCTTGATGCATGAAGTTAAAAGGTTAAAACTAATAAAACAAGTTTTAAAAAGAGACTTTTCCATCTGATTACATTTTGTATGATGTGTAAATGCCGGCAAAGCCACTTTACTTTGCACTTTTATTTTGAAGAGTACCTTAGCACTTCCTCTTTTATTGTGTCAGACTTCCTGTTCTGTTCTCAGTGAAACGGCACAAACACGTTGCTTCAGAGTGAGTAAAAACCTTTATTTTTTGAAAATACTCATGCAAAACTATGTTTTTTATTTACCTGTCACATGCTATAACTTTGAAAGTTTACATAATATGGTTGAATTCGGTTTTTTGTTTTTTTTGTATATGCATGTCATTTGTTTGTGGTGTGGAAAGACTGGCTAAGAGATGCGCATGGAGGAGGTTGGCTAGTTGGTTCAGCATGATTAGCACCCTTGGAAGCAGAAAGAGGTTGGTTTAATGATTGCGAATGATTGTTTATGTATTTAAGAGACAGAAAGGTTGTCGTTAATTCATTTTATTAAATGCTGTAACATAAATAGTTTAAAAACTATTGATTTATGTCAATGTCACTATTTGAGTTAATCAAAATAATTTTCTGTAGTAAAATGTGAACATTTCTGCACTTTGTACTTAAATGTTTAATGGTATTTGTTTGCTTTATAGTTTTCACGGTGCCACATTGTCGGTGGTTTAAAGAGGAGAGAATAAAGTTGCATCAGTCGAAGCTCTCTGCGTCACGAGTGGTAATTCCAAGTGGGCAGCTACAGGATGGATTATGCAGAAAAAGTAGAATTGGGCTGAAAGATCTATCGCTTTATCACCTATTCAGGTTGTAAATCGTGTTTTTAAAAAGTAACTAAGTAACTAAGTAATTAATTACCTTTGAAAATAAGTAATCAGTAAAGTAACGGGATTACTTTTTTGGGGAAGTAATCAGTAATTAGTTACTGATTACTTTTTTCAAGTAACTTGACCAACACTGGTCCTCACAGAGCTTTTGCTGTTGTAGGCCCACAAATTATGGAATAAGTTGCCCCCCCATATCAGGCTGGCCCCAACACTTGAAATTTTAAAATCACTTTAAAAACGCACCTTTTTTCCAAGGGGTGGTAGTACCAGAGTCAGCTTGTAGTCTGTTTTAGTTCGCTTTTAATCTTCTTTACTTTGTTAATTTTATTTGTTGTCTATTTTATTCATGTTTTAATATTTACTGATTCATTTGTCATTTTTTCATTTATTTATTTTATTGTTATTTAATTTTCTTTGTCTGTTTACTGTACGGTTTTTAAATTCAAATGTAAATCACTGTTTTTCCCCCTTTTTGCCTGTCCTGTTTGCTTCTTTAGCCATCAGAATATTTTGCCTGAAGGCCAAGAAAGATGCCCAACAGATTTACTTTACCAAGTGGATCATCACGGCCTTGCCATATTGGTCCATTTGATTTACCTTTGTTATTATTATTTATTTATTTTATTTTCAGTAGTTACAGACATGACTGGGGGATAGGAAAGGGAGAGAGAAAGAAAGAAAGAGCGAAGGAAAGAAAAGAGGGGAGAGCAACATTCAAATTCAAATTTTATTTGTCACACACACACAACCATACACAGTATGACATGGGGGTGAAATGCTTGTAGCTGTACAATGCCCGGCCATTAAATGACAGAAGAAAAGTTTTACAATATTTACAATTTACAGTTTACTACAAAAATTTACAAATTAACTTAGGAATTTACAGTAAAGAATGTGCAAATAGCAGAAGAGATTATAAAGATAAGGATTATAAATTATAGGAATTATAGGATTATAGTTAATGTGTGGTGGTGCGTGTGGTGACATGTGTGAGAGTCCAGTCCTACACCTGGTTCAGGCCCCGAATAGCCTGGGGGAAGAAGCTCCTCCTCATTCTCTCTGTTTTGGCCTTAAGGCAGCGGAAGCGCTTCCCAGACCTCAACAGTGAGAAGAGTCCATTGTTGGGATGGGAGAGGTCCATCATAATCTTCCTAGCTTTGGACTTGCACCGCTTGGTGTAGATGGACAGCAGGTCAGGGAGCTCTGATTGAATGATGCGTTCTGCCGAGCGCACCACCCTTTGCAGATCTCGTCTGTCCTGCTTGGTGCTGTTCCCAAACCAGGTGCAGATGTTTGCCGTCAGGACGCTCTCGATGGTGCAGGAGTAGAAGTTCTTGAGCACCTTCAGTGGCAGATGGAAGTCTCTAAGTCTTCTGAGGAAGAAGAGACGCTGACGGGCTTTCTTAACCAGGGACTTGATGTGGCAGGACCATGACAGGTCCTGAGTGATGTGGACAACATAATAAACACAGCATCATTGCATTAATCTAGCTAAGTGTAAATAACAGTAGATACTAAATAATGAATGTTATTCTGCAGCACGAAAGACCGACTGTGCACAATGTGCTTTGAGGTAGCAGCTAAGAAAAGTTAGTGTGTGTGAACACCAGTTTGTACACCTGTGTGTACACCTGTGTGGATCAGCACGCTTGTATTCAAAAGGTTGAATACAAGCTGCTAGAGGGTGTAGGGAGCCATAGCCCCGTCCCCCAGGGCATGAAGCAGGCATGGAGGAGATCCAGGTCCCAGACATCCAGAGGCCCCAGAGTGCGAGAGCCCAAGAAGGACCATCGGAGGAGTATCAGTGCCTCCTTCCTGGGAAGAGCTGAGAAGAGCCCCAGACGAGGGGTCACCCAGCAGCCATGCAGTGACATGCCCGTGGACTCTGCCAGCAGCCAGCTGTGCCAGAGTGGACCGAGCCCCAGGCCCACCAGAGGTGTACGAAGACCCCAAACCTCCCTCCACCCGCTCATGTGTAGTGTTGCTGTGTCCTGTTCTAAAGTGCTTTTAAAACATGGCAGGGCATGGCTTCCTGCCAGAGAGCAGCAGTGTCAGCACGGCCCCTCTTGAGAACCCTCAATGTTTACATGCATTTAAAATTCAGAGGTGGCGCCAGAGGTGAGGCTGGGCGCTGTATAGTGTGTCCACCCCCACAGCCCTGTATGTATGTGTGAGTGTGAGTAATGTGGATGTCTAAGTTGTGGAATAAAATTTTATGGCCCGCAAGATCATTTTATATAGATTTATTATTATTGTTATGCATGCCCCGGCGATATGGAGGTGCTAATAACACACAAACTACAACTTAAAGAGCCCATAATGCAGCGCTGCAGCCTCCTTGCCGAACGCTAGGCTACCTGGGAACATTCTCGCGTCAATCAAGTCAAACTTCTGTTGGCTGTCCCCTCACAATGGCGAAGAGAAAAGTTCATTTTGAAAACAGAGCCTTTCAGCACCAGCGCAGGAGGCTGAATATATGTTGACAAACATTGCTGGTAAACCCGTATCTTATTAGTGGAGCTAATGTGGCTGTAATTAAGGGATTTAATTTAAGACGGCACTACGAGTCAAAACACAAGCTGAAAAACCAAAATGCAAAGCAGAAACTACAGAAGGTAGAAGAGCTAAAGAAGAATCTGACAGGGGCGAACCTGGCTCAAGAGTTGGGTGGTCGCCTTGTAATCGGAAGGTTGCCGGTTCGAGCCCCGGCTTGGACAGTCTCGGTCGTTGTGTCCTTGGGCAAGACACTTCACCCGTTGCCTACTGGTGGCGCCAGTGTTCGGCAGCCTCGCCTCTGTCAGTGCGCCCCAGTGTGGCTGTGGCTACACTGTAGCTGCCATCACCAGTGTGTGAATGTGTGTGTGAATGGGTGGATGACTGGATGTGTAAAGTGCTTTGGGGTCCTCAGGGACTAGTAAAGCGCTATACAAATACAGGCCATTTACCAATTCAGCAGACGTTTGTCACCAGAGCAAAGCCACAAACTGAAGCTGTTGTGAAAGCAAGTTCTATTGTAGCAGAGGAGCCAAATCAGCTCGGCCATTTACCGAGGGAGAGTTTCTGAAGAGCTGCATGATGAAGCTGTGCGACGTCTTGTGTCCAGACAAAACGCAGATCTTGGCAAATGTGAGCCTGAGCAGAAATACGATTGCTGATCGGGTTGGTGAGATGGCCACTGATTTAAGAACACAGTTGTGTGAAAGAAGCAAAACCTTCATTGCATACTCTCTTGCTGTGGATGAAAGTACAGACATGATGGACATTGCACAGCTGACCATCTTCATCCGTAGAGTGTAAATATTGAACATTAAATCAATGCACGGGACAACGACAGGAAAAGACATTTTTGAAAAGGTATTTCAAAGTGTAACCGACATGAAACTGCCCTGGGACAACAGATGGAGCGCTGGTGTTGTGCAGGATGTAGGATCTAGTAAAGATGCAGGAGAACTGTACCAGTGAGTTAACAGCACATCACTGCATCACACACCAGGAAAGGCTGTGTGGTAAAGTCCTAAAAATGGAGCATGTAATGATCACCGTAACACAGACCGTAAATTTGATCTGAGCTAAAGGTTTAAATCAGCGTCAATTTCAGTCTTTTATGTGGGAAATAGATTCAGAGTTTGCCAACATTCCTCATCATACAGAGGTCCGCTGGCTGAGTTGGGATAAAAGTTCTCAGAGTTTTTGAGCTCCGCAAGGAAACCTGTCAGTTCATGACATGTATGATGCGGTGGAGGCATTTCAAGTGAAGCTGTCACAAATGCACCAGTGCAACCTGCCTCACTTTCCCTGTTGCCGAGTAATGTTGAACAAAGTCGGCGCACTTTGCTCGTCTACATGCGGCTCCAACCTTGTGTTTGCTTTCATTTATTTTTTCTGGGTTTTTTGGCAGCATGTTCATATTTCTAATTTGCATAATTTTGACAGGATATATTTCTATGGAGAGCAAAATATAAAATAAATACAAAGTTAAAGTTTATTTTTTTAAGTGCATTTATCCTGGAATAATATTCCTGTCTGTTTTTATTCATATTTATGTTTAAAAACATGTTTTAGATTGTTCAATAAATGTTTTTCTTGTTTGGCCCACGACCTAAAGTGTGCCTTGAGTTTTGGCCCCCTGATGTGCAGCAACCAGCACCTGTAATTATTAACAACAGAGTAAACATTCGTAGCCTGTATGATGTCACCAGGTCCAAATTATAACCAGTGTTATAAATCCGCCCACTATGATATTAAAGCATAAAACAAAGAGTCTGATATTTCTTATGTTTATATCAGAAACATAATGGCAGCATTTCCTTTTTGTAAATACTTTCACTGTAGAACAAAATGGATTTCAGCAAACGTCCTTTCAGCAGAGGTCATTAAGAAGGAGTCTCTCGTGTGTCTGAAGGATTTGGTAGAAGACATCTTTGGAGGCACTGCCAGCTTTCAGGGGACCGCTGTAGAGTTCCCTCATCTTTTCCTGAGAGGTCTGCAGAGCTCTGATTCTGTCATAACTTTCCTGCTGGATAACTTTTTCTTTCAGGAGCTCATCCAGAATCGGCTCGATGTTGCTCACTCTCTGGATCAGCTCCACTCTGTGTTTATCCACAAAGTGGTTTTCTGAGGAAAGATTGCAGAGATTCATCACATATGTTGATAATCAAAGACTAAATCCATGCATAGCTTACATCCTCTGTTACTTATTTCCAAACAGAACTCACTGATATGTGTTAAACATTAAAGACTGATTCATTGTTGTGCTTCTTTTTACTTTGTACATAATCAAATCTAACTCGGTATCTTTCTGCTTTTTTCCCCCTCTTCACCCTCAAACCAGTCAAACAGATGTCTGCCTCTGCCTGAGTCTGTTTCTTTCTTCCCCTCTCTGACACCGTCTGATTATTGGATGCCAATATTCAGCACTAATGTTGTCATACCAAAGGGAACCCACCACAGCCAAATACAAAGTGCAGTTCTTTTTATACACAAATCATGTGAAACATCTTACCTTGTACTTTACCACTTCTTTGTGATTCATCTGAAAGTGAAAAATGAACCAGTAAAAATACAGAAACACCGTATTTACTGGGCTGATCTACCAGTAGGCGTTAGCTTTAATAATAACTGTCGTTAGCTGAATACAGCCACAGATGATGTCGTCTTCACTGCCCTGCACTCTCTCTTCATACATGTGAAATATAACAAACTCTCTCAGCAGGCTGTTTGTGAAGCTGACTGGCAGACTCGTCACTCTGGTCTTCAGGAACACATTGTGCAACTGGATACTGGACTTCCTGTCAAACAGGCTGCTGTTCAGATTGTTAATCTTCATGAAGTTAGAAGACAACACAACCATCATCACTCTGTTGGAGGAAATCAGCTGTTCAGGAAAAAGCCTGGGACTCACAAACCCCTCCAGCATGATAAGGAAGTGATTCACAGAGGGCTGAATACATGAATATTATATTTATCTCTGTAAAGAAAGAAATATAAGCAGGATTGAGTTTAGTGACTCGCTGCCACCGAGAGCTGAGAGACTGAGAGCTCCTCCTTTAGAATGAAAACTTGAAGACAGAACAAAGTATGTAAGCTAACGAAAAGTAAAATTGTGGCGGGAAAAAGGTGTGATTGACTGTTCACTAGGATTCATCAGCGTTCTATGTGTCACATTATATAAAACCACAGAACAGGTAATATTGATGAACCTACCAGCCGACTGAGAGCTGACAGCAGCTGCTCCCACTGAGGATCCTGCAGCTGTTAAAAATAACAAGGAAAGTTTTTAGTTTCTTAACAAATGTTCAAACTTTTTAACTTTCATTATGCTAGCAAACTGAAACATTAGAGACTCAGTGCCACCAAATTAAAACAATTAAATAACTACACCAAAGAATATTCCACTAAACTCTGGTCTACTAAAAAAGAAGAAGAAGAAAATCATTCATTTATAATCTGAGTAAAAGGTTCGTCTAAATGCTCCTTTCGTGTGATATCTTACCTTCGGCTTGACCAGACTCTGGATGGTCATCTGGAATTCAAGGAAAATCAAAATATGGATACTTGACATTAGAGTTAAATATGAAAGTTTCATCTGAATAAAGCTGAGTATTCAAGCAGCTGGTTGCCATGGGAACCCATTCTCTGAAACGCTCTATGCACTGTTGTTGAGCTAATCTGAAGGCCACGTGAAGTTTGTAGCGACTGACTCTGCAGAAAGTTGGAGGCCTCTGTGATTTTACGTGGCCCGTCACTTTGTGGCTGATTGGCTGTCGTTCTTTGTTATAATACCACTAACAGCTGACTGTATGTATAATATTTTGTAGCAAGGGAATTTCACCACAGCACTAATGTTGTGGATTTTCTATGATATATATATGACATATGTACCTGTACACACTGGACATATACTCACATATGTAATCATATATACTTCTATATACTAAATATATACTTATACTGGAGTATTTTTTCTACTCGTTCAAAATCACAAGACCCGCATATTTAGGTCAAAGATTATCTTCAATAATATTAATGAAGTTTGTGCCCTTTATTGTACAAACACATGCTGATCAATACTGTTTGAAAATGTACTAGTTAGGATCAATAAGTAACCTTTGACTGTGTTATGGCCAACGGTGACTGGTTCAAACAAAGGTTACTTTGGCACTGCTAAAGTATGCGCATAGGACACTTTCTCTGCGTTTATCTGTAGCGCCTCACGCTGTGTCCAGCCCTTTCGATGCCTATACGGCAAACAAACCTGCCCCCTGTGCGTGAAGCTGGGATTCTGGTTCTCACCTCAGCCACCAGAAGGCAAGAAAAACCTTTACTCGGCATAGAAAGCAGCTTACGTCTGGCATGCGTACCTGACAAAATTGTCAAATTGATTAACTGTTAACTGCCGTTTTCTCATCAAACGGACAAAGTGAGCCAATTCAATGATGGATGTAAAAGTTATGGGGCAGGGTCAGAAAGTTATGCATCATACGTGGAAGATGAAAAGAAAGAACAAAGGATGAAAGAGTACCCAACGGCAGGCGGAGGGGTCACTGATCCCATATAAGAGGAGGGTCGATATGCCCCGCTCTGCTGCTTCTTCCCTGTCTGTCTGTTGTGTGTCTGTGCTGTTTGTGCTTTGAGGCTCTACACTCCGGGGTTGCTTCGCTTTGCTTGTTCACTTTTTCTGTCATCCTGGTTTATTGTACTGATTTCTGCTGTTCATATGACACTGTTTAATAAACTCTGTTCTAAGAATTCTACTCTTTTCCAGAGGATCTTTTTGAGTGATTGGATTTTAACTGGATCTGAAAAGCTGGACGTCCACAGCATTGGTGGGATAAGGTTATCATACTGGCTTCAAAATGTGCGACTCGACACTTGTTGCACAGGTGGCGTCCTATCACAGGACCACTGAACTGCTGAGAACGAGTGATTCTTTCACACGTTTGTAGAAGAGTCTGCATGTTTTAGTGCTGATTTTATACACCTGAGGCCATGGAAGCGATTTTAACACATGAATGAAAGGATGTGGATGAGCGAGTGAATACTTTTGGAAACAGTGTCAACCAAACTGCTGCAGACTCTTTTAAGTTTGATGGAAAAAAAAACATCTTACATTTGACATTTTATGACATACAGTATTTCTTATATTAGTAACAGTGTGGGTAATATTGCTTCATAACCACTGACCTGCTTGAATTTCACATTTCCATAGTGGCTCATCAGCTGGTTCACCATCAGCTGGGTGAGTGTGCACCAGTGTAAGTATGAGTTCACTGCCTGGATTCTTAACGTACACCTCATAGAAGTTTTGCCTATTGTATCTGAGGGTTAACTCCTGTGTTTGAAAAACAAAACAAAGGAACTTTAAAATACCTCTGTGAGCGCACACACACACACACACACACACACACACACACACACACACACACACACACACACACACACACACACACACACACACACACACAGTTGTGGTTCTTACATCTGGCTATTAGTACAGAAATGGAGCCTCCAAGTTTTACATTTTACTTTTTAAATCTTCTTATTTAAATATATTTGATGGACAAAGTGTAGGTAAGAGACTAAAGATAAAAAGACAGTTTATCTGTGGACTTGTGATATTATTTAGATGCAGTAAGACAGATGTAAGTGATTTTCAGTCAAAACAATGTTGAGGTTCAGACTTTTTGTTTTTTAAAATATGCTCTAATATGACCTGAGCACTTGCCCTTTGACCTTGTTCACATCAAGAGTTTTATAATGAACTAAAACTAAAACCTAAATTACCAGAAAAATGTGAACTGGAATAAAAACATAATGACCTACAGACCTTTTTATTCAGTTTAATCACATTTGTTTGTTTTTTTATTATTATTCTTTTTAAATACACAACTTCTTACTTTCCTTATCTATCAGGTCATTTTGGGAAAAGGTGATGGCATTTAAATGAGCCATTTAAAAAATAGCAGCACACTAATATAATTACTTTGCAACTCAATGTTTGAACTTAAGAGTTTTAGGATTTTCTTCAGAACTTGATTTTCCTGAAACACTAATGTTGACTTTTACCATTATTTTATGTTCTTCAGGTAAAACTATCATCAGCACCTGAAGAAGACTGAAATACAGCATCAAACACTGCTGTGTTAAAGTGTGTGCAGCTGTGCTAACAAAGACAGCTGATAGTCCCTGGTGTGATGGCCCTCACCTCACTGACTCAGCCAATGCAAAGACACACGTATGTTTCAGAGCAGCCGTGTCATTCTGGCTAAAATAAGGCCTGATGTGTTTTCTGTCAACAAGGTTTCGATCCACATGTAGCACAAACTTTACAAACTTTACCTTCGGCTGAATTTTTGCACTTGTGTTGTCGGCTTTGAGGCTGAAAAGACGCTCGGTTTGCAGGTACTGGTCTGGGGGATGCTTTATGATTTTTTTAAAGTTCAAATGGGATTTTGTCTCATCATTTTTCTCACGATATTTCTCAGCAATTTCCTGTTTAAGAAAAAAAAAAGGAAACAAAAAAGCAAAGTAATCAAAAATAGGGGTTAACTTTACACCAACTTACACCATCTGTGTTTGAAATGACATTTATAACCAAGCAATAAGATTTTTGTGAGAGAGTATTATGGTCTGCTGGAAAAGAAAAAGGGAGGAAAAAGTCACATTAATGAGAATAAAGTCAGAGATTGTTGTGAAATATTGTGTCAAACTCTGAGAGGGAGAGTATCACCATGTGAAGGTGATCAACATTTTGCATCTTCATGGGTGCTTTGTGAACTCTCGGGTTAATAACAAGTGACTAATTTTTAATAATCAGAGTTTTGTTATATGAAGTCTGTATGATGTAATATTATAAACTCTGGTCTGGATCCAAATAATCTCCAGATTACAGTGAAGAGATTTATCAGCAAAGTGACTCTCACAGGTGCTGCTGATGTTAAAAGAAAAACTATGATTAAAAAATATTCTTATAATCAAACAGAAGAGATTTATTGTAGCAATAGAGACATTTTTACAATTGGCTTCAATATAAAACACATTTTTCTTTCAGTGTCTCTTTTGTCTTTTGTCAGTCGGTCCTAATGTTTGGAATCTTGTCCTGTTTCACATCATTAAGATGTTCAGTTACCTGTTCCAGAGCAGGATCCTGTCGTATCAGGTAGACGTGGAGTTTGAGGAACGATGTGTTGGGTTTATAGTACATCAACATGTAACAGCTGATTTTTGGAGGAAATATGAAACGTATCAGAGCCGCTATCATCGAGAAATTTGGCTCAGTTAACTTGACATGTGTTGGTGTGACCTCAGACACTTTTTCCACAACATCTCCACAGTCATCTATGTGAAGGACTGCAAACGTGTCCAATATGTCAGGGATGTCATCTGCAGGAGAACACAACAACACAAACATGGTGAGAAGAACAGTTTATAACAGTTTGTGCGCTCACTGTCAGAAATGTCAAACATCTGAAAGTCTTCCTTCATGTCCTCTTACCGATGCAGATCCAGTGTGGCAGGTGAACTTCATTTAACTTCCCAGCAGTGACTGTGACGTCCATCAGAGGACCTGCAGGCATGTATTGTCTGCTCTCCATCCTCTCCATGTGTCCCTCCCAAGATCTAAACTGGTACTGAAAGCTGGTCTTTCCCTTACAGACCCAGCGCAAGCCCGACACTCTGCATTCAAAGTGTCCTGCTGCAGACTGAAGGCTGAAACAGGAATTAAATACACACTCATGAAGGAACAACAGAGTGAATGGAAACACAGAGTAGTCGTGTGAATTGGATGCAAAATGAAGAATTTCCTCTGGGAATAAATCCAAAGCTGAACTGTTTCCTGTAGTTCCAGTTTGCTGTGCTGCAGCATTCAGGAAGTTGATTTACCTGTAAGTTGGAGCCTCGTCTGCATCTGTACTGTTCACCTCAGGTTCAAGTTTAGTCCAATCACTGCAGTCCTGCTGCAGAGGACAGTCTCTTTAGTCAATAAGTACACATGTTTATAAAGAAAGAAACTTTAGCAATAAATGGATGAATGGAAGGGATTACCGTCAGGCTCTGACAACCTTCAAGCTCTGAACTTCTTTCAGTTTTTCGTCCTTGTTGAGACACAAAGAATTCAAATGAATGATGTTATGCTGACATATAAAATCATCCTCTAACTGTCCACATGTTTGCTGTTTGATCACTTTATGCTGTGCAGTGCTGCTTCAACATCAGAACAACATGTTCAGCAGGACGTGCAGCTGAGTGACGTCTAAGATGATCAAAAGCTGATGAATCCAAATATTCTCACCAGTGATGTCAGAACAAGACAGAGACAGAGAGAAAGGTTGGATTCAGCTCTGATGATTTATGCAAAGTTACTTTTGGACGTCTGTTGTGTTTCCTGTTTATTTTAATGTTTGTTGAGTAGAAGTTGTTTAAACAGGTTTATTGTAAATTATGAAAATCTGTTTATTAAACTTTGTTTGGTCTCACCTGAGCTGCTCTCTGACAGCCTCAGCATCAGATCAGGTCTGTTCATGTCTGTTAAAACCTCCATGGTCGCCTCCACAGACTGATGACCAAGTTTATCCACCATCAGATCCACAAGGTCTTCTGTCCTGTTTTGACACCGGTACCTCTCCATTTGTGGCAGGCTCATCTTAAAGCACGTGAACGGCAGCAACTGCTTGAATTTCTTTAGATCCTTTTGACTGAATTCATTCAGTGTTTCCAAGAGAATCTGTCTGACAGCTTCCTGTTCTTTTTCCTGTAAAACCAAAACAATGTATTAAGTTACTGTATAATATCTGTTGGACGATTTAAAGATTTATTTTTATTTAATTTCCAGAGAAACTGAAATAGAAATATCAAATATTAATAAAAAAAATAAGTCTTCATTAATATTTATATGTTTTAGAATAATCACTGAAGAGACAGCTGGCGGTTTTGATATTTACTTCACTCTCTTTATGAACTGCAAAACTTCAAGTTTCATAAGAAAACATTATTTCATTTCTATCAATACTAAAAACTATTTTTTGTAAAAGCTGAGTTAAAGTCACACTCACTCTCTTCAACAGTGCAGCTCCATGTTCATCCACAGAGTGTTTCTCTGAGGAGGAAAGACATTTACCATCAACTCTGAGGATTCAAACATCATCACACATCCAAGTAGAATCAGCCTTCAGACGACACAGATGATTTAAAAGAGAAAATCATGTGAAACTAAATAAAATGACATAAGAACCCAACAAAGAAACCCTCCATCCTGTCCAACCAAAGTAACTGGGGGTTCCCAGCTGTGATAATGAGAGAGGGTACACCTGTCCACCTCAGGTTTTAAACAGACAGACAACCTTTCACACCCACATTTAATTTAGAACCAGCAATAAAGCCAACAAGCATGTGTTTGGACTGGAAACCAGAGCACTCTGAGGAAAAGCATGCAGGCACAGGGAGAACATGCAAACTCCACACAGAAAGGTTCCAGCCAACCAGGAGGCTCAAACACACAACCTTCATGCTGTGAGGACACAGTGCTAACCACTGCACCACCATGACACCACCAACACAAAAACCTGTTGATGACACAGAGTTTACACTCATGCATGTTGGTCTTACCTCTGGATGCTGAGCTGCTCTCTGGTAACTTCTGCACCAGATCAGTTCTGTTCATGTGCATGAAAACTTCTCTGGTCACCTCCACAGACTGATGACCAAGTTCACTCACCATCAGATTCATTATATCTGCTCTGGTTAATGAGAGACTCAACCTGTCTATATATGATAAGAATGACAGATTCCTCCAAGGAAGGATCGTCTGCAGGAGCCTCTTAAATGTCTCGAGCTCCTCATCACTCAAATCATTCAAAGTTTCTAAAAGCAGATGTTTAACAGCTGCCATTGTTGCCGCCTGGAACAATAAACACAATCACGGGGTCACATATTTATTTAGCCAAACACAAGCATCTATTTACTAGTTGTGGTACGTTTATGAAAAAAATGAAGAAAATCTAAAACTGTGATCCACTTTTATGGGTTTGAATACTTTTTCTTTACAGGCTGCAGTTCTTCTCTCACTGTGCAGATAAAAACTGAAATATATCCATCAAGAATCTTTCCCTGATTTCACATCATCTTTCATTCTTTATTAATATTTGTAAGTAGAATAAAGTTTCCTGTTTAATCTGAAAGTGTTTGATGTTTTCAGATTTCTCTGTCCTGTTGAAGAGTCAGGACAAATGTACATGCTGACACTTCCTCAGCTCATCCTCAGTGGTAAAGACATCCTGACATTAGTGTTGCAGAAAATTACTGCTGAAGAAGTCAAACTGAATGAAGCTTCAGTTTGTCACAAACATCCAGCAGAAATCATGAGAAAAATGAGTCAACATGAGAACTGATGATACTTTAGTCCTCTGACTTTCAGCCTGCTGTCTTGTACTGAATCAGAGATGTGACATGACTCACTTTGTGGATCAGTGCAGAGCGTCGTTCATCCACAGAGTGTTTCTCTGAGGAGAAAAGTGCTCAAAGTCACTCATGACAAACACATTTAACAACTAACTGACAATTATTCAGGAAATATGACTTTGGAAAAATGGACAATATGCAGAATTACACTGAAACCTCCTCAGCAATAATAAACAGTATGAAGGAGTCATTTTTACTCCTCCTCACAAAGTATTTGGATTTAATCTGGTCTCATTTTTATGTATTTATTGAAGTAGATTTTTCCAGAACAGCCATAAAATATGTTTTAAAGATGTGTTTTTTTGTCTTTATTACAAATATTATTTATAAAGTCAAAGAAGACTTTAGTCAGACGTTTATGAGACATGAAAACAGTTTTATGACTTTAATGAGTTTTGATTTTGTTGTCTTACTTCGAGGCAGTGAGCTGCAGTCTGACAGCCTCTGAGCCAGATCAGTCCTCTTCATCTCCTTTAAGACCTCCATGGTCTTCTCCACTGACTGTTGGCCATAAGTCTGCACCATCAGAAACACTGTGTCCTGCAGGTCTGTCCTCATGTACCACATCCATGAGAAGTCTGAGTAATATTTGTCATGATGAATTTGTCGCAGGGTCCAGTTGAAGTCATGCAGCTCCGGCTCATTGAGACCATCCAGAGCTTCCAGCAGCAGCTCAATAACAGACTCCATCGTTTCTACCTGGAAAATTCAAAGAAAATGTTCATGAGATAAATGTGACATTTCTCACTTTCAGGTTTGTTTGTTTTCTCATCAACACTTTACAAATGTAGATGTGTTTAGATGACATCATCCATCACATAAGGTGATGATGTCATTGGTCATATTTGTCACAATGATCACAAACAGCTGATTAACAATTATTCTGCTTCTGTTAACAAGTTCAGGACTTTCTGACCTGCTGCAGACCTCCCTCACTGCACACGCTCAACTTATCAAACTTTGACTTTTCCAATCAAAATCAAATCATTTGTTTCTATTGAAGATTTCTATCCTGTGTTTATGAAATGAAAGCTGGATGATCTGAAGTCAGACAGATGTGACATGACTCACTTTGTGGATCAGTGCAGGCCAACGTTCATCCTCAGAGTGTTTCTCTGACAGAAAAGAAAGATTAAAAGCTTCATTCATGACTGATTTAACATCAGTGTTAATAATCAGACACTTTGAAATAACTGATGCTTTGATTTCATTCTGATGATCCTTGTAAGTTGGATTAATAACAACATTAAACTTGTTAACATGAAGTCATATTTGATGGGAAACTATCAACGTGTGAGGAAATGATCCAGTTCTGTTTCATTCAGTAATTCTTCTTCTTCATCTTCTTCATCTTCATATCAATGAGTGTATTTATTGATTCATGTGTTTTCTGGACACTGACCTTTCTCTGTTTCCTCCACATCAAATCCTTCAGCTGATGATCCTGCAGCTGCAACACATTGAATACAAACTGTAACTACATGACACAGACACTGTGTGTGTCCTTTATGTGTGCTCATCCTGAGTATAACACTGAGTCCTGACAATAAAAAGCTTTAATATTTCACTTTCAGCTGTGCTGACTGAAGGCAGGAGGAGGCCATAGTTACACAATCACAGAGAAATCACTGAAAAGACTTTGAATCATTTACCTCATACAGGTCGTCTGTCTCCATAGTGGAGTTTCAATCAAAGCTAACATAAAGATCCATTTACAACACAAGACTGATATTAATGAGCTCAAAATGCAAAAAACAAAGAAAAATATTTTCAAAGGAAAGAAGTTCAAAGAGCTTTAAAACAACATTTACTAAAGAAAGTCACTGATTCAATAAGCTGAATATTTTTACTTTAAACATTGAAATATGAAAACAAATCTGTTTAATTTTACTGTGTTTGTACAACCTGAATGTGTTCATTTATCAACGTCTGTCCAAAATAAATCAGAGGAAACTAATTCTTTCATTTATAAATGATAATAAAGTTTATATTATGCAGTTCTTGTTGTGAGTTTCTCTGATTTAATTCTTTAAATTAATTTTTACTGTAAGGTGTAATATTATATTTAAAATCCTTCCACACACAGTTAAGAATAATCCCAACATATCTGTTGTATTAATTTATGCAGCTTATGATTATTGTACAGCTGTCCTTCTTGGCCAGGACACTCTTGTAAAACAGATTTTTAATGTCACAAGTTTATTTTTTCCTGGTTAAATAAACTTTAATGAATAAATAAAATGTATTAAAGTTATTACAGACACTCTGACAGATTATTTCCTCTTACCTTTGAGTCCTGAGCTGCTCTCTGACAGCCTCTGCACCAGATCAGTTCTCTGCATGTCTGTTAAAACCTCCCTGATCACCTCCACAGACTGATGACCAAGTTTATCAATCATCTCATTCACTATTCCTCTTCTGCCATTATTCAGTTCGATTTGTGGAAGACTCTTCTGAAAACAAGTGAACTGCAGGAACCACATGAACTTGTTGAGATCCTGATCACTCAAATCCTCCAGTGTTTCTAGAAGCACATCTGTAACAGCTGCCATTGTTGCAACCTGGAAAATTCAAACATTCATAAAGAAAAAATGTTTCCTCACTGAGAAAATTACAGATTTATGTTTTTGTAGCTGTTTTAAACTTTGAATGTTTTCAATGTTTTCTCTGAAACACTTTGTTTTCTTTTATTATCTTATTTATTAAGATGTATTTATGTAAACACACTTTTTAATAATCTTTGATTTTAAATCTAAAAACATTTCTGTGACAACTGTTTAATCTAAATGATGAAATTATGATTTTCAAACTGCATCTTATTGAATCAAAGCTGAACTCTGCAGAGTCAGACAGATGAGACGTTACTCACTTTATGGATCAGTGCAGACAGATGTTCATCCAGATGTTTGTCTGAAAAAAGAGAAATTAACAGAAATGGAAATAAGTGTTTAATAAAAGCTAATCGAGCTTTAAAAAAAATACACAGAGATCAACAAAAAAAAGTTACATTTAAACCTGCTGAACATCATTTTCTGCTCGTCAACAATGCTCTCTTTGCTCTGTAAATCTGACTGTTTCTAATATGAACTGAAGCAGAAACACTTTTATCATTTTAACATGTTTTGTCTTTATCTTACTTTGAGCTTCTGTGCTGCTGTCTGTCAGCCTCTGAGCCAGATCAGTCCTCTTCATCTCCTTTAAGATCTCCACGATCTTCTCCACTGACTGTTGGCCAAAAGTCCTCACCATCAAAAACACCACGTCCTGCACGTCCTGCACGTCCTGCAGGTCTGACATCTCAGACAGAGTCATGGGGCTCATTGAGCCAAGTTTTCTTCTCAGGATCTGGATGAAGTCTCTGAGCTCGCTGCCTCTCAGATCAGCCAGTGTCTCCAAAAGCAGCTCAATAAGAGACTCCATCGTTTCTACCTGGTCAAAACAGAGGTCACATGACAGCGATGCACCATTCAAATGTCTGCTTGATTTTTAATCAACAGAAACATTTTAGTGTGCTAAAAATAAATTCATGTTTGAATCCAATTCCTTCTAAAAACCTGAAAAGATGACCTTTGACCTTCAGACATAAAGCTGCGTCTTTTTAAGGTCATGACCGGTCGACCAGATGTAGAGCAGAAAATAACCTCCATGAACATCTGGTGCTCGGTGGGTACCTGCTTGGATTGGTTTTTTATTTCTTGGCTCATTTTTTCCTCTTTTTGAAGGATTTAATTTTCATGAACAGGTTTGTGACTCTGTTTTACTGCCTGACTGTAACTCTGTCAAAGACTGAGCTACAAAAACTGCAGTGAGTCTCCTGATTTTACAAACAGAGGGGAGCTTTAACTGCTCACATCTTTACTGATAAACAGAAAGACTTGAATTTAATCTGCTTTTAAAATGTAAATAAGGTTTAATATTTCTATACCAATCATGTATAAAACTCATGTGTACATGACAAAGCTGCAGCTTGAATTTCATGTGTATGATTTCTGTTTAAGATGAAGATCATTTTCAGTCTTCATCTACTGAATCAAAGCTGAACTGTGTGAAGTCGACTGATGTGACGTTACTCACTCTCTGGCTCAGTGGAGGAAACTGTTTGTCTGAGGAGAAAAGAAAGAGAAAAAGTCAGATTAGAAACTGTTTTATCATCAGGCTTTATGAGGATTTAGAACATGAAAGATTTCACATCAAAGTGACACTTAAACCTCGTTAACTCGTTAATAATGATTTTAGAGAGAGGCCTAACTTTGTGAATGAGAGCACACACAGGATACTCTGATCGCTGATCACTTTCATGTGTGTGTATATACACACACACACACACACACACACACACACACACACACATATATAAATATACACTACATGTCTTTGAACGTGACGGGAGTCGACTCCAGACCGGGCGTTTCTGTCCAATGAGGGTCCCAGGCTGCCTCTCCCATGCTAACCAACCGTAACTTGGACATAACTTGGACATTCCCAGATAGACTTAAAGGAAACTCATTTCTGTTTGTATCCATAATCTCATTCTTTCAGTCCTCAGAGCTTGTGACCATATGCATGGGCAGGAACATAGCTCCACCTACAAATCTAAAACATCAGGGCCCGCTCTCTCCTCACCAGGGCAGATCAGCAGAGCATCCACATCACTGCAAACACAGCACTAATCTATCTGTCAGTCTCCTGCTCCACTCTCCCCTCCCCTGTGAACGACACCCTTAGATACTTAAACTCCTCCAAATGGGGGAACTCGTCCGTGACCTGGAGTGAGCACTCCACCCTTTACCAGCTGAGAACCATGGCCTAAAACTTGGAGGTGCTACTTTCACCCACTTGTTGCACATTCAGATTCAAACTGCCCCAGTGAGAGCTGGAGGTCATGACACCATGAAGCGCTTTGTCTCTCCAAAGCGTGCTGCACATGCGTGTCTGTTACATGCTTCCTTGATATGGGTTGCGTGACCAGAGAACTCCAGCTCTCTCAGGTACAGTAGATGCAGCTACGTCTCCAACATTCTGATAACTTCTAGTCTGGAAAGTTCCCCATCCAGACGATGAAGGCAGTGATGGCATCTGAGTCTTTCTTCTTTATAAACACTGACAGATACTAGATACTGTGTGTTACTTTAATTTAGGACCAGCTGCAACTGAATAAATTCACAATACAGTTAATAAGTCCCATTTATTAAAACTGTAAAGGTGGAATTGTTTGACTGGAGTCCTCTGACACCTACAAACATTTGTATTTTTAAAGAAGCACCAATCAAAGCAGAAATAGAAAATTGTGTGAAACATTAGCAACAACCTGACAAATTCATTAAAAATTTAAATGACAGAAAAAAACACATCTGTGAGGTATGACAAAAATCTACCACAGACTTCAGTCAGTATGATGAGGGTTAATAGTGACATAATTATAACCTGTAGAGCTGCTTGAAGACTTTCCAACCATGTTGAATGATGTTGGATGTTTTTGTTCTGATCGGATCAAAATACTGTAACTGAGCTTGTGTAACAGTGTTTATGGTGTGTGTGATTCCATAATAACCACAATGGATTTGTGATGTTTATTGACTCAATGGCGCCCTCTCTCAGAGGCAGTGGATCACTGCACTGTGTGGGATCATTAGGTATCAGCATGTGTGCGACCACTATACAGAGCATGTGACCTCTGTAGCTGTCTAACTGTAAATAAGAAGAGTTTCAGTGGTTTGTTGTAATTGTGAAGTCCTGAAACAGTCACATAATATCACTGCACACCGGCTATAAGCTGCTATTATTTTGTAGTGTGCTGTGTTTGAGCCTCCTGTAATGAGCCAGCCTGCCTGACCTGCACATATTCTGCTCTAATCCACGTTATAAAAAGAAGCACGAAAATATAAACGTCTTTGTTCATCATTCACTACACAACACAGAGTCAAGAGATTTTTCTATCAGTCAGCACCTGGTTTCATATGAATGTGATAAACTATGTGCAGTATTCTCACATATTTAAGTCTTTGTTCTCTTATTTGTGGTTCCTGAGGTGATACCTGATAATCTCTGCACCAGATCAGTCCTGTTCATCTTCATTAAAGCCTTTCTGGTCTCCTCCACACTCCCTCCTCTGTACGTCTCCACCATCAGCTTCACTACATCCTGTGTGTTTGCTGTTTTCAGTCGGCCCCTTGGCTTGGATGATAGATCTTTCTCCAGTTCAGTGAGTGACTTGAACTCAGCAAAGTCCTCTGGACTCAACTGGTTCAGTGTTTCAATGAGCAGCTTCTTAGTCGTCATAGTTACCACCTGGAAAATGAAGGAATCATATTATACATGAAGGACAGCATGTCTGCTGTTTGTTCATTTGATGGATGGAAACTGACTGCTTTGTATTTCACTAATGACAACATTACTGACATGGACGTTTGTTACTTTTCCATCACCCAAATGAAAACTGTGATTGGACGTGAACGTCAAACATCAGCTTGAACCTTGAATAAAATTGAGAGGATTCGTTTTTGTCCCCAAAAGGACGTTGAGTTGTTTCTAAATAGCTGCTGAAAAAGTTACACTGTGAAGTAATAAATCAACCAGTACAATGTCTTGATGCATTCTCAATCATCCAGGAAAGTAAATCTCCAAGCTAGTGGAGCTGATCACAGCCACAGAAACAGCAATTCGTAACAACAATATTGCAGAAGTGGAAGCAGAGCAACTACGGACGAAAGTTTCGGCCTGTCTCAGCAATGCAAAGCCCCCAGCATCCAACATCACCATGGAGGAGAGGAAGGCACTCACATCACTTAGTGATGACAACAACATTATCCTCCTTCCAGCAGACAAGGGTAGGTGCACAGTATTGCTAAACCAGAAAGACTATCATGAGAAGATTTTGTCAGTACTCAGTGATGAAAATACTTATGAGCCCCTGAAACGAGACCCAGGAAGTGGCTACAGCAAGAGGGCGATAGACTGTCTGAAGCAGTTAGAACAAGACAAGGACCTCATACCACAGGCTGTACCCGGGAGTCGACACCAAGTCTGTATGGTTTACCAAAAATACATAAACAGGGTGCACCTTTAAGAAGTATTGTCTGCATGATCAACTCTGTCACCTATAACATCTCCAAGTTTCTGGCTTCGATCCTCAACCCGCTGGTGGGCAGCTCCAGAACACCCTGGATTTTGTTGAGAAGGTGAGAGATGTCATCATGGAGGCAGACGAAACCATGGTCTCGTACGACGTTACATCTCTCTTCACTTGCATCCCAGTCACGGAAGCGTTGGAGGTAGTCCGTAAGAGATTACAGGATGACCCCAACCTCAGCAACAGGACCACTCTCAGCACCGACCAAGTGTGTTTGCTTTTGGAACTGTGTCTTCATTCCACCTACTTCACATACAAGGGTCAGTTCTACAGGCAGAAACATGGGTGTGCCATGAGCTCCCCAGTTTCACCCATCGTGGCCAGTTTGTACATGGAAGAAGTGGAAAAGAGGGCTTTGCTATCCTACCCTGGAACACCACCAAGCCATTGGTTCAGATATGTGGATGACACCTGGGTGAAAATGAAATCCCAAGACGTACTACATTTCACGGATCACATTAACTCAGTGGACCGACACATCAAATTCACCAGGGAGGATATGAAAAGTGGCAGGTTAGCCTTCTTAGACTGTGAGATTTCCATCAGTAATGGGGGACATCTAAAAGCTGACGTGTACCGTAAACCTACACATACGGATCAGTATCTAAGGTTTGACTCTCGTCATCCACTGGAGCACAAACTGGGAGTCATCAGGACGCTACAACACAGAGCGAACACCATCCCCACTGACACAGCAGCCAGGGAGGCAGAAGAACAGCACATCAAGAAGGCCCTGAGTAAATGTGGTTATCCCAGCTGGACTTTTGTCAAAGCTGGAAAGGCTCCTAAAGAAAGCTCCATCTGATCCAGGAGAGAAGGACAACCGCTGCCCAAGCGAAAACCTGTGTAACGGAGCGGAAAGGCTGATTTTATTTCCAAGATGTTTTGTGTTTTTAAAAGGAAGGAAACCTTCCTCAAAACGGGCAGAGCAGTGGAGTCGCCAAGGGAAAGCACACAATTTAAACTGTAAGATTAAAAATATAATTTATTATATTTAAATAGTTAAAAATGCAAAAATGAATTAAAACAACCTTGGCCAAGGGGTAACACAATAAAAAGCAATAAAACACATTAAAAGTCCAGTGGCATCCGCCACGATATAAAAGTCACAAAGAACTAAAAAAGTCCAGCGAAGTGATGTAAAAGGGAAACCCAGCGGAGTCCTCGCCTTCCTCCCCGCATTCCGCGTCCTGGTACGCTGAAGAAAGGGAGGGAGCGGCAGTCACTATTCTTTTCGGCAATTTTCATTCAATAAAAGGGGCTAAGTCGAAGACTTACCCCGGTTGGGCAGAGCTCTCAACTCCGCCCGCCGCTTCTTTAAAACTGCAAATCGGCACCAGCTGTCTCGCCGCCTCTGCTCTCCCGCAGTGCACAAGCTGGGCTCTCGTTACTACTGCCGTCCGCCTGTTCGCTCCGCGTCCCCAGTCGCTGGTCATCTCCTCTCGAACGCCAACTCCAACCCTCTTATGTGTCATTGAGCACTCTGTAAATTACCTTGCCTTTCCTCTCAGGTGTGTCCAACTAGTAAAAACGGGGGAAAGGGCGGAGTCTCTCCAGGACAATTTGACGGTAACTAAAACATGCACAGTAAAAACTCCAAATAACTTGTCCCGTTTCACCCCGTGACACCTGTAGTGATGTGTCAGGAGTATCGGAGCAGTTGAGACGCATTTTTTCTAAACGCCGCGTCTCTGTGGCTTTTAAACCCCAAAACACGCTGCGCCAAAAATTTGTCTACCCCAAGGATCGGGTCCCCCGACACAAACAGAGTAACATAGTGTACGCTGTTAAGTGCAGGAGGATTGCCAGGATTTATACATCGGGGAAACCAAACAACCTCTGGCGAAGCGGATGGCACAACACACAACACATAAGAGCTACCTCGTCAGGCCAGGACTCTGCAGTCTATTTACACCTACAGGCCAGTGGACACTTTTTCAATGATGAGGATGTAACATCCTGGACAGGGAGGAGCGCTGGTTTGAGCGCGGAGTCAAGGAGGACATTTACGTGAAAAGGGAAAGACCATCTCTGAATCAAGGAGGGGGCCTAAGGGTCCATCTGTCACCATCTTACAATGTTGTGATTGCAGCCATTCTCCAACTCTCTGTGAATGGGACTCATGACCATTAATCAGTGGTTGTTGATCAATGGTCATGAGAATTTGCATAATTATGATTAAGGAACTGACCTCCCAGCCTATTGTTCCTTCACTGGGCTGGTTTCAGTCATTATGCAAATGTACTGTTTATAAGATTTGGGGAAACCTGCAGTCAGCTGAGACTGAAGAAGTCACTCGGATGAGTGACGAAACGTTTCTCCCACAAAACGCTACGTCCAGATGAACAGAATCAGCTTTTGGAGAACCAGTACAATGCACAACAGTCTCATTTTCCCCGGTAAAATTAATTATCCATCCCTGGTTTATATAAACTTTACAAATTAAAAATCTCAATTCGAACTGGTCAGAAACACACAATAAACAAACTGTTATTTGTTTATTGTAAAAAACAACAACAACACAAACCTTTAAATAACATTTATAATAATTATTGTGTCATTATATCTGTGACTCTGACATTCACCATCCAGGAAGCAGAGTGTGTGAGGAAGATCTGGTGTCTGATGAAGATGAGAGATTAAGCTGCGCACAGATAACTTTAACCCTAGAATACTATCGCTATTTGATTTTCAACATTTACATGATTTCTCTGTCCTGCAGCTGTTAGTGTGTCGAGGAGACTGTGCCTTCACCAGGGAAGTCTCAAATGTCCCAGGAATGGGTGGACCAAAGACCAGCTTTCCAGTGTCATTATCTTTTTTAGGAATTTTGTTGTTCTTTGCCCTAATTTTTCTGTGATTTTGGAGCATTATTTTAGGGTCCCCACATGACACTTTTTTCATTTTGTTAGACATGGCACAGTTGAAAGTAAAAGAAGACAACTCTAATTTGTCATGTGTTGTCAAATTTTGATATATTTTGATGACAAGTACTTTTTGTTGGTCATATTATATCGGGTAAAAATCACCCGGCATTAGTGATTGTGTTGCTGTTTATAGCGATAGTGTTCTAGGGTTAAGATCACGTGACTATCGTGGCCTTTTGAAACCGCCACAACCAGAACTCTACCGTGACCGAGACCTCCGGTTCTTTCCCACAGAGCTCTGCACCTCTGCTTCAAACCAGCAACAGTCACATGATCTAATATAACTTATTATTGTATCTCATTCCCTGTTACACACACATGAAAACAACTCCAACAAGGAAGCAGAACTACGAATGTGAACTTCCAGGAGGAAGCAGAACTTAATGCCGCGCTTACCTTCAATACTTCATGTAAAATGTGAACACCTGGAATCACTGCTGATGGAAAATCATTCTTCAGTGTTTGTGAAGCAGCTTAGTGTGAGGCACTGTTCTCCCGCTGCTTTCTCTCACTTTCTGTAAACGCTGAGGCGGAAAAACCTCCGCTTTTCTGCGTCTCTCTCCTCCCAGCTGTCAGCCCGCCTGAATAACGGAGGCGCCTTGATGCGACTGTTGTTCTAATTTTGCGCCATAGAAATAAACCGAGTTGAAATAGATGTTACCGCCTTTCCATCAACGTTACCTTTGGCTCAGGTATGAGTAGAAAGAGTGACGTCGTGTCTCTTTAATCAGTCTCTGCATCTCCAAAGCAACAACGGATACACCGAGTTTAATAAATACTGAATCCGTTAATAATAATAAAAAGTTCCATAATCCAAAGTAAGCATCACATTCACATGCTCACTAGAGCTACTTATGTCTGACTGAACACTCTTAAGCTGTAATTTACCACAGACGGTATAAATCTTTAATACTGTGTGTTTCTGTTATTCACTAAACATCTGTCAACGATCAGGAAGACCTGCAGTCTCCTGGAGGTTCGACAGGGGGCGGAAATACTAAAGGAAGAAGAATACGTAGTCACACCCAACAAGTTGTTTTTTAAACTTTATTTACAAACAACAGTATAACATACAAGGCACCGTCATTAATCCGATTATGTTACATCCTCGGTTGAGCATTATAGCAAGAAAAAAACAAACAAACAAACAAACAAAACGAACAAAAAAAAAAAAACAATAAGCACAAAGCTAAAAGGGTTAGTACAAAAAGAAAGAAAAGTCACTGAAGGATTTGAACCAAAGGCAAAAAATAACATGAGCAAAAAAGGGCAGTCATGATTATAAAAAAGGGAGGTTTTTTTTTTTGTTTCTTTGTTTTTTTTTAACATAGATTAAACTCTTTAAATAAAACAACAAGTTTATGGGCTTTCTTAGTATTCACAAGTTTCAGTGATTTAACCCCGAGTTTAAAGTCATTCAGCCATCTGTTTATACAAGGTTTAGCTTTAAAGTATCTGCATTTGTGAATAAAAAATTTTCCCATTAACAAAAACGTCCTAATCAACAGGTCAAAATCTGCATTCTCAGCAAGTATTCGACCCAACAGAATAAGTTTGCATCAGTGACTGTATAAAATAGTGTTTATATGTATCATTCCACCTCTCTCTCTCCAGTCTGGCCAGTTAGGTGAGGCTGGCTGCTGTAATCGCTGCCAGTCTGCTGAAGCTACACGAGAGGTGCGTTGTGTTGTTCAGCACATACTGTAGGGATGTATTACAGATACATAAACGAGCAGAAACGGGTTACACTGACCCTGTTCGCTCTGTCCAGCTCAAGGACAAACGTGCTTTGAATCGTTGCATACAGAGCGTTAAATTGTCTGTGAATCCAGTCCACACACACGTGATTATCTCTAATTCGGTAAATCGTCCGATACCACGTGTGTCATGTTCGGTTGTCCAAGCACTGAACGGTAACGTAACCACACGTTGGTTTAAATGGAGGCGGAGTCAACTGGATCCGCGCTCCCTGCCCAGTGCGCGCAAATTCTGGCGAGGATACCTACCTTGCCACGACACCTGTCAATCAAAACAAAAACTGGCCAGAGTCACGTGGCCAGCGACGTCCGAAGCTTCTTTCAGTACGTCACTGCTTCGGTACCTGATTGAGGGTTTATAAGGAAGCGGGTCATTGGCGGGATTTGCGCTGTGTTTTGGTGAGAGAACAAGTGTGAGACATAATGAGAGAGGAAGCTCTGCCTTTTCCTGATTAAGAACCAGACAGAAGAACCTTATGTGTTGTGTTTTTATTTCACCCATTCATAAGTAATTCTACCCCCAGGTCAAAAACATACCAAAAAAATCGATTATACATATAAGCCATAATATATATGAATGTGCCTGTCAGTTACATAACTATGTGGAGGCAGGGACATCACAACATAAGCATACTCCCAACCTACTATAAGAGTGTGTTGTACTTTATTATAATGTGTTTTATCTATTATGTTTTTAATGAATTTGTCTCCACTTGCCAAAACATTCTGGATACTGTTGCTCCCCTGAAGGTCAGGCAGCCTAAATCAAAGTCAGAGTCATGGCTGAATGACAGCACTCGGGCTGCTCGAAGACAGTGCAGAACAGCAGAATGGAAATGGAAAAAAGACAAGCTACACGTGTCTTATGATATCTAAAAGATAGCTGGAGTAAATATCAGAAATCTGTTTATTTTGCAGGTGTTATTAACAACAACTACCATAAGCCCCGTGTCTTATTTAGTATTTTAAACTCTGTTCATAGCCCTCCCCAATCCAACTGTACAGAAGCTTTTGTTGAAACTTGTGAAGCTTTTTAAAATTTCTTTGTTGATAAGATTTTAACTATTAGAGTACATATCTCACCCCCTTCTTATGACCCTTCTATTACGCCTTTGGTAGTTTTTAGACATTTTGAACCCGTGTCTCTGTCCTATCTGGGGAAAATTATTACCAAATCAAGTCTGGCTCTCCCAGTGATGTCCTCCCCCCTCACTTTGTTAAATAAGTTTGGGAGACCATTGGACCTTATATTCAAGGGCTGATAAACAGCAGCCTGACTTTAGGCGACCTGTAACTTTTAAAAAGTCAGTGGTCCAGCCTCTCATTTTTGTGTCATTTCAGATCTATTTTAAAGCTTCCCTTTGTTTCTAAAATTTGGAAGAAAAAAAAGTAGTGTCTTCACAGCTACAGGCTTTTTTAAACAGACAAAACATTTTTGAGGTATTTCACCAGGTTTTAAAGCACTTCACAGCACAGAGTCTGCACTTCCTCCCCCTCAGGCATATTTTAGGATGTCTTAAGGATATCAGAGCATGGCTGGCTCTGAATGTTTTTAATTTTAATGAAAACAAGATTGAGGTCATTATATTTGGGCCGAGTGGCCCTGGTGTCCCACCATCTGACTTGGGTCCTCACCAGAGATGGGCAGTAACGCGTTACTGTAATCCGATTACTTTTTTCAGGTAACGAGGAAGGTAAGGGATTACTATTGCAAAAACAGTAATTAGATTACCGTTACTTTCCCGTAAGCACGCTGCGTTACTGCGTTACTAAAACCGTGATTTTTTTGCGAGACTATCTCATGACTGTGACGTAAGCGAGTGCGACGTTTGAGACAACAGCTGTATGCAGATCAACAATGGATCATATATGGAGTGCGGAGAGAGTATGAGTGTGCAGCGTTTAAAGCGTGGAAGCACTGACCTTACTTTGAGTTTGATTCCATAAAAAGTGACAAAAACATTAGTGTCTGTTGTGCGTGGGAAGAAAACTTCTTTTTACAGCGAAATAAATCCCTAAACCTCCGAGCAAGCACCGAGTAGCTACCACGTAATGGGAAACTCACAGAGAAACTCGCGGATTCTTCAACTGACCGCTGCGGCACACCTGCACCAGGGTAAACCTCCGCCTACCTCACTCCTGCTTTACAGGTGAAAATAGAGCAAAAGGACCGCTGAGTCTTTGACTTTATTTATTTACTGCTGTGTTTTACTTGCATCTATTTGAAAGAGTGAGTGTAAACACAAAAACCTATTTTATTGTATGTGCTGGAATGTGCAGAAAATAGGTTTAAATGTTAAACAAATTTCTTCCAGTCAGAGAATGTTGCATATAATTAAATGTTTGCTTGATGCATGAAGTTAAAAGGTTAAAACTAATAAAACAAGTTTTAAAAAGAGACTTTTCCATCTGATTACATTTTGTATGATGTGTAAATGCCGGCAAAGCCACTTTACTTTGCACTTTTATTTTGAAGAGTACCTTAGCACTTCCTCTTTTATTGTGTCAGACTTCCTGTTCTGTTCTCAGTGAAACGGCACAAACACGTTGCTTCAGAGTGAGTAAAAACCTTTATTTTTTGAAAATACTCATGCAAAACTATGTTTTTTATTTACCTGTCACATGCTATAACTTTGAAAGTTTACATAATATGGTTGAATTCGGTTTTTTGTTTTTTTTGTATATGCATGTCATTTGTTTGTGGTGTGGAAAGACTGGCTAAGAGATGCGCATGGAGGAGGTTGGCTAGTTGGTTCAGCATGATTAGCACCCTTGGAAGCAGAAAGAGGTTGGTTTAATGATTGCGAATGATTGTTTATGTATTTAAGAGACAGAAAGGTTGTCGTTAATTCATTTTATTAAATGCTGTAACATAAATAGTTTAAAAACTATTGATTTATGTCAATGTCACTATTTGAGTTAATCAAAATAATTTTCTGTAGTAAAATGTGAACATTTCTGCACTTTGTACTTAAATGTTTAATGGTATTTGTTTGCTTTATAGTTTTCACGGTGCCACATTGTCGGTGGTTTAAAGAGGAGAGAATAAAGTTGCATCAGTCGAAGCTCTCTGCGTCACGAGTGGTAATTCCAAGTGGGCAGCTACAGGATGGATTATGCAGAAAAAGTAGAATTGGGCTGAAAGATCTATCGCTTTATCACCTATTCAGGTTGTAAATCGTGTTTTTAAAAAGTAACTAAGTAACTAAGTAATTAATTACCTTTGAAAATAAGTAATCAGTAAAGTAACGGGATTACTTTTTTGGGGAAGTAATCAGTAATTAGTTACTGATTACTTTTTTCAAGTAACTTGACCAACACTGGTCCTCACAGAGCTTTTGCTGTTGTAGGCCCACAAATTATGGAATAAGTTGCCCCCCCATATCAGGCTGGCCCCAACACTTGAAATTTTAAAATCACTTTAAAAACGCACCTTTTTTCCAAGGGGTGGTAGTACCAGAGTCAGCTTGTAGTCTGTTTTAGTTAGCTTTTAATCTTCTTTACTTTGTTAATTTTATTTGTTGTCTATTTTATTCATGTTTTAATATTTACTGATTCATTTGTCATTTTTTCATTTATTTATTTTATTGTTATTTAATTTTCTTTGTCTGTTTACTGTACGGTTTTTAAATTCAAATGTAAATCACTGTTTTTCCCCCTTTTTGCCTGTCCTGTTTGCTTCTTTAGCCATCAGAATATTTTGCCTGAAGGCCAAGAAAGATGCCCAACAGATTTACTTTACCAAGTGGATCATCACGGCCTTGCCATATTGGTCCATTTGATTTACCTTTGTTATTATTATTTATTTATTTTATTTTCAGTAGTTACAGACATGACTGGGGGATAGGAAAGGGAGAGAGAAAGAAAGAAAGAGCGAAGGAAAGAAAAGAGGGGAGAGCAACATTCAAATTCAAATTTTATTTGTCACACACACACAACCATACACAGTATGACATGGGGGTGAAATGCTTGTAGCTGTACAATGCCCGGCCATTAAATGACAGAAGAAAAGTTTTACAATATTTACAATTTACAGTTTACTACAAAAATTTACAAATTAACTTAGGAATTTACAGTAAAGAATGTGCAAATAGCAGAAGAGATTATAAAGATAAGGATTATAAATTATAGGAATTATAGGATTATAGTTAATGTGTGGTGGTGCGTGTGGTGACATGTGTGAGAGTCCAGTCTTACACCTGGTTCAGGCCCCGAATAGCCTGGGGGAAGAAGCTCCTCCTCATTCTCTCTGTTTTGGCCTTAAGGCAGCGGAAGCGCTTCCCAGACCTCAACAGTGAGAAGAGTCCATTGTTGGGATGGGAGAGGTCCATCATAATCTTCCTAGCTTTGGACTTGCACCGCTTGGTGTAGATGGACAGCAGGTCAGGGAGCTCTGATTGAATGATGCGTTCTGCCGAGCGCACCACCCTTTGCAGATCTCGTCTGTCCTGCTTGGTGCTGTTCCCAAACCAGGTGCAGATGTTTGCCGTCAGGACGCTCTCGATGGTGCAGGAGTAGAAGTTCTTGAGCACCTTCAGTGGCAGATGGAAGTCTCTAAGTCTTCTGAGGAAGAAGAGACGCTGACGGGCTTTCTTAACCAGGGACTTGATGTGGCAGGACCATGACAGGTCCTGAGTGATGTGGACAACATAATAAACACAGCATCATTGCATTAATCTAGCTAAGTGTAAATAACAGTAGATACTAAATAATGAATGTTATTCTGCAGCACGAAAGACCGACTGTGCACAATGTGCTTTGAGGTAGCAGCTAAGAAAAGTTAGTGTGTGTGAACACCAGTTTGTACACCTGTGTGTACACCTGTGTGGATCAGCACGCTTGTATTCAAAAGGTTGAATACAAGCTGCTAGAGGGTGTAGGGAGCCATAGCCCCGTCCCCCAGGGCATGAAGCAGGCATGGAGGAGATCCAGGTCCCAGACATCCAGAGGCCCCAGAGTGCGAGAGCCCAAGAAGGACCATCGGAGGAGTATCAGTGCCTCCTTCCTGGGAAGAGCTGAGAAGAGCCCCAGACGAGGGGTCACCCAGCAGCCACGGAGCAGAAGCCAGAGGGGGTTGCAGTGACATGCCCGTGGACTCTGCCAGCAGCCAGCTGTGCCAGAGTGGACCGAGCCCCAGGCCCACCAGAGGTGTACGAAGACCCCAAACCTCCCTCCACCCGTTCATGTGTAGTGTTGCTGTGTCCTGTTCTAAAGTGCTTTTAAAACATGGCAGGGCATGGCTTCCTGCCAGAGAGCAGCAGTGTCAGCACGGCCCCTCTTGAGAACCCTCAATGTTTACATGCATTTAAAATTCAGAGGTGGCGCCAGAGGTGAGGCTGGGCGCTGTATAGTGTGTCCACCCCCACAGCCCTATATGTATGTGTGAGTGTGAGTAATGTGGATGTCTAAGTTGTGGAATAAAATTTTATGGCCCGCAAGATCATTTTATATAGATTTATTATTATTGTTATGCATGCCCCGGCGATATGGAGGTGCTAATAACACACAAACTACAACTTAAAGATCCCATAATGCAGCGCTGCAGCCTCCTTGCCGAACGCTAGGCTACCTGGGAACATTCTCGCGTCAATCAAGTCAAACTTCTGTTAGCTGTCCCCTCACAATGGCGAAGAGAAAAGTTCATTTTGAAAACAGAGCCTTTCAGCACCAGCGCAGGAGGCTGAATATATGTTGACAAACATTGCTGGTAAACCCGTATCTTATTAGTGGAGCTAATGTGGCTGTAATTAAGGGATTTAATTTAAGACGGCACTACGAGTCAAAACACAAGCTGAAAAACCAAAATGCAAAGCAGAAACTACAGAAGGTAGAAGAGCTAAAGAAGAATCTGACAGGGGCGAACCTGGCTCAAGAGTTGGGTGGTCGCCTTGTAATCGGAAGGTTGCCGGTTCGAGCCCCGGCTTGGACAGTCTCGGTCGTTGTGTCCTTGGGCAAGACACTTCACCCGTTGCCTACTGGTGGCGCCAGTGTTCGGCAGCCTCGCCTCTGTCAGTGCGCCCCAGTGTGGCTGTGGCTACACTGTAGCTGCCATCACCAGTGTGTGAATGTGTGTGTGAATGGGTGGATGACTGGATGTGTAAAGTGCTTTGGGGTCCTCAGGGACTAGTAAAGCGCTATACAAATACAGGCCATTTACCAATTCAGCAGACGTTTGTCACCAGAGCAAAGCCACAAACTGAAGCTGTTGTGAAAGCAAGTTCTATTGTAGCAGAGGAGCCAAATCAGCCCGGCCATTTACCGAGGGAGTGTTTCTGAAGAGCTGCATGATGAAGCTGTGCGACGTCTTGTGTCCAGACAAAACGCAGATCTTGGCAAATGTGAGCCTGAGCAGAAATACGATTGCTGATCGGGTTGGTGAGATGGCCACTGATTTAAGAACACAGTTGTGTGAAAGAAGCAAAACCTTCATTGCATACTCTCTTGCTGTGGATGAAAGTACAGACATGATGGACATTGCACAGCTGACCATCTTCATCCGTAGAGTGTAAATATTGAACATTAAATCAATGCACGGGACAACGACAGGAAAAGACATTTTTGAAAAGGTATTTCAAAGTGTAACCGACATGAAACTGCCCTGGGACAACAGATGGAGCGCTGGTGTTGTGCAGGATGTAGGATCTAGTAAAGATGCAGGAGAACTGTACGGTGAGTTAACAGCATATCACTGCATCACTCACCAGGAAAGGCTGTGTGGTAAAGTCCTAAAAATGGAGCATGTAATGATCACCGTAACACAGACCGTAAATTTGATCTGAGCTAAAGGTTTAAATCAGCGTCGATTTCAGTCTTTTATGTGGGAAATAGATTCAGAGTTTGCCAACATTCCTCATCATACAGAGGTCCGCTGGCTGAGTTGGGATAAAAGTTCAGAGTTTTTGAGCTCAGCAAGGAAACCTGTCAGTTCATGACATGTATGATGCGGTGGAGGCATTTCAAGTGAAGCTGTCACAAATGCACCAGTGCAACCTGCCTCACTTTCCCTGTTGCCGAGTAATGTTGAACAAAGTCGGCGCACTTTGCTCGTCTACATGCGGCTCCAACCTTGTGTTTGCTTTCATTTATTTTTTCTGGGTTTTTTGGCAGCATGTTCATATTTCTAATTTGCATAATTTTGACAGGATATTTTTATGGAGAGCAAAATATAAAATAAATAAAATAAAAAGTTAAAGTTTATTTTTTTAAGTGCATTTATTCTGGAATAATATTCCTGTCTGTTTTTATTCATATTTATGTTTAAAAACATGTTTTAGTGTGTTCAATAAATGTTTTTCTTGTTTGGCCCACGACCTAAAGTGTGCCTTGAGTTTTGGCCCCCTGATGTGCAGCAACCAGCACCTGTAATTATTAACAACAGAGTAAACATTCGTAGCCTGTATGATGTCACCAGGTCCAAATTATAACCAGTGTTATAAATCCGCCCACTATGATATTAAAGCATAAAACAAAGAGTCTGATATTTCTTATGTTTACATCAGAAACATAATGTCAGCATTTCCTTTTTGTAAATACTTTCACTGTAGAACAAAATGGATTTCAGCAAATGTCCTTTCAGCAGAGGTCATTAAGAAGGAGTCTCTCGTGTGTCTGAAGGATTTGGTAGAAGACATCTTTGGAGGCACTGCCAGCTTTCAGGGGACCGCTGTAGAGTTCCCTCATCTTTTCCTGAGAGGTCTGCAGAGCTCTGATTCTGTCATAACTTTCCTGCTGGATAACTTTTTCTTTCAGGAGCTCATCCAGAATCGGCTCGATGTTGCTCACTCTCTGGATCAGCTCCACTCTGTGTTTATCCACAAAGTGGTTTTCTGAGGAAAGACTGCAGAGATTCATCACATATGTTGATAATCAAAGACTAAATCCATGCATAGCTTACATCCTCTGTTACTTATTTCCAAACAGAACTCACTGATATGTGCTAAACATTAAAGACTGATTCATTGTTGTGCTTCTTTTTACTTTGTACATAATCAAATCTAACTCAGTATCTTTCTGCTTTTTTCCCCCTCTTCACCCTCAAACCAGTCAAACAGATGTCTGCCTCTGCCTGAGTCTGTTTCTTTCTTCCCCTCTCTGACACCGTCTGATTATTGGATGCCAATATTCAGCACTAATGTTGTCATACCAAAGGGAACCCACCACAGCCAAATACAAAGTGCAGTTCTTTTTATACACAAATCATGTGAAACATCTTAGCTTGTACTTTACCACTTCTTTGTGATTCATCTGAAAGTGAAAAATGAACCAGTGAAAATAGAGAAACACCGTATTTACTGGGCTGATCTACCAGTAGGCGTTAGCTTTAATAATAACTGTCGTTAGCTGAATACAGCCACAGATGATGTCGTCTTCACTGCCCTGCACTCTCTCTTCATACATCTGAAATATAACAAACTCTCTCTCAGCAGGCTGTTTGTGAAGCTGACTGGCAGACTCGTCACTCTGGTCTTCAGGAACACATCATGCAACTGGATACTGGACTTCCTGTCAAACAGGCTGCTGTTCAGACTGGTAATCACAGCTCCTCCCCTCTAGGGCCACACTGGAGCCCCCCAGGGTCGTGCACTCAGCACCCTCCTGTTCATGTTGAACAGCCATGACTGCTCTCACAGACATGGAGAGAATATCTTCATGAAGTTAGAGGACAACACCACCATCATCACTCTGTTGGAGGAAATCAGCCGTGCACAGCTGTGCAGTTTGGTGCAAAGACAACAACTCACTGCTCAGTGTCAACACATGTTGGAGCTAATGGTCAGACAGCAGGAGAGTTTACTTCATGGTGAGAATACATCAGTTACATACTTCACCATGAACAGGTGTTTATTTTATATCTGAATTATTTCTTCATTCACATTTTAGTTACCAGCATAAAGAGATCACAGGAACATTTGCCACCTGTGTTGCATAATGATCACTAAAATAAACCTTCAAAGTGAACGTGGTACACTGATGATACAGTTTTGTAGACGTGCTTAAATCTTACCTTTTCTAACAGTGCGGGTCCAAACTGACTGAAGCTCTTTCTGGCGTCAGTCTGAGCTGGAAGTCACTGTCTGGATTCTTCATGTACACTTCAAAGAAATTTGGAGTTCTGCTTTCATATCTGAGCTTTAACGCCTGTTAAAGAATGAAAAGATAAAGTCAGGAAGAACCTGTAAGATATTTTTCCACTGAGGGAGAGAAATCTGATGATTATTCATTCATATAATTTAAACAGACTAATATATTTACTGACCTTACACAGATTTATAAATTGTTTTGGGATCAAATGAGCAGTAAATAAATTCAACATACCTGAGGACAGATTTCTGCACCATCCAAATCTGCTCTTAGGGTGAAACAATGAAACATTTTCAAGGACTTTTCTGGATGCGGCTTTCAGATGATTTTGTATCCACAGGATTCTTCTCTCCGGTCCATCGTCTACAGAGCGAGAGAATATATATGTTTATATGTGTGTGTGTAAAGATGCTACAGGGATCCAATATTATAATCTTACTGTCTGCTGATTTATTTGTTGCACATTGTCCTTCTTATACTGTGAAACATGTAATAACCTGCTGTAGCCCAGGATCACGTGGGATCAGATAAACATGCAGTGTGAGGAAAGCTGTGTTGGTCTGATATATCAACACGTTACAGTTGATTGTCACAGGAACGCCCACTTTCATCAGGAGCGCTCTTGGAGAGAAAATCAGACACTTTTTCCACAACATCTCCACAGTCATCTATGTGAAGGACTGCAAACTTGTCCAATATGTCAGGGACGTCATCTGCACAAGAAAACTTGAATCGTAAATGTAATTTATTGTTAAATAATAATGTCTTCATGTCCTCTTACTGATGCAGATCCAGTGTGGCAGGTGAACTTCATTTAACTTCCCAGCAGTGACTGTGACGTCCATCAGAGGACCTGCAGGCATGTATTGTCTGCTCTCCATCCTCTCCATGTGTCCGTTTTTTACATATTTATTTATTTTTGACTTTATTTGGTTCCTGAGGTGATACCTGATCATCTCTGCACCAGATTCTGCTCATCTTCATTAAAGCCTTTCTGGTCACCTCCACACACTCTCGGCTGTACTTCTCCATCATCACATTCACTACATCCTGAGTGTTTGCTGCTTTCAGTTTGCTACTTGAGATGAGGAGTGAATCTTTCTGCTATTCAATCAGTGACTTGAATTCATCCAAGTGAGCAGCTTCTCAGTTGTCATAGTTACCACCTGGAAAATGAAAAAGTCATTTTGTACCTGCAGGACTGAAGCAGCCGGTCACTTCTTATGCAGGAGGTGCAGGGCCAGCGATGGTGACACAGCAGATCCTGACACGTATCTACACAACTACATGGATGTTTGCTCCTTCATGTTGAAATTAGCGTCACATGTTTAAAAATAGTCATTAAATGATTTTGAGCAACCTTTGAATGAAAGATGTCCAACATCACACATCACAGGTTACATTTTCATATCGTCAGTTATTTCCACCTGCATTTTGTTCCTATGAAGTTACAGCTGAATAATTCAGTTTGTCTTTTAAAGGTAAACTATAAAACTTGCTAAGGTTACAGGTTTCCATAATTTCCTTCAGGATTAATAAAGTATTTCTGATTCTGATTTATTATCTATTAAGGACAAAACGGGGGGGTTACCACTGTCCCGGGTTCGACTCCACCACCAGACCTTTCTGTGTGGAGTCTGTATGTTCTCTCTGTGTTTGTTGGGTTCTCTCCGAGTACTTCAGCTTCCTCCCACAGTCCAAAGACATGCAGTTAGTGTGGTTTAGTTAACTGGTGATTCTAACCTGCCCATAGGTGTGTATGGTTGTCTGTCTCTCTGTAGTAGACTGCCGTCCAGGGTGTACCCCGCCTCTCGCCCTGTGGTAGCTGGGATAGGCTAATAAGGATAATGGATGGGTGGAAAATGTAAACTGGGTTAAATGATTAAGATAAACCTCACTGACACTTGTTCTTCGTGCTGCTGGATTAAAATGGAGTTGATGGAGTCGACGCTGATCAGCCTTTGTAGAACTGAACCCTCCAGAAAGGCTGGAGTTTAAATGAACGAACGAACCAGAAAACAAGGGTAAAAAGGAGTCTTTAATAGCAATTACACCATATAAAAATTTGTACGTACAAGTCAAAATATAAGGACACATTTAGGAACAGTCTGAGTTTCTTCCTTAGACGAATAAAGTCCTCAGAGTCAGGAAACATCCAGTTCTGTGTAAATAAAGCCGTCCGATCCCGGTCTGACATTTCTGATGTTTGTAACGTTTCTTATTGACTGCTTCCATCATTTTAATGTACTTTTAGTCATTCATTTAACTATTCCTCATTCTTACTGTTATTTATGTGTTGATCTTTCTCATTCTGTGATATTTCAGTTTGACTGACTGATGCTGCAAATCAAAATGATCCTGTAGGAAAATAAAGACTGACCTGAACATCTCATCTCTTAAAATACAAAAGCACAGTAATCATCTTACTGAGTGATCTTCATTGTACATTGTTTCATTGTTTTTAGGCCGCTTCATTCCAGCAAAAGTTTCACCGTATAAACATGAAAGACGTGTTTTTACAGATTTTAAAATGTTAAAAAATGAACGAGTTTCTGACAGTAAATAGTTAATAGACACCAATGTTGCTCCCTGATGTATCCGAAAAAATATTTTATTGATAAAGAACAATTGTATTTATGTGGCTATATTTAGTAGAAAGCCAATATAAAATGTTTAGTGACGTGCTTAAAAGGGAATTAAAAAAAACAAAACAATGATTAAAGCAGGATATTAAAGATTAAAAAGTATAAAATTCTCCAGTTTATCTTCAAAACAGTCGTCAAAACTTCTTAAAATGTGAGAAACATGGCAGTAACAGATGCAGGTCATGATGTTCCTCAGTAACTTCTAACCTTGGAAACTTTTCTCATTCAGGCTTCACTCCAAACCAGACTGAGCATCGACCACAAGAACAAAAGACAGAAGATAACAGAGTTCATATGGTGTTAATGTAAAATTATTCTGGAAGACTTTTCTTTATGTGGCACATTTATACTGTGATATGGATTTATCGTCTTCAACAAAATGAGAATCATAAAGCTGTTCATGATATTTTTGTATGTAATTATACATATAATGCTCATTTTCAGGTTAATATTTTTAATTTTGGACTGTACTCGAGTAGCTTTGTCTGAGTCACAGTTCAAAATCATCCTCATTTTTCTTATACTTGGTTTGGTTGTAGCTCCTCATCCTCTCTGAAACAAGCTTCTTTTTTACTCCTCTCCCTTTAAGGCAACTTTGTTCTTATTGGCTGTTTCCCACAAACAGAAGGTTTGAGGGACAAGTGGGTGGAGCTTCTGTGGAAAGGGCCAGAACTGGAGATCAGCAGTATTAGGATACCGCCCCTCAATGACATCACACATTACAGAAGTTAAAAAAACCACATAAACCTGAGTGTTTGTCTCACAGTGAGTATCTGTAAACATGATGATCTCATTATCGTAAATTTGAAAGTGTATAAATGAAAACAAAGAAAAGCACAACAAATGCCGTCTTTTTACAAACTGCGCTGCTAGAAACAAACAGAATGTGTTTCTATGAAAGAAGGAAATGAAATCACTGTCAGATCATTTCTACACGTTTAAACCTGAAATAATTCTGCAGAAAATAAAAACATGACAGAAAATTAAAAAGAGAAAGTTAAAATAAAATGAAAAGATTAAATATTAAAATAAAAAAATGCTTCAAAAATCTTGATCTCATCCTCATGTTTGCATCAACCTAAGAACACACACACACACACACACACACACACACACACACACACACACACACACACACACACACACACTCTACAGTAATTTTCAAATCGATGTTATTTCCTGTATTTTAACCTCAAATCTGCTCCTACATTATAAACTCTCCCTCATGTCAGAGTCAGTTGGACGGGCAGTCAGACTCTCTGCTACTTTCCATACTACAATCATGTAGTGCACTGAAAATAAATTCAGAAGCTACAAATCTAACTATACAAAAGTATTTTGGATTAAGTAAAATATTCATAAAATCAATGATGCCATTTTGATTGTTACCTTTGCATCATGAGCTGCTGTCTGATAACTTCTGCACCAGATCATTTCTGTTAATTTTCCTAAAAACCTTCTTGGTCACCTCCACAGACTTTTCTGTGTAGGTCTGCACCACCAGGTCCACCAGGTCACAGGTGCTGGCCTTCTCCAGTTTGCTCTCTGGGATGGGTTGGAGCTCCACCAAAACATCACGGTCCCGCAGGAACCACTTGAACTTTTCAAGCTCCTCCTTTTTCAGATCTTCCAACATTTCCAAAAGCTTCTCTCTGTCTGAGTGGACTGTTAATGCCTGAGAACAAATGAGGAGATATAATTTGATATCAATCAGTTATCCAAAAATAAAATTATGCATAACAACCATCCAATTCAATCACGAGGGGGTTTTATTCAGTTTTACATTCTGAATTATGTTTAACCTGCATTTTAATGACTTAAAGCTTTTGTGTGTAAAGTCAGGCGTTACTCACCATCTGTGCTGCAGCATCACTGTCCCACTGTAACTTTAGCTTTTTATGCTCTTCTTCTTCTTCTGGATCCTCATCGTACCTCTTTCTGTTGGATTTGAACAATGCCTGGTAAAGTTAAAGCAAAGAAAGGAATATGATTAGATCAGTGGTTAGTTAGTTAAGTGTAAGAACCATGACATTTAAACATTTTTAACACAGCAGTTAAAATATTGCTTTTAAAAATGTAAATCTTATGAATGAAGCTGTGTTGTGTAAAGTCAGAATAAGTTTCTTACTCACTTTCCTTCCCCGTGCAGGAGGATGTTTATCCACCGAGTGTTTCTCTGAGAAAGAAGAAAGATGAAACATAAATATTGATTGATTTGATTCATGAAGAGTTTTCCGATGGAGTGGAGTGTGTTTAATGTGCCAGGTTAAATATGCTATGAAAACATCAGAATAAGACTAGCAGCAGATATCTAACATTAATGGACTCAGATAAAGTGACCAGGCCCCGCCCACTTTGGAGCCATTAGAACAGCCAAATAAGGACCTACAGTAGTCCAGCCTAGAAGGAATAAAATACATTAACTGGTTTTTCAGTATCACTCTGAGACAAAAAGTTTCTAATTTTATTCATAATCATCTGAATTTTTAATCTGGGCATTAAAGGATGAATCGTGGTCAGCAGGTTCCTCTGTCTTTGGCTGCATCCACACATATAAGGCTCATTATTGTAAACTTTGCATATCATTTTTTAATGGTTTGTGTTATATCACCACCTTTTGTTATGGCAATGATCTTTTAAAATGTATTTGATGCACATTTTAGTGTGGAGGGAGATATTTTTTGAAATGAGCTCAGAAAAATCCCTGTTTTGAAAAACAAAGGGTGAATGGGCGGTTCTTATTTAGTACTTTTCTACCAGATGTCTCATTCATCCATTCATACAAACACTTTTTCTGGGCTTTCTATCTCAAATTCACACTCCAGTGAGCCGGGTTCAATGTTCTGCCAAAGGATACTGAATCCAGACTGCAGCAGCCCAGAATTGAACCACCAACCTTCTTGATAACCATGTGCACAACCTTTGTCCCATTTTCATTTTACTTCCTGTTTTATTTTCAAAGCAGGGTTGTTCCTTTTCCTGCCTGCATTCATGTCTATGATTAAGTTACAAGTGCTTTAGTATCCCTCTCCATGGTGTGTATTTAGTCTGTGCATTTTCACTCTCCCTGGTCATTTTCTCATCAGCTTTAACTCCTGTTGTCTCCCTGCATCAGCTTTTCCTTCTTGTTTTGGATTCTGTGGTCATTTTTTTTGCTTCTATCGCAGTGGTTTTCATTCCAGTTTCACTCTATTTTTAGTTTTGAGTAAAGTCTAAGTGTGTGCAGTTCATCTTCAGTAAGGCAACAACTATGAGTTTTTTCTTGAATACTAAAAGTAATTTACTGAAAAGATAGAACAGTTAATATCTGTGAACCTACCAGCTGCCAACGTGCCGACACCAGCTGCTCCCCTTGAGGATCCTGCAGCTGTGAAACATTGAGGAAAATTTACTGTAAGAAGTTAATTGGTTTAAACCACGTTTAATGTAAGGAACAATTGGAATATGGACGCTTGATGTCATTATTTGATGCATCAGAGTTTAATAATGAGCTGTGTCATCTGATTAAACAGGTGTAGCCGTCATGTCTGAGATTTGGTTTCAGACCATTTCAATGCAATTTCAGAATAATGTTGAAAAATATGTTTTGAAATAAGCTACGTTCAACTGCGCCCTGCCATACGGGGTCACTGCAGATGTTTGATTTGGCAGTTTTACAGCCGATACCCTTCCTGACATAACACAAAGGGGGATTTGTGCCTCTGACTGGAATCAAACCAGCATCCTTTCCTCTCCAAGTAAACCATACTTCTGTTCTATGGAGCTCTTTTCTAAAACCTTTCTGTAATAAATGGTGCCATTTTGTTTCTTATCACAAGCTGATACCTAACAGCATCAGCTCCAGATCATCCTGTCTGTCTGTGCTAGTTTGTTCTTTGTCCCTCCTTCAGTTTTCCTTTACTAATGTTTGGTGTTTTTACTGGTTCTCCCTCCGTCTCTCGTCATCTGTGTCATCTTCTTCATATTTCTCTGTGTCAATGGAAAATTGTACTTAGTAGTCAGTATAATCTTTTAGTGATATGAGTTCGCATATGGTAGAATACTGCATGTAGTTATTTGTATTAGGAAATATTTAACCATGTATGCTTAGAGGCATATAATCAGTTGTGTAGTGACACGATGTGTGATCTCTAGCAGGCTGCAAAAGGCTTGGTGTGCACTCCAGGAATGCACCCCCACGTCCTGGGAGCATGAGAGAGGTCGTACTTTGTTTTATTGTTTTACGGTAGGATTAACGTAGCTATGTCTGTTTTAGTTCAAGTGCTTCTTTACATATAGATGAACAGCTGGACTTCCTCACCATGTTATCTAGGGTGAAACATCTAGGGTGAGGGGGAGACTACCCTCTTCCTGACCAAGGATGTTTCCTTTTGTGTTTTCATGTTATATGACCCTTTGATCAGCAGAACCACACACACACACACACACACACACACACACACACACACACACTGAAGTATAAATAAAGACTGGGGCAGTTTCTTAGCGCGAGTCTCTGGAGGCTGCCCTTGCTAGCAAGAAGTTCTGTGTGTTTCTCTTCTCTGAGTCTTTACTGAAGAAGTGTTTTAGAATATATTCCTTAACACTCTGACTCTGTTTTGTTCTTCTTTTTTTGTACTTGTACTTTTTGCCATCTCTGTGAAGCACTTCCTGTCCCTTTGAACGTTTTGATTAAAGAGAGTGAGCATGTAATCACTTCTGTTTGGTTGGGTTGTCTAACATATAACCTTGACCATCACTGGTAACTTTGACCTTGGACGCTAACAATGAAGGTTAAAGGTCAAACCATAATCAAGTAAAAAAACAAAAATCCATATCCAGTAAGTTTTGACAGCTTATAGAAGCCAAAGATTTCAGCCAATTCTGCTCCAATCACATGGGTGAAGATGATCAAATACACCATCTTAGTATGCAATACTTCAAGGTCAAAGGTCAGGGTCATGCCATACAGGACAAAGCTTCAGTTTCAATTTAATCATCTCTAAAATTTAAAGCAACATCTTAGTCATAAGCACAGTTAGTATTGATCAGTTTTCTGTTTCATTATATAAAACTGAGTTAATATTGATGAAGCTACCAGCCGACTGAGAGCTGACAGCAGCTGCTCCCACTGAGGATCCTGCAGCTGTTAATAAATAACAAGGAAAGTTTTTAATTTCTTAACAAATGTTCAAACTCCTTAACTTTCATTATGCTAGCAAACTGAAACATTAGAGACTCAGTGCCACCAAATTAAAACAATTAAATAACTACACCAAAGAATATTCCACTAAACTCTGGTCTACTAAAAAAGAAGAAGAAGAAAATCATTCATTTATAATCTGAGTAAAAGGTTCGTCTAAATGCTCCTTTCGTGTGATATCTTACCTTCGGCTTGACCAGACTCTGGATGGTCATCTGGAATTCAAGGAAAATCAAAATATGGATACTTGACATTAGAGTTAAATATGAAAGTTTCATCTGAATAAAACAGAGTGTTCAAGCAGCTGGTTGCCATGGGAACCCATTCTCTGAAACGCTCTATGCACTGTTGTTGAGCTAATCTGAAGGCCACGTGAAGTTTGTAGCGACTGACTCTGCAGAAAGTTGGAGGCCTCTGTGATTTTACGTGGCCCGTCACTTTGTGGCTGATTGGCTGTCGTTCTTTGTTATAATACCACTAATATATGATTACATATGTGAGTATATGTCCAGTGTGTACAGGTACATATGTCATATATATCATAGAAAATCCACAACATTAGTCCTGTGGCGAAATTCCCTTGCTACAAAATATTATACATACAGTCAGCTGTACTTCTATATACTAAATATATACTTATACTGGAGTATTTTTTCTACTCGTTCAAAATCACAAGATCCACATATTTAGGTCAAAGATTATCTTCAATTATATTAATGAAGTTTGTGCCCTTTATTGTACAAACACATGCTGATCAATACTGTTTGAAAATGTACTAGTTAGGATCAATAAGTAACCTTTGACTGTGTTATGGCCAACGGTGACTGGTTCAAACAAAGGTTACTTTGGCACTGCTAAAGTATGCGCATAGGACACTTTCTCTGCGTTTATCTGTAGCGCCTCACGCTGTGTCCAGCCCTTTCGATGCCTATACGGCAAACAAACCTGCCCCCTGTGCGTGAAGCTGGGATTCTGGTTCTCACCTCAGCCACCAGAAGGCAAGAAAAACCTTTACTCGGCATAGAAAGCAGCTTACGTCTGGCATGCGTACCTGACAAAATTGTCAAATTGATTAACTGTTAACTGCCGTTTTCTCATCAAACGGACAAAGTGAGCCAATTCAATGATGGATGTAAAAGTTATGGGGCAGGGTCAGAAAGTTATGCATCATACGTGGAAGATGAAAAGAAAGAACAAAGGATGAAAGAGTACCCAACGGCAGGCGGAGGGGTCACTGATCCCATATAAGAGGAGGGTCGATATGCCCCGCTCTGCTGCTTCTTCCCTGTCTGTCTGTTGTGTGTCTGTGCTGTTTGTGCTTTGAGGCTCTACACTCCGGGGTTGCTTCGCTTTGCTTGTTCACTTTTTCTGTCATCCTGGTTTATTGTACTGATTTCTGCTGTTCATATGACACTGTTTAATAAACTCTGTTCTAAGAATTCTACTCTTTTCCAGAGGATCTTTTTGAGTGATTGGATTTTAACTGGATCTGAAAAGCTGGACGTCCACAGCATTGGTGGGATAAGGTTATCATACTGGCTTCAAAATGTGCGACTCGACACTTGTTGCACAGGTGGCGTCCTATCACAGGACCACTGAACTGCTGAGAACGAGTGATTCTTTCACACGTTTGTAGAAGAGTCTGCATGTTTTAGTGCTGATTTTATACACCTGAGGCCATGGAAGCGATTTTAACACATGAATGAAAGGATGTGGATGAGCGAGTGAATACTTTTGGAAACATCGTGTCAATCAAACTGCTGCAGACTCTTTTAAGTTTGATGGAAAAAAAAACATCTTACATTTGACATTATATGACATACAGTATTTCTTATATTAGTAACAGTGTGGGTAATATTGCTTCATAACCACTGACCTGCTTGAATTTCACATTCCCATAGTGGCTCATCAGCTGGATCACCATCAGCTGGGTGAGTGTGCACCAGTGTAAGTATGAGTTCACTGCCTGGATTCTTAACGTACACCTCATAGAAGTTTTGCCTATTGTATCTGAGGGTTAACTCCTGTGTTTGAAAAACAAAACAAAGGAACTTTAAAATACCTCTGTGAGCGCACACACACACACACACACACACACACACACACACACACACACACACACACACACACACAATTTAATGCAGGCGATAAAGTTACAGTTGTGGTTCTTACATCTGGCTATTAGTACAGAAATGGAGCCTCCAAGTTTTACATTTTACTTTTTAAATCTACTCATTTAAATATATTTGATGGACAAAGTGTAGGTGACAGAGACTAAAGATAAAAAGACAGTTTATCTGTGGACTTGTGATATTATTTAGATGCAGTAAGACAGATGTAAGTGATTTTCAGTCAAAACAATGTTGAGGCTCAGACTTTGAGTTTTTTAAATATGCTCTAATATGACCTGAGCACTTGCCCTTTGACCTTGTTCACATCAAGAGTTTTATAATGAACTAAAACTAAAACCAAAATTACCAGAAAAATGTGAACTGGAATAAAAACATAATGACCTACAGACCTTTTTACTCAGTTTAATCACATTTGTTTGTTTTTTTATTATTATTCTTTTTAAATACACAACTTCTTACTTTCCTTATCTATCAGGTCATTTTGGGAAAAGGTGATGGCATTTAAATGAGCCATTTAAAAAAATAGCAGCACACTAATATAATTACTTTGCAACTCAATGTTTGAACTTAAGAGTTTTAGGATTTTCTTCAGAACTTGATTTTCCTGAAACACTAATGTTGACTTTTACCATTATTTTATGTTCTTCAGGTAAAACTATCATCAGCACCTGAAGAAGACTGAAATACAGCATCAAACACTGCTGTGTTAAAGTGTGTGCAGCTGTGCTAACAAAGACAGCTGATAGTCCCTGGTGTGATGGCCCTCACCTCACTGACTCAGCCAATGCAAAGACACACGTATGTTTCAGAGCAGCCGTGTCATTCTGGCTAAAATAAGGCCTGATGTGTTTTCTGTCAACAAGGTTTCGATCCACATGTAGCACAAACTTTACAAACTTTACCTTCGGCTGAATTTTTGCACTTGTGTTGTCGGCTTTGAGGCTGAAAAGACGCTCGGTTTGCAGGTACTGGTCTGGGGGATGCTTTATGATTTTTTTAAAGTTCAAATGGGATTTTGTCTCATCATTTTTCTCACGATATTTCTCAGCAATTTCCTGTTTAAGAAAAAAAGGAAAACAAAAAAGCAAAGTAATCAAAAATAGGGGTTAACTTTACACCAACTTACACCATCTGTGTTTGAAATGACATTTATAACCAAGCAATAAGATTTTTGTGAGAGAGTATTATGGTCTGCTGGAAAAGAAAAAGGGAGGAAAAAGTCACATTAATGAGAATAAAGTCAGAGATTGTTGTGAAATATTGTGTCAAACTCTGAGAGGGAGAGTATCACCATGTGAAGGTGATCAATATTTTGCATCTTCATGGGTGCTTTGTGAACTCTCGGGTTAATAACAAGTGACTAATTTTTAATAATCAGAGTTTTGTTATATGAAGTCTGTATGATGTAATATTATAAACTCTGGTCTGGATCCAAATAATCTCCAGATTACAGTGAAGAGATTTATCAGCAAAGTGACTCTCACAGGTGCTGCTGATGTTAAAAGAAAAACTATGATTAAAAAATATTCTTATAATCAAACAGAAGAGATTTATTGTAGCAATAGAGACATTTTTACAATTGGCTTCAATATAAAACACATTTTTCTTTCAGTGTCTCTTTTGTCTTTTGTCAGTCGGTCCTAATGTTTGGAATCTTGTCCTGTTTCACATCATTAAGATGTTCAGTTACCTGTTCCAGAGCAGGATCCTGTCGTATCAGGTAGACGTGGAGTTTGAGGAACGATGTGTTGGGTTTATAGTACATCAACATGTAACAGCTGATTTTTGGAGGAAATATGAAACGTATCAGAGCCGCTATCATCGAGAAATTTGGCTCAGTTAACTTGACATGTGTTGGTGTGACCTCAGACACTTTTTCCACAACATCTCCACAGTCATCTATGTGAAGGACTGCAAACGTGTCCAATATGTCAGGGATGTCATCTGCAGGAGAACACAACAACACAAACATGGTGAGAAGAACAGTTTATAACAGTTTGTGCGCTCACTGTCAGAAATGTCAAACATCTGAAAGTCTTCCTTCATGTCCTCTTACCGATGCAGATCCAGTGTGGCAGGTGAACTTCATTTAACTTCCCAGCAGTGACTGTGACGTCCATCAGAGGACCTGCAGGCATGTATTGTCTGCTCTCCATCCTCTCCATGTGTCCCTCCCAAGATCTAAACTGGTACTGAAAGCTGGTCTTTCCCTTACAGACCCAGCGCAAGCCCGACACTCTGCATTCAAAGTGTCCTGCTGCAGACTGAAGGCTGAAACAGGAATTAAATACACACTCATGAAGGAACAACAGAGTGAATGGAAACACAGAGTAGTCGTGTGAATCGGATGCAAAATGAAGAATTTCCTCTGGGAATAAATCCAAAGCTGAACTGTTTCCTGTAGTTCCAGTTTGCTGTGCTGCAGCATTCAGGAAGTTGATTTACCTGTAAGTTGGAGCCTCGTCTGCATCTGTACTGTTCACCTCAGGTTCAAGATTAGTCCAATCACTGCAGTCCTGCTGCAGAGGACAGTCTCTTTAGTCAATAAGTACACATGTTTATAAAGAAAGAAACTTTAGCAATAAATGGATGAATGGAAGGGATTACCGTCAGGCTCTGACAACCTTCAAGCTCTGAACTTCTTTCAGTTTTTCGTCCTTGTTGAGACACAAAGAATTCAAATGAATGATGTTATGCTGACATATAAAATCATCCTCTAACTGTCCACATGTTTGCTGTTTGATCACTTTATGCTGTGCAGTGCTGCTTCAACATCAGAACAACATGTTCAGCAGGACGTGCAGCTGAGTGACGTCTAAGATGATCAAAAGCTGATGAATCCAAATATTCTCACCAGTGATGTCAGAACAAGACAGAGACAGAGAGAAAGGTTGGATTCAGCTCTGATGATTTATGCAAAGTTACTTTTGGACGTCTGTTGTGTTTCCTGTTTATTTTAATGTTTGTTGAGTAGAAGTTGTTTAAACAAGTTTATTGTAAATTATGAAAATCTGTTTATTAAACTTTGTTTGGTCTCACCTGAGCTGCTCTCTGACAGCCTCAGCATCAGATCAGGTCTGTTCATGTCTGTTAAAACCTCCATGGTCACCTCCACAGACTGATGACCAAGTTTATCCACCATCAGATCCACAAGGTCTTCTGTCCTGTTTGGATACCGGTAACTCTCCATTTGTGGCAGGCTCATCTTAAAGCACGTGAACGGCAGCAACTGCTTGAATTTCTTTAGATCCTTTTGACTGAATTCATTCAGTGTTTTGAAGAGAATCTGTCTGACAGCTTCCTGTTCTTTTACCTGTAAAACCAAAACAATGTATTAAGTTACTGTATAATATCTCTGTTGGACGATTTAAAGATTTATTTTTATTTAATTTCCAGAGAAACTGAAATAGAAATATCAAATATTAATAAAAAGATGTCTTCATTAATATTTATGTTTCAGAACGATCACCGACGAGACAGCTGGCGGTTTTGATATTTAACTTTGTGTATTTATGAACTTTAGTTTCATGAAAAAAAGTATTGTTTCCTTTCCATCAGTACTAAAACCTAAATGTCCTTTTTTCTGGAATTAAAGTCTTTGTAAAGTTAAAGACAAAGAAAAATCTAAAGATGTCATTTCCTGGTTTTATCGTCAGTAGTAGATCCTTCACTCTGTCGTCAGTGGAAACATTATTGCTGCAGACTCCACATTAACACTGTGAGAAGCATCCAGTTTCAAAGATGCTTCGTCTGTTTCATCGTGTTTAATGTTCAAGATGAGGATGATTTACAGCCTGAATCTACTGAATGAAAGCTGAGTTAAAGTCACACTCACTCTCTTCAACAGTGCAGCTCCATGTTCATCCACAGAGTGTTTCTCTGAGGAGGAAAGACATTTACCATCAACTCTGAGGATTCAAACATCATCACACATCCAAGTAGAATCAGCCTTCAGACGACACAGATGATTTAAAAGAGAAAATCATGTGAAACTAAATAAAATGACATAAGAACCCAACAAAGAAACCCTCCATCCTGTCCAACCAAAGTAACTGGGGGTTCCCAGCTGTGATAATGAGAGAGGGTACACCTGTCCACCTCAGGTTTTAAACAGACAGACAACCTTTCACACCCACATTTAATTTAGAACCAGCAATAAAGCCAACAAGCATGTGTTTGGACTGGAAACCAGAGCACTCTGAGGAAAAGCATGCAGGCACAGGGAGAACATGCAAACTCCACACAGAAAGGTTCCAGCCAACCAGGAGGCTCAAACACACAACCTTCATGCTGTGAGGACACAGTGCTAACCACTGCACCACCATGACACCACCAACACAAAAACCTGTTGATGACACAGAGTTTACACTCATGCATGTTGGTCTTACCTCTGGATGCTGAGCTGCTCTCTGGTAACTTCTGCACCAGATCAGTTCTGTTCATGTGCATGAAAACTTCTCTGGTCACCTCCACAGACTGATGACCACGTTCATCCACCATCAGATTCACTACATTTGCTCTGGTTGATGACTGACTCAACCTATATGAGAAGAATGACAGATTCCTCCAAGGAAGGATCGTCTGCAGGAGCCTCTTAAATGTCTCGAGCTCCTCATCACTCAAATCATTCAAAGTTTCTAAAAGCAGATGTTTAACAGCTGCCATTGTTGCCATCTGGAACAATAAACACAATCACGGGGTCACATATTTATTTAGCCAAACACAAGCGCCTATTTACTAGTTGCGGTACGTTTATGAAAAAAATGAAGAAAATCTAAAACTGTGATCCACTTTTATGGGTTTGAATACTTTTTCTTTACAGGCTGCAGTTCTTCTCTCACTGTGCAGATAAAAACTGAAATATATCCATCAAGAATCTTTCCCTGATTTCACATCATCTTTCATTCTTTATTAATATTTGTAAGTAGAATAAAGTTTCCTGTTTAATCTGAAAGTGTTTGATGTTTTCAGATTTCTCTGTCCTGTTGAAGAGTCAGGACAAATGTACATGCTGACACTTCCTCAGCTCATCCTCAGTGGTAAAGACATCCTGACATTAGTGTTGCAGAAAATTACTGCTGAAGAAGTCAAACTGAATGAAGCTTCAGTTTGTCACAAACATCCAGCAGAAATCATGAGAAAATGAGTCAACATGAGAACTGATGATACTTTAGTCCTCTGACTTTCAGCCTGCTGTCTTGTACTGAATCAGAGATGTGACATGACTCACTTTGTGGATCAGTGCAGAGCGTCGTTCATCCACAGAGTGTTTCTCTGAGGAGAAAAGTGCTCAAAGTCACTCATGACAAACACATTTAACAACTAACTGACAATTATTCAGGAAATATGACTTTGGAAAAATGGACAATATGCAGAATTACACTGAAACCTCCTCAGCAATAATAAACAGTATGAAGGAGTCATTTTTACTCCTCCTCACAAAGTATTTGGATTTAATCTGGTCTCATTTTTATGTATTTATTGAAGTAGATTTTTCCAGAACAGCCATAAAATATGTTTTAAAGATGTGTTTTTTTGTCTTTATTACAAATATTATTTATAAAGTCAAAGAAGACTTTAGTCAGACGTTTATGAGACATGAAAACAGTTTTATGACTTTAATGAGTTTTGATTTTGTTGTCTTACTTCGAGGCAGTGAGCTGCAGTCTGACAGCCTCTGAGCCAGATCAGTCCTCTTCATCTCCTTTAAGACCTCCATGGTCTTCTCCACTGACTGTTGGCCGTAAGTCAGCACCATCAGAAACACTGTGTGCTGCAGGTCTGTCCTCATGTACCACATCAATGAGAAGTCTGAGTAATATTGGTGAAGATGAATTTGTGGCAGGTTCTTATTGAACTCACTGAGCTCCGGCTCATTGAGACCATCCAGAGCTTCCAGCAGCAGCTCAATAACAGACTCCATCGTTTCTACCTGGAAAATTCAAAGAAAATGTTCATGAGATAAATGTGACATTTCTCACTTTCAGGTTTGTTTGTTTTCTCATCAACACTTTACAAATGTAGATGTGTTTAGATGACATCATCCATCACATAAGGTGATGATGTCATTGGTCATATTTGTCACAATGATCACAAACAGCTGATTAACAATTATTCTGCTTCTGTTAACAAGTTCAGGACTTTTCTGACCTGCTGCAGACCTCCCTCACTGCACACGCTCAACTTATCAAACTTTGACTTTTCCAATCAAAATCAAATCATTTGTTTCTATTGAAGATTTCTATCCTGTGTTTATGAAATGAAAGCTGGATGATCTGAAGTCAGACAGATGTGACATGACTCACTTTGTGGATCAGTGCAGGCCAACGTTCATCCTCAGAGTGTTTCTCTGACAGAAAAGAAAGATTAAAAGCTTCATTCATGACTGATTTAACATCAGTGTTAATAATCAGACACTTTGAAATAACTGATGCTTTGATTTCATTCTGATGATCCTTGTAAGTTGGATTAATAACAACATTAAACTTGTTAACATGAAGTCATATTTGATGGGAAACTATCAACGTGTGAGGAAATGATCCAGTTCTGTTTCATTCAGTAATTCTTCTTCTTCATCTTCTTCATCTTCATATCAATGAGTGTATTTATTGATTCATGTGTTTTCTGGACACTGACCTTTCTCTGTTTCCTCCACATCAAATCCTTCAGCTGATGATCCTGCAGCTGCAACACATTGAATACAAACTGTAACTACATGACACAGACACTGTGTGTGTCCTTTATGTGTGCTCATCCTGAGTATAACACTGAGTCCTGACAATAAAAAGCTTTAATATTTCACTTTCAGCTGTGCTGACTGAAGGCAGGAGGAGGCCATAGTTACACAATCACAGAGAAATCACTGAAAAGACTTTGAATCATTTACCTCATACAGGTCGTCTGTCTCCATAGTGGAGTTTCAATCAAAGCTAACATAAAGATCCATTTACAACACAAGACTGATATTAATGAGCTCAAAATGCAAAAAACAAAGAAAAATATTTTCAAAGGAAAGAAGTTCAAAGAGCTTTAAAACAACATTTACTAAAGAAAGTCACTGATTCAATAAGCTGAATATTTTTACTTTAAACATTGAAATATGAAAACAAATCTGTTTAATTTTACTGTGTTTGTACAACCTGAATGTGTTCATTTATCAACGTCTGTCCAAAATAAATCAGAGGAAACAAATTCTTTCATTTATAAATGATAATAAAGTTTATATTATGCAGTTCTTGTTGTGAGTCTCTCTGATTTAATTCTTTAAATTAATTTTTACTGTAAGGTGTAATATTATATTTAAAATCCTTCCACACACAGTTAAGAATAATCCCAACATATCTGTTGTATTAATTTATGCAGCTTATGATTATCGTACAGCTGTCCTTCTTGGCCAGGACACTCTTGAAAAACAGATTTTTAATGTCACAAGTTAATTTTTTTCTGGTTAAATAAACTTTAATGAATAAATAAAATGTATTAAAGTTATTACAGACACTCTGACAGATTATTTCCTCTTACCTTTGAGTCCTGAGCTGCTCTCTGACAGCCTCTGCACCAGATCAGTTCTCTGCATGTCTGTTAAAACCTCCCTGATCACCTCCACAGACTGATGACCAAGTTTATCAATCATATCATTCACTATTTCTCTTCTGCCATTATTCAGTTTGATTTGTGGAAGACTCTTCTGAAAACAAGTGAACTGCAGGAACAACTTGAACTTGTTGAGATCCTGATCACTCAAATCCTCCAGTGTTTCTAGAAGCACATCTTTAACAGCTGCCATTGTTGCAACCTGGAAAATTCAAACATTCATAAAGAAAAAATGTTTCCTCACTGAGAAAATTACAGATTTATGTTTTTGTAGCTGTTTTAAACTTTGAATGTTTTCAATGTTTTCTCTGAAACACTTTGTTTTCTTTTATTATCTTATTTATTAAGATGTATTTATGTAAACACACTTTTTAATAATCTTTGATTTTAAATCTAAAAACATTTCTGTGACAACTGTTTAATCTAAATGATGAAATTATGATTTTCAAACTGCATCTTATTGAATCAAAGCTGAACTCTGCAGAGTCAGACAGATGAGACGTTACTCACTTTATGGATCAGTGCAGACAGATGTTCATCCAGATGTTTGTCTGAAAAAAGAGAAATTAACAGAAATAGAAATAAGTGTTTAATAAAAGCTAATCGAGCTTTAAAAAAATACACAGAGATCAAAAAAAAAGTTACATTTAAACCTGCTGAACATCATTTTCTGCTCGTCAACAATGCTCTCTTTGCTCTGTAAATCTGACTGTTTCTAATATGAACTGAAGCAGAAACACTTTTATCATTTTAACATGTTTTGTCTTTATCTTACTTTGAGCTTCTGAGCTGCTGTCTGTCAGCCTCTGAGCCAGATCAGTCCTCTCCATCTCCTTTAAGACCTCCACGATCTTCTCCACTGACTGTTGGCCAAAAGTCCTCACCATCAAAAACACCACGTCCTGCACGTCCTGCAGGTCTGACATCTCAGACAGACTCATGGGGCTCATTGAGCCACGTTTTCTTCTCAGGATCTCGATGAAGTCTCTGACCTCGCTGCCTCTCAGATCAGCCAGTGTCTCCAAAAGCAGCTCAATAAGAGACTCCATCGTTTCCACCTGGTAAAAACAGAGGTCACATGACAGCGATGCACCATTCAAATGTCTGTTTGATTTTTAATCAACAGAAACATTTTAGTGTGCTAAAAATAAATTCATGTTTGAATCCAATTCTTTCTAAAAACCTGAAAAGATGACCTTTGACCTTCAAAGCTGCGTCTTTTTAAGGTCATGACCGGTCGACCAGATGTAGAGCAGAAAATAACCTCCATGAACATCTGGTGCTCGGTGGGTACCTGCTTGGATTGGTTTTTTATTTCTTGGCTCATTTTTTCCTCTTTTTGAAGGATTTAATTTTCATGAACAGGTTTGTGACTCTGTTTTACTGCCTGACTGTAACTCTGTCAAAGACTGAGCTACAAAAACTGCAGTGAGTCTCCTGATTTTACAAACAGAGGGGAGCTTTAACTGCTCGCATCTTTACTGATAAACAGAAAGACTTGAATTTAATCTGCTTTTAAAATGTAAATAAGGTTTAATATTTCTATACCAATCATGTATAAAACTCATGTGTACATGACAAAGCTGCAGCTTGAATCTCATGTGTATGATTTGTGTTTAAGATGAAGATCATTTTCAGTCTTCATCTACTGAATCAAAGCTGAACTGTGTGAAGTCGACTGATGTGACGTTACTCACTCTCTGGCTCAGTGGAGGAAACTGTTTGTATGAGGAGAAAAGAAAGAGAAAAAGTCAGATTAGAAACTGTTTTATCATCAGGCTTTATGAGGATTTAGAACATGAAAGATTTCACATCAAAGTGACACTTAAACCTCGTTAACTCGTTAATAATGATTTTAGAGAGAGGCCTAACTTTGTGAATGAGAGCACACACAGGATACTCTGATCGCTGATCACTTTCATGTGTGTGTATATACACACACACACACACACACACACACACATATATAAATATACACTACATGTCTTTGAACGTGACGGGAGTCGACTCCAGACCGGGCGTTTCTGTCCAATGATAGTCAAACGTGACTATCGTGGCCTTTTGAAACCGCCACAACCAGAACTCTACCGTGACCGAGACCTCCGGTTCTTTCCCACAGAGCTCTGCACCTCTGCTTCAAACCAGCAACAGTCACATGATCTAATATAACTTATTATTGTATCTCATTCCCTGTTACACACACATGAAAACAACTCCAACAAGGAAGCAGAACTACGAACGTGAACTTCCAGGAGGAAGCAGAACTTAATGCCGCGCTTACCTTCAATACTTCATGTAAAATGTGAACACCAGGAATCACTGCTGATGGAAAATCATTCTTCAGTGTTTGTGAAGCAGCTTAGTGTGAGGCACTGTTCTCCCGCTGCTTTCTCTCACTTTCTGTAAACGCTGAGGCGGAAAAACTTCCGCTTTTCTGCGTCTCTCTCCTCCCAGCTGTCAGCCCGCCTGAATAACGGAGGCGCCTTGATGCTAGTGATGGGTCGTTCGCGAACGAAATGGCTCTTAGAGCCGACTCTTTGACGTGAACGACGCGAGCCGGTTCCTTATCGCGAGCCGTCACGTGGGGTTTTTTTTTTTTTCTTTCTCTCAGCCTCTCTCTCGCACTTTTTTTCCGCTTCACTCTGCACGCGAGCCTTGTGCTTTACGCTGGGCAGAGGGGGGAGGGGCGGTAGTTACACTCAGTAGCACAGGAACAGAGCCAGAGAGAGAGAAAGAGAGGCAGGGACAACAACATTAGAAAGGTATAGTAATCATCCACAACTATTTTCGGTTGCAGATGATAAAGGATTGAGAAAGTTTATTCATGCAGGTCCATATGACAGAGAATATGCATGTTCTTTTAGTTTTCATATTATAATTTATATTTAATTGTGTTGTGGTTTGCAGTGTTTTGTGTTCTTTTCACTTTAAATTTGTGAAAGGAAAAAGCTGAAAATTTAAATAGTTAAAACTTGAAATGTGAATAGTTGATTTTTGTATTATATGATTTATTTATTACATTTTATGTGGAGTGAATAAATAAAAGTATATTTACGGTGGCCCCTAGAGACAAAGCACATACAAACTTCAAATCACGTACGAACTCTGAAGCATGTACAAACTCCAAAACACGTAAAAACACGTACAAACTCCAAAACACGTAAAAACTCCAAAACACGTAAAAACACGTACAAACTCCGAAGCACGTAAAAACTCAGAAGCATTTAAAAACTCAGAAGCACATAAAAACTCAAAACACGTACAAAAGACAACAGAAGTGCTCCAGGATGCTGGGCGCAGTGTTGAGCCTTTGTTATCTTGTGGCTACACAAGCCAGCAAGTACCAACGACCGGATTTGGTGTGTGGTAATAACAGGTAAATGAACTTTTTTTTAAATTATTTGAATATATATATGAGTGCCTGTGTATAAATACACAAACAATACACACATGCTTTCAATTGTGTAATTTAAGTGATCTAGTAGCTCTGCTTTGGAAGTTCAGTTCATGCTAGAAATGTGTTTTGGAGTTTGTACGTGTTTTGTCTCTAGGGGCCACCGCATATATTTATATATAAACATATATAAATAAAACCACTTGTTTTTACGTTAGTAATTCCTTTTGTGCATAATTTTATATTATTGTTAATAATAAATTAATTAAAGCAACAAAACAACCTGAAGAGCCGGGTCGGAGCCGAAAGAGCCGGGTCGGAGCCGAAAGAGCCGGCTCTTTTTAGTGAGCCGAACCTAAAGAGCCGGATCTCTAAAAAGAGCCGGAAATCCCATCACTACTTGATGCGACTGTTGTTCTAATTTTGCGCCATAGAAATAAACAGAGTTGAAATAGATGTTACCGCCTTTCCATCAACGTTACCTTTGGCTCAGGTATGAGTAGAAAGAGTGACGTCGTGTCTCTTTAATCAGTCTCTGCATCTCCAAAGCAACAACGGATACACCGAGTTTAATAAATACTGAATCCGTTAATAATAATACAAAGTTCCATAATCCAAAGTAAGCATCACATTCACATGCTCACTAGAGCTACTTATGTCTGACTGAACACTCTTAAGCTGTAATTTACCACAGACGGTATAAATCTTTAATACTGTGTGTTTCTGTTATTCACTAAACATCTGTCAACGATCAGGAAGACCTGCAGTCTCCTGGAGAGCCAACAGGGGGCGAAACCAACCCACTGAATTAACAATGGTACAGGGAGGGACGCTGGTTTGAGGGCGGAGTCCTTCACTCTGTCGTCAGTGGAAACATTATTGCTGCAGACTCCACATTAACACTGTGAGAAGCATCCAGTTTCAAAGATGCTTCGTCTGTTTCATCGTGTTTAATGTTCAAGATGAGGATGATTTACAGCCTGAATCTACTGAATGAAAGCTGAGTTAAAGTCACACTCACTCTCTTCAACAGTGCAGCTCCATGTTCATCCACAGAGTGTTTCTCTGAGGAGGAAAGACATTTACCATCAACTCTGAGGATTCAAACATCATCACACATCCAAGTAGAATCAGCCTTCAGACGACACAGATGATTTAAAAGAGAAAATCATGTGAAACTAAATAAAATGACATAAGAACCCAACAAAGAAACCCTCCATCCTGTCCAACCAAAGTAACTGGGGGTTCCCAGCTGTGATAATGAGAGAGGGTACACCTGTCCACCTCAGGTTTTAAACAGACAGACAACCTTTCACACCCACATTTAATTTAGAACCAGCAATAAAGCCAACAAGCATGTGTTTGGACTGGAAACCAGAGCACTCTGAGGAAAAGCATGCAGGCACAGGGAGAACATGCAAACTCCACACAGAAAGGTTCCAGCCAACCAGGAGGCTCAAACACACAACCTTCATGCTGTGAGGACACAGTGCTAACCACTGCACCACCATGACACCAGCAACACAAAAACCTGTTGATGACACAGAGTTTACACTCATGCATGTTGGTCTTACCTCTGGATGCTGAGCTGCTCTCTGGTAACTTCTGCACCAGATCAGTTCTGTTCATGTGCATGAAAACTTCTCTGGTCACCTCCACAGACTGATGACCAAGTTCATCCACCATCAGATTCACTACATCTGCTCTGGTTGATGATGGACTCTGTGATTTGTATGACAGACTCATCCAAAGAAAAATTGACTCCAGGAATCTCTTGAACTCCTCGAGCTCAAATCATTCGAAGCTTCCAAAAGCAGTTGTTTCACAGCTGCCACCATTGCCACCTGGAAAAGTCATTCAATTTGCAGGACATTTATTTATTTATCCATTTTATCCAAATAAGGTCTTTTAGAAAGTTCAGTATGATTTCTCATAACCACAAAAAAGCAGAAATCATGAGAAAAATGACTCAACATGAGAACTGATGATACTTTAGTCCTCTGACTTTCAGCCTGCTGTCTTGTACTGAATCAGAGATGTGACATGACTCACTTTGTGGATCAGTGCAGAGCGTCGTTCATCCACAGAGTGTTTCTCTGAGGAGCAAAGTGCTCAAAGTCACTCACAAGAGACTTACTTACCAACTGACAGTTGTATAATCTTCAACATTACATTTAAAGCTCAACCATGATAGACACTGTTTGTGTTATTCAGTCTCTCAGACTGAAGGAGTCACTTTTTGTCATTTTTTTGTTCCTTGAACACTCATAAATTCTGATTTGGACAACAATCTGTCTTTTCTCTACAATATTTTTATGAAAAACAAAAACTTTACTTATGAGACATCTTAACCACCAGAGTTCATTTAACTTATTTCATCTTTGTTGTCTTACTTTTGGGTTCTGGGCTGCAGTCTGACGGCCTCTGAGCCAGATCAGTCCCCTTCATCTCGTTTAAACCCTCCATGGTCTCCTCCACTGACCGCTCACCGTAAGTCAGGACCATGAAAAACACCGTGTCCTGCAGGTCTGTCCTCATGTAGATGATTCTTTGGATGTCTGACTAATGTTTGTAATGAATTTTACGCAGGACTTCCTTGAAAACCTCAAGTTCCCAGTAACTCAGACCAGCCAGGGTTTCCAAAATCAGCTCAATAACAGACGCCAACGTTTCTACCTGAGAAAAAAAAGGTAAATGCGACTTTTCTCCAGGTTTTTTTTCTATCTCATCAACGTCTCATAAATGTTTAGATTACACCAGACACAGTTACAAGCAAATGATGTAAGTGATAATTACACACCTGATTAACATTTATTCCAACCTGATGACTTTAATCTTTCTGTTTATCTTTTCTACATGTAGGAGTTTTTTAAACTGAACATGTTCAGTGAACGCTGCATCATTTAAATACAGTCATAGGTGATATTACTCACTTTCTGGCTCAGCGCAGCCCAGCATTCATCCACAAAGTTTCTCTGGGAGAAATATTACAATATCATGGTTACCATGAGAAAAGAAAGTGTAGTATCCCCACAGCAGACTCGTCCACAGTTTAATGCTTTTCAGCACAATCTTTATTCATACTTACACTCGGTTGCTGTTACAAACACACACGGCTGCAGCTTTTCAGCCGCCACAACAACAACTCTCAGGATCAGGTACAGATTTTAAAGCTGATGCTGGCAAAGTTAGAAAGGTGCCGGCTGTGAACAACACCTCATCTATCTATTACTTCATTTGCTCTCTTTAGGCTCCACAATGATTGTCTGTCTAGTGTCTGTCGTCCACCTTAGATCCATTCATAACTTATTTAACGTCAGGGTTAATGATCAGAAAACAATTAAGTGTGTAAGGAAAGAATTTAGTCGTTTGTAATCTTAATATTAATGTCTGTGTTTTATTTAACAATATCTATTATTAAACACTTCAGTGAAGAAAATCCTCCTGCCTTCTTTCAGGAAGACAAAAAAACTTCCATTGTTCAGTTTTTGTGACTTGGTTCAAAGATTTTGAATCAACTCTTGATAATTTTTTTTATTAGGGATAATTATTCTCTTACCTTTGAGTCCTGAGCTGCTCTCTGACAGCCTCTGCACCAGATCAGTTCTCTGCATGTCCCTGAAAACATCAATGGTTACCTCCACAGACTGTTGGCCACATGTTTGCACCATCGCGTTCACTATATGTTTTCTGTTTGTACTCGGTGGGAATTGTGGAAGGCCCCTCTGAAAACATGTGAACTGCAGGAACCACATGAACTCCTTGAGACCCTGATCACTCAAATCCTCCCGTGTTTCTAGAAGCAGATCTTTAACAGCTGCCATTGTTGCAACCTGGAAAATTCAAACATTCATAAAGAAAAATTAAATATTAATGTTTCTGTTGCTGTTTTAAATATTAAAACTAATTGAAGACATTTAAATCATGTTTTCTCAAAAAAATTTAATATAAAAAAGCCAACATTTATAAAGAAAATATATCATTTCCACACTAAGACATTTTTTGGCATTTCTGATAATGTATGATTTTTCTGATGATCACCTAAAACACTCAGACACTGTGCAAACGAGCTGGCCCCAGTGTTTTCTGGCATTTTCAACTCCTCACTGCAGGCATGTCATGTGCCTGCCTGCTTCAAGTCCTCTACCATAATCCCTGTCCCCAAGAAACCTAGGATCACTGGACTAAATGACTACAGACCCGTGGCTCTGACATCTGTGGTCATGAAGTCATTTGAGCGCCTGGTTCTCTCCTATCTCAAGACCCTAACGGCCCCCCTCCTGGACCCCCTGCAGTTTGCATACAGAGCCAACAGGTCTGTAGATGACGCCATCAACATGGCCCTACACTTCATCCTGCAGCATCTGGACTCCCCAGGAACCTACGCCAGGATCCTGTTTGTGGACTTCAGCTCTGCCTTCAACACCATCCTTCCAGACCATCTCCAAGGCAAGCTTTCCCAGATGAATGTGCCTGATCCCATCTGCCGGTGGATCACTGACTTCCTGTCGGACAGGAAGCAGCACGTGAAGCTGGGAAAGAATGTCTCGGACTCCCGGACCATCAGCACCGGCTCCCCTCAGGGCTGTGTTCTTTCTCCTCTGCTCTTCTCCCTGTACACCAACTTCTGCACCTCCACCCACCAGTCTGTCAAGCTAATCAAGTTTGCAGATGACACCACCGTTATTGGGCTCATCTCGGACAGGGATGAGTCTGCCTACAGGAGGGAGGTTGAACGTCTGGTGTCTTGGTGCAGCCACAACAACCTGGTGATGAATGCCCAGAAGACAGTGGAGATTATTGTGGACTTCAGGAAGCACACAGCTCCACTCCCCCCATCATCCTGACTGACACCCCCATCACCTCTGTGGACTCATTCCGCTTCCTGGGTACCACCATCACCCAGGACCTGAAGTGGGAGCCCACCATCACCTCCGTCATTAAGAAAGCCCAGCAGAGGATGTACTTCCTGAGGCAGCTGAAGAAATTCAACCTGCCAACACGGACGATGATGCAATTCTACACTACAATCATCGAGTCCATCCTCACCTCCTCCATCACCGTGTGGTACGCTGGAGCCACTGTTAAGATAAGATAAGATAGAACTTTATTAATCCCTCGGGTGGGTTCCTCTGGGAAATTCGACTTCCAAAAAAAGCACAGCAACGACCGAAGTTACAGTTACAGAACTGTTATATATATATACACACACACACACACACACACACACACACACACACACACACACATATATAAATACAGAGACAAATATAAATAAAATATACAAAGGGGATAAATAGAATAAATAGGAATAAAAAATAAAAATACAAGTGAATTGCACATTTCGAGTATTGAGTCTATTGCACTGTTGACTATTTACAAAAGTATTGCACAAAGGTATTGTACAGTGAGGTGCAGAGGCACTGCAGCTTAGTTGTTCCCCCCTCCTTTGTCCTCCTGTTTCCCCTCCCCTCCAGAGAGGAGTTAAACAGTCTGATGGCGTGTGGGACAAAGGAGTTTTTAAGTCTGTTAGTTCTTGTCTTGGGGAGAAGCAACCTGTCACTGAACAGACTCTTCTGGTTGTTTATGGTCGTGTGCAGAGGATGCCCAGCATTGTCCATAATGTCCATCAGTTTCTTTAGTGTCCTTTTCTCTGCCACTGTCACCAGAGTGTCCAGCTTCATGCCGACCACAGAGCTAGCCCTCCTGATCAGTTTCTCCAGCCTGGATGAGTCCCTCTTTGCTGTGCTGCTCCCCCAGCACACCACAGCATAGAAAAGTACTCCAGCAACCACCGACTGGTAAAACATCCTCAGGAGCTTCCTGCAGATGTTAAAAGACCTCAGCCTCCTGAGGAAGTACAGTCGGCTTTGGGCTTTTTTATACAGGTGCTCTGTGTTGCATGACCAGTCCAGTTTATTGTCCACCCACAGCCCGAGGTACTTGTACGTGTTGACCACCTCCACCTCCTCCCCCTCTATCTGAACTGGCAGTGGACCTTCTCTGGACCTCCCGAAGTCCACAACCAGTTCCTTAGTCTTTGAGGTGTTGAGTTGCAGGTGGTTTGTGTGACTCCATGCGACAAAGTTCCTCACCAGACTTCTGTACTCCTCTTCCTGATCATCCCAGATACACCCCATGATGGCCGTGTCATCTGCAAACTTCTGAATATGGCATAATTCAGAGTTGTAGCAGAAGTCAGAGGTGTACAGGGTGAAGAGAAGAGGGGACAGCACAGTTCCCTGTGGTGCTCCTGTGCTGCTGACCACTGTGTCAGACGTGATGTCCTTCAGCCTGACGTACTGTGGTCTGTCGGTGAGGTAGTCGGAGATCCAAGCCACCAGGCAGGGGTCCACCTCCATCCTGTTCAGTTTTTCCTGAAGCATACAGGGCCGGATGGTATTAAAGGCACTGGAAAAGTCAAGAAACAGGATCCTGACCGTGCCTTTTCCCCCATCTGTTTGTTAGGGACAAACAGAGACTGCAGCGTGTTGTGCGCTCTGCTGAGAAGGTGATTGGCTGCAGACTCCCATCTCTGCAGGACCTGTACACCTCCAGGACACTGGGGCGTGCAGCTCGGATCTCAGCTGACCCTTCTCACCCTGGACACAGTCTGTTTGACCTGCTCCCCTCAGGCAGGAGGCTCCGGTCCATTCGCACCAGAACCTCTCGCCATAAGAACAGTTTCTTCCCCTCTGCTGTTGGACACATGAACAATAACCATATGACTGTTCGCACCACAAACACATGACACTGCACTGTCATGTGCAGTGCAGTGTGTTCACTGCATCATTCTGTGTTTGCACTGATCACCACCTGCACTCATGTATATATCTTTCTACATAGCACTTTTAATTCTTATTCTTATTTTTATTTTCATGTCTATTTAAGCATTTATGACAGTATGTTTGCACTGAAGCACCGCAGCAATTTCCTAATGTTGTAAACCTGCTCAACATTTGGCAATAAAACCCTTCTGATTCTTCTGATTCTGATTCTGAAAACACAGATACATTTAGTAACGAGGGCCTGAGCATTCACAGTGTGAAGACCTTGTTGTGTATTCACTATTATTATTATTATTGTTTGTGAAGGTTCTCAGTCATCCAGGTCATCGTAGTCTAAGGAGCTTAGAAAGAAAAGTGTCTGGACTTCTTTAAGTTGCTTGAAGACGTTTCACCTCTCATCCGAGAAGCTTCTTGAAGACCATGGCATGAAGACCATCACTGGATTCAGGCCAACCAACAGCAGGGGAGCTGAGGGAGGTGAGAATAGAGCCAACGAGTTGAATCTGTTTTTCAATAGATTCAACACCACAGTGTCTGCTCACTCCCCCACAACCTCACCTGCAGTCAGCCTGGAATCCAGAGCCACACCACTGTGCCAGCCTCTCTCTTCACATGTTGCCTCCTGTGAGATTCCTGACACCCCTCCCCCACCCATCACCTTCACTCAATACCAGGTTGAGATGCAAATGAGGAGACTTCACTCAGGCAAGTCTGCTGGACCAGACGGAGTGAGTCCCCTTGTCCTCAAGACCTGTGCCCCCCAGCTGTGTGGAGTCTTTCATAAACTGTTTATGCTGAGTCTGAGTCTGCAGAGGGTCCCGGTGATGTGGAAGACATCATGCCTCGTCCCTGTACCAAAGACGCCACGTCCCAGTGGCCCCCAGGATTACAGGCCCGTGGCACTGACCTCCCACATCATGAAGACCCTGGAAAGGCTCATCCTGGACCAGCTGCGACCCATTGTAAGATCACATCTGGATCCCCTTCAGTTTGCTTATCAGCCTCGTCTCGGAACTGAGGACGCCATCATCTACCTGCTCAATCGTGTCTACACCCATCTGGACCAGCCGGCGAGCACTGTGAGGGTCATGTTTTTTGACTTTTCCAGTGCTTTCAACACCATCAGGCCGACCCTCCTGGGTGATAAGTTAGCAGCGATGCAGGTGGATGCTTCTCTGGTGTCCTGGATTGTTGATTACCTGACAGGAAGACCACAATATGTACGTCTCCCACAGTGTGTGTCTGACAAGGTGATCAGCAACACAGGGGCACCACAGGGGACTGTCCTCTCCCCCTTCCTCTTCACCCTCTACACCACAGACTTCAGCCACTGCACAGAGACCTGCCATCTTCAGAAGTTTTCTGATGACTCTGCGGTGGTTGGATGCATCAGCAGTGATGATGAGACAGAGTACCGGGCTGTGGTCGACTCCTTTGTCACGTGGTGTGAGCAGAATCATCTGCAGCTCAACGTGGCAAAGACCAAGGAACTGATCGTGGACTTCAGGAAGACCAGGAAACACTTGACCCCTGTTTCAATCCAGGGGGTCAGTGTTGACATTGTGGAGGACTATAAATACCTTGGAGTACACATTGACAATAAACTGGACTGGGCTAAAAACACCACAGCACTTTACAGGAAGGGCCAGAGTCGTCTCTATTTTTTGAGGCGACTGAGGTCCTTCAGCATCTGCCAGAAAATGCTGAGGATTTTCTATGAGTCTGTTGTGGCCAGTGCGATCCTCTATGCTGTTGCATGCTGGGGGAGCAGGCTGAGGGTCGCAGATGCCAACAGACTTAATAAACTAATCCATAAGGCCAGCAATGTTGTGGGGATGGAGCTGGACACCCTCAAGGTGGTGTCGGAGAGGCGGATGCTGTCCAAGATAAAGACAATGTTGGATAACACCTCCCACCCACTCCATGACATGCTGGTCAGTCACAGGAGCTCGTTCAGTGAGAGACTGAGATTACCGAAAAGCACCACTGAACGACACAGGAAATCTTTCCTGCCTGTGGCTCCCTGTACAACGCATCCACTTAACACAACTGCAACAACTACACATGTTTCTTTTCCAACTATTTATTTATGAGTGACTTATGTATGTACAGTGGGGCAAAAAAGTATTTAGTCAGCCACCGATTGTGCAAGTTCCCCCACCTAAAATGATGACAGAGGTCAGTAATTTGCACCAGAGGTACACTTCAACTGTGAGAGACAGAATGTGAAAAAAAAAAAATCCATGAATCCACATGGTAGGATTTGTAAAGAATTTATTCGTAAATTAGGGTGGAAAATAAGTATTTGGTCACCTCAAACAAGGAAAATCTCTGGCTCTCACAGACCTGTAACGTCTTCTGTAAGAAGCTTTTCTGTCCCCCACTCGTTACCTGTATGAATGGCACCTGTTTGAACTCATCATCTGTATAAAAGACACCTGTCCACAGCCTCAAACAGTCAGACTCCAAACTCCGCCATGGCCAAGACCAAAGAGCTTTCGAAGGACACCAGGAAAAGTATTGTAGACCTGCACCAGACTGGGAAGAGTGAATCTACAATAGGCAAGCAGCTTGGTGTGAAAAAATCAACTGTGGGAGCAATCATCAGAAAATGGAAGACATACAAGACCACTGATAATCTCCCTCCATCTGGGGCTCCACGCAAGATCTCATCCCGTGGGGTCAAAATGATCATGAGAACGGTGAGCAAAGATCCCAGAACCACACGGGGGGACCTGGTGAATGACCTGCAGAGAGCTGGGACCAAAGTAACAAAGGTCACCATCAGTAACACACTACAACGGCAGGGAATCAAATCCCGCAGTGCCAGACGTGTTCCGCTGCTGAAGCCAGTGCATGTCCAGGCCCGTCTGAAGTTTGCCAGAGAGCACATGGATGATACAGCAGAGGATTGGGAGAATGTCATGTGGTCAGATGAAACCAAAGTAGAACTTTTTGGTATAAACTCAACTCGTCGTGTTTGTAGGAAGAAGAATACTGAGTTGCATCCCAAGAACACCATACCTACTGTGAAGCATGGGGGTGGAAACATCATGCTATGGGGCTGTTTTTCTGCCAAGGGGACAGGACGACTGATCCGTGTTAAGGACAGAATGAATGGGGGCATGTATCGTGAGATTTTAAGCCAAAACCTCCTTCCATCAGTGAGAACTTTGAAGATGAAACGAGGCTGGGTCTTCCAACATGACAATGATCCAAAACACACCGCCCGGGCAACAAAGGAGTGGCTCCGTAAGAAGCATTTGAAAGTCCTGGAGTGGCCTAGCCAGTCTCCAGACCTCAACCCCATAGAAAATCTGTGGCGGGAGTTGAAAGTCCGTGTTGCTCGGCGACAGCCCCAAAACATCACTGCTCTCGAGAAGATCTGCATGGAGGAATGGGCCAAAATACCAGCTACTGTGTGTGCAAACCTGGTAAAGACCTATAGTAAACGTTTGACCTCTGTTATTGCCAACAAAGGTTATGTTACAAAGTATTGAGTTGTATTTTTGTTATTGACCAAATACTTATTTTCCACCCTGATTTACGAATAAATTCTTTACAAATCCTACCATGTGGATTCATGGATTTTTTTTTCACATTCTGTCTCTCACAGTTGAAGTGTACCTCTGGTGCAAATTACTGACCTCTGTCATCATTTTAGGTGGGGGAACTTGCACAATCGGTGGCTGACTAAATACTTTTTTGCCCCACTGTATGTATGTATGTATATATATGTATATATTGTACTATTCTTAGTTAGTGTATTGTCTGTCTTGTCTTAATGTTGGTTTAAAATGGAGCACTGTAACAAAAAATAATTTCCCCCAGGGATCAATAAAGTATTCTGATTCTGATTCTGTTTCTTCAGTTCTAGGATCAAATGGTGGAGAGTCCCAGATTTAAACCCAGTGGGAGTTTCCCCCCAAAGACGGACGAAGGACCCCCTGATGATCCTCTACCTAATCACATGAGCCAAGGTGTGAAAACGGGTGTGGGTCACAATCAGCCAGGGTTTCAGGTGAGCTCAATGTGAAACCTGGCCCCACCCTATCATGTGATTTCCTGAGGTCAGACGCCCCAGGATGTGAGTGGGCGTTAAGGCGTCTGGGAAGGATCTCAGAACTGGATTATAGATGGCAGAGAGTTGGTGTCATAAGCCGTGTGTACATTGGCATCCTCGAGGATGCCAATGTACACACGGACAGACAGGACAGATGGTTTGAAAGAGGAGTGAAAGAAGCCATTTCTGTCCACTGTGAGCGACCATCTTTGAACAGTGGCGGTGGTTTACGACACCAACTGTCTGCCATCTATAATCCAGTGTTGAGATCCTTCCCAGACGCCTTAACACCCACTCACATGCTTTTCTTTCCAAGCTTCTTAGACCACTATTATTATTATTCAGGCAAATGAATCACTTTTTTTAGGACACACATATAACTGAGAATTGGATAAGAAGGGCCTCTGCCTTTGACCACCACTCAGTACATGTTAAACCCACCCACTGCACTGCCCCCTGCAGGTGGTGGGCCTACAGGACGATGGGCCCGAGCCACCCAAAGAGCTATCCAGTCTAATTGATTACATTATGATTGTCATTCTGCATCTTACTGAATAAAAGCTGAGCTCTGCACAGAGAGGATGAGGGACAATGCTCGCTTTGTGGATCAGTGCAGACAGATGTTCATCCAGTTGTTTTTCTAATACAAAGAGGAAATAAAAGAAATAGAAATAGTTTTTTAACTACTCATTTTCTCATTTCAAATCTTTCTGTTGACATTATGAACATATGTTGAGAACAAGTTTTGGTATTTTTAACTATTTACTTACTTGTTGGCTCTGAGCTGCTGTCTGACAGCTGCTGAGTCAGATCCGTCATCTTCATCTCCTTTAAAACCTCCATGGTTTTCTTTACTGACTGTTGGCCATAAGCCTGTAACATTAAAAACACTGTGTCTGCCACCTTCAGCAACCTCCATGGGACGGCTGAGTTATATTTCCTCTTGAGGCCTTTCTTTAAGTCCATGAGCTCGCTGTCACTCAGATTCCCCAGTGTCTCTGAAAGCAGCTGAATGAGAGACTCCATCGTTTCTACCTGGCAAAAACAGAGGTCACATGACAGACATGTGCAATTCAAATGGTTGTTCCACCTCTGATTAACAGAAAATTGTTCAGTTTGTTAAAGGAAGATTCATTTTCAACATGATACTTTTCAAAGCCCGAAAATACAACTTTTCACCTCTGACCCATTTTCAGGCATGAAAGTTGTCTTTTATACTGCCATGACTGAATTTCTGCAATCCTTCTTATCCACTGCAAACCTATTGCAACTATTATATCATGATGAGATGCTGTGGGTGAGGACACGTTCAAGTGCAGCAGTAGAGACACCACAATGTTTGGAGCAGGGGCGATTTTAGCCCATTTTCGGGGGTGCTGAATGAATCAAAGCACCCCCAAAGATTTCTTACTTTTTTTGACAATATTTGCTGTTTGTGTGACACACTGCTAAAAATATAAAAAGCATACAGTACTTGGTTGAGACATAACATTTTAACAACAAAAGTATAGATAACCCCTCCCCCCTCCCAAAATGGTTTGTTCCAGCTCCCCCCTCCTCTGGCTCTGGCGCTCTTGCTGCCAGAGCGATGGTGGCTGAGACGCAGGGGAGTGGAGGTGTAAGTGCCTGGCTTAAAACAGGACATATTAGCTGCATTTAACCTTCAGTTGCTCTTTATATAGTTAGGTAGGAGTCAGGCCATGTTTCTTTTTAGCTGAAAAACATTACACCAGGCAAGGGCGTAGATTTGGTTTTGGCATTGGTGGGGACGGATGATTCAACCACCGAACCCTGCCCTGTTTCTTTTTTTCCCCTTTTTGTCTTTGCTTCTTGATAAAAGGAGAAGTATACTTGCCTACATATGCTATTCTACATGCTTTTAAACCATTTAAAATCACAACTCATAGTTTTATATGTGAATGATATAATGTTAAATTACTATTAAACAAATGACTGACTAAGTATTTCAGGCTTTAGTTTACTTCAGCCATATTCCATATAAATCAGGTATCATACAAAAATAAAAACAGCTTCAAATACAGTCATGACAATAAAAGAATATGACTTTAAGGACTTAAAACATTACTTCAGTTATAGCACACCAACATCTCTGATACATTAGCACTAAGGGAACACTGAATGACCTGCTGGTTTTTGTCCATAAAACTACTCATCTCAGATTACCACAAAGTAAAAGATCTCTCAGCAAGATTATGCAACATTTTAGGCACTATTGCCCCGATCAAGTCAGTGAGCTGAGATTTTCTATTCTAAACATGAACTACTGTTACAGCAACATGGACTACTGGTGTCCCACACAACTCAATGTCCACTGTGTGAAGCAGCCAAACACAGGCCTGCTCCTCTCGTTAACTGAGATAAACTGCTGGCATATTGGTTTTACATCTATACTGTCCAGTCTCTCCTGGTGGACACACAGCAGCATTGTTTAATCTCATTTGAGTCATTGTTGACCGTAGCCAACTTTTTAGTCCTCTGAGAGCACTGAAGCTTCTTTCAGCCTCAGTACCTGCGTTTTATCCCCAGATTAAAATTATTATTAAGTGCCTGATGTGCCTCATGTTTGGCCCTGGCTCTTCCCCTCTGACTGCACTAGGACATATTGCCACCTGATAAAATAACACATTGATTTGTGCCATATAAAACGTGTCAATTCAGATTCTTTGTCAAATATACACTAATGAATCAATTAACATCAGCAGCCCAACAATTGTCATGATAATAAATACTATTTAATCTACAGCACCAAATCATCAGTCAGTCACCTGTGAGCTCGCATATCACCTCTGTCTGAGCTACATGGCAGAGCTGCCTCTGTCACCTGATCAATAACAGTGAGACATTCCACATACATGCAGTCACACATGTGCTTCAAATACAGTCATGAACCAACAACAATGTTTGTAGTGTGAGTGCATTTTTAAAACAATTTGTGCAAACTGCACTACAAGGATATTTGCAAAAGCATGACTACCTCATGACATTTTGTCTCAAAAATTAACCCTATGAATACGTCAGTGCCATTAGGATGAAATTATTGTGTCACCAACATTTTAACGTTAGACATATAATTCTAATAGCCTCTGTAAACTAATATCCGGGCTGCTCGAGGCTGCTGTTTTCTCTGACAGTTTCAATCAAAATTAGAAATGCTGCTCTGAGACTGAGAGAACTAACAGTGCTGCCTGTTGTGCAGTTAGTTTCCAAAACACGTTATTCATGGTTACATACAATTTTAGACTGATGTGGGCCAAAGCCTAGCACAGCCTGTAACGTTATTATGACGGACACATTTTATGAGTTAATTTGGCTTTAAGTGTGTAACAAGTGTCACCTGGCAGTTTGTTGCTCTCTGCCAGGTGATTGGCTGAAGAGCTGTGAAAAGGTAGTGGGTGTGTGGGGTGAAGTCAGCGCTCTTCTGTGGAAAAACCCCAGAGGCAATTATTTCACTCGGGTGTGAGTGGGTATACTGTCGGTAAGAGACTTTTGCCATTTTTGTTTGGATCGTTTGCTATTGCATGTGCCTATTTTTAATGTGTCATTGGACTTTTTTAGTGTGACCTCACTTTTGATTTTTTTGTTTAATTGTTTGTGCCACTTCCCTTCATCTCCCAATCGCAGGCCATGCATAGCACTGATTCCCAGCTGCGCTGAGACCCGAATTGTTTGCAGTGTGTGCCACGATTGCAGTGTCGCTAAGCGGGGTGTGACGGGTTTCAGTGTTGTTATTTTCGCACAGTTTGTGTGGTAAGTCTCATGTGCAGCTGGGATATCAGCAGGATGTGTTGTAAGTCCTGTCTGGAAGTGACTGGGAATTAGTATGTCTAACTCATGTAATAAATAAATGATCAATTTATTTCTTTGCCCCGTTTACTCATCCCTTGTCCTCAGTTACATTTTGGCGTTGTTACGAACAGGATTCAAGGGAGTGGCCATTTTGTTTTGTTATTTTGTAAGGACAGCAGGGACAGGTTTGTAAGATTGGAGCAAAGGAGCAGCCAGGTCTCGATCGCCATCATGGAGGGAAGCGAGCAACAAACAATGGCCCAATGTATACAGGAGTTGGAGAATGAACTTAGACTTGAAAACGGCATCTGTGGGTACAGAGAGGCACTCTACATCAACAGGAGCTACAGGAAGTGAATCAGAGACTGTGAGACCCAATCCTGTGGTATATGTACAACAGGATAGAAAGTTGCCAACATTTACAGGGAAGTTGGACAATATGGGCTCACTGACTCTAGATGAGTGGATTGAGCAAATGAGAGACTTTGTGCGCACGAGAGGCAGAACAGAAAAAGAGCAAGCTCAAATTATTTTTAACCATTTAGAGGGTACTGCACGCACTGAGATAAAGTTTTTGCCAAAGGAACAGAAAGAAAATGTTGAGAAATTTTTGCTACACTGAAAGAAATGTACAGCTGCTTAGATTCCCACATTTCTTTGCAACGCAGATTGTTCAATCGTAAACAATTAGAAGGCGAGTCCTTAATTGACTTTTCTCATTCTCTGATGGCGTTAATGGACCAGATTATTAAAACGGATGAGGAAGCCGCAAGAAAAGCTTCAAAAGATCTGCGTGATCAATTTTGTGATGGTGTTAGAGATCTGACACTGAGGATCAGGCTGAGAGATTTGATTAATGCCAACCCACAGTGGACGATTCGTGAGGCGAGAGCCGAAGCGACCAGGTGGATAGCACAGTATGAGAATCAGCCTTTTAGGTCTAGATATAATCAGTCTGTTTCAGTCTCTGCAGATATGCAAGCTTCTTGTGAAAGTGTAGATTCTAGAACATCAGAATATGCTGAGTTGGTGTTCCTTTTTAAAGCCCAACAGACACAATTAGAGTTGGTCATTAAGGCATTAAACCCACAGGAGGTGGCTGCTTCTAGCAATCACACTTCTCGACGTAGAAGGACGGTAAATGATAAACCCATTTGTTTTAGGTGTGAGCAAATTGGACATATTGCCCGACATTACCCAATTCTGATGGAAATCAGCATGAAAGAGCAGCTAGGGCTTTCCCAGGAGTATGAGGGTAAGTTGCGGCCAATAGCTTTTGCCAGTCGGACCTTAAAGCCTACAGAGCGGAATATGAGGAATTATAGTTCCATGAAGCTTGAGCTTGTAGCTCTCAAGTGGGCCGTCACTGAAAAGTTTAGGGAGTATCTTTTGGGTCATCGTTGCACTCTAGAACCTGGGGAGGAAGATGTTGCCAGCTTGGCGCAAGGGTCTCGTAGGTCAATGAGGAAGACTGCTGGACAGCACTCAAACCCATTTAAATTGCCACAATCCATTATAAAATGAGCAAAATTTTAAGTGTGCTCTCTTTTCAGCTCATCGTCGGGTCGCCGATGCCCTTTGAAGGGGAGGGTTGTAACAAGTGTCACCTGGCAGTTTGTTCCTCTCTGCCAGGTGATTGGCTGAAGAACTGTGAAAAGGTAGTGGGTGTGTGGGGTGAAGTCAGCGCTCCTCTGTGGAAAAAACCAGAGGCAATTAATTCACTCAGGTGTGAGTGGGTATACTGTCGGTAAGAGACTTTTGCCATTTTTGTTTGGATCGTTTGCTTTTGCATGTGCCTATTTTTAATGTGTCATTGGACTTTTTTAGTGTGACCACGAATTTTAATAGAATTGATCAAGCCCTAGATCGACTGCGCGCAGGGAAACTGATCAATATTGTAGGTATATTGAGTTTGTTTTAGCTTCATGATTTTGAATGGTTTTATAAAATTGATATTTTATTGGGTAATATTTTAATTGATGTTTGTTTTTCAGCTGTGCTGTCTCTGCTGTCCTTTTTTCGTTCTTTTGATTGATTTGTAATTTTGTTTTGGTTAGTCCGTCCAGCTGTAAAGGCGGTTATTGATTGAGAGTAAGTTGTGTAAGGGCGGACTAACCTCCCTTTTGTTTTTGTTTTTTTTGTTTAATTGTTTGTGCCACTTCCCTTCATCTCCCAATCGCAGGCCATGCATAGCACTGATTCCCAGCTGCGCTGAGACCCGAATTGTTTGCAGTGTGTGCCACGATTGCAGTGTCGCTAAGCGGGGTGTGACGGGTTTCAGTAAGGTAACTTTATTTATACCTAAAGGCAAGGTAAATTTGCTTTACAGAAAAATGACAGCATTTGACATCCCTTTAAAAACACACATACCTAGTAAAGATATAAACCTCACTGTGGCACATATATAGTAATTTTAATATTTCGAATCAAAAACAGTTCTTATTTAATTCAGTGACAGCAACGGGGACAAAGCTATTTTTATAACGCTTTGTCCTGCATCTCGGAAATAGAAACCTCCGTCCTGAGGGAAGAAGCTGAAATTCACCCCATAGAGGATGGGAACCATTTTTAAGGATTGATAAAGCCATCCTCTGTACCTGCTTAGAGTACAGGGAGGCTAAACAAGACTGTGGCTCACCTATCAGACGACTGGACCATCTCACTATCTGATTTAGAGAGTTTTTCTCTGTGACAGAGGTCTGACCAAACCATGCCACCAAACAAAAGGATAAAACAGACTCAATAAAAGAACGATAAAACAAAGTTAAAATTTTTTGGTCAATGTGGAAATGAACAAGTTTCCTAAGGCAATAAAGGTGCTGGTGACCCTTTTTACAAACTGATTTGCAATTTTGATCAAAGTTCAGTTTTTCATTTATTATGGTCCCAAGATATTTATATGATTGTACTTGCTCTATTTTCTGACCTTTAATTAAAGTGACTCCGTCCCCATTTTGTTGTTTCCTAAAATCAACAACCATGTCTTTTGTTTTAGATATGTTCAGCTGGAGATGAGACTCCTCACACCACTGAACAAAGTCATCAATGACTGGACCGTGGTTAGTTTCACCCTCTTTCAGTAGGCTGACAATAACAGAGTCATCTGCATATTTAATAATGACCCTGTTTTCATGTCTGCCCTGACACATATTTGTATAGAGAGTGAATAATAAGGGCGATAGGACGCACCCTTGAGGAGAACCTGTGGAGGAGAACACTGGGTCAGACAGAACCCCATTTATTCTCACTCTTTGTGACCTGTCTGTTAGAAAATCTAAAATCCAGCCCACCAGGTTTTTCCTGATTTCAAACTGTTCTAAAAGTCTTTTAATTAAAATATGGGGCTGTGTTGTATTAAAAGCCGAAGAAAAATCAATGAAAAGAAGTCTTGCAAAAGTCCCTTTACTCTCTACATGTTTAAGAATTAGATTTAGTAAAGTCAAAAGTGCGTCCTCCACTCCTCTGTTGGGCCTGTATGCAAACTGCATTGGATCCAGCTGACCTTCAGTCTCTTTCATAATCACATTTCTGATGATTTTTTTCAAAGACTTTCATGACAACTGAAGTGAGGCAACAGGCCTGAAGTCGTTTAGAATTTTTGGACGACTAGATTTAGGGACAGGAACCACGACTGCTTCTTTGCAAAGAGAGGGCACATGTTGTGTTTGCAAGGATTTGTTAAAAATAACCTGAAATATAGGACTGAGTTCATCAGCACAAGATTTAATTAGGCGGCACTAATATTATCAGGACCCTGGCTCTTGTTCACACTGACTGTATGAAAGGCCTTTTTAACATCGCTGAGTTCAATAATAAAGTGCTGAGTATCTCTCAGTTTCTGTTTCAGTTCCAAAATATCCTCGCTAAAATCAGAAGAACTAAAACGAGCATAAAACATGTTCAAAGCATTTGCAAAATCTCTGTCTGAATTAAAACCATCTAAAATGACCTGACTGCTGCTCTGGGGATTTTGAAACCCTGCTATGGTTTTCATACAAGTCCAGGCAGACCCCAAATTTTTTGCAGCAAATTTGCTTTCAAGAAGGTTTTTGTAGCTCTGTTTTGCTTTCAAAATCTCGATTTTCAGTTCCTTGGTGGCTGTCTGAAAATCGGTAACAGCCCCCTCTTCAAAGGCCTGTCTCTTTTTCCTTAAACAGGATTTGACACTTTTAGTGACCCATGGCTTATTGTTAGCGTAAATCTTAACACGCTTACGGGGTATAATCATGTCTTTACAAAATACTGCATAAGAGCTAGTAACATCCACCAAAGCGTCGAGATCATCTCCACAAGACTGAATAAAAACTTCCCAATCTGTACACTTAAAACATTCCTGCAAGGTAAGCACAGATTCTTCTGACCATATGTCAACATCCTTAGTCTTTGTCTTCTCTCGTTTTAAGACAGTTTTATAGATGGGCAGAAGATCCCAGAGGAGGAAGCGGGAGGGATTTATAAGCATTCTTCACCGATCCGTAACAGAGGTCCAACATTTTATCCCGTCTGGTAGGACAGGATACATATTGATACAGATTGCCCAAAGTTGATTTAAGGGAGACATGGTTAAAATCCCCCATTATAAAGTTTGGTGCATCAGGAGAAAGCGCCTGCAGCTTCTGCACTACGTCTGAAATGATGCTGCAAGTGGAGGCGGGGTGAGCCTTCGGGTGAATGTAAACTACGGTTATAAAAAGTTGTGGAAACTCACGAGGGAGATAAAAAGGGCGTAGTGACACAGATAAAAGTTCAACATCTGGTGTACAAATACATTCTCTAACAGTCACAGCGCTACAGTAACGTTTGTTCACATACAAGCATACTCCCCCCTCCTTGAGATTTCCCTGTTACACAGCTGTGCTTGAAGTCTTTCTGGAACCTGACGTTTCCCTGGAGTTCATCCAGTTTGTTCCTAAGAGACTGAACATTTCCAAGGATAACAGACGGCAGGGGAAACCGACTGACCTGTTGTCTCCTCATACGCAATTTAACACCTCCACGTCTCCCTCTTTTCCTCTTCCTCTTCTCACTCGTTCTGTTAGAGTCTTTATGTATAAAATCCGGTATACATGAGGTGAGGTCCTTACCATCATACGGTAAGTTAAGTTGTAACAGTTCGTCGCGGGAGTAAACAATCCTCAGCTGACTCAGGGCCTCGCCCACCTCATTGGAAACAAGCCAGCACAATAGAAATCCAACAAAAATGAAGAAGAAAGAATCCATGACGTTCTCACTGTTGTGGAGCGTGTGTCACTTTGTAAGAAACTGTCACTTCTTTCAACCAAAACACATGCCAACAAATAAAACCGAAAAGAAATAATAAAAACTTAAAAACTTAGGATGCCAAGCTCTCTCTCACTGCCGGTCGCTGCGTGCGCATGCGCCCAAGAGTGGCGGACCTAAAAAGTGTTGTTATTTTCGCACAGTTTGTGTGGTAAGTCTCATGTGCAGCTGGGATATCAGCAGGATGTGTTGTAAGTCCTGTCTGGAAGTGACTGGGAATTAGTATGTCTAACTCATGTAATAAATAAATGATCGATTTATTTCTTTGCCCCGTTTACTCATCCCTTGTCCTCGGTTACAATGGGATGTCCGCATATGTGGACAACAAATGCAAAACATCATTTAAAATCTTGTGCAGAAATTGTTCTGTGTTTTACCATCATATTTTTGAATGAATATTCTGATTTTCTGCCTCCCCCGTCCCTCCATAATGTACACTGCATTATTATTTGAATAAATCATTTGATAAAAATGAAGATTTTATTTCAAAGATTAAATTATAAAACGTTTTAATTAATCATCAAAATGAACAAGAAAAACATGAGTTTAATTTTGGTTTATTTTTTTTAAGGACAGTAAATCGTTGTCACTATGTTTCAAGTTACAATAAGATGATGACATTGAAAAAGAGATTAATGAGGCTTTGGATGATTTATGGATAAAACTCATTCACAGCTTCACGGCCCCAGATGATTCATAGTAATGCGAAAGGTACCCCTCTGCGTCCTTATGAACGCTCAGGATTCTTAATTGAAGCACTCCCCTTTTTATTCTCTTCGCGGCCCTAACCCTAGCATTAACCATCACCTTACATTTATCAATTTCAACCCGCTCTCACGCCTGGGAACGAGCAACATAGCGACGATTTGTCACATATGTTACGTTTTGGGATGAAACGTGTTTGGATAAAAACATGGCTGATGACATCGCTGATTCATTTTTAACATATATAACATTTACATTTTTTAATATAAAACTTTCAAATATCCATAGTTTTTCCTGTAAAATGGATCAATTAAAGGAGCCACTGAGGAGCAAATGCAACACATAGAACAGTTTTTACAAAAATGTAAGTGTAAAATAAAACCCCCACAAAGAAAAGGCATCTATACCTTTGTAATGTAATCATGTTATGTTCTGGTAGATATTGGTAGTGTAGTGGCTATCTTTGTTTCTTCTTGGAGTTCTCTATTTCTCTTATATCTAAAATAAGAGTCTGGATGGACAGAGGCTGTTTTACGCGTCGGTTTGTGCAACAACGACGGTAAAACCATCGTGTCGCTCCGCCATTCGCTTGCTTTATTTTTTTACAACCTTTCACAACAAAGCACCATATCCTTTTTAGGCCTTTCAAAATAAAACATGTAATGACTATAAATGGCGCTAACATTCCGGCCTCTAATTGTTACTGCTAAGGCATAACAATTACATATTAACACAATAAAGCGTCATTTAATATCAACACTCATAATCTAACTGGCGTAACCAAACATTATATGAAACATAAGTCATATGTGTTAAACATATATCTGTTACACATGAGGCTTAGATTCAAACTGTTGCCTCCATTTCAAGCAACAAACATAACTTGTCGATAGGCCTCTCCAAAACGCTAGTTTTGGTTTTGACAAACACACGTCTGACAAGTCCATGTGAGTCTGGAACTGTCCTCTCAACCTTTCCCATTAACCAGGAACTTCTTGGTGCACTGTCATCAACTATGAGAACAACATCTCCTGGTCTCAGATTTCTCCTAGTCACTAACCACTTCTGTCTTTCTTGTAGAAGCGGCAAATACTCTTTGGTCCAACGCTTCCAAAAAATGTCTGACAGGTACTGCACCTGTCTCCACCTTTTTTTTTTTTGCATACAAGTCCTCTCTTTGAAACAATCCAGGTGGCAGTACTGGCTGCCCTTTAAGAAGAAGTAGATGATTAGCTTTCCTCTCCTCAGGAGCTGCCTCTGCAGGAGGGGGAGATACAGGAGAGGTGGAGGAAGATCTCAGCCTGGGTGTTTATTGTCTTATGTAGTCTGGAAGATGAGTGGATGGTGGGGTGGGTGCAGTTTTCTCTGTGGTGGGGTTGGGTGGACTGTCCCGGGCTCTGTGGGGCCGGGCGGCGCTGCTGCACTGGGCCCGGTCTGGATGGGCCTGGGCCCCCTTTCCCTGGCGGGTCGCGGAGTATGGGGGTGCCTACTGGGGTCAGCGGGGGAGCTGGCCCCAGGGAGGGGTCACCTGCCCCTCCCTTCCTTCCCTCCCCATCTCCAGCTGCCTCCCTCTTCCCGCTCCACCACAACCACCCACACATGCAGGGCCTTGGAGTAGGGGTATGTCACCAGGGTGCAGAGGAGGCTACCCCCCCCTCTGTCCCCTTCTGGCTGCCTCTGCCTCAATTTTATCCCACAACTTAGACATTCACATTACTCACACTCTCATTACACATACATATAGGATCTTGGGGGTGGGCACGATACACGGAGTCCAAAGTACCATCAGGGTGTACACCCCACCCCTGGCATCGTTGCCCACCTCTCAATTTTAAATACACATAGACATTGAGGGCTAGCAGGAGGGACCATGCGCTTACCTGCTGCTCTCTGGCAGGTAGCTCCATGCCCTCCTGGGTTTTAATTGCACCTTAGAACACATATGCATCAACACTACAATGAGCGGGTGGAGGGAGGTTTGGAGTCTTCTCTCACCCCCGTTCTCTGCGACCTGCTGGAGCGGGGGGGCTAGGACTAGGAGGAGGAGTTGGCCGTCCGACTGCGGTCTGGAGTGTGGAGCCTTCCTGCTGCTGCGGAGTCGGGGCGGTCTGCCTCCCCCCACCGCAGGGAAAAGGGAAACACCACCTGGGTCTGGGTGCAGTTCCCCCCTCCAGGGGCGGGGGCACCTAGACCCGGTTTGTAGAGTACGCTTGGGGAGTGTGATCGTGTGTACAACGTCTCTTTATGTCTGTCTCCACGTTGGTTGAGTGTGGAGTAAGTGCATATGAGAGCATGAGGGTGGGAATGGATGTTTGTATCTGTGTGTGCCTGTATGTGTATATGTATATATATGTGTATAATAATGCTCCTTAGTTAGAAAGGACAGAGGTATATGGGTAACAGCTGAGCAATTTTAACTGAGAAATAAAGCTCTAATAAATAATTAGATAAAGGTTAAACGATACACAGTAAGTGGGAACAAGTGCAATTTACAGTATGTAGTGGAATTTAAATTACTAAAATGCTAAATTTACTTACAAATCCTTCCCCCTGTCCTGCCACTCAGGGATGGAAAAGTGGTGATGATGCTTTTCGCTACAGTTAGCTTCTCTGCACTAAGAGGGTAACTGGAAAACAAAGGTAAACTTTTTTACTTCTGTGCACTTCAACATTTTTAAAGGAAAACATTCATTGCAAAATTTTAACAAAGTACAGTAAAGTGCGATACTTACTAACCACACCTCTCCACCAAATCCCCAATGCAAGTCTTCACAAGGAGCCTCCTCGATGGCACCGACAGGTTTCATACTCCTTAAGAATCTGTGGGGCTTTCCTGAGTGACTTCAGGGGTTGAATTTGTTCTTCTGTGGTAATGGTAGACTGTGTAAAGGCAACACCAGAGACTTTACCTCTCTGCAATAATCTTCAAAGTCATGACAGCAAATTTCCACAGAGCATAAAAGCATGAGTTTACTCAAAAAGCTGCAGCAGAAGAAGGCGGTTTCTTAACTACCGTGATTATAACTCAATGAATAAAATAAATTCTGAATAATAAATAAATTGATTTTCTTCTAGTTGCTACTTGGTGAATAAATCTGATCCTGACTAATAGTTAATAACTGTTAAAACACATTTCATGTCTTAGGAAACTGGAGAAATGCAAAGTGTACCTGATTTTGTCTCCCCAAGAGAGGTTTCCATCGGTGGCCCTCCAGCTGACAGGACGATAGCCTCACGTCTACCTCACTGTCAACATCAATATATTCCATGAAATCAGTGTTATACTTTAGCAACTATCAAGCACACAGCCCATGTGCTGAGCTTGGCTTTGACCTATGATGTCTGTGGCACTGCTGACAATAAGAATTTTCTTTTTTTTACAAATTTCTTTCTCATCTATAAAAGTGGTTACAAGGACTTTGACAGATTCTAAGTTGTCATATGTGTGCTGAAAAAATGGAACACATGGCTAAATAAGTAAGATAATTTGCATGGTCAAGTTGCTGTTGTTTGGTTTTTTTAATAACACTAAATATTACTTCCTCAGAATTTCTGCATAAAAAGAAACTATATCAGAGCATGTTTCCAGCAATAAGCCTTAAAAAATAATGTGCACATACTTTAGTTAATCATACTAGATGCAAAAACTGCTTTAACTGCTTGAAAAAAATAATTATCTCTGTCAATATGAGGTATATTTTATGTTAAAGTTACTCAGTCTTTATTCCTATTCTGTGCTAGTAGTCGCGGTGATAACTACATTTGCTATATTCAGAGCTAATGACAATATTGTCATTTTACTCAACACTGCTACGGTATTGGCCTGCCGTTGACAATTGCTTCAACTTCACATAGCAATGTCCGCAAGCATTCATCATCCAGAGGTTGCTGCTTTAGGATCTGGTTAAGAATTTTTCTAACTGAGCGAATTTGTCTCTCCCAGATTCCTCCAAAATATGACCCTGCTGGGGGGTTAAATATCCAGGTGATGCCCTTTTGCACGAGCATTTCTGAGATTTTTGAATGATTCCATCCCTTGATTGCTTCACGCATTTCCCTTTCTGCACCCACAAGGTTAGTGCCATTGTCTGATCTCATGACAGAAACTTGACCTCGTCTTGCAATAAACCTCCTGAATGCATTTATGCAAGAATCAGTCTCAAGTGAGTGGGCAACTTCTATGTGTATTGCTCTAACAGCAAGACATGTAAACAATACACCATATCGCTTAACTCTGCTGCGCCCATGCTTGACCTCAAAAGGTCCAAAATAGTCTACGCCCACATTCGTGAATGGAGGTTTGTCAGGAATCAGGCGATCTTGTGGCAAGTTTGCCATTCTTTGTTCACCAGGTTTCGCAGATGTCCTTCTACATGTTACACACTTTGACAGGATCTTTCTTATTGCTGAATCTGCCTGTGGAATCCAGAATCTTTCTCTCAGCCTGGATAATATGTAATTCCTTCCTCCATGGCCTGTTTCTTGGTGAATGTGTCTCAGAATCAAAGTAGAAACATGATGACCTTTAGGGAGAATCACCTGATGCTTAACATCGGTTGGTAGTGCAGACTCATGCAACCTACCGCCAACCCTTAAAACTCCATCCTGGACAAAAGGATCCAGCTTCACAATGTGACTGCTCCTTTTAAGCTTGTCACCCCTTTGAAGACTTGCAATTTCTTCTGCGAAGCTTTGATTTTGACAAAACTTAACAATCTCAGTTTCTCCCTTTGCAACATCTGCAGTAGTAAGTGAAGATCCCTTAATACATGTTTTGAACTGCTGCATTTGACCTGCAACCTTTTCAGATTTCCTTTTGCTGCTGTCACAGCCACTTGCTTGTGACATGAGAAGCCTCCGATGCGCACTTAACCTGCCAAGCAGCTGCTTGAACGTAAGTATCCAGGAAACTGCCTTTTTTAGACGGTACCAGTCTGAATAGTGAGAGAGCAGTTTGTTCACTGGATTTTCAGGTAATTTTGTAACATCTACACTCATTACCTCTTTGACTTCGACATCATTTTTTGGTATTTCTTTAATGTCCGGTGGAATTGGCCAGTTTTTCTTATCTTTTGTCAAAAACTCTGGCCCAGCAATCCAGTTTGAACACTTCATGAATGTCTCTGTGTTCATTCCTCTTGAAGCGTGGTCAGCAGGGTTTAATTCAGAGTTTACATACATCCACTGACTTGGTTTTGTGTTGTCTCTAATAAGTGACACTCTGTTTGCTACAAATGTCTTAAATCTGATGTTCTCGCTGCAAATGTACTTTAAAACAGTGCTACTGTCAGACCAAAACACAGATTCTTCTCGTGGCATTTGCAGCTCCTTTCTCATGAGCTTGTCCATTTTTACAGCAACTGCAGCTGCTGTCAACTCGAGACGTGGAATTGTTATCTGCTTCAGAGGAGACACTCTGGACTTGCCCATAATGAATGAGCAGTGAGTTTCTCTTTTCTGGTTTGTGATAAGGAGGTAAGTAACGACTCCGTAACCTCTCTCACTGGCATCAGCGAAGCGGTGCAATTGTGTAGATATGACCACTCCAAATCCAGCAGGTTTCAAACACCTGTTGACGGTGAAGCCATGAAGTTTTGAAAGCTCTGAATGCCAAACTTGTGACCTTTGAGCCAGTTCAGCTGGGATTTCCTCATCCCATGAAATCTTCCTGCCACATAGCTCTCGCAGGATGATTTTTGCTGTCAGAATGACAGGAGACAAAAAGCCCAATGGGTCATATATTGCACTTACAAATGAGAGGATGCCTCGCCTAGTCGTTGGCACAGGTTTTTCAGTTATCCTGATCTTGAATACATCTGTCTCTGTGCACCAGTTCACTCCTAGGACTCTTTCATCTGGTAGTGCATCATGTCTCAAATCCAAATCTTTCATCTCCTTTGCTCTTTCCTTTTCAGGAATGGAAGCAAGGACAGCTCTGCTGTTGCTCATCCACTTTGTTAAGTGAAATCCTCCACTCTCACACAATGCAGACAGGTCCCTGACCATAGTACATGCCTCTGTTTCATCTGAAACTGACAGAAGACAATCATCTACATAAAAATTGTTCAGAACAGCATTAACTGCTGCTAGTGGCATTTTTTCTTTAGCATCTTCTGCTGCCTTTTTTAGTGCATAGTTTGCACAGCTTGGGGAGGATGTTGCCCCAAACAAGTGCACCATCATTTTGTATTCTTGCAGAGGTTCATTCAAGTTCCCGTTTGGCCACCAGAGAAAACGCAAAAGATCACTGTCCTCTGGAGGTACTCGCACCTGGTGATACATAGCTTCTATGTCTGACATCAAGGCAATGTGATCCCACCTAAACCTTGTTAGTACTCCAATCAGTGTGTTCGTTAGGTTTGGCCCTTGCAAGAGTTCTTCGTTCAGTGATTTCCCTTGAAAGGATGCTGCACAGTCAAAAACTACACGGAGTTTTCTTTTCTGAGGGTGGTACACCCCATGGTGTGGTATGTACCAAACTCTCTCATTTTCAGGGGTAGTCTTTATGTTTTGTACCTGAACTGCATAGCCTTTATTCAGCAAGTCAGACATGAAGCTCTGATACTCCTTATGAAACTCTGTGTATCTGATTAGTTTTCTTTTCAGATTCTCTGCCCTCTGCATTACTGCACTGCGGTTGTTTGGCATTTTGACAGCTTTGTTTTCATTTCATTCATTTTTCATTTATTTATTCATTTTCAGGCACAACAAATACCTATATTGAACATAAAATACACAAAACAAAAAACAAAACTTGCCTGAAAAAGGAGTGGGACGAAGAAAACTTATTAAATCCCACCCCTATGCTCACTCATCAACAAAAAAAAATAAAATAAAATAAAAAATGGCCCTCTCAAGAGAGATTCCTGCTCTACTCCTTCTGACAGAGAGCTGATTGTTTCTCAAAGGAAGACCTATGCTATAATGACCATTAATCCTTTCAGCTGTGCCATTGACAGAATCCATAAACATGATGTCTTCTCGTGACATTTCCCGTTTTTCCTCAGAAGCTTTCTCTGGAAAATCATAGTTGAGCTGTTGCATCAAAAGATTCTCAACATTAGTGATAGAGATGCGATTTACTGAAACACTCAGCTCTCTGTCAGAAGGAGTAGAGCAGGAATCTCTCTTGAGAGGGCCATTGATAACCCAACCCAGGACTGTTCGAACAGCATATGGACCGTTATCTTTACTATGAATAATCTCCCATGGTTCCATAGCCTTGTGCACATCACATCCTATCAAAAGTCCAATGTCTGCATCTGAATGTGGGAACTTGATTTGCCGAAAATGTGGCCACCTTTTTAAGTCATCCTGTGTAGGGATGTTCTCTCTAGACACTGGAATGTCTGCATGAGTGTAAATGTCAGGAAGATCTATATAGGTGTTCTCATTTAAACCACACACTTCTAATCCTGACAGATGGTAACTTGTCATCATCTTTTCTTGTCCCATTGTGCAAAGCATGAATTTTGTCTTCTTACCTTCTACACCCAGTTGTCTCATCAGTTTTTCTGAACAAAACGTGGCTTGGCTCCCATTGTCCATGAATGCATAAGTCTCAATCAACTTATTGCCTTTCTTCAACTTAACCCACACAGGAACGATCGATAACACATGAATGCCTTTTCCGGCCCCTGTGACTCCGCAAATTCTGCCTGGAGTGTGTGTTTCATCACTTGTTGTGGGAATGTCTGAGACATTTCTCTGGATGCAATCGTCTGCCTTACTGTCCTCCTCCTTTGTCCAATGAAGCATACTTGGATGTCTCTTAGAGCAGTACTCACACAATGATCTTTTCTTACAGTCCTTACTCAGATGACCTTGTGTCAGACATGCAAAGCACAGACCCTTTGCTTTAAGGAACTCCAGTCTTTCTTTGTAAGGCTGGTTTCTGACCTTTTGACATTCTGCCAGTGTATGGAGTTTTTCACAGTATATGCATGGTTTCTGGAAGGCATTGCTAGTGTGACAAGAAGCGCTTTTATTAATTTCAGGTGACCTTTCATTTGCAGCTTGTGTTACACTTGTAGCAAATGTGCTTCCCCTTTGCCTGGATGACCAGCAGCATAGTGAGAGCAGCATAGTGAGAGCTGCAGAGAGGATCATTGGTGTCTCTCTCCCCTCCCTCCAGGACATTTACAGCACCCGTCTCACTAAAAAAGCCCTTTGCATAGCGGCTGATCCCACGCACCCAATGCAAAGCTTCTTCAAGCTGCTGCCGTCGGGGAGGAGACTGCGGAGTCTCCAGGCCAGGACCAGCAGACTGAAGGACAGCTTCATCCACCAGGCTGTCAGGAAGCTTAACTCCCTCCCGATTCTGCCCCCTCTCCCCTCCACGGTCCTACTGAACTCTGTCTCACACACACACACACACACACACACACACACACACACACACACACACACACACTCTGACTCACTCACTGGCCTGCACCAGTTACCAGTCACTTTGTGGAGCATTGGACTGCCATTACCTCATAAGACTTTGTTGTTACACTATCTCTTACCGTACATTACCAAATCTCCATTTGCACTATTTGCCCATTTGCACTACTCTGCCTGGTTTGCACTCAATGTCATTTACTCATTATATTGTATATTGTATAGCTTTCTTGTTATATGTAAAATTGTATTGTATTTATTTATTTAAATTTTTACTTGCATTTTTAATCACTCTAATATTTAAATGTTCATTTGCTATTTTATCTAGGGATTGAGAGTAACGTAGTTTCTATTCTCTGTATGTCCTGTACATGTGGCAGAATTGACAATAAAGCTGACTTTGACTTGACTTTGACCTAGTCATTCTCAGATTTGCAGATGACTTTGCTTTGTCTTCAGCATCCTTAATGTCACCATACAAAGGATCTGCAACTATTTTTGCTTGTCTGTTTATGAATCTAACCAGATCTGAGAACTTTGCTCTCCTTCCACTTGTTTCTTGAATGTCAAAGGCAGAGACTCTCCACATTTCTCTCATTTTATATGGCAGTTTGGAGACTATAACTCTGAGGTTCGTGGGAATCTCCATCTCTTGCAGTTGACTGATGTCTTGCATTGCATTGTTACAACCAGTGAGAAACAGTGAATAGCTATGAAGAGCCTTTGCATCATCTGTTTTGATTTGTGGCCAATTGAATGCTCTGTTCATGTAGGCAGTTGCAATTCTTAGTTCATTACCATAATGACAAAACAGCAACTTCCTTGCCTCACTGTAGCCTTGTTGAGGATTCATGTGCTGACAACTTCTTACCAAATCTCTGGGCTCACCTCTGGTGAACTGTTCAAGGTAATATAACCTGTCACTGTCAGTTTTATCATGAATTGTATGGTCAAAGGCTCTTGTAAATGGTATGAACTCAAGTGGATCACCACTAAAAATGGGAATGTCTCTTTGAGGCAAATGTGACAGTCTATGTTGTTTGACTAACATCTCAGTGATATCATTTTGTTTCAACATGACTTCACATAGATTCATTGGAATAACACTGGCATCAGTTTGGTGCAAGTCATCTTCTTGTTTTACACTGTGACTGTTTACCTTTGAATGCCCATCATGTTCACCTTGTACCTTTGGCTCTTGGAAGCTGAAGTGCTTAACAGCCGATTCACACTGTTCCACATCATTTTTACAGCTGTCATAATCACAGTCCTCTAACACTTTTATTTTGGCTGTAGAAGCAGCAATAGCTGTCTCGATCTCAAGCTGTTCTCTTCTTGCCTTTAACTTACATTCTTCAATGTCCAAGGCTTGTCTCTGTTTCAAGGATGCGGCTCGTGCGAGCAGAGCAGCGCGCTCTGCTTCTTCTTTCTGCCGTACAGATGATACCGAAGAAGCTCTGGACGATCTTGATGAGCGGCTACTGACTGAGCTTCTTCCAACGCTGGTACCTGATTTCTTTGCAGTTGGTCTAGCAGTCACTGACACGCTGTCATCTGGGCTCACGTCGTCTTGATGCTGATGTCTTGTTACGATGATCCATTTCTCAACTTCGGTCATAAATGCACTGAACTGCTCCTTTTTTGGATTGAACCAGAGCATCTGGTCCACATTCCTTTCATCTTCTGGCAACAGCGACAGTACATCATCATTTGCCTGTAAGAATTCTTCATGCAGCTTTGAAAAGTTGCTTAAACGTTCATCAACAATGTCAAGGCTTTCATTCTCTTTCATCAGTCCGCTAATTTTATTCATTTTTGAAGTTAATTGTGACAGCTTGGACCTTCTTGCGTTTATGTGCCTGCCGAGCTGTTCTTCCAAACCTCTTTCGGTGTACTTCTGCGCCCTCTTATGGCCAGTCCCGCTACTGCAGCTCTGTGCCCTGGGCCTGCAATCTTGCGGGTCTTTATCTGCCATCTCTGCTCCTTTTACACAACTTCTTATTCAAAAAGTGTTCATGAAACAAAATGGTCTATGACACAAAGCTGAGGCTTTCGTAGTTAGTGTCATCTTCTTAAGACCAAAAACACTGTCACTGACTTATTTGTAAGAAGTTGAGAATCGCAATTGTTCAGTTTTAACACGACTTGTAGCTTAGCAGCATATCATAGTCCAAAACTTTATCCATGAAAGTTTATTTCTTCTTTTCTTAGATTCTTCATGCATACAGCTCTGTGCACTTAACTGACTTGCTGTATCAAACTTTGCACGATCTCATAGCGATGCAGTCGTCTTGCTCGGGAGCATGATGGTTTTACTTAATGTAGTGGCTATCTTTGTTTCTTCTTGGAGTTCTCTATTTCTCTTATATCTAAAATAAGAGTCTGGATGGACAGAGGCTGTTTTACGCGTCGGTTTGTGCAACAACGACGGTAAAACCATCGTGTCGCTCCGCCATTCGCTTGCTTTATTTTTTACAACCTTTCACAACAAAGCACCATATCCTTTTTAGGCCTTTCAAAATAAAACATGTAATGACTATAAATGGCGCTAACAGGTAGATCTATATTTGGTCTAAAAACTGTTTTTTTTTTCCCCAACACATTTAATCCTTTTCACTGAGCTCTTTAACGAGAAATTTCTCATTTGCCAAAAGGATGTCATAGAAGATCTCATAGATGTCTTTGCAGGCTGCACTAGCTTTCAGGGGACCACTGTAGAGCTCCCTCATCTTCTCCTGAGTGGTAGACAGAGCTCTAATTCTGGTATAAGTTTCTTGGTTGATAACTTCATTGTCTAGGAGCTCATCCAAAATGGGTGCGATGTTGCTCACTCTGTTGGTCAGCTGGACTCTGTGTTTGTCCACAAAATGCTTTCCTGGAGAAAAAAGGAAAGAAACGGCAAAAGTTTACGGTTGTTTATCATGTGAAAATTTTATTCACTTTATTCTCAGCTTTCATAACAAAATGCTTTAAAAAATTCGCACTTATTTCATAATTAAAATTCATTAAATGTTAAAAACACATTCGTTCCTTTTGGTCGACTATTTAAAAAGAACATAAATGACATCTTTCCTTTTTTCATCCAGACATTTAAAGATTATTGTATCTAGTTAATGTTGCAGTCTTCTCTTTTATTATCAGGAAATGAGGAGCTGCATGAGAGTGCATCTGCTTGGCAGTTTCAAGGCCTTGGGCACAAAGGTGAGAAGTAACGAAGTACAAATACAAATGTATTTTACCCGAGTCTTACTTTTTCTCACTACTTTTTACTTTTACTCCCTGCCTTTATAAACAAATATCTGTACTTTCTACTTCTTACATTTTCTAAACCGGCTCGTTACTTTTGCTTTAACGCATTTTAGTCGAGTTATTATTTCGTCACTGCCAGCCTCCAAACATCCAAACGATTTAAACCTGAAGAGAAACACATGGTAGGCGGTCCTGTTCGATTATTATTCACCAGAGGATGGTGAATGATAAAAAGAGAAAGTGCGACTGCCTCCGTCAAGAGCCAAGAAAGAGATACAGACAAAGGCAGTTACAGGGAGGCGAGTCTCTCCACCAGCAGCTTAAACTGATTTCTGGTGATTACTACTAGGGTAATACTCTACAGTAAAACAGACCCCAAACCTTTAAACCAGTCCAGTATCTCCTGTATAAGGGGTCATCTCAGCTCTAACACAACATAAATACTTATTATATATATGTAATATATGTAATTCTCTAACCTGCAACGTGGCCAGAAACTGGATGACACGTTTAATGTAAGAAAAATTGGAATATGGACGCTTGATGTCATTGTTTGATGCATCAGAGTTTAATAATGAGCTGTGTCATCTGATTAAACAGGTGTAGCCGTCATGTCTGAGATTTGGTTTCAGACCATTTCAATGCAATTTCAGAATAATGTTGAAAAATATGTTTTGAAATCTGGAATAAGCTACGTTCAACTGCGCCCTGCCATACGGGGTCACTGCAGATGTTTGATTTGGCAGTTTTACAGCCGATACCCTTCCTGACATAACACAAAGGGGGATTTGTGCCTCTGACTGGAATCAAACCAGCATCCTTTCCTCTCCAAGTAAACCATACTTCTGTTCTATGGAGCTCTTTTCTAAAACCTTTCTGTAATAAATGGTGCCATTTTGTTTCTTATCACAAGCTGATACCTAACAGCATCAGCTCCAGATCATCCTGTCTGTCTGTGCTAGTTTGTTCTTTGTCCCTCCTTCAGTTTTCCTTTACTAATGTTAAAACACACCATGTCTGAAGTTATTTCCTTGACCAAGGTTCTTATAACCTTGACAAAGAACCTTGGTCAAGGTTATATGTAACATATAACCTTGACCATCACTGGTAACTTTGACCTTGGACGCTAACAATGAAGGTTAAGGTCAAACCATAATCAAGTAAAAAAACAAAAATCCATATCCAGTAATACGACATGTGAGCAGCATGGAAGGAGATGTGCAACACACTGTTTATTTTTCAGTTCACAATGATGCCATAAAGTTTTGAAGGCTTATAGAAGCCAAAGATTTCAGCCAATTCTGCTCCAATCACATGGGTGAAGATGATCAAATACACCATCTTAGTATGCAATACTTCAAGGTCAAAGGTCAGGGTCATGCCATACAGGACAAAGCTTCAGTTTCAATTTAATCATCTCTAAAATTTAAAGCAACATCTTAGTCATAAGCACAGTTAGTATTGATCAGTTTTCTGTTTCATTATATAAAACTCAGTTAATATTGATGAACCTACCAGCCGACTGAGAGCTGACAGCAGCTGCTCCCACTGAGGATCCTGCAGCTGTTAAAAACAACAAGGAAAGTTTTTAATTTCTTAACAAATGTTCAAACTTTTAAACTTTCATTATGCTAGCAAACTGAAACATTAGAGACTCAGTGCCACCAAATTAAAACAATTAAATAACTACACCAAAGAATATTCCACTAAACTCTGGTCTACTAAAAAAAAAAGAAAAAAAAAGAAAAAAAAAGAAAACAGTTTATAACAGTTTGTGCGCTCACTGTCAGAAATGTCAAACATCTGAAAGTCTTCCTTCATGTCCTCTTACCGATGCAGATCCAGTGTGGCAGGTGAACTTCATTTAACTTCCCAGCAGTGACTGTGACGTCCATCAGAGGACCTGCAGGCATGTATTGTCTGCTCTCCATCCTCTCCATGTGTCCCTCCCAAGATCTAAACTGGTACTGAAAGCTGGTCTTTCCCTTACAGACCCAGCGCAAGCCCGACACTCTGCATTCAAAGTGTCCTGCTGCAGACTGAAGGCTGAAACAGGAATTAAATACACACTCATGAAGGAACAACAGAGTGAATGGAAACACAGAGAGTAGTCGTGTGAATCGGATGCAAAATGAAGAATTTCCTCTGGGAATAAATCCAAAGCTGAACTGTTTCCTGTAGTTCCAGTTTGCTGTGCTGCAGCATTCAGGAAGTTGATTTACCTGTAAGTTGGAGCCTCGTCTGCATCTGTACTGTTCACCTCAGGTTCAAGTTTAGTCCAATCACTGCAGTCCTGCTGCAGAGGACAGTCTCTTTAGTCAATAAGTACACATGTTTATAAAGAAAGAAACTTTAGCAATAAATGGATGAATGGAAGGGATTACCGTCAGGCTCTGACAACCTTCAAGCTCTGAACTTCTTTCAGTTTTTCGTCCTTGTTGAGACACAAAGAATTCAAATGAATGATGTTATGCTGACATATAAAATCATCCTCTAACTGTCCACATGTTTGCTGTTTGATCACTTTATGCTGTGCAGTGCTGCTTCAACATCAGAACAACATGTTCAGCAGGACGTGCAGCTGAGTGACGTCTAAGATGATCAAAAGCTGATGAATCCAAATATTCTCACCAGTGATGTCAGAACAAGACAGAGACAGAGAGAAAGGTTGGATTCAGCTCTGATCATTTATGCAAAGTTACTTTTGGACGTCTGTTGTGTTTCCTGTTTATTTTAATGTTTGTTGATTAGAAGTTGTTTAAACAAGTTTATTGTAAATTATGAAAATCTGTTTATTAAACTTTGGTCTCACCTGAGCTGCTCTCTGACAGCCTCAGCATCAGATCAGGTCTGTTCATGTCTGTTAAAACCTCCATGGTCGCCTCCACAGACTGATGACCAAGTTTATCCACCATCAGATTCACAAGGTCTTCTGTCCTGTTTGGATACCAGTACCTCTCCATTTGTGGCAGGCTCATCTTAAAGCACGTGAACGGCAGCAACTGCTTGAATTTCTTTAGATCCTTTTGACTGAATTCATTCAGTGTTTCCAAGAGAATCTGTCTGACAGCTTCCTGTTCTTTTTCCTGTAAAACCAAAACAATGTATTAAGTTACTGTATAATATCTCTGTTGGACGATTTAAAGATTTATTTTTATTTAATTTCCAGAGAAACTGTAGTAGAAATATCAAATATTAATAAAAAAAAGATGTCTTCATTAATATTTATATTTTTTAGAATAATCACTGAAGAGACAGCTGGCGGTTTTGATATTTACTTCACTCTCTTTATGAACTGCAAAACTTCAAGTTTCATAAGAAAACATTATTTCATTTCTATCAATACTAAAAACTATTTTTTGTAAAAGCTGAGTTAAAGTCACACTCACTCTCTTCAACAGTGCAGCTCCATGTTCATCCACAGAGTGTTTCTCTGAGGAGGAAAGACATTTACCATCAACTCTGAGGATTCAAACATCATCACACATCCAAGTAGAATCAGCCTTCAGATGACACAGATGATTTAAAAGAGAAAATCATGTGAAACTAAATAAAATGACACAAGAACCCAACAAAGAAACCCTCCATCCTGTCCAACCAAAGTAACTGGGGGTTCCCAGCTGTGATAATGAGAGAGGGTACACCTGTCCACCTCAGGTTTTAAACAGACAGACAACCTTTCACACCCACATTTAATTTAGAACCAGCAATAAAGCCAACAAGCATGTGTTTGGACTGGAAACCAGAGCACTCTGAGGAAAAGCATGCAGGCACAGGGAGAACATGCAAACTCCACACAGAAAGGTTCCAGCCAACCAGGAGGCTCAAACACACAACCTTCATGCTGTGAGGACACAGTGCTAACCACTGCACCACCATGACACCAGCAACACAAAAACCTGTTGATGACACAGAGTTTACACTCATGCATGTTGGTCTTACCTCTGGATGCTGAGCTGCTCTCTGGTAACTTCTGCACCAGATCAGTTCTGTTCATGTGCATGAAAACTTCTCTGGTCACCTCCACAGACTGATGACCAAGTTCATCCACCATCAGATTCATTATATCTGCTCTGGTTAATGAGAGACTCAACCTGTCTGTATATGAGAAGAATGACAGATTCCTCCAAGGAAGGATCGTCTGCAGGATCCTCTTAAACTTCTTGAGCTCCTCATCACTCAAATCATTCAAAGTTTCTAAAAGCAGATGTTTAACAGCTGCCATTGTTGCCATCTGGAACAATAAACACAATCACGGGGTCACATATTTATTTAGCCAAACACAAGCATCTATTTACTAGTTGTGGTACGTTTATCAAAAAAATGAAGAAAATCTAAAACTGTGATCCACTTTTATGGGTTTGAATACTTTTTCTTTACAGGCTGCAGTTCTTCTCTCACTGTGCAGATAAAAACTGAAATATATCCATCAAGAATCTTTCCCTGATTTCACATTATCTTTCATTCTTTATTAATATTTGTAAGTAGAATAAAGTTTCCTGTTTAATCTGAAAGTGTTTGATGTTTTCAGATTTCTCTGTCCTGTTGAAGAGTCAGGACAAATGTACATGCTGACACTTCCTCAGCTCATCCTCAGTGGTAAAGACATCCTGACATTAGTGTTGCAGAAAATTACTGCTGAAGAAGTCAAACTGAATGAAGCTTCAGTTTGTCACAAACATCCAGCAGAAATCATGAGAAAATGAGTCAACATGAGAACTGATGATACTTTAGTCCTCTGACTTTCAGCCTGCTGTCTTGTACTGAATCAGAGATGTGACATGACTCACTTTGTGGATCAGTGCAGAGCGTCGTTCATCCACAGAGTGTTTCTCTGAGGAGAAAAGTGCTCAAAGTCACTCATGACAAACACATTTAACAACTAACTGACAATTATTCAGGAAATATGACTTTGGAAAAATGGACAATATGCAGAATTACACTGAAACCTCCTCAGCAATAATAAACAGTATGAAGGAGTCATTTTTACTCCTCCTCACAAAGTATTTGGATTTAATCTGGTCTCATTTTTATGTATTTATTGAAGTAGATTTTTCCAGAACAGCCATAAAATATGTTTTAAAGATGTGTTTTTTTGTCTTTATTACAAATATTATTTATAAAGTCAAAGAAGACTTTAGTCAGACGTTTATGAGACATGAAAACAGTTTTATGACTTTAATGAGTTTTGATTTTGTTGTCTTACTTCGAGGCAGTGAGCTGCAGTCTGACAGCCTCTGAGCCAGATCAGTCCTCTTCATCTCCTTTAAGACCTCCATGGTCTTCTCCACTGACTGTTGGCCGTAAGTCTGCACCATCAGAAACACTGTGTGCTGCAGGTCTGTCCTCATGTACCACATCCATGAGAAGTCTGAGTAATATTTGCGATGAATTTGTCGCAGGGTCCAGTTGAAGTCATGCAGCTCCGGCTCATTGAGACCATCCAGAGTTTCCAGCAGCAGCTCAATAACAGACTCCATCGTTTCTACCTGGAAAATTCAAAGAAAATGTTCATGAGATAAATGTGACATTTCTCACTTTCAGGTTTGTTTGTTTTCTCATCAACACTTTACAAATGTAGATGTGTTTAGATGACATCATCCATCACATAAGGTGATGATGTCATTGGTCATCTTTGTCACAATGATCACAAACAGCTGATTAACAATTATTCTGCTTCTGTTAACAAGTTCAGGACTTTTCTGACCTGCTGCAGACCTCCCTCACTGCACACGCTCAACTTATCAAACTTTGACTTTTCCAATCAAAATCAAATCATTTGTTTCTATTGAAGATTTCTATCCTGTGTTTATGAAATGAAAGCTGGATGATCTGAAGTCAGACAGATGTGACATGACTCACTTTGTGGATCAGTGCAGGCCAACGTTCATCCTCAGAGTGTTTCTCTGACAGAAAAGAAAGATTAAAAGCTTCATTCATGACTGATTTAACATCAGTGTTAATAATCAGACACTTTGAAATAACTGATGCTTTGATTTCATTCTGATGATCCTTGTAAGTTGGATTAATAACAACATTAAACTTGTTAACATGAAGTCATATTTGATGGGAAACTATCAACGTGTGAGGAAATGATCCAGTTCTGTTTCATTCAGTAATTCTTCTTCTTCATCTTCTTCATCTTCATATCAATGAGTGTATTTATTGATTCATGTGTTTTCTGGACACTGACCTTTCTCTGTTTCCTCCACATCAAATCCTTCAGCTGATGATCCTGCAGCTGCAACACATTGAATACAAACTGTAACTACATGACACAGACACTGTGTGTGTCCTTTATGTGTGCTCATCCTGAGTATAACACTGAGTCCTGACAATAAAAAGCTTTAATATTTCACTTTCAGCTGTGCTGACTGAAGGCAGGAGGAGGCCATAGTTACACAATCACAGAGAAATCACTGAAAAGACTTTGAATCATTTACCTCATACAGGTCGTCTGTCTCCATAGTGGAGTTTCAATCAAAGCTAACATAAAGATCCATTTACAACACAAGACTGATATTAATGAGCTCAAAATGCAAAAAACAAAGAAAAATATTTTCAAAGGAAAGAAGTTCAAAGAGCTTTAAAAGAACATTTACTAAAGAAAGTCACTGATTCAATAAGCTGAATATTTTTACTTTAAACATTGAAATATGAAAACAAATCTGTTTAATTTTACTGTGTTTGTACAACCTGAATGTGTTCATTTATCAACGTCTGTCCAAAATAAATCAGAGGAAACAAATTCTTTCATTTATAAATGATAATAAAGTTTATATTATGCAGTTCTTGTTGTGAGTTTCTCTGATTTAATTCTTTAAATTAATTTTTACTGTAAGGTGTAATATTATATTTAAAATCCTTCCACACACAAATGAATGATGTTATGCTGACATATAAAATCATCCTCTAACTGTCCACATGTTTGCTGTTTGATCACTTTATGCTGTGCAGTGCTGCTTCAACATCAGAACAACATGTTCAGCAGGACGTGCAGCTGAGTGACGTCTAAGATGATCAAAAGCTGATGAATTCAAATATTCTCACCAGTGATGTCAGAACAAGACAGAGACAGAGAGAAAGGTTGGATTCAGCTCTGATGATTTATGCAAAGTTACTTTTGTACGTCTGTTGTGTTTCCTGTTTATTTTAATGTTTGTTGATTAGAAGTTGTTTAAACAAGTTTATTGTAAATTATGAAAATCTGTTTATTAAACTTTGTTTGGTCTCACCTGAGCTGCTCTCTGACAGCCTCAGCATCAGATCAGGTCTGTTCATGTCTGTTAAAACCTCCATGGTCGCCTCCACAGACTGATGACCAAGTTTGAAACTTAGGCTGTATCCCAATTCAGGGTCTGCAGCCTTAAAGGCCGCATTTTAAGGCCGATTACGTCACAGCGATGCGACGAAGGCTGTCCCAATTCGAAGGCTGCTCGAAATGCGGCCCTCAAATGCGTCCTTCATTTCGATGAATTTTAAGGACGTGGCGGTGTAGACTTCGTGGCCCAACATATCCCAGAATGCATAGCGCGGCGGTGGGTGTGGATAATTTTGCCGAAAAAAAACAGCGGATGAGGGGCGCCCGAAGAGTAAACTTTAAGTACTGAATATTATGTCACTTATTTATGTGCAAATGTTTAATAACGAAGAACATTAAAACATTCCTGTTGGCCACATGTCGGCAAAGTTATGTGACATTAGTGACGTTTGTACTAACTTGGTTTTAAAGCCTTTACTTTAAAATATACGCCGTCCAATAGCTGAGCTTCATCTTACAGAGAATGATCAAAGCTCATGTAGAAAGAAACAAACAAATGAACAAAAGATTTTCTCCTTCATCTCTGTCAAACAAAGCTGTATGACACGCTTCCAGCTGTTAGTATCATGGTTGCTAGGCAACCTGGGCAGCGCAACGGAGGCTAGATCGTCCCATTTCACAAGCCTCGCACTTCCGGCCTTAGCGGTCTTTGAGTACGCGGCCCTTGAGGATCGTTGAGGCTGCGTACTTTAAGGCTGCAGACCCTGAATTGGGATACAGCCTCTAACTGCTTTGTGTGGGTGTGGTGTTCTCTCTCCGCCTCCTCTTGCTCCACCCTTTCTCGCTCCTCTATCCCCAGGACACAGCTGCTGTTCATTGGCCTCGTTCTCGTTTACACCCTGGGCCCAGTCAGCAATCACCTCTCTGAGGTCATATAAGCTGGGGATGAACTGGATGTGAGAGTGTGGTTTTCTCTGCTTTGTGATCTTGATGTGTGATTGTCCTGCCTGGAGTGTGGAGTTGTGGAAGCGGTGTAGCTGCTTCATGTGAGTAGTGTGGGCTTGTTGGCCTCAACACAGTAAAGCTAGCTGCTGCTAGTGACAGGGTGAGCTTGTGGGCCCCTGGAAGTGCCTCCTCGTGGTGTGGAGTTTTTTGTTTGGTTGTTGTGTTCTTTGTTTTTGCAACCTTTTTCTTTTTCTGGTGTTATTGGTAAAACGGCGTTGCCGGCTCTTTATGTTAAGGTTCTCTATAATAAAAACTACCTTATTTACTACACATTTTTGTCTGTTCTCCTTTCATTCTGTTCTGGACCCATTTGTTACCAGGCCCCACACACACACCCCTAGACCTTCATCGTGGGGATGTAACAAAAATAAATACATGATACATAATAAATGAAACAACTTTTCTCTGTCACAAAATGCCCAATCAGCAAATCCTGAATCCATCACTCTCTATGATCCAACAGCCAAGACTGACTCCAGACAAAGTGAAGGAAACTTTGCTGACAATCCGCTCACATCCAGGTGCTGACCACATCAGACCCTTCTTAATGATTCAGGCAGCCTTTCAAACATTTCCTGTCCAGCTGATTCTTAGTTTTGTGTTATGTAAATATAAGAATCCCAGCATCAGTGATATTAAATATGAACACTCTGAGATGTGGTCCACAGTAAGTAACCCTTAATAAGGACTGCCCCAGGTTGCAGATTTTGTTGCTCTGCATGATTTTGATGAGTTCACAGGAAGGTGAGCGAGACAGAGAAGTGTACACAGTGTGAACAATTAAAACTGAAGTTTTAATTGTCGGTCCTGAGGCTCAGAGAGAGAAACTCTTGTCTAAATTAGAGGCATTTTCACTATGTCCTTCGCTACAAGTGAAAAACCTGGGTGTTATTTTTGACTCTGAGCTTGGTTTTATCCCACATATTAAACATGTAACCAAAATTGGACTTTATCATCTAAAAAATATAGCCAGAGTCCGCCCTATTCTCTCTCGGGCCAACACGGAGATGCTGATGCATGCTTTCATTACCAGTCGCATTGATTACTGTAATGCCCTGCTCTCTGGTCTTCCTAAGAAGAATATTTCAACTTTACAACTCTTGCAAAACTCGGCAGCTCGTGTGCTGACGAAGACCAGAGGGCGGGCCCACATTACACCGGTTTTAGAATCGCTGCACTGGCTCCCCGTGTGTTTCAGGATCGATTTTAAAGTTCTTTTATTGGTTTTTAAATGTCTTAATGGTCTTGGGCCTTCCTATCTCTCAGATCTGCTTTTACCATACGAACCCTCGCGGACCCTGAGGTCCTCTGGTACTGGCCTTTTGATTGTCCCTAAAGTCAGGACACATACTCACGGAGAGGCAGCGTTTCAGTGGTATGGTCCTCGTCTGTGGAACAGCCTGCCGGAGGAGCTCAGGGCCGCAGAGAACGTACATGTTTTTAAGAACAGGCTCAAGACCCACCTTTTTAATTTAGCTTTTACTTAGCGTTTATTTATTTTATGCTTATTTATTCTATCCTGTTATTCTATTATTAATTTAGGATTTACCTAATATTTGTTTGATTTTATTCTTATTCATTTTTTAATCTTCTTATTCTATTTATATTTATATTGTATCCTGTTCTTATTTATTTTATCATTTTACCCTATATATATTGTATTGCGTCATATCTCCAGTGTTTCCTCGGAGGGCGCTCTCTGCACCGGGGCTGTTATTGACCGTGGCTGCTGGGTCTCTCGGGTCCTCTCAGCCTGGCTGGGGGGCTCCTTTGCCTCCCTCCTGCTGTGTGCCCAGCCTGGAGGCTGCGGTCTGTGACCGGCTCCCGGTGCAGACGGCTCCCTGTTATAGTGTTTCCTCACTTGGCTCATGCGAGCCCAGCCCAATTTTTACTCTTTAAGTGTGCGCGTGTGTGTATGTGTGTGTGTGTGGGTGGGGGGATATATGTGTATTGAGAGTGTGGGGAGTGAGTTGGAGGGTGGGGTGGGCTGCTTTTAACTATGTAAAGCACTTTGTGCTACATTTTCTCTGTATGAAAAGTGCTTTATAAATAAAGATTGATTGATTGATTGATTGAACACTTCAGTGCACCGTCTTGCTCCTCATCTTCTTCAGCCTCAGATTCAAACTCCACTCCAGTGTTTACTGTGGATCTTTCTGTAGAGTTTTATATCACATCTCTCCAACAGCTGCCACATTGCATGCAAGTATTGATGACATGATAAAACAGCCACAGACAGCTGTGAAATGTGTTGTTCTTGCAGAAGACTAAGGCTTACAGAGTTGCACCAGGAATGGTAATTTTTCTAGTACTGCTCATGTGATTAGGCAGAGGATCAATAGGGGGTCCACGACCTTCTTGGGGACATTCCCATAGGGCTTAAAATCTGGGACGCTCCACCAGTCGCTCTTAGAACTGAAGAAGCTTCTGAAACGTCTTCAAGAAACTGAAAGACGTCCAGATGCTTTTCTTTCAGAGCTCCTTAGAACACCTGCTGACACTTCCAGTTTCCTGAACATCGTCCCCATTAAGGATAAAACTCTATCCCACCTGTCTTCAGTCAAGTCAGGGACACCAGTTCAGTGCTGCAAACAATAGATATCTGAGAATATCTCAAACTGATCGTCCTCATGTCCACAGAGCCAGCAGCTTCATACAGAAAATGGCACTATGTGGTACAGTTCTATATTTGGTATTTTACCACAAGTTCTGTTGAATTCTTTAACATCTAAAAACATTCGTTAACTGGTGCTAAAAACTGGTGGTAAAAGTAGAACTGACTCGATTTATGCATTTTGACATCTGTCTAAAGAAAGAAATATAAGCAGGATTGAGTTTAGTGACTCGCTGCCACCGAGAGCTGAGAGACTGAGAGTTCCTCCTTTAGAATGAAAACTTGAAGACAGAACAAAGTATGTAAGCTAACGAAAAGTAAAATTGTGGCGGGAGAAAAGGTGTGATTGACTGTTCACTGTTCACATTATATAAAACTTAGTGAGAAGACAGAACAGGTAATATTGATGAACCTACCAGCCGACAGAAAGCTGACAGCAGCTGCTCCCACTGAGGATCCTGCAGCTCGGAGCTCATTAACGAGAAATTTCTCATTTGCCAAAAGGATTTGATGGAAGATGTCTTTGCAGGCTGCACCAGCTTTCAGGGGACCACTATAGAGCTCCCTCATCTTGTCCTGAGTGGTAGGCAGAGCTCTAATTTTGTCATATTGTTCTTGGTCGATAACTTCTTTGTCTAGGAGCTCATCCAAAATGGGTGCGATGTTGCTCACTCCCTGGATCAGCTGGACGCTGTGTTTATCCACAAAATGCTCTCCTGGAGAAAAAAGGAAAGAAACGACAATAAAAGTTTACGGTTGTTTATCATGTGAAAATTTTATTCACTTTATTCTCCGCTTTAATAACAAAATGCTTTAAAAAAAAAAATCACACTTATTTCATAATTAAAATTAATTAAATGTTAAAAATAGAACATAAATGATGTCTTTCACTTTTTTCAGCCAGACATTGAAACATTATTGTGTTTCCTGAATTTCCAAGTGAGATCATGACCCGGTCCATGGACTCATAACTTTGTTTTCCTTCTAAAATAAAACCAATATTTTTAAGATGTTTGTTTTACGTGATGTGCTTACATTGTAATCAGTTTGTAATCACATGAAGGCTTTGGTGGCCTCAGAATCTCATCTCTGATTTTTGCGGATGATGTGGTTCTGTTGGCTTCATCGGGTGGGGGCCTCCAGCTCGCACTGGAACGGTTCGCAGCCGAGTGTGAAGCAGCGGGAATGAGGATCAGCACCTCCAAATCTGAGGCCATGGTTCTCAGCCGGAAAAGGGTGGAGTGCCCACTCCGGGTCGGGGATGAGTTCCTGCCCCAAGTGGAGGAGTTCAAGTATCTCGGGGTCTTGTTCGCGACTGATGGGAGAAGGGAGCCGGAGATCGACAGACGGATTGGGGCTGCAGCTGCAGTAATGCGGACGCTGCACCGGTCCGTCGTGGTGAAGAGGGAGCTGAGTGTAAAAGCGAAGCTCTCAATTTACCGGTCGATCTACGTCCCTACCCTCACCTATGGCCACGAGCTGTGGGTAGTGACCGAAAGAACGAGATCGCGGATACAAGCGGTAGAAATGAGCTTCCTCCGAAGGGTGGCTGGCCTCTCCCTTAGGGATAGGGTGAGAAGTTCGGCCATCCGGGAGGGGCTCAGAGTAGAGCAGCTGCTGCTCCACATCGAAAGGAGCCAGCTGAGGTGGTTCGGGCATCTGACAAGGATGCCCCCTGGGCGCCTCCTGGGTGAGGTGTTCCAGGCATGTCCCACCGGGAGGAGGCCCCGGGGCAGACCCAGGACACGCTGGAGAGATTATATCTCTCGGCTGGCCTGGGAACGCCTTGGTGTTCCCCCGGATAAGCTGGAGGAGGTGGCTGGGGAGAGGGAGGTCTGGGCCTCTTTGCTTAGGCTGCTGCCCCCGCGACCCGGCCTCGGATAAAGCGGATGAAGATGGATGGATGGATGGATGGATTTCCAAGAGTCAAGTTAATGTTGCAGTTTCCTCTTTTATTACAGAGAATCTAGTGAGCTGGTTTCGCTCGCTGCTGGATGCTTCATTCACATCTTTTAGCCGACTTTCAGAGGGTACTTCACGTGATCTTGGTTGTCAGCCATGGGGGGTCCAGGTTTTTTAGACAGACAGACCCATCATGATGAGCCCCCACAGATTTTTGTCTCAGCCCAGACCTGTCCTGGGTTTTTAGCAGCAGCACTCCTGACTTTGGGAATGGTTGCTTTAGTTGTTGTTTTTGGATTGTGCAGAACAGACTGTGGTGCTCATGGTCAAGGTTACATCAAGGGCAGCAAACACCAAATTAAATTTAAGGTAATGATACTGAATTCCACCTTAACAGCAGCTTCATTCTTCACACTAAAGAACACTGAGGCAATCGTTGATTCAGTGCCATATAAATAAAATTGAACTGATTGAATTGGAAATCAGCCATCACAGCTCATGGAACATCTGCTTATAAGCCTGCTGAGTTCAGTTGGCTAAATCCACAAATAGTAGCAGCGTCGGTCAGCTGATCATAACCTTTACACAGAAGCCACCTGTGCTCACAAGAGAAATTATTATGATTTATTTTTAAGTGATTTCTGTCCTCATGCTGCAGCACCACAGCCGAACTTAGGGTTTAGTGATGTGTCATTCACAAACGAGCCGACACAAAGAGCTCATTCTTTGTAGCAAATGACAAAAGCCGACTCTTCAGCCTCAACCACTCAGCCCTGCCGAGAATCCATGCAACCAGCAGCTTTGATGGGCACACCGTGTGACCAATGGCATGCAGGGACAGATAAGGATCAGACAGTTATGTGAATAAAGGAAGATGGCGAACAGTGTTACGGACCAGGTACTCAGAGCACCACAGAAAAGTGAAGAAACAAGCAAAAATGGAAAAGGAGCAGCATCTGGCTGCATTTCATTGATTTTGGAGACCAAACAGCTGAGTGCAGACTCTTTAAAATCAGGAGCTGGCTAAAATGATACTTCTTTTTAGACTGCAGGAACACCACAAAGCACGTCACCAAAATCTCAAAGACTTATTTTCATTTCTGTGCCTCACAGTGCACACATCTTTTTTTTTTCATTACTCTTGACCTCAAGCTAAGTTATAGTTTGAGTCAGGATCAGTTACAGGGAGAGGACTTCATGCTGCACCTACCGTCTGCCATTGTACATCCACCAGATGCTGCAGCTGGAACAAGCAGAGGGGAAAAACTATTGATTAATACTGATGATGATGTTTTACACTGATAGAATATAAACAACTTCCTTCTGTCCACAGGATGAAGGGCTGCTCAGATTTAAAACTGTGCACCTTATTTGTTTCCAGTTGGTTGAAAACAATAAACGATGGGCTGATGCACCAGAAAACATTAAAACCAACTAAATCATGGCTCTTCTTTAGGTTATTAATATTTGGCTCCACTGGACATACATAGATAACTTAATCCTGAAATGAGCTTATCTTTTCTTTTCTTTATTTTATTCGATCTATTGCTAATAAAACATTGCTAATAAAAACAGCACGCTGCCCTAGTAACCAATGTGCTGATTACAACTGTGAGAATAGCTGAGAAAATGTTCCCCCTTCAGACAGAAACCATGATATTTATTCAAAGGCTTCCTTTGATTAAAATCGTTTCAGCTTTCATTAGTTTCCAGCTTTTAAAATTAAAAACTGCAAATCTGCAGAAAACAACAACTCTGCACGTTATCCATTTTTCTTAAATACTGAGAATGTTATTCTCTGCATTTCTTTAGTTTTTTACGGCTTTTTTTCTGTTGTTTTTGTATTTTGGGACAATAAAGACGAGTTTCCACTCTTGAAGTTCTATAGTCAAAGCACACGGCACAATAATTTAGACTAAATTTTAAGCTCATACTACGTCATTTTGATAAACAATACGGAACTCACCGTCACTGGAACCACGTTTTGAGGACTGTCCACCTGTAGCGTTCTCTGCGGAAATGAGGAAGACACAGAGTTTGATGTGTGATGAATGTGTGATGGTGCTAAGAGCAGTAATATTAAAATACCATACATGGGTGTAATGTTACAGGCATTAAAGAACTATTGGAGGTTAAACGCAGTGACCCTCACAGCCGTCACGTATAATGGCTTCAGCTCCACATTTATACAGAAGAATGAAGCAGCTCCATCAGCACATTATATATGATTGTTATTACACAAGAAGTCAAGACTTTCATTTGTAATGTGAAACTGGAGCTGTGGAGCTGAACCTCTTAGCCGCGGAGACCTACGCTTTTTAATTTCATTTTTATTATTTAGCTTTCTCTCTCTCATAAACCTGCACCTTATTCCACAACGTTTTTCTTCATCCGAGGTCTTTAATCCTGTCAAACCGCACGACATCTGCAGTCAGAGGCAGTGAAAATGATCAATCAGCGGAAGCAACATCTGGAACACTGTGGAATCACACTGGGGACAAATATAAGCTGAAACACCGTCGTGGAAATACGTTGTAGGCAACTCGCACAAATTCGCCAAACTGCGTTTTAAAACTGCGATTTGGGAACAAAATGTTCTCGGACGGTGTAAGGATCAGTGACTCTGTTAGCTGTTATAAACGGGGACTGGGGGGTAAAATCGAGAGGCTCTGAAGAAGAAAGTGAAACTGAAAGAAGAGCAAAGACGAGCGGGAAGTTTTTTGTTTATTTTGTTTTTTAAACATTTTTGCTTCCGTTTTAAACTTTATTTGTTGTACAGATGTGCGGATACGTCAGCGGTCCTTCCAGTAGTTGCTCATTATTAGGCGATCAGCCGTTAGGTTTCGCTCCGTACGATACAATAATCTAACACTCAGTCTTCAAACCCTGACACCGAGCTACCGCAGCGGTTTGTGTCGGGTTTAAAATATGAATCTAATCGCAGATTCTTACCTCTGCGCTGCTGTCGATTTGTTTCAGGATCTCCAGAACCACCGAAGCGCCTCCTCCGCGGTAAAGTCTGTGACCTTTAAACATAATTTAAAATCTTGTGCAGAAATTGTTCCCAGTGTTTTACCACTATATTTTTTTGAATGAATATTCTGATTTTCTGCCTCCCCCGTCCCTCCATAATGTACACTGCATTATTATTTGAATAAATCATTTGATAAAAATGAAGATTTTATTTCAAAGATTAAATTATAAAACGTTTTAATTAATCATCAAAATGAACAAGAAAAACGTGAGAGTTTAATTTTGGTTTATTTTTTTAAGGACAGTAAATCTTTGTCACTATGTTTCAAGTTACAATAAGATGATGACATTGAAAAACAGATTAATGAGGCTTTGGATGATTTATGGATAAAACTCATTCACAGCTTCACGGCCCCGAGGATTCATAGTAATGCGAAAGGTACCCCTCTGCGTCCTTATGAACGCTCAGGATTCTTAAACTTCTTAAACAGTGGGGCAAAAAAGTATAGTCAGCCACCGATTGTGCAAGTTCCCCCACCTAAAATGATGACAGAGGTCAGTAATTTGCACCAGAGGTACACTTCAACTGTGAGAGACAGAATGTGAAAAAAAACAAATGCATGAATTCACATGGTAGGATTTGTAAAGAATTTATTCGTAAATCAGGGTGGAAAATAAGTATTTGGTCAATCCGGTTGTTCAGTCTGACGTCACTAGCCGTGTCTGGGTCTAAACTCCGCTGCAGGTCCATATATCAAACGATCACTATGGCATTACTGAGAGTTGAAAAACTGTCTAAAGTCTTTCATCTTTAATAAAATGATCAGCGTTCTGCTCTACCAGGTGTAACAATTGAGTTTAACATCCAGGCATCCATGAAAACGGAATTTATGACATTTAACGGAGTTAGAAGTTAGCAGGAAGTTAGCTCGCTAGCTTCTATCTAAATACAATATAGCATGTCCTGACTGCGGGGTTTTGGAAACAAATTAAAACGTACAGCTCTGTTATCACTTCCAGCATAAATGAAGACAGAAAACTAAACAGCAGTGACGTTTGCAGGGTTACTGAAGTTTGGCTAGCTGGTATATAATGATGTGCTACGTGACCGCTAGCGACACAGCTATGTTAGCATAATATAAACAAGCTAACTTTTTTTCCACTCGATAAAAGTTACCGTGAGTGTTCTCGGTGGTCAGGAACAAATGTAATCGCATGGCAGGATGCTGTAAAAGGACCAAACTTCAGCCAGGAGAACAACTGAGATAATCCATCTACAATACGAGGTTAGTCATTCATATACTGCTGCATGGGCTGGGCTGTAGTTACATCCTAAGGTTTTAAAAACTGAGCTTAAATAAATGATTAGTGGTAATAAAAGCCGAGAGAGGTCAACAGGGATCACCGACTGTTTTAGGAGCTTTTTGAGATCAAATAGAAGAAAATACATAACATTAAACATGTTAACAACACAAAAGCCATATTAAACGCAGACTACTTTAGACCCGGAAGTAGGATTCGTCGCGTCATCACTGAACAACCGGATAACAAAAATACAACTCAATACTTTGTAACATAACCTTTGTTGGCAATAGTTGGGTTGCGGTCACGTGGTTCTGATGACGTGCGGAGGCAGCGCGATTTTTGAGTGGAGGGCGGAAGTAAACATGGAGGACACTGTGGAGAGTCAGGAGAGCAGCTATTGTGCAACTTTAGACCCCGTTTCTCGGGAGAGATATAAACAGATAGTTAAAAAATATATCGGACGTGATCCGTATTCTTTGAAAATGTCCGAATACACCACAGAAGTAAAGGATTTGCCTACTATCGAGGCTGTGGATATCACCAACTACTTGGTCCTCCAGACTTCTTACTACACTAGGCAGCAAATGAAAGCTTTCAAGAGTCTGGAGGCGTACAATTTTTTTGTCAGCGGGTGGGTCCACAACCTTGGAACAAAACGTCTCCGTGATGGATACAGTTTGGTGTTTGCAAGGGTGAGTGTTTGTTCTTATATTGCTTTATCTTAAACACGCTAACAGTTAGCGGTAGCGGCTTTAACGTCAACAAACATGCCACATCCTTAGGACTTCGTTAGAGTGACAGTTGTTTGTTTCAAGGTAAACCATTCTCAGCCGTCTGTTGCATATCCAAAATCGCCTCTGCACATCGATGCTGTTCTGCCTTAAGCTTCATTCTTTTCTCTCGTTTGAGAACTGATTCCGATCTGGGTTTTCGTTCGTAGCCGAGATTGACCGTCGGAGCCCAGTCCTCCGACTCTTCGTCATCCAAAGCACTTGGGCAGCCTATAGTCCCAATCAAGTCAATATTAGACTACTAACTTAAAAGCACTAAGTAAACGAGAATTTAACGACAACCTAATGCTAATAAGTTCGTTTGCAAACATAACATTACCTCTGACGAAGTGGTCGCTGCAGACACGGGCATTGGCAGACTCTGCTCCTCCCGACTGTAAACGTAAATTTAAAATCCATTTTTTCCTACGTTTTTCGGTTAGAATTTTCCATTTTTCTCCTCTTCGTTGGGCTATTTTTGGTACCCTAAAATACCGTTTATCAGTTTCTCTGGTCGACCTACTGGAGCATCCGTAAACACAACAGGACATAGGCATTTTGCGTACTGTCTGTCTGTGATTTTGCGCTTATCTTTTTCACTTCCGACCGCCAGTCAAATTTCGCGCTTTACGTCGACGTCACGTCTACGTCAAATGAAACCTAGCTATAACAGAGGTCAAACGTTTACTATAGGTCTTTACCAGGTTTGCACACACAGTGTAGACAAAAGGTGGAAACGCAAGGTAGGTGAGCGTGCAACGTAAAGTTTGAATTGAGTGCGAATCGAAGCGGGTGCTCACCAATCATTAAAAGTAACAAAGTCATTGAACACATTTATACAGTTACCGTTACGTTTATCAATCATATATCACAGATTTACAGTTTTTTTGTAGTACTATGCTAAAAAGCAACTACAGAGTGAAAGTCTGGGTCAAGCGCCGAGGCGACGGCAAGAACAAAGGAACCCTCGAAGCGTTAAAGCTAGCTTTGTAAGGGAATATAACGTAAAAGTATGAAACGAAAATGTTTTCTTTGTTGATAGACTTTGTTCGCAGTGCAATTTACTTGTTGCCGGATTGTATGATGAAAGTAGACACGATTTCGGGCTCCCACATTTTTTCCGAAACTTTACATTAACCAGTTTGTTTGTTTTTTTACTGTTATTCAAATGCGACCGTGGAAATAACGAATAGAAGAAAATTCATTCATTCTTACCTTATACTAATCGTGGTGCAGGCCAGTGCAATGCATGAACTGATGCCTTCTCCGGTCAATTCCGCTGAGAGTAAACCGAATGTCCCGCTCTACTGTACAAGACAATGGTTACCTGGAGGGATGTACCACTGAGAGGGGTGCTATGGAATAGTCCAAGTGGTTGCAGCTTCAATTTCCCGCTCAACCATAAATCATTGGTTTTTCAACGTGATTGTTGTCACCTTGTCAACTATAAATAGATCAACAATCAACGATGACAGAACAACAGTGAATCAATGTTATTTCAATGTCAGTGTCAGGTTTCATCAGCATTTCAGTGTTGTTTCTGTAGTATCAGGTAAATGTTAAACGGTAGGAACGTTTCTGCTGGGTTGTTGTTGTGGGGGGGATGAAAAATAATAAAGGACACTCATTGGAGTAATGGCGCGTCTCGTGTGTCTGTGAGTTATGCCTCCAGTCAAATAACATCCATAACCTCAAATAACGGAACATGGTGTCAGAAGACAACTGGAAACGTTAGTTGGGCATAAGTGGAAGGTTTCGGCGTCGGTGCCAGGTTAAAGGTCGGCCAGAGAGGAGCTGCACGAAAAGAGACGTGGCGTCATGAGTCAGTTTCAAGTCACCCCGCCGGAGAAGTTCACTTTTAGGTCCGACGACTGGACCAAATGGATAAAGCGTTTTGACAGATTTCGCATCGCGTCTGGATTGGAGACGCAAGCGGACGAAAATCAAGTGAACGCCCTTATCTACACTATGGGCGAGGAGGCAGAGGACATATTGGTATCCCTGCACCTGACTCCCGAAGAGGCGAGCGATTATGAGACCGTTAAAAGGAGGTTGGATGCTCACTTCGTAGCCCGAAGAAACATCATATTTGAGCGAGCGAAGTTTAACCAGCGCCAACAAGAGACGGGTGAGTCAGTTGACAACTTCCATACTGCACTGCATTGTGTGGAGCAGGGAAATTATTTTACTGCTATTGTTAAATAATTATCATCATTACCATTGCAGTATAATATAATCTGCAGTATGATCATTGCTCTAACAAAGTAACAGATAGCTTTAAGAAGGCCTTAAGATGTTATGCATGCAATTATTATGTTAACCTTGTATTCCAGATGCAGTTATAACTATTTTATACATATTGCATATCTGTGCTTGTTTTTAGGTTGAGTTGATGTTCAGGTTTATTAAAGGTCTTAAGCTTCACTGGTGTGTCCAGATGATCCATGCTGAGGGAAAACTAGAACATAGAAGGAACTGCAATACATGCTTACAAAACACTTATATCAGGTCATTTTATATTAAGGTTTCGTTAGAAGTTCTTGATTAAAACATTTATTTAGTAGATGCCATATCCATAGTTTCAGTTCGATTATTACATATACGAGAGTGGCTTCTGTCTCTCTGTCTGGTTAGAGGTCAGGAGCTAGTCGGCGAGGTGAAACAGGGTGCAATTGTGGTTAGCACACAGACACACACACACACACACTCAGTTAGAGAGAATCATTTATAGGGGAAAGTTTAATCATGTTTTGCTGGGGTTGCAAAAAGAGCAGTTTGTCGCAGAACTGCTGCTGAGGTGTCAAGATGACAAGCGAGCATCCGGCAGAAAATAGAAGACGATGTTCTTTTGAACTGTGTTAAAAGTCATTGTGGTTTTGATTTGATCTATGTATAAAATGTATCTGTGACGTTGAAGGGGCGTCATTAAAGTTAAGCCCTGACGGTATAAAATATCTGTGTATGCTTTGATTAAGTTGAAGATCAATTCCTGTTCTTCCCATGCGTGTATTCATTAAAATCATTGTTTGACCAAGAGCTTCTGGACCATGGTTGTTTGTACTCTCCTTCCTCAATTTTTGAACCTTAACAATTGTCTGGCAGAACATTGTGGATACGGGACTTTGCATGATGAAATGGTGCGAGACAGATTTGTCGTGGGTCTGAAAGACAAACGATTGTCAGAACAGCTACAAATGGATCCAGAACTAACGCTAGAGAAAGCGCTTAACAGAGCCCGACAAAGTGAGCTTGTAAAGAAGCAACAAGAGATGCTAAGCACTAACTTTAAAATGGATATTACCAACTCACAACTGAACCGCGTCCATGCTAAATGGCAAGAAGGGGCACGTCCCAAGCAACTGACACCGCTACATAAACAAACCACCGCCAAAACACAGAAAGAAAAAAAGACACAATGCAGAAGATGTGGAGACATAAAAGGTCACAATCTTCAACAATGCCCCGCGAGGGAAGCCGCATGTAATTACTGTACCGGGCTGTAATAGAGTGAATTGTTGCCCCCCAGTGGTAAAATACAGAAGTGCCCATTACAGGGCTAGTTCTTGGTTGACCAATATATAACAACAAAAAAGGGTAGTTTCTGCACGCTAAGAAAACAACAAGTTAGTGTGTGATGTCCTGCTGTTCAATAAAGGCACCTATCCACGTCCTTCTGTCCTGATCTTTTCAAAGAGCCTAACCCAGAATATCACAACTGGCGACGAGGATTCTAAAGATTTCCACAGCGTGACAGAGGCAGTAGAAGGGCTGTGTTCACATGTAAAGAAAAAGACAAACCAAGACGTTTTCTTCACGGCTGCAGCGGAACAGCTTTTGGTGAGCTAACATGGCGATGCATGTGGGTCGTGTTGAAGAGTATAATGAATCGAGAGAAGATTTTGAGTCATATTTGGAGCGGCTGGAGCAATGGATGTTGGCAAATGATGTTTCCGATGAGAAGAAAGTGTGCACGTTTCTCTCTGTGATTGGAGCAGATACATACAGGCTGCTAAAGAATCTTGTGTCTCCGAGGGTGCCGAGTACCATGGGATATGCAGCGCTGACTGGAGCGTTAAGTGCGCATTATAAGCCGACTCCAGTGGTGATAGCTGAGCGTTTTCGTTTTCAGAAACGTAACCAGAAAGAAGGGGAGGCAGTTTCTGACTATGTTGTCGCCCTGAGGCAGTTGTCAGCCACATGTGATTTTGGACAATATTTGGATGAGGCCCTGAGGGATCGTTTTGTTAGTGGGCTGCGTTCTGATGCCGTGCAGCGCAAGCTACTATTGGAAAAAGATCTTACATTTCTACGTGCATGTGAGATTGCCGTATCCATGGAACTCGCTTCAAAAAATACGATGGAGTTCTCAGGACGCCAGGACACTCACCACGTAAATGCCTTGACAAATGCTCCAAATTTTTTCAACAAAGGATGGAAAGGACAGAACAGGCAAGAGGGCAATAACAAGCCAAAGAACTGGAAGGGACCTAAAAAAAACACAGGAATGAAGCAACCATGTTATTGTTGTGGTGGAAAGCATTCAGCACGTGAGTGCAAATTTAAGAGTGAAAAGTGTCATGTTTGTGCAAAAATAGGACACATTGCACATGCTTGCAGGAATAAAAAATTCAGTCAGCAAACTCAGTATTTGGAAACTGAGGATGAATGCTCAAGTAGGAATGATGAAGCTGAACTTTTTGGAGTATATTCAATGTACTCCATCACCTCCAGTGAGAAGGGATACACAGTGGATGTTGCGCTTGGGAACAAGAACACCACCATGCTGCTGGATACAGGATCAGCAGTGTCGGTGGTATCAGACAAGTATTATCAGATGCATCTCACTCATTTCCCTATAAAACCAGCCAGTGGGCTAAAGCTCAAGTCCTACTCAGGCCAACACATTGTTGTGCGTGGATATATTATGTTACCAGTACAGTATGGGACTCAAAACATCACCCTACCACTGATCGTTGTTCAGGGAGACAGACCAGCTCTGATTGGACGAAACTGGTTAAAGAAACTACAGCTGAACTGGAAACAGATTTTCACAGTACACAAAGTACTGGTGCAGAAAGAAGCAAAGCCAGGAGTACTAGAAGTGATTCAGCGCCATCAGGCAGTGTTTTCGGATGACCAAGGCTGCATAAAGGGATTTAAAGCTAGAATCCACACTAAACCAAACACTGCACCAATTTTCTGTAAGCTCGCCCAGTTCCTTATGCACTAAAAGAAGCTGTGGAAAAGGAGCTGGACAGATTGGAAAAGGTGAAGGTTATTTCAAAGGTTGAGAAAAGTGAGTGGGCATCCCCTATTGTTACTGTGCCAAAAGCAGACAAAACGATTAGGATATGTGGTGACTACAAAGTCAGTGTCAACCAGTGTGTTGAAGAGGAAAGATATCCACTTCCTAATACGGAAGATTTGTTTGCTACTTTAGCTGGAGGAACATCCTTCAGTAAACTTGACCTTTCTCATGCCTATCAGCAGCTACAGTTGGATGAAGAATCAGAGAAGTATCTGGTCATCAACACACACAAAGGTCTCTATAAGTACAATTGCCTCAGCTATGGTGTTTCCAGTGCTCTGGCTCTTTTCCAGTCTGTGATGGATCAAATCCTTCAGGGGATGGAGCATGTGACCTGCTTTTTGGATGACATCCTCATCACTGCTTCATCTGAAAGGGATCATTTGAAGAGGTTGGAGGAAGTACTCACACGTCTGGAGAAGCATGGTGTCAGAGTGAAGCTTTCCAAGTGCCACTTTCTTCAGAGCAGTGTGGAGTACCTGGGACATCGTATTGACAGGGATGGTCTGCATCCTTTAGAGGAAAAGGTAGCAGCCATAGCAAATGCACCAGAACCAACAAACGTCACTGAACTGAAGTCCTTTCTTGGTCTTCTAAATTACTACAGTCGATTTTTGGACAATCCATCCACCATTCTTCAGCCTTTGCATAACCTGTTGAGAAAAGATGCTAAATGGATTTGGACCATGGAATGTGCAAAAGCATTCAGGGATGCAAAGAGTCTACTGCTGCAGAACAAAGTGTTGGTCCACTACAGCACAAATCTGCCATTGAAGTTAGCCTGCGATGCATCACCTTATGGATTGGGCGCAGTCATCTCTCATGTCATTGAAAATGGAGAGGAAAGGCCTGTGGCTTTCGCATCAAGAACATTAACTGAAGCTGAGCAAAAGTATGCCCAGATAGAAAAAGAGGCCCTTGCCATAATTTTTGGAGTAAAGAAATTCCATAAATATCTGTATGGAAGGAAATTCACCCTCATAAGATAAGATAAGATAAGATAACCTTTATTAGTCCCACACGTGGGAAATTTGTTTTAGCAGATCATAAGCCACTGCTGGCTATACTAGGGCCAAAGTCAGCTGTCCCAACACTCGCTGCACTAAGAATGCAACGCTGGGCTCTTATTCTAATGGCATACAACTATGACATTGAATATAGAAGATAGCTGAACATGCTAATGCAGATGCATTGTCACGTCTACCTCGGAATACGCCAGACAACATTGCAGAGGAGGGAAGTATCTTCTATTTCTCACATGTGGAAGAGCTACCAATAGTAGCTAAAGACATTGAGAGAACAACCATGAAGGATCCAATCCTCAGCAAGGTCTGGAGCTACACCATGAATGGGTGGCCGAGTTATATGCAAGACGAATCACTTAAGCCTTACTTTACACGCAGACACGAGCTGTCAGCAGAATAAGGATGTGTTCTGTAGCAGTCCCTCGGACCAAGGAATAAATAGAGAGAGCCTCGACGGGTGCAGTAATTTTTACTTTGAGATTCATTCAGAATCTAACAGTGCTGAGGTGCACCAATGCACAGTGAAAACTAAACAGAAACACAAAATACATTTTCTTAGACGCTTATTACAAATATGAACTCAAATAAAGCAGAAAATACAACAAAATATCAGTTAAGCAAAGAAATAACACTTAAAACATGTACCTCGCTCCGCATTCCAAGGGCTGCAAATTGTTAATTTCGCTAGAGTCCGGTATCACGCTGCTTCACGCTTCATTGAGAGCTGCCTACTGGGACATGTGCACCACAAAAACCGGTCTGAGCTGGAAGTGCAGCTTGCCGCTAACTAAACAACAGAGCCCTCTACTGGACGCTACACGTAGCTGTTCAGGCTTAGATCAATAAACAAAACTGGACATTTACACTCCCACCAAATCATGTATAACAAACAACATTCTTTACATGATTTCCAGCTTTAACATATGGACATTACTACAAGAACGAACACAATTTCAAATACATCATCAATAAACTTTCGCAAAAATACGCCTGATGTGACAATATTGATTGAAACATCAATTAGTTATTTTCTAATAGAACTACAAGCTTTTGAACAGGTCGCTCAACTACGTGAGGTTTGTGTGCTGTTCCCTGCTTCTTTATTAAGCCTCGATCACCAACTTGAAGCTTGACTCTGCAGACCAAACCGTCATCTTCTTCTGGTGCTTCAACCACTCGAGCCAGTTGCCACTGATTTCTGGGAAGCATGTCTTCTTTGATAATGACTATGTCATTGACTTTAAGATTTCGACGTGGTATGTGCCATTTCTGTCTCGTAGATATGTTCAGAAGGTACTCTCTTTTCCATCTACTCCAAAACTGCTCAGTGAGATACTGGACTCTGCGCCAACGTTTCCTTGCATATAAGTCCTCTTTCACAAACTTTCCTGGTGGAGGCAGTGCAACCTTTGATTTCATCAATATTAGGTGATTTGGAGTTAGAGGTTCAGGAGATTTAGGATCATTGATTCCATCGACGCTCAGTGGTCGACCATTAACGATAAACATCGCCTCATAGAATAGAGTTCTTAGAGAGCTGTCATCCAGCCTGCCTTGGCATTGAGCAATGGTGGCATTGAGAACATTGCGGATGGTTCGAATCTGTCGTTCCCACACACCCCCAGCATGGCTAGCAGATGGGGCATTGAAGACGAACTCACACTGTTTATTGGCAAGGAATGCTTCTAAGGCATCTGTGTCACATTGTTTAAGAGACTCTCTTAGCTCATTTTTGGCTCCAATAAAGTTTGTACCCTGGTCACTGTACAACTTACAAACAGCTCCTCTTAAGCTAATGAAACATCTCAGAGCGTTGATGAAAGAGTCAGTAGAAAGATCCTCAAGCATCTCAATGTGGACTGCACGTGAGGAAAGACAAGTAAAGAGGAGTCCGTATCTTTTATGCTCTTTGCGACCTTGTTTTGTGACAAATGGTCCGAAACAGTCCATTCCACAATACATGAAAGGATCTGAGATTTCAACTCGTTCCTTTGGAAGTTCAGACATGCGTTGTTCTTCTGGTGAACGTCTTAGTTTTCGACATTGAACACATTTGCTTATTAGTTTTGCAACTTCCTTGCTCCCACCAATCACCCAAAATCCGTTCGATCTGATTTCCATGAGAGTTTGGCTTCTACCTTGATGACAAATCTGTGCATGAAAATGAGCAATGATCAACTTTGTAATGTGATGGTCTTTAGGGAGGATGATGGGGTGCTTAAGTCCCTGACAGAGTGTTGACTTCTTCAGTCTTCCTCCAACACGGAGAAGTCCTTGATCTAGTACTGGATGTACTCTAAAGAGGGGACTTGAACTCGGAAGGTTATCTCCCACCTTCAACACTTCCATCTCTTGAGAAAAGGCCTGCTGCTGAAGGAGCTTTATTATTGTGTCAGCAGCTGTTTTCCGTTCATCTACTGTTACAAAGTTTCCATACTGGGCTTTGCTGGATCTCAATCTTTTTATCCTTGCAACCACTTTAAGGAGCATTGACCAGCTTGAAAACCTTGACAAACGGCTGAGGATATTGTCTTGTTCACTTGTTTGAGTTGTGAGAGCTTTGACTGCTTTGACTTCTGGATCCCCTACTAACAACACAGCTGAGGGGCTGGGTGCATATGAAATGTCATGTTCCCACAGAAACTTTGGACCAGACAACCAACATGTTGACATGATTTCTGATGCACTGAGCCCTCTAGAGGCGTAATCTGCAGGATTCTGAGCTGTGTCAATGTAGTGCCACTGTTTGGGATCTGTAGTTTGCCTAATTAACTGAACACGGTTGGCAACGAAGACGTGGAACCGTCGTGCCTCATTGTTAATACAAGCTAAGACTACTTGGGAGTCAGTCCAAAAGAACTCTTCATTAATGCACATCTGAAGCTCTGCTTTTAGCATGCTGCTCATTCTGGCTGATGTGACTGCGGCTGAGAGTTCTAATCGTGGGATACTTGTCACCTTGGTAGGTGCGACTCTTGCCTTAGCCATAACAAGACTACAGTGGACCTTCTCGTTGCTGAGGTACCTAATATAGGAGCATGCACCATATCCTAAATCACTAGCATCACAAAAGTGGTGCAGTTCCACCTTTACAATGTCTGTTAGTTCTGGTGGGTGGTAACATCTAGGCACTGCAACCGATTTTAGTCTTTCCAACCAATCTTTCCAGTCCTCCCACCGTGAACGTAAGTTGTCAGGAAGGGGGTCATCCCATTCAATGCCTCTGCGACACAGTTCCTGTAGGATACCTTTGCCTCTTAAGGTGAAGGGAGCTACGAACCCTAGTGGGTCGTACAGGGATGAGATCACTGACAGTATGCTCCGGCGAGTGGGAGGTTGGTCCTTAGTGTTTATTTTGAAACTGAAAGTGTCATTTTTGATTGACCACTGGATGCCGAGCACATGGCCTTTCAGCTGTTGTGTCAGGTTTGAGATCGAGCGGTTCTGTGGTGTCTGCTCTGTCTGAGGGTTCCAGCTGGGAAAGCGCATCACTTTGGTTTGAGTTGAACTTGTGCAGATGTAGACCGCCAAGTCTACAAAGTGCTTGTCTTTCGGTGATGAGTTCTTGTGCCTCTTTAACTGATGGGACACTAGTTAGACCATCGTCTACATAAAAGTTCTGTTCAACAAACTCTGAGGCCTTAGGATAGTCTGCTCTGTACTGTTGTGCCAAATATTTCAGGCCGAAATTAGCACATCCAGGGGATGAACTGGCACCGAATAGATGTACAGCCATTCTGTACTCTCTGGGTTCTTTGTCTAATTGTCCATCCTGCCACCACAGAAATCTCAGATAGTTGCGCATGTCTGGACAAACAGAGAACTGGTGGAACATTCTCTCGATATCACAGATTATGGCTACATTTTCCTTTCTGAAACGACAGAGTACCCCCACCAATGAGTTGATCATATCTGGACCTGTGAGAAGAGTGTCGTTTAATGAGACACCGAGAAATTTTGCTGAACAGTCAAAGACGACTCTTAGCTTGGCTGGTTTTTTCGGGTGATATACCCCATGGTGTGGGATGTACCATGCAGTCTTGCCTTCAGACAAAGGAGGGGCTAATTCTGCATCACCACTGCTGATAATGTCTCTCATAAAGGAACAGTAATGTTCATGATACTGTTTATCAGCCCTTAGCCTTTTCTTCAGGTGTTGCAGTCGGACTGTGGCTAGCTTCTTATTGTTGGGAAGCGCTGGTGGATCATTGCCCTTGAAGGGAAGCGGCATCTCATAGTGCCCACCTGGTCTTTGTTTTATTGTATCACTGAGGATTTGTATGAAGCGAACATCGTCCTGTGATACATACTTATCCTCATAGTTTCTCTCATTAAAGTCAGTCTCTAGGACTTTGAGTACATCTGTGGCTGATGGTATGGGCATTTCTTTGACTGTGATCCTGTGCACGTAACTCTGGTTACCTTCTCTGTCTAGGTGAGGATTACCAGAACCAATAATACTCCATCCTAGTAGGGTTCTTTGTGCGAAAAGTTCGTTTATTTTGCCTGTGACGATCTCTAGGGGGGCTAGTGTTGATGGGCAGTCATAACCAATCAATAGACCTACTTCACAGTTCTGTAATGGCTGTAACTTGTTAGCTAAGCCTTCAAGGTGTGGCCACTGAAGTGCAGTTTCCTTGGTAGGGATATGAGACTTGTCAACTGGGATAAAGTCACGAGAGTAGGCTTGTTCTATTCGGACACGAGTCTCAGAATCAAACCCACGCACCTGTAAGTTGTTGGCAAGTTTACTTGCAACGACTGTGTCGACGGAAGTCATGGTGCTAAGCTTTAACTGCACTGGTTGGGCGTCTACATTTAGTTCTAAGGCCAAATCCTCTAAAATAAATGATGAGTCACTCTGGGTGTCAAGCAGGGCATATGTAAGTATTTCTTTCTCAGGCTCAGATGCAACTGACACAAATACTGGTACTATGCTGGATGTGGAAGATGGTTTCCTTGTTAGTACATGAGTCATAACATTATGCACTTCCTTGTTTGCACCTTCATCTGGGGATTTAGAATCCTCAGTTTTCCTTTCTTTAGGTTCATTCACTCTTTCTGTGTGTAGACAGGTGGGGTGACGCCGACCACACTTACTACAGGAGTGACGTCCTCTGCATTCTTTGGTTACATGACCCCTTCTCAAACACCCAAAGCAGAGACGATTTTCTTGAATGAAAACTTTCTTGTCATCACTAGTTTTTGCTGCAAAAGCAGGACACTTAGCAATGCCGTGCGATTCTTCTTTGCAAAACAAACATGGGGGTTTAGGTCTAGAAGTAGATACTGGGATTGGTGGAGACTTTGGTTGGATGGTAGTACTGAGTGCCTTCGCTCTTTTAACGTGCCGCTCTTCTGATGCCCTTTCGTTTATTAGGAATGGTGAGGCAACAGGATTGCAAACTACTTTAGCTTCATTTTGTATGAACTTTGTAAAGCGAGCGAAGTTGGGGTAGTCTTGGCTTTTGTCTAGCTCCTCCACCACAATGCGGCTCCATCTCTGCACTATCCACTCAGGCAGTTTTCTTAGAAGCTTGTGATTTTCCTCACAATCATTAAGGATCTCTAGGCCTTTGACTTGAGGGATAGCCTCTGCGCAGCTTTGGAGAAAATCTGCAAACTCCCTCAGTGCATTAGGATCATTGGCAGCTATTTTAGGCCATTTTGTGAGTTTAGCCCTAAAGGCTCTTTGGATAACAAATGGGCTGCCATACCTTTCCTCTAAAACGCTCCAAATGCCTGCGTATGCCTGCTCACTGTTGCGGAAGAAATATCCCTCTACTGCCTTTCGTGCTTCACCTGCAAGATAGCTCTTTAGATACAACATTTTCTCACACACAGATAAAGGTTTGTCACCAATTAGTGCCATAAAGGATACCTTCCAATCCATAAACTTTAGGGGGTCGCCACTAAAGATGGTGGGCTCGGGTACAGGAAGCCTGTTTAGGGTAAGAGAGCTGGCAAGGGCTTGAACTAAGCTAAGTTCTTCACGTTCTGGAGTAGTATTGTGAGGTCTAAATGTCGGTGCTCGTGGATTTAAAGAGAGCCGTGGTGCGTTGTTGGGGAGATTTGCGGAATTTTCTAAGTTGTAGCAGGACACTTGATCATGGCTTTCAATGTCATTTTGAGCGCTAAGGGCTCTTACTCGTGCAGCTGCTACTTTCACTTCACTGTCTGCCTTTAACTGTTGAAGTTTAGGCTTTTCCTCCTCCAACTTTGCCTTTGATTCCACTTCCTTTATTTTCCACTCATTTTCCATTTGGCTGATCTTGGTTTCCTGTGCCAATATTTCTTGCGTGGCCTTTGCTTGTTCCACTTTGGCTGCAAGTTCAGCTTCTGCTTCCACCTCACGACTGCCAGTAGAATCTGCCTTTGAGCGTGCAACTGAACCCTCTGGGAACGACGTTTCAGTTTTTGTATCACCAAACACAGAACCATAGTCCCTTTTGTTTAACATCACTCGTACTCTTTCCTTTTCAAGGCGATCGTTAAAGAGCTGATCGATATTTTCCTGTCGTTTAGCAACAACTTCACAAATGTCAGTTGTAAGCACTGCACAAGCATCCATTCGCTTAACAATGTCTGGCGTCATGGATTGGCTGCGGCGAATGGGTTCATAATGCTGTTGTACTACAGCGTGCTTGTCTCTTATGTCATGACTGGCATTGTTTAGCTCTTCAGTTGAGCAGAAAGTTTTCAGCTTTGTTCTGATTTCTTTAGCTGCCTTCTTCCAAGTGTCATAAGCTTTGTTAAATGCCTTCTCATTTTTCTTTGCCTCATATTCCTGCATTTCTTTACCTTTTTCAGTTAAATGCCTTTCACGATTGCTGGATCTTACTCCTTGTTGCTCTGAGTCATCGGCTTCTTCAGCAGGGTTCAACATTTTGTTACTGCAATGTGTATGTTGCTCTATGCGATAACGTCTGGACTTAAACTTACGTGAGTGTTACTTTTGGAAACAATGCTCACATCAGACGTTTACATCACATAAATAAACAGATTAGCATCCACATATTAGACAAAATGTAACTGTAAATACTGCTGATACACCATAACGTTGCTTTGAAGAAGAATAAACCCATACAATTTAAAGATTGTAATTACTCAGTGCAATGCAGTATACCTTTAAGGCTGTAACAACAAAAATATTTAAGGCAAGTAACTCTGAATTAGTGTGCAGACATTTTAACTTTGTTATCAGCAAAGTCCTTAATGGGCATAATACCTGCACCTTTGTAAAGTGACCATCAGAGTTCAAAGTGGAGGTAGGCGACGAAGCAAAGATGATCTTGACTGGTGTAGAAATCTCTCACAGCTGACACCCACCTCGTGGCACGGGCTGCACTCATCTGGCACGGGAGCTAGCAAGAAGCCTTCATTCAGCGATCGAGTTTTCACTGTAGCAGTCCCTCGGACCAAGGAATAAATAGAGAGAGCCTCGACGGGTGCAGTAATTTTTACTTTGAGATTCATTCAGAATCTAACAGTGCTGAGGTGCACCAATGCACCGTGAAAACTAAACAGAAACACAAAATACATTTTCTTAGACGCTTATTACAACTATGAACTCAAATAAAGCAGAAAATACAACAAAATATCAGTTAAGCAAAGAAATACAATTTAAAACATGTACCTCGCTCCGCATTCCAAGGGCTGCAAATTGTTAATTTCGCTAGAGTCCGGTATCACGCTGGTTCACGCTTCATTGAGAGCTGCCTACTGGGACATGTGCGCCACAAAAACCGGTCTGAGCTGGAAGTGCAGCTTGCCGCTAACTAAACAACAGAGCCCTCTACTGGACACTACGCCTAGCTGTTCAGGCTTAGATCAATAAACAAAACTGGACATTTACATGTTCTTTGGGGACAACGGGTCATCATTCCACCAGTTTACCAACAGAAAGTGCTGGAAGACCTGCATCATGAACATCCAGGTATCTGTCGTATGAAAGCACTCGCTCGCAGTTACCTGTGGTGGCCAGGCTGTGATGGTGATATACAAGAACTGGTTCAAAGCTGCTCAGTCTGTCAGGCTGTACAGAAGTCACCACCCGTTGCACCACTCCATCCGTGGAAGTGGCCTGAGAGAGTTTGGCAACGGATTCACATTGATTTCGCTGAAAAAGGCAAGCAGTACTTTTTAGTTGTCATTGACAGTCATTCAAAATGGTTGGAAGTGTTCCCTATGCCATCCATTACCTCACACAACACCATTGAGGTTTTGAGAGGGTTATTTGCTTCATATGGACTTCCAGAAGAGCTTGTTTCAGACAATGGACCTCAACTTGTGTCAAAGGAATTCAATCAGTTTTTGGAGTTAAATGGAATCAGACACACAGCTGTTCCTGCCTATCATCCTGCATCAAACGGGGCAGCAGAGAGGTCAGTTCAAATCCTGAAACGATCCCTGATGAAGAATGTGCTGGAAGCAGATGGTAAGGCCAGATTGCCACTCAGTCATCGTTTGGCAAACTTCCTTATCATGTATTGCAGTACACCGCACACTGTGACGGGTCGTACACCAGCAGAGTTGTTCCTGAAACGTCAGATCCGGACTCGCTTCAGCCTGCTGAAACCTGAACTAAGCAGACACATTGAACAGAAACAGTCTGAGCAGAAGCGACACCATGATTACAAAACCCAACCTGTTCGTGTTTTTTCGGAGGGAGACGCTGTGCGTATCCGAAACTTCAGGGGGGGGGAAACAAAATGGACTCAGGGAACGGTTCTGAAGAAAATGGGAAGTGTTACTTACCTGATACAAGAGGGACAGAGAACACGCACAATACCATGGAGACAGACTGTGGAGAAACCCCCAGTTATATTTTCACCGGTTTCGGAGGGACGGCCAGAAGTGATTATGGACGGTGTTGTTCCAGAGATACCACCAAGTCCACCTGGGATTTTAACATCACACCCCTTACCTCCTGAACCACCTAAACAGACAACCGATGAACCACCAGTATCCACCCCAGAAACCACCCAAAGCCCATCTGTGGAACGCAGATACCCAGAGAGACGCAGAGTTCCCCCAAAGAGACTGAATCTTTGAAAATGTAGAGTTATGTTTTAGCTATTTACTGCCAGTTATTTTAGAAGTGAACAGTTTAATAATAAAAGTAATGGCTACATTTGTTCTTTGTTCGTAAGGGCCACAGAATATTTCTTTTGGTGGGGGCAGTGAAATACATTTAAAGGGTTGCTTATTTCAATTACAAATCTAAAAGGGGAGGAATGTAATAGAGTGAATTGTTGCCCCCCAGTGGTAAAATACAGAAGTGCCCATTACAGGGCTAGTTCTTGGTTGACCAATATATAACAACAAAAAAGGGTAGTTTCTGCACGCTAAGAAAACAACAAGTTAGTGTGTGATGTCCTGGGCCCTATTTCAGGAAGCCGGTTTAGAAAACTCAGAGTGAAAAACGATACTCAGGGTTAACATGCAAATTGCGCGGAAAAAAAGTAACACAGCCTCAGCTGCAAAAGAAAGGGAGCATGCATGGCAAAACAAAGCCGACAGAGTCAATGCGTGAGTGTTAATTTAAACATTGATCGAGGGATTTCCACCCATTTAACACGTTATTTTATTTTATTATATTTTATTTTATTTTTTATTTTATACATTTGATTTTGTGATATGATTTGAGCGCAGGTGCAACCCAATAGGCCCCAAACGTTCCTGGTAGCAAGTAAAAATGAAATATAAAAATATAGTCCAAACAGGTAAGGTGTAATTGTATTATGAGCCATAGTGCTTGGTCTGTTTGTCCTATGTAAATCAATTGCAGTTAGAGGCTACATTAATTTTCTTTCTGTAAGCACTTATTGAAATTATCTGAGCACATTACAAGTACATATTTGCTTACTCTGTATGCTCAAACGTGACCCGTTATAGCCAACAGAAAAAAAAGCGGAGGCCTGAAAAACAGGTGGGGGTCCTCCACCACCACCACTCACAGAGGCTGAGCAGTTGGCTTCCACATTTGTGATAATGTTGGCAGCATCACATATGATCTTCACAGTGCAGAGAACACAAATTAGCATCCATTACTATAGTGAAATAATTTGTTAGTTTGAAATGCTACAGGGAACTATGCACCTGTACATTAATGCTGTGGAAAGACTTCCTGTTCACATAGTCTCCTTCATTTACTGAAGGAGCAATGATTGGAATGTGAGTGCCATCTATACAGCCAATCACGCCTGGGAACCGTGAGAATAAATGTAAAATTTAAGTAGTAGTTCAAGTATCACCACATCATGAATTAAGTTTTGTTCATCCTGCTACCTGCAATTTTGTGGCATCCCTCTTTGATAAATCTTGTGGGTCTATGACCGGGGAACACCACAAACGAGTACAGGAGACGTTTCAGTGCAACTGTAACATTCCTGACTGCCCGACAGACGGTAGCCTTGGAAACGTGCTCAGCGTCACCAATATTATACAGAAAGCTCCCGTTTGCAAAAAACCGAAGTGCAATACAAATAATATGTACAGAACTGAGAGAATGTCCGCGATGTGTCACATGAGCAATATTAGGCCTGAGGATGTTATTCAAATGAATTATAGATTGTGCTGAAAAACGGTAACATTCACACAGAAAATAATCAGGAAATGATAAAATGTCCAAACGCGCTCTAATCGCTCTCTCCCGGCGGAGAGCTCTGCGGAGAATTTGGGCTTCAAGATCTACTGGCTCTTCAAGGAAGGGGCACGCCATGTCTGACACTTCCTACTGTCAGGTTTCCGACAAAGAGGCGGAGACAGTCAGGGTTAGTTGTGGTAAACCTGCTAGGGGGCAGGTTAGCTTCACGGAGTGTGTTGTCATAGTGACTCACTCAGGCTTCATCTGAACTCGCTTTGTGAAACCGAAAACCCGGAGTTTTCGTTAACTCACGGTATACTTACTCAGAGTTTGCACTAAACCGGCTTTCTGAAACAGGGCCCTGCTGTTCAATAAAGGCACCTATCCACGTCCTTCTGTCCTGATCTTTTCAAAGAGCCTAACCCAGAATATCACACGGGCCATGTTAAACTGCGGAGCTTTTGAGTTTTCGGGACACGGTGAGGCCGTGGCGCCACGGCGAATTTCTATGATTTGCCATGAAAATCTTATTGCCTCTCACTCTGTCATACATTGTCCGACCTGGACCAAAGAGCACACATATGATAAGGCTTCAGCCCTGAAACATCTGCAACCTCAAATTTCTCCAGGAAAGAGTTTTTGGGTTTTTTTGCCTGTCCCGTTTGGATCTTTAGCCATCAGAATTGTTGCCTGAAGGCCAAGAAAGATGCCAAGCGGCTTTACTTTACCAATTGGATCATCGTAGCCTTGCCATATTTGTCCATTTGATTGACCTTCATTATAATTATGTATTTATTTTATTTTTGGTTGTTACAGACGGGACAGACATGACTGGGGGATAGGACAGGGAGAAAGAATGAAAGAGAGAGGGAGAGAAAGAGTTTTTATTTATTTTTACCTGGATCACCTGTTGAGAAAGAAAGAAGAAAACAAGCAGAAGAAGACGAGAGCAATAGAATAAACAACATCATGATGATCTATGTGAATATAACAGTAAATAGTAAATATTAAACCTTATTGTGCAGCAGTAAGATCGACAGCGCACAGTGTGCTTTGAGGTAGGAGCCAAAAAGGGTGTAGTTTGTGTGTGTGAGTCCCCGTGTGTACACCTGTGAACGCGCTTGTTTTTAAAAGGCTTCTTCATGTAAGTAAATAAAAGCCTTGTTGAGAATTAAAGTGTTTCTCACCTGTGAGAATCTAGAGGGCTTTTAATTTGAAAGAGTTTGTATAAACCAGGGGTGGGCAATTCATTTTCGCAAGGAGGCACATTTGAAAACGAGACTGTTGTGGAGGGCCTTTCCAACAAGCTGAACTCAAACTCACACTCACGCTGCTGTGGGTTGCATGTTTTTATTACACAATTTTATTCAAGTTTCAAGCTGATGTTTGACGTTCACGTCCAATCACAGTTTTCATTTGGGTGATAGAAAAGTAACAAACGTCCATGTCAGTAATGTTGTCATTAGTGAAATACAAAGCAGTCAGTTTCCATCCATCAAATGAACAAACAGCAGACATGCTGTCCTTCATGTATAATATGATTTCTTCATTTTCCAGGTGGTAACTATGACGACTAAGAAGCTGCTCATTGAAACACTGAACCAGTTGAGTCCAGAGGACTTTGCTGAGTTCAAGTCACTCATTGAACTGGAGAAAGATCTATCATCCGAGCCAAGGGGCCGACTGAAAACATCAAACACACAGGATGTAGTGGAGCTGATGGAGGAGACGTACAGAGGAGAGAGTGTGGAGGAGACCAGAAAGGCTTTAATGAAGATGAACAGGACTGATCTGGTGCAGAGATTATCAGGTATCACCTCAGGAACCACAAATAAGACAACAAAGACTTAAATATGTGAGAATACTGCACATAGTTTATCACATTCATATGAAACCAGGTGCTGACTGATAGAAAAATCTCTTGACTCTGTGTTGTGTAGTGAATGATGAACAAAGACGTTTATATTTTCGTGCTGCTTTTTATAACGTGGATTAGAGCAGAATATGTGCAGGTCAGGCAGGTTGGCTCATTACAGGAGGCTCAAACACAGCACACTACAAAATAATAGCAGCTTATAGCCGGTGTGCAGTGATATTATGTGACTGTTTCAGGACTTCACAATTACAACAAACCACTGAAACTCTTCTTATTAACAGTTAGACAGTTACAGAGGTGACGTGCTCTGTAAAGTCGTAAGCTGGAGAGGAAATGGAGTGTCACAAATCTAGAGGATCATCATTTAGCCTGGAGAAATAGTTTGCTGCTTTATAAGAAAGCCCTCCGCAAAGCCAGAACATCTTACTATTCATCACTGATTGAAGAAAATAAGAACAACCGCAGGTTTCTCTTCAGCTCTGTAGCCAGGCTGAGAAACAGTCAGAGCTCTGTTGAGCCAACCATCCCTTTAACGTTAACTAGTAATGACTTCATGAACTTCTTCACAAATAAAATTTTTATCATTAGAGAAAGAATTACCAATAATCATCCCACAGATGTAATATTATCTACAGCTACTCTTAGTACCATTGATGTTAAGTTAGACTCTTTTTCTCCAATTGATCTTTCTGAGTTAACTTCAATAATTACTTCCTCCAAACCATCAACGTGTCTTTTAGACCCCATTCCTACAAAACTGCTCAAAGACGTCCTGCCATTAATTAATTCATCAATTAATGAATTAATTGGAGTGGCACAAATAGTTTTTGTGGCATCCGATTTGATGCAGAACAGCAGATTGTTCTGTAAATAGTGTGAAATGTTTGTTTAAAAAAAACCCTTGGCAGTATTTTTAGGTAAACAGCTGCAAAAAAACTTTGTTGTTTGCAAAACTGAGTAACTTTTTTGAAGAAGTAACTATATAATTAGTTGTCCAGCATTGGTCATTATTTACTGTATTTTGCAGACAGAGTTACAGACTCTCTCCCAGACCACAGACTCATAATACAAGTCAGAGATTTATAAATAATAATAATAATAATAATAATTGTGTTTTCAAAATTGGATTTATAGTTATTTTTACTTCCAATAGTGTTAACATACTACACAGGGCATGAATGATATTTTTTTTACATTTTCATTGTAAGTGGGCTAAAGCAGTTAATTACAAGCAGTCTAACATAAATGTAAATGCTGTAATTTGATTATTTTTGATAAACCATGTAACTTGGATGGATTCGATGCTGGCGTGACCACAGTGCACACGTCTGCTGTTGCTCACAGTGGTCCAAGGGATCCCTCAGGGAGTTTGTGTGTTTGCTCAGACACAAGAAAAATTAGAGGGAACATTGATGGTTTGGAGGAAGTAATTATTGAAGTTAACTCAGAAAGATCAATTGGAGAAAAAGAGTCTAACTTAACATCAATGGTACTAAGAGTAGCTGTAGATAATAATACATCTGTGGGATGATTATTGGTAATTCTTTCTCTAATGATAAAAATTTTATTTGTGAAGAAGTTCATGAAGTCATTACTAGTTAACGTTAAAGGGATGGTTGGCTCAAAAGAGCTCTGACTGTTTCTCAGCCTGGCTACAGTGCTGAAGAGAAACCTGCGGTTCCGAATGACAGTAATATCAGGAAGAAGGAACACGAGAAGCTGGAGAAATACCAAGGGCTCAGAGAAGAGCTCGAGAGGATGTGGAGGGTGAAGGTAACGGTGGTCCCCGTGGTAATCGGAACACTAGGTGCGGTGACTCCCAAGCTAGGCGAGTGGCTCCAGCAGATCCCGGGAATAACATCGGAGATCTCTGTCCAGAAGAGCGAAGTCCTGGGAACCGGCATGTGTGTGAAGTGCGGAGCAAGTAGGGGTGAGCTGCCAATTACTTTGGGAAGCCTTCTTTTCTCCTGTGTTTTTAGACCAGGGAGGTCAGACTGTGTTGTTTCTTTCTTTTCTTTTCCGTAAACAGGTCAGAGGGGAACCGAAGCCTAGGTTGAGTTTTGTTTGTTGTGTTGGCCTTAGCTCACCCTGAAATTATACACTCCCACTACCGTGAGTGCCGTTGTTGTGAATAAACTGTTGTTAAAAGTCCGATGCTGTGGCTGTTTGGGCGTGGGAAGTCACGGGACACCCCGCTCTTGTTACGGTCATTTCGAGCCGGGTCGTAACATATATGTGTGTGTGTGTGTGTGTGTGTGTGTGTGTGTGTGTGTGTGTGTGTGTGTGTATATATATGTGTGTGTGTATACGTGTGTGTGTGTGTGTGTGTGTATGTACACACACGTATACACACACACAGAAAAGTGATCAGCGATCAGAGTATCCTGTGTGTGCTCTCATTCACAAAGTTAGGCCTCTCTCTAAAATCATTATTAACGAGTTAACGAGGTTTAAGTGTCACTTTGATGTGAAATCTTTCATGTTCTAAATCCTCATAAAGCCTGATGATAAAACAGTTTCTAATCTGACTTTTTCTCTTTCTTTTCTCCTCAGACAAACAGTTTCCTCCACTGAGCCAGAGAGTGAGTAACGTCACATCAGTCGACTTCACACAGTTCAGCTTTGATTCAGTAGATGAAGACTGAAAATGATCTTCATCTTAAACACAAATCATACACATGAGATTCAAGCTGCAGCTTTGTCATGTACACATGAGTTTTATACATGATTGGTATAGAAATATTAAACCTTATTTACATTTTAAAAGCAGATTAAATTCAAGTCTTTCTGTTTATCAGTAAAGATGTGAGCAGTTAAAGCTCCCCTCTGTTTGTAAAATCAGGAGACTCACTGCAGTTTTTGTAGCTCAGTCTTTGACAGAGTTACAGTCAGGCAGTAAAACAGAGTCACAAACCTGTTCATGAAAATTAAATCCTTCAAAAAGAGGAAAAAATGAGCCAAGAAATAAAAAACCAATCCAAGCAGGTACCCACCGAGCACCAGATGTTCATGGAGGTTATTTTCTGCTCTACATCTGGTCGACCGGTCATGACCTTAAAAAGACGCAGCTTTGTGTCTGAAGGTCAAAGGTCATCTTTTCAGGTTTTTAGAAAGAATTGGATTCAAACATGAATTTATTTTTAGCACACTAAAATGTTTCTGTTGATTAACAATCAAACAGATATTTGAATGGTGCATCGCTGTCATGTGACCTCTGTTTTTACCAGGTGGAAACGATGGAGTCTCTTATTGAGCTGCTTTTGGAGACACTGGCTGATCTGAGAGGCAGCGAGCTCAGAGACTTCATCCAGATCCTGAGAAGAAAACGTGGCTCAATGAGCCCCATGAGTCTGTCTGCGATGTCAGACCTGCAGGACGTGCAGGACGTGGTGTTGTTGATGGTGAGGACTTTTGGCCAACAGTCAGTGGAGAAGATCGTGGAGGTTTTAAAGGAGATGGAGAGGACTGATCTGGCTCAGAGGCTGACAGACAGCAGCTCAGAAGCTCAAAGTAAGATAAAGACAAAACATGTTAAAATGATAAAAGTGTTTCTGCTTCAGTTCATATTAGAAACAGTCAGATTTACAGAGCAAAGAGAGCATTGTTGACGAGCAGAAAATGATGTTCAGCAGGTTTAAATGTAACTTTTTTTTGTTGTTGATCTCTGTGTATTTTTTTAAAGCTCGATTAGCTTTTATTAAACACTTATTTCCATTTTTGTTATTTTCTCTTTTTTCAGACAAACATCTGGATGAACATCTGTCTGCACTGATCCATAAAGTGTTCAGAACTCAATGAAACCGTTCCAGGAAATGGACTTTTCTAGGATGGTGGAGCGGCTGCTGAAACTAGCTGTTCCTAACCATCTAATATGGTTAATATTCTTCTATTGGTTTTTCCATTCCTCTCTGAACTTTGTGGCAGAGCTCCTGCCACAGTAAGATTGCTCTTACTGTGGCAGGGAAGTTTGACTCCATAGAATGAAAACAGTATTGTTAGCTCAAGCATGACCAAAGCACAGAAAATGAGTGTAATATATTATAATAAATAGGATATACTAAGTAGGGCTGGGCCATATTATACCGTTCACGGTAATACCGGTATAATGTTGGGCAACGATAGGAAAATGAAATATCGCGATAGAATATGAGTAAAACGCGCATGCGCAGTGCCTTTGTTTTCATACGCACATGGCCGATTGTTGAGTTGAACCAGAATTGGTTTGTAAAAATGGTGCAACTTCAGTGATGTGGAACTGGTTTGGTGTTTGTCCGTCAGATACACGACAAAGCACATTTTTTTGCAGAACATGCAAGCGGCCGTTGTTATTGTCGTATTTGTCGGACTAAGATGCTCTTAAATCTGGGAGTAATCTGGGTCCTAAACTCCGTGTGCTTCAGGTCAAACAACACTGCAGCATCACTGAGAGTTAAAAACTGTCTCAATTCTTTCATCTTTAATAAAACGATCAGCATTGCTGCTTTACCAGGTGTAACTATGAAGTTTAACTTCCAGACATCCATGAAAACAAAAGTTATTACATTTAACGGAGTTAGAAGTTAGCAGGAAGCTAGCGGAAGTTAGCTCGCTAGTTTCGCTAGTCACCTAAGCATGATATAGCATGTTCTGACTGAGAGATTTCTGAAAAAAATCAAACGTACAGACTCTGCTATCACTTCCAACATAAATGAAGACAGGAAACTAAACAGCAGTGACGTTTGTAGGGTTACTGAAGTTGGGCTAGCTGGTATATAATGATGTGCTACGTGATCGCTAGCGACACAGCTACGTTAGCATAACATAAACACAGTGAAGCTGGAGGACGAACACTAACACTTTTCCACTTATAAAAGTTAACGTTCCTGATAGTTAGAGACAAATGCAATCGCATGGCAGGATGCTGTAAACGGACCAAACTTCAGTCAGGAGAACAACTGAGATAATCCATCCACAATACGAGGTTAGTTATTAATATACTGCAACAACATGCAGCTGCCAGAGAATTCAACATTAATGAATCAATGGTACAGAAGTGAAGGAAGCAAGAAGAATGAGTTTAATAAAGTTTGATTTATCTGACTGCTTTGTTTCGCTTAATGTGCCTTATAATCCCGTGCACCTTATGGTCAGAAAAATACGTACTGCACACTGCAGTTTAATGTTGCAAAGCACCTCTTTTTAACTTCAGTGGATATTATACATGGTTATGCTCAGGATATGTCAGTACATTTCTACTGGAAATGCCTTTTGGTTAAACTTTCAGCAAGGAATTTGCATTTGTACTGTTACATTTTTATAAAGCTTTAATGTACATAAAAACCAGCTTCTTGTTTAAGTGAAAATAAATGGAAGGTTGTCTTTTTGCGCTAGTAATGTTGTGGAGTTGTATTTTGTCTCGCATCAATTATATCGTCAGTTATATCGTTATCGCAAATTTTCAAATATATATCATGATAAATATTTTTGGCCATATCGCCCTGCTCTAATACTAAGTGATCGTAGCAAAAAGAAGGCACAAGCACAATAGAGACCGAGCCTACATCAGAGGCTGGAGTCCTGGATGGTGAATGGAGAGCAGACAGAAGAGATTGAAGTCTGATGAAGCTCAGAGAGTGAAACGCTTGTTAGCAGGAGCAGAAACATGACAAAAGATACAAAAGGCTTTGATACACCACCAGCTATATGCTGACTTACCAGGACTTTAACATTTGAGTGACTTTGAACCAGGAAAAGAAAAAACATGAATGATGAGAGAAAACATGGATACAGGATGATGCTGGAACTGGATCAGATGCATGAACCATAGGCCGGTGCAGACCAGCAGTCCATTTGTGGACGAGAGAAGGTGGAAAGCTTTGAGAACCTGCTGAAGCTGCAGCTTTTGAAATATCACTGTGGAGTAGTAAAGGCAGAAATAGTAACTTACAAATATCCATACCATACCTCTCTCTTTCCCGTTGCTCTTTCTTTCTTTAACAGGATTTAAAGCTCAGATATCCAAGTGGAAAGCCAAATTTCTTTGAAGTTTACACTGAAAATCCAGATGGAAACTTCCGCCTTAAACTCACATCAAAAAAAGATCTTCAGCCAGTATGGACCTGTACAGTTCGAAAAGGTTAACTTTACATTTTCAAATTTGTCATCACTTTATTGTATTAAATGAGTACAATTACATGTTAGCTCAACATTGTCAGTAAGCTATATGTAGCAGCAATCTTCGGTCCTTCTTTGCCGCTTCTGCAGGACGTACATTTTCTGACTCGTCCTTTTCTAAGATAGTTTGTGTCTTATTCTGTAGGAAGAAACAAGGCGAATGTAAAACAGGAAACATGTTATTTATTCCACACAACACCCAAAACTACAGAGCAGATATCTCTGGTTGGAGCCCCGTTGACATTTTCCTGATATTATACCTAAAACAGCTATAAACAGTGACGGTCAGAAAAGTGTTGCTTACTTGTCCAACCTTTCATCACCACACGGTGGCCCAATGCACACCGTTTTATTACACCTACCAACAACACAATAGAACAAAGCGGGATGAATTTATAGAGCGTAATATATTAAATTACAACATAAAATATTGAAGATTAAAATGAGAAACAACACAAATTAAAGATCATAACAAAATACTTAAATATGGCCGATGGATTGGAGTAAAGTTTCTTTAAAATTTTATATTTATACGTTTTATGTTCCTTGATTATTTTCAGTCGAATACCAAAGCACTGATCAAGCACAAGGTAAGATATTTCAAATTATTTGTATAATAACTGCATTTAACATTTTACAGTAGTGAGTTTTCTTTGGTTTAAATTTCACAAGTTTACCAAAATTTGTTGTTAATCCAGAGACGTTGCTCATCCATGCCATAGCCCAATTGACTCCACTGTTAATTGTTGGTCGTATTTCATACTGCTGCAACTTGTGCCTGAGGAGGAGAGGACTTCATTTAGAATTCTGAGAATTTAAATCAGGGGTGCACACACTTTTTCAGCATGCGAGCGACTTATGAAATGACCAAGTCAAAATGATTGACCTACTATGAAAATGCAAAACATATATTTATTTATAAACATATGGAGTATTCATTCAGGCATGTTGCATAACTGTATGAACCCATATTACACAACACAACTGTATATTTTTTGATATTACCTTACTCTGATGACTTGCACTGAATGGAATCAACCAGGGATGCACAGTCTGGACGGTAGCTGCTGATAGTCAGCCTCAAGTACACTTTCAAATAATCATCAGTCACGGTGGAACGGTATTTGGACTTAATAATCTTCTGGGAAAAGGCTGACTCACATGAATAAGTGCAGCTGCAGTCAAGGAGGTAACACATTTCCTAATGTTGGGGTACTTTTCCTCTGCAAGTTCCAGAACTGTCCGTTAGCCCTGGACTTAAACTCAGCTTAGTGTCAAAATCTCATCCTCTATTTCAGAAAAATTCCGGTGAAACAGTGTATAATTCACCTGTTTTTCTTCATTGGTTCATTCGAAGACTTCTCTCCTAAGCCACTGTGAAAACTACACAGCATTAACAAAATAAACACTCAACGTAAGACACAGCACCTACAACGACACTGTACAAGAAAACAAAGATAAAATCAATAAATACCTTGTTGGCTGCATGCTGCAAAAAGGGAATTACTCCCCATTCTTCTGAGGGTTCCTTATAAGTGTCTAGTTAAAGTCCATTCCACTTAACTTTCAATAAAGAGCATTACGGCTCATTCTTGCTACCTGCTTGCAGGTGTTTTCTTAGGCTTCCAAAAAGGAGACAACAAGACTTGTAAGCAGGCTTGACCTTAAAAATAAAAGCACCATAACTTGAACTACATAAAATAACATAAATAATATACAGCTTAAACAATTTACAACGATGACATGGACCTTGACAAGATAAAGAAATGATCTAAATTATATAAACAATATCATCATGCCAAAAGCTACACAGTGTTTCAAATTTTGATGCGAGTGGATCAACCTCTGCATCTTCCCAAAAAGGGTAGCATGTGAATGTATCGACTGCATCCATTATCTCTTTCATGTGGAGCAATTTTGCGCATAACGCTTGTTGGTGTATTATGCAGCGGTAATTGAGGAAATCCGGAATAACATTGTCCTCCCTGCACCTGGCAGTGAATCCATTTGAGTGGCAAACCATCCGTGGTGATGGACACCAATTTGTATACTGGGAGCCTGGTTTTCCCAATAAATTGATTGAAAGACTGAAAAATGTTTCAGTTTGCTAGCATAATGAAAGTTAAAAAGTTTGAACATTTGTTAAGAAATTAAAAACTTTCCTTGTTATTTATTAACAGCTGCAGGATCCTCAGTGGGAGCAGCTGCTGTCAGCTCTCAGTCGGCTGGTAGGTTCATCAATATTACCTGTTCTGTGGTTTTATATAATGTGACACATAGAACGCTGATGAATCCTAGTGAACCGTCAATCACACCTTTTTCCCGCCACAATTTTACTTTTCGTTAGCTTACATACTTTGTTCTGTCTTCAAGTTTTCATTCTAAAGGAGGAGCTCTCAGTCTCTCAGCTCTCGGTGGCAGCGAGTCACTAAACTCAATCCTGCTTATATTTCTTTCTTTACAGAGATAAATATAATATTCATGTATTCAGCCCTCTGTGAATCACTTCCTTATCATGCTGGAGGGGTTTGTGAGTCCCAGGCTTTTTCCTGAACAGCTGATTTCCTCCAACAGAGTGATGATGGTTGTGTTGTCTTCTAACTTCATGAAGATTAACAATCTGAACAGCAGCCTGTTTGACAGGAAGTCCAGTATCCAGTTGCACAATGTGTTCCTGAAGACCAGAGTGACGAGTCTGCCAGTCAGCTTCACAAACAGCCTGCTGAGAGAGAGTTTGTTATATTTCACATGTATGAAGAGAGAGTGCAGGGCAGTGAAGACGACATCATCTGTGGCTGTATTCAGCTAACGACAGTTATTATTAAAGCTAACGCCTACTGGTAGATCAGCCCAGTAAATACGGTGTTTCTGTGTTTTTACTGGTTCATCTGTTTCACTTTCAGATGAATCCCAAAGAAGTGGTAAAGTACAAGGTTAGATGTTTCACATGATTTGTGTATAAAAAGGACTGCACTTTGTGTTTGGCTGTGGTGGGTTCCCTTTGGTTGCTGACCTCATATTTGAAGTACTGCAAAATGCCAGGGAATGAATGAATAAGCTCTTGTTCAACAATGGCACCAACCAGCTTTTCCAAATCTACTGATGCTGTTGACTGGACTGTCAAAATGCATAAATCGAGTCAGTTCTACTTTTACCACCAGATTTTTAGCACCAGTTAACGAATGTTTCTAGATGTTAAAGAATTCAACAGAACTTGTGGTAAAATGCCAAATATAGAACTGTACTACATAGTGCCATTTTCTGTATGAAGCTGCTGGCTCTGTGGACATGAGGACGATCAGTTTGAGATATTCTCAGATATCTATTGTTTGCAGCACTGAACTGGTGTCCCTGACTTGACTGAAGACAGGTGGGATAGAGTTTTATCCTTAATTGGGCATTTTGTGACAGAGAAAAGTTGTTTCATTTATTATGTATCATGTATTTATTTTTGTTACATCCCCACGATGAAGGTGATGATTAACAGTCTGAACAGCAGCCTGTTTGACAGGAAGTCCAGTATCCAGTTGCACAATGTGTTCCTGAAGACCAGAGTGACGAGTCTGCCAGTCAGCTTCACAAACAGCCTGCTGAGAGAGAGTTTGTTATATTTCACATGTATGAAGAGAGAGTGCAGGGCAGTGAAGACGACATCATCTGTGGCTGTATTCAGCTAGACGACAGTTATTATTAAAGCTAACGTCTACTGGTAGATCAGCCCAGTAAATACGGTGTTTCTGTATTTTCACTGGTTCATTTTTTCACTTTCAGATGAAAACCAAAGAAGTGGTAAAGTACAAGGTTAGATGTTTCACATGATTTGTGTATAAAAAGAACTGCACTTTGTGTTTGGCTGTGGTGGGTTCCCTTTGGTATGACAACATTAGTGCAGAAAGATACCGAGTTAGATTTGATTATGTACAAAGTAAAAAGAAGCACAACAATGAATCAGTCTTTAATGTTTAGCACATATCAGTGAGTTCTGTTTGGAAATAAGTAACAGAGGATGTAAGCTATGCATGGATTTAGTCTTTGATTATCAACATATGTGATGAATCTCTGCAATCTTTCCTCAGAAAACCACTTTGTGGATAAACACAGAGTGGAGCTGATCCAGAGAGTGAGCAACATCGAGCCGATTCTGGATGAGCTCCTGAAAGAAAAAGTTATCCAGCAGGAAAGTTATGACAGAATCAGAGCTCTGCAGACCTCTCAGGAAAAGATGAGGGAACTCTACAGCGGTCCCCTGAAAGCTGGCAGTGCCTCCAAAGATGTCTTCTACCAAATCCTTCAGACACACGAGAGACTCCTTCTTAATGACCTCTGCTGAAAGGACATTTGCTGAAATCCATTTTGTGTTCTACAGTGAAAGTATTTACAAAAAGGAAATGCTGACATTATGTTTCTGTGTTTCTGATATAAACATAAGAAATATCAGACTCTTTGTTTTATGCTTTAATATCATAGTGGGCGGATTTATAACACTGGTTATAATTTGGACCTGGTGACATCATACAGGCTACGAACGTTCACTCTGTTGTTAATAATTACAGGTGCTGGTTGCTGTACATCAGGGGGCCAAAACTCAAGGCACACTTTAGGTCGTGGGCCAAACAAGATAAACATTTATTGAACACACTAAAACATGTTTTTAAACATAAATATGAATAAAAACAGACAGGAATATTATTCCAGGATAAATGCACTTAAAAAAATAAACTTTAACTTTGTATTTATTTTATATTTTGCTCTCCATAAAAATATATCCTGTCAAAATTATGCAAAGTAGAAATATGAACATGCTGCCAAAAAACCCAGAAAAAATAAATGAAAGCAAACACAAGGTTGGAGCCGCATGTAGACGAGCAAAGTGCGCCGACTTTGTTCAACATTACTCGGCAACAGGGAAAGTGAGGCAGGTTGCACTGGTGCATTTGTGACAGCTTCACTTGAAATGCCTCCACCGCATCATACATGCCATGAACTGACAGGTTTCCTTGCTGAGCTCAAAAACTCTATTGAGAACTTTTATCCCAACTCAGCCAGCGGACCTCTGTATGATGAGGAATGTCGGCAAACTCTGAATCTATTTCCCACATAAAATACTGAAATTGACGCTGATTTAAACCTTTAGCTCAGATCAAATTTACGGTCTGTGTTACGGTGATCATTACATGCTCCATTTTTAGGACTTTACCACACAGCCTTTCCTGGTGTGTGATGCAGTGATATGCTGTTAACTCACCGTACAGTTCTCCTGCATCTTTACTAGATCCTACATCCTGCACAACACCAGCGCTCCATCTGTTGTCCCAGGGCAGTTTCATGTCGGTTACACTTTGAAATACCTTTTCAAACATGTCTTTTCCTGTCGTTGTCCCGTGCATTGATTTAATGTTCAATATTTACACTCCATGGATGAAGATGGTCAGCTGTGCAATGTCCATCATGTCTGTACTTTCATCCACAGCAAGAGAGTATGCAATGAAGTTTTTGCTTCTTTCACACAACTGTGTTCTTAAATCAGTGGCCATCTCACCAACCCGATCAGCAATCGTATTTCTGCTCAGGCTCACATTTGCCAAGATCTGCGTTTTGTCTGGACACAAGACGTCGCACAGCTTCATCATGCAGCTCTTCAGAAACTCTCCCTCGGTAAATGGCCGGGCTGATTTGGCTCCTCTGCTACAATAGAACTTGCTTTCACAACAGCTTCAGTTTGTGGCTTTGCTCTGGTGACAAACGTCTGCTGAATTGGTAAATGGCCTGTATTTGTATAGCGCTTTACTAGTCCCTGAGGACCCCATATCGCCGGGGCATGCATAACAATAATAATAAATCTATATAAAATGATCTTGCGGGCCATAAAATGTTATTCCACAACTTAGACATCCACATTACTCACACTCACACATACATATAGGGCTGTGGGGGTGGACACACTATACAGCGTCCAGCCTCACCTCTGGCGCCACCTCTGAATTTTAAATGCATGTAAACATTGAGGGTTCTCAAGAGGGGCCGTGCTGACACTCGCTGCTCTCTGGCAGGAAGCCATGCCCTGCCATGTTTTAAAAGCACTTTAGAACAGGACACAGCAACACTACACATGAGCGGGTGGAGGGAGGTTCGGGGTCTTCGTACACCTCTGGTGGGCCTGGGGCTCTGGTAACAGGTTTGAACGTAGGAGCGTTAGGATTTAAAACGCCCAAACGCCCCTGCTCTCGTTCTAAATACGAATTCATTCCATCAGATTTACCATTAACCGCACTTGAGACTCGGGACATTTCAGAAACTTTTAAAACATTCACCTCTGCTGCTGAAGCTGCTATTTCAGTTTCTAAGTCAAGCAGCTCCTTTCTTTTCTTAAGCTGTGTTTCTTGTTCTTCCAAAGCATGCTTTTCTTTCAACAACCTCTGTCGAACAAGAAGGGCAGCCATGTCAGCTTCTGCCATTATGCGTGCTGACAAGGCAGATGAAACCATTGAGCCACTGAGTGATGATTTACTTTTCCTACAACTTCTGCTTGCAACATTAGAGACGCCATCACTTGGATTAACATCATCTATCGCAGCACCTTTACCAACATTCCCGGTGTGCCTAGAAGCACCAGAACCATTTCCAGCAGGTAATACATCAGAAGACTCAACACCAGGTGGATTTAAATGTGGCAAATCAAGCTCAGACACCTGATTTTTGCTCTGAGGGTTTCCCTTTGCATCACGAAGCCATTTCTTTATCTCTTCCACAAACTCAGTATTATGTGCTTTCACACTTATAAACCAAGCAGTTTGTTTCTCTTGCTCTTCTTGAGGAAGCAAAGGAAGCAAGGTTTCATGCAGACGAGTTGCCTCATTAAGCAACACAGACAAATTCTCTAACTGAGCCTGAACAGTGGAAACATTATCCTCAGATTGCTTTAACTCTTTAATAATTTTTACGACCTTTTTAATTTTATTAATCTTAGTATGACGTTCTGTTTGCAGCCTTTCAATCTGATTCTCCAAAGCCTTAGCAGTCGATTTCGGCTGTCTTTTCTTTCCATCCACATCACCACATTGTATTAATTGGTGTGTCTCCATTTTTCTTCAAAACATTACAAAATCCAAACCCTGAACTGCACCTATGCCACACAGCCTCATCCCAACACATCAACTTGATGACATTCCCTTCAATCAACCTTGGACACACACAATTAACAGGAGCAATATCCCCCTCTATCTGCCTATTAAACCTAACTAACTCAACCTAGTCTTCTGTACATACTAGCGGTGGGTATTTATGTACCTCCATACCGTCAGCTGTGAGGAAGACAAACTGTCTTAAACACAAACTGCGGCGGTACTCCCAAGCCAATGGCTTCAGCCGCCTGATGCACAATAACTAGAAAGCAAATCAGTACAACGCCTTGTGCAGCTGTACTGCTGAAACCTAACAGGGGAATAAGACTCCTGAAAGAAATCTGTATTGTGTAGCCAAAGGCTTAATCTAAAAGCTGCGTGGACAAAGGCAACAGCAAACCATAAGACTCTCACCAATAAAACTCATCTATATATAAACAATCCAATAAAACCTATAAACTTTTCTGTTGACAATTTGTTGTGGCTCTTCCAACTATGGCCGCAGCAGGCTAAACATGAGGATACAGATGACGCGCAACAATAAAAGCATAAAATACACTTCTGTACCATTTGCTTCTTTTATTCCACATGCAGCTGTCCAATATACAAATCAGCACGTGGGATTAACTATTAAACAAATGCACAGACTGCACAAACAAATAACTGCTACTCACAAAGAACTGCACTAACTACTATACCAAACTACAACTTGGCCTATGGCATCAATTAGTGCATAAATACACATAAACCATCAAGTTCCAGTTAAAATACATCAAAATCATTCAAGCTGCGGTCAACAGAAAGTTTTGCCTCATGCTCACCTTACTGCTCATCAACATCAGGTGCTGTAAACAGGTGAGTGCAACCACATTTATCATCTACCACACCCATGAAACACGCCCCACACGCCTGTGCACCAATACAGTGAGTCCATTTAAACCAACCCACTTAGTCAAAAAGGAACAACTCATATGGCTCCTACAGACATCATTTATGTTCTATTTTTAACATTTAATTAATTTTAATTATGAAATAAGTGTGATTTTTTTAAAGCATTTTGTTATGAAAGCTGAGAATAAAGCTAATAAAATTTTCACATGATAAACAACCGTAAACTTTTATTGTATTTCTTTCCTTTTTTCTCCAGGAAAGCATTTTGTGGATAAACACAGAGTCCAGCTGATCCAGAGAGTGAGCAACATCGCACCCATTTTGGATGAGCTCCAATACAAGGAAGTTATCGACCAAGAACAATATGACAAAATTAGAGCTCTGCCTACCTCTCAGGACAGGATGAGGGAGCTCTACAGTGGTCCCCTGAAAGCCAGTGCAGCCTGCAAAGACATCTTCTATGAAAGCCTTTTGGCAAATGAGAAATTTCTCGTTGAAGACCTTTCAAAGAAGTAAATGTGTTGGGAAAAAAACACATTTTTAGATCAAACGTACACGATCTACCTGAACATAACATGTTTACATTAAAAAGGTGGAGATGTCTTTTCTTTGTGGAAAATTGTTCTGCTATGTGGTGCCTTTGCTCCTCAGTGACTCTCCTTTAATTGATCCATTTTACATGAAACACTTTGGATATTTAAATTTTTTTATATTAAAAATGTAAATTGTATCACTTAAAGATGAACTGACGATGTCATCAGCCATGTTTTTATCCATGACTCAAACTGTCATAAATTTATTTTCAGATTTCATTATCTTCTATAAAGTAAAACATATATAGCAAACATTTATTGTCCTTAAAAATAAACCAGAATTAAACTCGAAGAATTAAAAGAATTTAATAAATTGACCTTTGAAACTGGCTAAACAAATAAAGTCACGATCCTCCTCAATCAACTTACTTTGTAATTAATCTGCAAAGCTTTGAGCATCAGACTTCACCTAAAGTACCTAAAATGAAATCAGGATCATTTACATGATGTCACTGGCCTTAATTACTGATTCATTAATGTGTGTATTAGCCTTTTGTTGCAGCTGATTTGAATTTGTTATATAGGTGACTGTATCTATATTCAAACTGAACATATTTTTAAATTTGCATTTTTTAAATGTAAAACGACCCTCAGGACTCTCCTCTGGCATCAAGTAAAATGTCAGATTTTAAATTCTAGTGTAATGAGTATTGCACTGTGCCTGTCTGCAGTAAAAAGGGTTTGAATGATGAGCCAATAATATCTACCTGAGCTTCCCAAAACACGGTTTAGGAATCAAACATAACTCTACTTTTCTCCTCCCTCTTCTTTGAACCTGTTTTCTAGTTTTTCTAGAGGCAAAGTCATTTATTGCATCATTGCAAGAAATATGATGTCCACTCGTCTCCTGTGCCACTGAAGATATCAAGTAGTTATTTATTCACTCGAGCTTGGAACTCCGTTCTGTGGATACAATGAAGTTATCATTGCTTTGGGGAATTCGGGAAGGCTCTCCATCTCGGTAGGCAGCGCATTTCCATCAATATCAGCCTCTTTTCTGGTTTGCACCCTGTTCTGGTCGAGTACGACGGCTTCAGTCTTCATTTGTTCACATATCTCTTTTACTGAGACCTGTGCATCTTTGAAATGTGTTGCCCCATAACTGATTACATGTTCTTTGCTTTTCTGAGTGAAACAAACAAATGAAATAAGATATAATATTATGCACATATATATAGTATGTATATATTTAATTTTGTTTTGATCACTGATATTGAAACCATTTTTTTAATTAGGCTAGTGAAGTTGTTGTTGGTTTCTTATCAGTTGCACTTCTCCATGGATGGTGCTATCAACAGCCGCCTACTGTGAGTGTGAGGTCTTGTTACTATGCTGGTACTGCTGTTGACGGTGCTGCAGCAGCAGTCCCTACAGCTAACATGTTGGTTAATTTGACACATTTTGCTTTATGTATATTAATTTTTTAGAGCAGCAGACCCAGACTTCAAACACAGGTTTTGGAGAACCTGTTTGGCTTCTATGCCTTGTCCAAGCCGCTGTTTATATTTATGTTTAACACAGAGAGAGAAGCTCAATTGTTTGAATTTATTTACAATTACAGTTTTCAAAAAATTCTGACCGTAAACAGCTTTCAAAGCTTTGATATTATTTGAGAATATATATCAGGTGATGGAATTTAATTTAAAGGTTTCTATGTCCCATTGAGCTTTTTGCACTAACTAGTGACAATATAAAGGTAACACAGTCGTAATTTTGATCTCAAATTTCTGAGAGAAATAACTGAATTTAAAACATGGCAGACCTCAGGCCAGATTTAATTGGTAGACATATATGCATGCAATATGAAATTTATTATCCCAGATAGTCAAAGGAGCTTGCAAAGAAAAGCGTCTGGACTTCTTTAAGTTGCTTGAAGACGTTTCACCTCTCATCCGAGAAGCTTCTTCAGTTCTGGGGTCAAATGGTGGAGAGTCCCAGATATAAACCTAGTGGGAGTTTCCCCCCACAGAGGGACAAAAGGACCCCTGATGATCCTCTAATCGCCTGAGCCAAGGTGTGAAACTGGGTGTGGGTCCCAATCAGCCAGAGTTTCGGGTGAGTTCATTGTGAAACCTGGCCCCACCTTATCATGCGAATTCCTGAGGTCAGATGGCCCAGGATGTGAGTGGGCGTTAAGGCGTCTGGGAGGGATCTCAAAACTGGGTTATAGATGGCAGAGAGTTGGTGTCGTAAACCCCCGCCTCTGTTCAAAGATGGTCGCTAACAGTGGACATAGATGCTTCTTTCACTCCTCTTTCAAACCATCTGTCCTCTCTGTCCAAAATGTGAACATTGGCATCCTCGAAAGTGTGTCCTTTATCCTTAAGATGCAGATGGACTGCTGAGTCTTGTCCTGTGGAGGTGGCTCTTCTGTGTTGTGCCATGCGCTTGTGAAGTGGCTGTTTGGTCTCTCCAATGTAGAGGTCTGAGCATTCCTCGCTGCACTGTACAGCATACACCACATTGTTAAGTTTGTGTTTTGGCGTTTTGTCTTTCGGGTGAACCAGTTTCTCTCTGAGCATGTTGCTTGGTCTGAAATACACTGGGATGTCATGCTTGGAGAAAACTCTCCTGAGTTTCTCTGATACACCGGCTACATAGGGGATGACAATGTTGTTGCGTCTGTCCTTCTTATCCTCCCTCGCTGGTGTCTGGTCTTCTTTTCTGTGCCTCTTTGCTGACTTTAAGAACGCCCATTTAGGATAGCCGCACGTTTTGAGTGCTTCCTTTACATGTGTGTGTTCCTTCTTTTTTCCTTCAGGCTTAGAGGGAACATGTTCTGCCCGGTGGTGTAGGGTCCTGATTACTCCAAGTTTGTGTTCCAAAGGGTGATGGGAGTCAAAGAGGAGGTACTGGTCCGTGTGTGTGGGCTTCCGGTAAACTTCGATGTTGAGTTTGCCGTTCCCTTCAATGTGCACAGCACAGTCCAGGAAAGGCAAACAGTTGTCCTTTGTGTCTTCCCTGGTGAACCTGATGTTCTTATCCACAGCGTTAATGTGCGCAGTGAAGGATTCCACTTCCTGTGTCTTGATTTTGACCCAGGTGTCGTCCACATATCTGTACCAGTGGCTGGGTACTCTTCCTTTGAAAGAGCCAAGAGCCTTCCTTTCCACTGCCTCCAACCTTTACATTTGTTTTACATGAATGTTGCTGTATCATTTATGGTCTTTTAATGCTTACACTCTGTACACGTCTACATTAGAAATGTGGCTCACAAAATGAGCCAAGTTATTCCCTTTGTTCCAAATGATTTTTTAGTATTTGGACACTACAAAGAGTGAATCAGTCTATTAAAGAGGCTCAATCTGCTTGATTATTTTTTGATTGAACTGCACTTTCCAGACCTCAGTACAATGATACTTTCAACTTAATTTTGCAAAAGAGCACTTTTTTTTGTCTCACAACCACATGTAATCATATTTACGAGGGAGTATTAGGACCACATTAAAAATATATTTATCAGTGATCATTTAATGTCGAAAATTTCAAGATTAAGTTGAAATAGTGGAGATTACCGTTGTTGTTTCAAGACAACCGCTGACTGAGTGAAAGCATACATCAGAATTCGTTTTACTACAAGGAAGGAAATTATTCCTGTTTAGCACACAAACATATTCAAACGTTGAAAAGATCAGACGCAAACACACACAAACTCAGAAGAGTGGATTTACACAAAATCAAATGTCTAATAATGGACAGGTGCAAGGTTATCGATGGTTACATCCTTGTGCATAAAACGTCTTGTGAATTAGTTTCACTAACTCGTCTAAATAAGGCATTTTGTACAGGGTACGACGGAGTGGCAGTTTGTCGTGAAACAACAAGGATAATTCCACATTTCAATGCATTTTTTCTTAATATGGCCCTAATACTCCTTGCTGACGCCAGCAAAAGAAAGGAGGCATAAAAAAAAGCCCAGGTTGCCCCTCCTTCAGAGCAGTGGACCCCAGACTTCTTTGGCTTCAGCTCTGAGCGAGCTTGTAAACTTGTCCATGATCTCAAAGCTCCGAGTTTAAAGGGACTGATCAGAAACGGGTGAGTTTAATTGCAACATTCAGCAGAGCAGAAAGTCAACGGTGCTTCTCATAGATGCAGTAGGCCTGTCGGTGGTTCTTGCAACACTTTAGAGATTCCCAGAAAAAAAGAGCATTTCACAGCCCATGTATGATAGAAATACACAGCCTGCTAAATATTGAAAACCGCTAACAACGGCGCCAAATTCTAAACCAGAATAAGCAACACACAGATACTGCAGTGAAGGAATTGAATGCGCCTGCAGTTTTTCTTTTAATGAACTCATTTTGTCACTAAATGGCTGTGAACAGATGATATTCGCATAGTCCGTTTATAATAATAATAATAATAATAATAATAATAATAATAATAATAATAGCCTAATATATAATTTTAAGGTTTTGACGTTTAGGGACATCTGATTGTTTCATGGTGAACTTCACTTGTTGGACTGTTACTGTCTGTTTGCCCTGATGTGTGAGTGTGGAAGTTGTTGCATCTTTGTGCGGAAAAGAAAAACTACGATTCTCGGCGTGAATGTTCGCACCACTCCGTAGTCAACGGATCTCGTAACATATAAATAACGAAATGGTCTCTTTTGTGACTCCCTTTTTCCAAAACCCTCTGCCAGAAGTGTTCTTTGTGCCTCAGCCTCATATACTGCCTCTCTGTTAACGGTTTGCAGACACCAAACAAGTTCGTGCGAGCCTTTGTCTCACTCTGCTTTTACGAATATTTGGCAGTAGGGGGCACTGAAAGACCTGTTTGTACATTACATGTGCTTGTGTAGCACAAATCAGGACCAACTAAAGTTTGGACTTTCAAAGTACAAAAACAAAGAACAAGAAAATACCCACAAATATTTATGAAAACGTAGTGTTTTGATTCTTTTTAAAAAATTAAAATTATTGTATAAAAAGACAAAAATGCAAATGTGAACATTTCTTTCTCGCTCTTAACTAACTGAAGCCTTTCATTGAACTACAAACAACACATTACTCCTCTCTTTCTGGCCAGGCATCTGGCAGCACTTCTGCTCTGATTTTGTTCTTATTTAACAAAATAAAAATGCAGACATAAGTGTACACATTAGTTTCTAATTGCTAGTCAAAACTATTTCCTCTGCTCATATTGCCTTTTTATAAAATCATTCTTTACTTTTAAAAGAACTTATTTCAACAGTGCACATAACAACAAACGTAATGCACTAACAAAAAGTAAATTGCATTATATTTCTTAACGTCAATATACGGGCCACAAGTAGAGGTGAGGGTGGGCCGCAAGTGGCTCCCGGGCTGCGAGTTTGAGAATGCTGTCCCAGCAACAGCAACAGTCTTAATTGGCACTGTGTGAACTGAATACAGAACACGAGTCTTAACCTGTTTCCTGTCTCTTTCAGTGCTGTCTGGCAGAGACATGACGGTGCTTAGGTGCAAAGTTCTGCTGTTTCTAGCCACCATCCTGGTGTCTTGCAGCTCTTCACCCACTCACCTGAACATCAGAGTAGATCGTGGGAAGCTGCTGAGGTCGAGCAGGTCAGTCACTGTGAGTCACCAGCAGGACAATGCTCCAGAGTTTGACAGAAGTCACTACGAGGCCGAACTCTTAGAAAACAGCCCGCTGGGACAGTCTGTGCTGCAGGTCAGTCCAAACACAGGATCATTTAGAATTATCATTTTATATAAACTAATAAAACAATCTGTTTGATCAAGGGACTGAATCACATATGCACCATATGTTCTCTGAATCCAGCTACCAAGTGTCAAATGTTCCTTGCAGCAGTGCCACGTCCACAAATAACTTCATTTAAAAACATTGGTGCTAATAATTCATCAATAAATGATGTCAAATGATTTCTACAGTATGTCCATGACCCAAATAACTTAAGTTTGGTTGTTTTGCTTAAAAGAAAAAACAAGGCGTACATAATTGTATCCCACTGGCAGATATTTTTTTTATTATAATTTTATTATTCTTTTATTTCCTATTATTTTAGTACTTGTATTATTTTAACAATTACAAGTAATTTAGTGCTAATTTTGGAGTGTTTTTAGGGACTTCTTTGCAAACTCTCCTGAGCTCCATCCCAGTTTTAAAGGTTAAATTACTGTAAATCCCAGATGATCGTTGCACAAATGCTGTCAGTCAACACTCACTCTTTGAATTGCACGGACTGAATGCAATTAAAAAGAATAAAAGTAGCTGTGTAGACAGAAAGGCCTTCTAACATCCAGTGAAATATTTTGCTGACTGCTTGTACCTCCAGAAATATTAAGTAGGTTATTTTTCTCTTCTAGCCATGCAACTCCAAACTGGGTTCCTGCAAATTTTGTGGTTTTTGTTCTTGTCTTGGACAATGTGAGGCTGAATGAAGTGCCCATGTTTTTCTCCCTTGTAGGTCAGAGCCAGTCATGCAGACATTGCCATTGGAGAGATGGACTACAGCCTTCATCAAGTATCAGAGACTGTTCAAAGGCTTCTGCGCATTGACAGTGTGACAGGCATCATCTATGTGAAAGGCCTTGTGGATCGAGAGGAAGAAAGCATCCTCAAGTTGTTTGTGGTGGCCAGAGATCGTGACCCCAGTTCCAGGATGAAGAGTTCCAAAGTTCTGGTGACCATAAATGTCACAGATCAAAATGACAATGCACCGACCCTTAACATCCAAGGTATAGGCTTAGTAAAATACCAGGATGGTGTGACTAAGATTTCTGAGGACCTGCCTGTTGGTACACCAGTGGCACTGGTCCAGGTGTCAGACTGGGATGAAGGGGAAAATGCTGTGGTAACGTGCGCAGTTGATAGTGATGTTCCATTTCAGCTCCAGCCCGCGAGTGATCAGAAGGGCAAATACTTCCTGCAGACAACGACCCTGCTGGATTATGAGAGCGTTAAAAATTACAGTATTGAAATTGTTGCAGCGGATTCTGGAAGCCCAGCTCTGTCCAGCACTCTCTCCCTCAATGTCCAAGTTACAGACGTAAATGATAATGCACCGAACTTTTCCCCTGCAACGATTGAGGTGGACTTTCCAGAAAACAACTACAGAGGACAAAAATTACTGGATCTTGTGGCAACAGATCCAGATTCTGGCATAAATGGACAGCTTGTCTATAGCATCATTGATCGTTTTGTCAAAAGGCTCTTTGAAGTTGATGCCAACACCGGGGAGGTTCGTGTGAGAACCGTGCTGGATCGGGAAGAGAGGGACCGTTATGTGTTCTGTGTGGCAGCAGCAGACATGGGTGTTCCTAGTAAAACCGGCACTGCCACAATAATTGTAAATGTTCAAGATCAAAATGACAATGACCCTGTGTTTATACTCAAAGGCTACAGCTTTACTGCCGCAGAGAACATGCCTCCACCCAGTCGTGTTGGTGCAGTTGCTGTCTCAGATGCTGATAAGGATGAAAATTCCCACCTAAGACTGTTTGTGGAACCGGAAAATGGCATTTTTTTCATCCAAAATGGCACAGGAATCATCTTGTCTAGAATCTCCTTTGACCGTGAGAAGGAACGTTTCTACACGTTCCGCCTAAAGGCCGTGGATGGAGGTGACCCACCTCGATCCTCCTACGTGAGTGTGGTCATCAGTGTCTTAGATGAGAATGATAACGCTCCATATGTCACCAAACCAGACAACTCCTCCTACACATACCTATCATATTTCACCCCAGCAGGCACGTATGTGGAGGCAGTGAAGGCTGAGGACTCTGACACTGGGCTCAATGCTGAGCTGGACTATTTCAGTGTAGGTGGAAATCCACATGGTCTGTTTCAAATATCTCCCTACAATGGGCAGATCACACTGGCACAGGAAGTGACCGGCAAGCACAGTGGGCTACATCGGCTGGTAGTGAGAGTCTGTGATAAAGGCAGACCTCCTCTCTGCACCACTGCACTGGTCCACATTTTTATCAACGGTACCGAGTCCAACATCTCCCTCATTGAGGCGCTGGTCACAGAGAGCCTCTCCACCCCTTTGGAAAAGGATGTTGCCGGAGATCTATTAGGGAGCTCTGCTCTTGTTCGGCATAACAATATCCTGTACGGCAGCCTCGCAGGTATTGCTCATGTGATTCAGACATTCAGCTCTATAGTTTCTAATACGGCCAAAGAGGATTCCAACTAGAGTGGTTTGAAAATATATTTTACAATCAATCTGTCATGTCTCTGGGTCACGGAGCCAGTGCTTTATGTTATGAACTGTTAGTTCTGGTTATTATGATTTGTGATCTTCTTGTTATATTCGTAGTCTTTGATTAGGGTTTTCTGTGTTGCTTCCCCGTGCCTCGTCATGCCTGCATTGTCCCCAGCTGTGTCTCCCTCCTGTTTCTGTGAAGATTCTCAGTCATTATAGTCTAAGGAGCTTGGAAAGAAAAGCATCTGGACTTGAAGAGAAGTCCAGATGTTGCTTGAAGAGATTTCACTCTCATCCGAGAAGCTTTTTCAGTTTTAGAGTCAAATGTTGGAGAGTCCAACATTTAAACCCTATTGGAGTATCCCCCTCTTGTGGGGGATACTCCAATAGGGTTTAACCTCCTAGGGCCTGCCCTCCTAGGAGGTTAAATGTGGACATCCCATTTTGGGCCGTCTAGGCCAAAATACAAAATTTTGCCTGATAAAAAAGGGCCTGATATCCACATACGAGGATGTTATACTGCCACTGTTCTATCAAAATTTAAAGCGAATGTCCTCATATGTGGATCTAATTTTTCTCAAAAACTAAGATCAGGCTAAAAACAAACTAATGTTATTCCACTTCCAGCCACACAGCTCATCGTGACACCTTCATTCACTGATTTCAAACAACTTTTAGAGTCTTCCAGTTCTGTCCTGTACGCTATATAAGCTGATTTTTCTTTCTAATCTTGTTTTTGACATATTCAATATCATGTACATGAAATCATTCATCCATCTGTCTGGTTGAGCCGCATTCTTGGTAATGTAGGAATCTACTTTTGACCAGGAATACGTGGAAAATGAAATATGATACTTCTCCATTTTGGGGGTGAAATGTAACTCACTGCATTGTTTTCATGTACTTCATGTGAGCATTTTCATCGTAGATGAATATATACTTTTACTCTACAATGACCTAACACCTTCACTGTGTTTAACTTTGTTAATGATTAAATAAGTGCTTCTTAAACATTGTTGTTTCAATGCATATTGTAGCGGGTCAGGGCTGTTCGGGGTTCTGTTTGTGATGGCAGCTACATTGTAGCCACAGCTGCCCTGGCAGAGGCGAGGCTGCCGGACACTGGCACCACTGGGCCCTCTGACCACCACCAGTAGGCAACGGGTGAAGTGTCTTGCCCAAAGGACAAAATGACCGAGACAGTCAGAGCCGGGGCTCGAACCGGCAACCTTCCGATTACAAGACGAACTGCAAACACTTGAGCCACGATCGCCCGTAAAGCTCAGCTCTCTCTTCACTACGATAGACAATATAGCCTCTGGATCGCTGCAGTCACAGCACCGATCCATCTGCATCGTTCATAATAGAATCTTATGTGTCTTTGTTTGTTGTTGTTTCTCTTTTTGTGAAAGATGCTGGAAGCCAAATTTCCCCCGGAGACAATAAAGACTGAACAGCTCTTCAGAGGTGATTATTCTAGTTTTTAAAATTAAGAAAACATTTTAAAATGACCGTCTTACAGTAAACAGACATCACTGTTGTAGCTATTTGTACAGCAGCTTTGACAAACAAGGCAGTGATTGGTTTAAAGTTCTTTATATCAGATAAAAGAATATTTTGAAAATAATTAGTAAAAAAGCAAAAAAAACAAAACAAACAAATACATGACAGTATCAAATTCTCAAATGTTTATCCAATTAAAAAATTCTCATTGATTAAAATATGACAAACAGACGTGTTGTAATCCTCAGTAACGTCAAACCTTCACCCAGTTGGTCCTGAAACTTTTCTCCTCCAGACGGAGCAACGACCACAAGAAGAGGGAAAAAGATCATGTTCAATATGAGCATCAAACAACAATATTTATATGAAGTATGAAGAATATGAACGAAGAAAAGCACAACAGGAACTCTGTAAAGTCTGTCACACACTGTACTGCTAGAAAAAACTGAATGTGCTGCTATGACAGAAGATATAGGAACTCACTGTAAAATCATCTCTCCGTGCTTCAGGATGCAGTCATTCTACATATGAGTAACAAAAAACAAACAAAACCACTAAAACAAATTCATTTCTTTTTACATTTCCTCTCATCGTCCACACAGCCACAGATACCAACATTGTCACATTAATAAAGAAAACATGTGGATAAATCTGATCATATTTTTAGCCCCATGTCACCAGTGAAAATATAATAATTTATCAGAGTTGATCAGTTCATGCAGCAAGCACCAAATCAAAGCCATGCTGTGTAGATTCACACAGATGTTGCTTTGCTCGCTGTCTGGATCAGGTGTGTGCAGGTAAAAGGGAAACATCATGGAGGCTCTGTGCAGGTTCACAGCTGCAACTCTGGAGTTTGAGGTTTAGAATCTCACGAATGTTAAAGTACAGATTCTGATCCATCGCCAGGACTAAGAGTGACGCATCTATCCTGCAGCAGGACAGCGAGCCCGAACAGAGAGTCAGAGACATAAAGAGTCCTGCAGCAGATGGTCAGACCCACAGACCTGATCTCAGCATCATGTTGATGTCAGTCTGAGAACACAGGAAGAGACGGAATAAAGAGGACAGAATCCAGGAGAACCAGGAAGAAGCTTCTAACAAACTACCCGTCTGTATGTACTTCCTTTAAAAACAAACCAATTTTTATAAGTAAAGTGCGCTCACACCAGATGGTGACTGATTAAGAATATATATAAAGATATTACTTTTGAAATCATTAAGTATTTGCAGTACTGTAACATCAGACATTCAGTCTGTACATTTAACAGTTACACTGATCATTCACTGATTTCCTTTCATCATTTTACTCAAACTCGTGGTAGAATTTTAAAGTTTAATCTCAAATCTGCTCCTAGATTACAAACCCTCCATGTTTCAAACTGAAGTCTCATCACTCTGAGTTCACACTACAGTCATGTACTGACTTTAAAATAAATGCGTGTTTTTAAGAACAGTGCATATATAAAGTTTTGACAGTAAAACATTAATGGAATAAATTACACCATTTAGTTTCTCACCTTTGGATCTCGAGCTCGTGTCTGACAACTTCTGCACCAGATCATTCCTGTTCATTTTCCTAAAAACCTCCTTGGTCACCTCCACAGTATGTTGGGTGTAGGCCCCGAACATCAGATCCACCAGGTCACAGATGTTGGCATCCTCCAGTTCGCTCTTTGGGATGGGTTTGAGCTCCACCAAAAGCCACTTGAACTTTTTAAGGTCCTTCTTTTCCAGATGTTCTAATATTTCCATAATCCGCTCTCTGTCTGATTGGACTGTTAACACCTGGGAACAAACAAAGTGATTTAATAATAACCTTCTTAGAGGATAACTGATAAGTAAACAAAACCATCACACGTGATCATTTTTAATAACAGGTATAAGTAATGAATTAAGTGAAGCTGTGGTGTGAGGACAGAATCATTTGGTTCTACTTACTTTCTGCATCTGTGCAGACAGATGTTTGTCCACAGTGTTTTCCTCTGAGAAAGGACATAAAAATTAGATTATCTTTACTTGTAAAGTTTTGTAATAAAATAAATACATGATACATAATAAATGAAACAACTTTTCTCTGTCACAAAATGCCCAATCAGCAAATCCTGAATCCATCACTCTCTATGATCCAACAGCCAAGACTGACTCCAGACAAAGTGAAGGAAACTTTGCTGACAATCAGCTCACATCCAGGTGCTGATCACATCAGACCCTTCTTAATGATTCAGGCAGCCTTTCAAACATTTCCTGTCCAGCTGATATTATTGTGTTATGTAAATATAAGAATCACAGCATCAGTGATATTAAATATGAACACTCTGAGATGTGGTCCACAGTAAGTAACCCTTAATAAGGACTGCCCCAGGTTGCAGTTTTTGTTGCTCTGCATGATTTTGATGAGTTCACAGGAAGGTGAGCGAGACAGAGAAGTGTACACAGTGTGAGCACTTCAGTGCACCGTCTTGCTCCTCATCTTCTTCAGCATCAGATTCAAACTCCACTCCAGTGTTTACTGTGGATCTTTCTGTAGAGTTTTATATCACATCTCTCCAACAGCTGCCACATTGCATGCAAGTATTGATGACATGATAAAACAGCCACAGACAGCTGTGAAATGTGTTGTTCTTGCAGAAGACTAAGGCTTACAGAGTTGCACCAGGAATGGTAATTTTTCTAGTACTGCTCATGTGATTAGGCAGAGGATCAATAGGGGGTCCACGACCCTCTTGGGGACACTCCCATAGGGCTTAAAATCTGGGACGCTCCACCAGTCGCTCTTAGAACTGAAGAAGCTTCTGAAACGTCTTCAAGAAACTGAAAGACGTCCAGATGCTTTTCTTTCAGAGCTCCTTAGAACACCTGCTGACACTTCCAGTTTCCTGAACATCGTCCCCATTAAGGATAAAACTCTATCCCGCCTGTCTTCAGTCAAGTCAGGGACACCAGTTCAGTGCTGCAAACAATAGATATCTGAGAATATCTCAAACTGATCGTCCTCATGTCCACAGAGCCAGCAGCTTCATATAGAAAATGGCACTATGTGGTACAGTTCTATATTTGGCATTTTACCACAAGTTCTGTTGAATTCTTTAACATCTAAAAACATTCGTTAACTGGTGCTAAAATCTGGTGGTAAAAGTAGAACTGACTCGATTTATGCATTTTGACAGTCCAGTCAACAGCATCAGTAGATTTGGAAAAGCTGGTTGGTGCCATTGTTGAACAAGAGCTTATTCATTCATTCTCTGGCATTTTGCAGTACTTCAAATATGAGGTCAGCAACCAAAGGAAACCCACCACAGCCAAACACAAAGTGCAGTTCTTTTTATACACAAATCATGTGAAACATCTAACCTTGTACTTTACCACTTCTTTGGGATTCATCTGAAAGTGAAACAGATGAACCAGTAAAAATACAGAAACACCGTATTTACTGGGCTGATCTACCAGTAGGCGTTAGCTTTAATAATAACTGTCGTCTAGCTGAATACAGCCACAGATGATGTCGTCTTCACTGCCCTGCACTCTCTCTTCATACATGTGAAATATAACAAACTCTCTCTCAGCAGGCTGTTTGTGAAGCTGACTGGCAGACTCGTCACTCTGGTCTTCAGGAACACATCGTGCAACTGGATACTGGACTTCCTGTCAAACAGGCTGCTGTTCAGATTGTTAATCTTCATGAAGTTAGAAGACAACACAACCATCATCTCTGTTGGAGGAAATCAGCTGTTCAGGAAAAAGCCTGGGACTCACAAACCCCTCCAGCATGATAAGGAAGTGATTCACAGAGGGCTGAATACATGAATATTATATTTATCTCTGTAAAGAAACAAATATAAGCAGGATTGAGTTTAGTGACTCGCTGCCACCGAGAGCTGAGACTGAGAGCTCCTCCTTTAGAATGAAAACTTGAAGACAGAACAAAGTATGTAAGCTAACGAAAAGTAAAATTGTGGCGGGAAAAAGGTGTGATTGACGGTTCACTAGGATTCATCAGCGTTCTATGTGTCACATTATATAAAACCACAGAACAGGTAACATTGATGAACCTACCAGCCGACTGAGAGCTGACAGCAGCTGCTCCCACTGAGGATCCTGCAGCTGTTAAAAATAACAAGGAAAGTTTTTAGTTTCTTAACAAATGTTCAAACTTTTTAACTTTCATTATGCTAGCAAACTGAAACATTAGAGACTCAGTGCCACCAAATTAAAACAATTAAACAACTACACCAAAGAATATTCCACTAAACTCTGGTCTACTTAAAAAAAAATAAATAAATCATTCATTTATAATATCAATAAAAGGTTGCTCTAAGTTTTTGAGGAAAATTTACTTCAATAAATTAATTGTTCTGATTATCTGCCATGATAACAGCAAACTAATAAAAATGTCTAATGGAAACACAGACTGTAGTTCCTCTGCTTTCCTACATTTTTACTTTTTAATGACTGCACTAGTGATCATTTCATTTGTTGGGCTCGTCAGTTAGTTATATTGCTAGAGACAGAAGGGCAGGCACGCAGACAAAGGCAGTTACAGGGAGGCGAGTCTCCCCAACAGCAGCTTAAACTGATTTCTGGGGTAATACTCTACAGTAAAACAGACCCCAAACCTTTTGTTGGAGCTATTTGTTCTTATTTTTTATTATTTGGAAATTTGTTAAAGTTTGTTGTTAGTTTATTTATATTTTGGGGTTTATTTACAAGTTTATTTGTAGGTTAATATTTGTTTCAGTGTTTTGTTTGTTTGATGTTTGTTAAATTAGGCAGTAAGAGCTGTAGGGCCATTTTGTTTCTATAAATAAAGAGACTGGTATAGGACCAGCATGCACTGGGGTGGGACTATGGTTTTTTACTAGAGAAGGAGAAGCAGCAGGAAGTAACAAAAAATGGATCTTGTTATTGCCAAACTGGATAAAATAAACCATAAAAACGCAACTTTCAAGTTTGGACAGTGGACTTCTTTTGCCTGCGTACGGAATAGTATCTCGGTGCAGCAGTGGCTTGTGGACTTTTAATTGTGGGATGTTTGGTTTGTCAAACAAAAGGAATTGCCACTACATAAAGTAAAAAACCTGCCCGTGGACAAAGGAATAATCTTTCATTAATGGATATGTTGGATATATGGATTTCAAGGATCACCGTCGAACTCGAATAAAAGTTACTGGATCGTCTGTGAGTACTCCTGACAGATTTGATGTTGAGGCCTGGATCAACATATCACTCGTTCATCAAAGCTGGTGAGTGATAATATTGTTTAAGCCGTAAAGGAAAACGGTGACGCTATTGGAGTTTAAAGACATTATTTCACTACAAAGACTGATGAACTGAGTTTGGATGTACTAAATTGGTGCATAATTGGATCGCTAATTAAAAATGCCAACGCCCACTGTGGAAATGTTTGTTCGCTGCAATCAGCAGGTAAATTGATGTCATGTTTGCACGTTATGCTATGGATTCTCAGTGTGCTGTGCATCTTTATAATGTTTGAAATAATCCATTTTTTCAGTTCACAATGATGCCATAAAGTTTTGACAGCGTATAGCAGCCAAAGATTTCAGCCAATTCTGCTCCAATCACATGGGTGAAGATAATCAAATACACCATCTTAGTATGCAATACTTCAAGGTCAAAGGTCAGGGTCATGCCATACAGGACAAAGCTTTAGTTTCAATTTAATCATCTCTAAAATTTAAAGCAACATCTTGGTCATTGGGGAACATAAGCACAGTTAGTATTGATCAGTTTTCTGTGTTTCATTATATAAAACTGAGTTAATATTGATGAACCTACCAGCCGACTGAGAGCTGACAGCAGCTGCTCCCACTGAGGATCCTGCAGCTGTTAATAAATAACAAGGAAAGTTTTTAATTTCTTAACAAATGTTCAAACTTTCTAACTTTCATTATGCTAGCAAACTGAAACATTTTTCAGTCTTTCAATAAATTTATTGGGAAAACCAGGCTCCCAGTATACAAATTGGTGTCCATCACCACGGATGGTTTGCCACTCAAATGGATTCACTGCCAGGTGCAGGGAGGACAATGTTATTCCGGATTTCCTCAATTACCGCTGCATAATACACCAACAAGCGTTATGCGCAAAATTGCTCCACATGAAAGAGATAATGGATGCAGTCGATACATTCACATGCTACCCTTTTTGGGAAGATGCAGAGGTTGATTCACTCGCATCAAAATTTGAAACACTGTGTAGCTGTTGGCATGATGATATTGTTTATATAATTTAGATCATTTCTTTATCTTGTCAAGGTCCATGTCATCATTGTAAATTGTTTAAGCTGTACATTATTTATGTTATTTTATGTAGTTCAAGTTATGGTGCTTTTATTTTTAAGGTCAAGCCTGCTTACAAGTCTTGTTGTCTCCTTTTTGGAAGCCTAAGAAAACACCTGCAAGCAGGTAGCAAGAATGAGCCGTAATGCTCTTTATTGAAAGTTAAGTGGAATGGACTTTAACTAGACACTTATAAGGAACCCTCAGAAGAATGGGGAGTACTTCCCTTTTTGCAGCATGCAGCCAACAAGGTATTTATTGATTTTATCTTTGTTTTCTTGTACAGTGTCGTTTTAGGTGCTGTGTCTTACGTTGAGTGTTTATTTTCTTAATGCTGTGTAGTTTTCACAGTGGCTTAGGAGAGAAGTCTTCGAATGAACCAATGAAGAAAAACAGGTGAATTATACACTGTTTCACCAGAATTTTTCTGAAATAGAGGATGAGATTTTGACACTAAGCTGAGTTTAAGTCCAGGGCTAACGGACAGTTCTGGAACTTGCAGAGGAAAAGTACCCCAACATTAGGAAATGTGTTACCTCCTTGACTGCAGCTGCACTTATTCATGTGAGTCAGCCTTTTCCCAGAAGATTATTAAGTCCAAATACCGTTCCACCATGACTGATGATTATTTGAAAGTGTACTTGAGGCTGACTATCAGCAGCTACCGTCCAGACTGTGCATCCCTGGTTGATTCCATTCAGTGCAAGTCATCAGAGTAAGGTAATATCAAAAAATGTACAGAGTTGTGTTGTGTAATATGGGTTCATACAGTTATGCAACATGCATGAATGAATACTCCATATGTTTATAAATAAATATATGTTTTGCATTTTCATAGTAGGTCAATCATTCTGACTTGGTCATTTCATAAGTCGCTCGCATGCTGAAAAAGTGTGTGCACCCCTGATTTAAATTCTCAGATTTCTAAATGAAGTCCTCTCCTCCTCAGGCACAAGTTGCAGCAGTATGAAATACGACCAACAATTAACAGTGGAGTCAATTGGGCTATGGCATGGATGAGCAACGTCTCTGGATTAACAACAAATTTTGGTAAATTTTGGTAAACTTGTGAAATTTAAACCAAAGAAAACTCACTACTGTAAAATGTTAAATGCAGTTATTATACAAATAATTTGAAATATCTTACCTTGTGCTTGATCAGTGCTTTGGTATTCGGCTGAAAATAATCAAGGAACATAAAACGTATAAATATAAAATTTTAAAGAAACTTTACTCCAATCCATCGGCCATATTTAAGTATTTTGTTATGATCTTTAATTTGTGTTGTTTCTCATTTTAATCTTCAATATTTTATGTTGTAATTTAATATATTACGCTCTATAAATTCATCCCGCTTTGTTCTATTGTGTGGTTGGTAGGTGTAATAAAACGGTGTGCATTGGGCCACCGTGTGGTGATGAAAGGTTTTCAATTTAAACTTAATTCATATTCAAATGTAACAAATAATAAATCTTCACAAAAAGTATAGTTGTGATCATTTTGATATTTGTTAGGTGGAGGAAATCTGGTATTTTCAGTGATTGTTCTGCATGATATACAGCACATTTACATGAACATTTTGGGACATTTCTAGTTTGAAACTGAATGAGAGGCTCGGTGATCAGGAAAGGCCCCACATACCATAAACATCTCACCAAATATAAGTGTAAAATAACGTTTTATAAAATCCTTGCACACTGACATTTCCAACAGAATCTATGCTCAGGTAGATTATTTGGTCTAAAGAGGTTTTTTCACCATTGTATGTTTTACTTTGCACTGAATTCATCGATTAGATGTTTCTCATTTTCCAAAAGGATTTTATAGAAGATATCGTTGCATCTTTCTGTCATGGGCAACACTTTTCTGACCGTCACTGTTTATAGCTGTTTTAGGTATAATATCAGGAAAATGTCAACGGGGCTCCAACCAGAGATATCTGCTCTGTAGTTTTGGGTGTTGTGTGGAATAAATAACATGTTTCCTGTTTTACATTCGCCTTGTTTCTTCCTACAGAATAAGACACAAACTATCTTAGAAAAGGACGAGTCAGAAAATGTACGTCCTGCAGAAGCAGCAAAGAAGGACCAAAGATTGCTGCTACATATAGCTTACTGACAATGTTGAGCTAACATGTAATTGTACTCATTTAATACAATAAAGTGATGACAAATTTGAAAATGTAAAGTTAACCTTTTCGAACTGTACAGGTCCATACTGGCTGAAGATCTTTTTTTGATGTGAGTTTAAGGCGGAAGTTTCCATCTGGATTTTCAGTGTAAACTTCAAAGAAATTTGGCTTTCCACTTGGATATCTGAGCTTTAAATCCTGTTAAAGAAAGAAAGAGCAACGGGAAAGAGAGAGGTATGGTATGGATATTTGTAAGTTACTATTTCTGCCTTTACTACTCCACAGTGATATTTCAAAAGCTGCAGCTTCAGCAGGTTCTCAAAGCTTTCCACCTTCTCTCGTCCACAAATGGACTGCTGGTCTGCACCGGCCTATGGTTCATGCATCTGATCCAGTTCCAGCATCATCCTGTATCCATGTTTTCTCTCATCATTCATGTTTTTTCTTTTCCTGGTTCAAAGTCACTCAAATGTTAAAGTCCTGGTAAGTCAGCATATAGCTGGTGGTGTATCAAAGCCTTTTGTATCTTTTGTCATGTTTCTGCTCCTGCTAACAAGCGTTTCACTCTCTGAGCTTCATCAGACTTCAATCTCTTCTGTCTGCTCTCCATTCACCATCCAGGACTCCAGCCTCTGATGTAGGCTCGGTCTCTATTGTGCTTGCTTTTCCCTCACCCTACCCTTCCCAACCTTCTTTTTGCTACGATCACTTAGTATATCCTATTTATTATAATATATTACACTCATTTTCTGTGCTTTGGTCATGCTTGAGCTAACAATACTGTTTTCATTCTATAGAGTCAAACTTCCCTGCCACAGTAAGATTGCTCTTACTGTTTTGGGGGGTCCTGTCCTAAATCCTAACACTGCAATCAAGGTTCATCAGCGTTAAATCACCAAATAGATTCGTTCATTTTTCTATCTCAGTAAATCATGTTCACTTCTTCCAGATCAGCTCTTCTTATTGAATATTTACTGAATCCTTTCTTTGCTCAGTAAAATGCATGAAGGCTGCCGACGACAGCTGGACTATTTATTCTCAGCCTATTATGCAAATATGTATTTGGAAAGAAATGAAAGCATTTCAAACCATACTTCAGGACAGATTTCTGCACCATCCACATCTGCTGTTAGTGTGAAACGATCAAGAATTTTCAAGGACTTCTCTGGATCTGGCTTCAGGATAGCTTTGTATCCATGGGGCACTTCCCTCTGCTTTATTACCTGTGAAGAATAAAGTGCAAAGATACTAAAAAGCCATGTAACACATTAGCCAGTTTTATATATTAATTTATTCATTCTCCTGAATTCTGCCTATTATACTGTGAAACATGTAATAACCTGCTGTAGCCCAGGATCACGTGGGATCAGATAAACATGCAGTGTGAGGAAAGCTGTGTTGGTCTGATAGATCAACACGTTGCAGCCAATTTTCACAGGAATGCCGAGTTTCATCAGGACCGCTCTCGGAGAGAAAATCGGTTCAGTTAACTTGACATGTGTTGGTGTGACCTCAGACACTTTTTCCACAACATCTCCACAGTCATCTATGTGAAGGACTGCAAACGTGTCCAATATGTCAGGGATGTCATCTGCAGGAGAACACAACAACACAAACATGGTGAGAAGAACAGTTTATAACAGTTTGTGCGCTCACTGTCAGAAATGTCAAACATCTGAAAGTCTTCCTTCATGTCCTCTTACCGATGCAGATCCAGTGTGGCAGGTGAACTTCATTTAACTTCCCAGCAGTGACTGTGACGTCCATCAGAGGACCTGCAGGCATGTATTGTCTGCTCTCCATCCTCTCCATGTGTCCCTCCCAAGATCTAAACTGGTACTGAAAGCTGGTCTTTCCCTTACAGACCCAGCGCAAGCCCGACACTCTGCATTCAAAGTGTCCTGCTGCAGACTGAAGGCTGAAACAGGAATTAAATACACACTCATGAAGGAACAACAGAGTGAATGGAAACACAGAGTAGTCGTGTGAATCGGATGCAAAATGAAGAATTTCCTCTGGGAATAAATCCAAAGCTGAACTGTTTCCTGTAGTTCCAGTTTGCTGTGCTGCAGCATTCAGGAAGTTGATTTACCTGTAAGTTGGAGCCTCGTCTGCATCTGTACTGTTCACCTCAGGTTCAAGTTTAGTCCAATCACTGCAGTCCTGCTGCAGAGGACAGTCTCTTTAGTCAATAAGTACACATGTTTATAAAGAAAGAAACTTTAGCAATAAATGGATGAATGGAAGGGATTACCGTCAGGCTCTGACAACCTTCAAGCTCTGAACTTCTTTCAGTTTTTCGTCCTTGTTGAGACACAAAGAATTCAAATGAATGATGTTATGCTGACATATAAAATCATCCTCTAACTGTCCACATGTTTGCTGTTTGATCACTTTATGCTGTGCAGTGCTGCTTCAACATCAGAACAACATGTTCAGCAGGACGTGCAGCTGAGTGACGTCTAAGATGATCAAAAGCTGATGAATCCAAATATTCTCACCAGTGATGTCAGAACAAGACAGAGACAGAGAGAAAGGTTGGATTCAGCTCTGATTTATGCAAAGTTATTTTTGGACGTCTGTTGTGTTTCCTGTTTATTTTAATGTTTGTTGATTAGAAGTTGTTTAAACAAGTTTATTGTAAATTATGAAAATCTGTTTATTAAACATTTGTTTGGTCTCACCTGAGCTGCTCTCTGACAGCCTCAGCATCAGATCAGGTCTGTTCATGTCTGTTAAAACCTCCATGGTCACCTCCACAGACTGATGACCAAGTTTATCCACCATCACATTCACAAGGTCTTCTGTCCAGTTTGGATACCAGTACCTCTCCATTTGTGGCAGGCTCATCTTAAAGCACGTGAACGGCAGCAACTGCTTGAATTTCTTTAGATCCTTTTGACTGAATTCATTCAGTGTTTCCAAGAGAATCTGTCTGACAGCTTCCTGTTCTTTTTCCTGTAAAACCAAAACAATGTATTAAGTTACTGTATAATATCTCTGTTGGACGATTTAAAGATTTATTTTTATTTAATTTCCAGAGAAACTGAAATAGAAATATCAAATATTAATAAAAAGATGTCTTCATTAATATTTATGTTTCAGAACGATCACCGACGAGACAGCTGGCGGTTTTGATATTTAACTTTGTGTATTTATGAACTTTAGTTTCATGAAAAAAAGTATTGTTTACTTTCCATCAGTACTAAAACCTAAATGTCCTTTTTTCTGGAATTAAAGTCTTTGTAAAGTTAAAGACAAAGAAAAATCTAAAGATGTCATTTCCTGGTTTTATCGTCAGGAGTAGATCCTTCACTCTGTCGTCAGTGGAAACATTATTGCTGCAGACTCCACATTAACACTGTGAGAAGCATCCAGTTTCAAAGATGCTTCGTCTGTTTCATCGTGTTTAATGTTCAAGATGAGGATGATTTACAGCCTGAATCTACTGAATGAAAGCTGAGATAAAGTCACACTCACTCTCTTCAACAGTGCAGCTCCATGTTCATCCACAGAGTGTTTCTCTGAGGAGGAAAGACATTTACCATCAACTCTGAGGATTCAAACATCATCACACATCCAAGTAGAATCAGCCTTCAGACGACACAGATGATTTAAAAGAGAAAATCATGTGAAACTAAATAAAATGACATAAGAACCCAACAAAGAAACCCTCCATCCTGTCCAACCAAAGTAACTGGGGGTTCCCAGCTGTGATAATGAGAGAGGGTACACCTGTCCACCTCAGGTTTTAAACAGACAGACAACCTTTCACACCCACATTTAATTTAGAACCAGCAATAAAGCCAACAAGCATGTGTTTGGACTGGAAACCAGAGCACTCTGAGGAAAAGCATGCAGGCACAGGGAGAACATGCAAACTCCACACAGAAAGGTTCCAGCCAACCAGGAGGCTCAAACACACAACCTTCATGCTGTGAGGACACAGTGCTAACCACTGCACCACCATGACACCACCAACACAAAAACCTGTTGATGACACAGAGTTTACACTCATGCATGTTGGTCTTACCTCTGGATGCTGAGCTGCTCTCTGGTAACTTCTGCACCAGATCAGTTCTGTTCATGTGCATGAAAACTTCTCTGGTCACCTCCACAGACTGATGACCAAGTTCATCCACCATCAGATTCATTATATCTGCTCTGGTTGATGATGGACTCAACCTGTCTATATATGATAAGAATGACCGATTCCTCCAAGGAATGATCGTCTGCAGGAGCCTCTTAAATGTCTCGAGCTCCTCATCACTCAAATCATTCAAAGTTTCTAAAAGCAGATGTTTAACAGCTGCCATTGTTGCCGCCTGCAACAATAAACACAATCACGGGGTCACATATTTATTTAGCCAAACACAAGCATCTATTTACTAGTTGCAGTACGTTTATCAAAAAAATGAAGAAAATCTAAAACTGTGATCCACTTTTATGGGTTTGAATACTTTTTCTTTACAGGCTGCAGTTCTTCTCTCACTGTGCAGATAAAAACTGAAATATATCCATCAAGAATCTTTCCCTGATTTCACATCATCTTTCATTCTTTATTAATATTTGTAAGTAGAATAAAGTTTCCTGTTTAAGCTGAAAGTGTTTGATGTTTTCAGATTTCTCTGTCCTGTTGAAGAGTCAGGACAAATGTACATGCTGACACTTCCTCAGCTCATCCTCAGTGGTAAAGACATCCTGACATTAGTGTTGCAGAAAATTACTGCTGAAGAAGTCAAACTGAATGAAGCTTCAGTTTGTCACAAACATCCAGCAGAAATCATGAGAAAAATGACTCAACATGAGAACTGATGATACTTTAGTCCTCTGACTTTCAGCCTGCTGTCTTGTACTGAATCAGAGATGTGACATGACTCACTTTGTGGATCAGTGCAGAGCGTCGTTCATCCACAGAGTGTTTCTCTGAGGAGAAAAGTGCTCAAAGTCACTCATGACAAACACATTTAACAACTAACTGACAATTATTCAGGAAATATGACTTTGGAAAAATGGACAATATGCAGAATTACACTGAAACCTCCTCAGCAATAATAAACAGTATGAAGGAGTCATTTTTACTCCTCCTCACAAAGTATTTGGATTTAATCTGGTCTCATTTTTATGTATTTATTGAAGTAGATTTTTCCAGAACAGCCATAAAATATGTTTTAAAGATGTGTTTTTTGTCTTTATTACAAATATTATTTATAAAGTCAAAGAAGACTTTAGTCAGACGTTTATGAGACATGAAAACAGTTTTATGACTTTAATGAGTTTTGATTTTGTTGTCTTACTTCGAGGCAGTGAGCTGCAGTCTGACAGCCTCTGAGCCAGATCAGTCCTCTTCATCTCCTTTAAGACCTCCATGGTCTTCTCCACTGACTGTTGGCCGTAAGTCAGCACCATCAGAAACACTGTGTGCTGCAGGTCTGTTCTCATGTACCACATCAATGAGAAGTCTGAGTCATATTTGTGAAGATAAATTTGTAGCAGGTTCAACTTGAACTCCCTGAGCTCCGGCTCATTGAGACCATCCAGAGCTTCCAGCAGCAGCTCAATAACAGACTCCATCGTTTCTACCTGGAAAATTCAAAGAAAATGTTCATGAGATAAATGTGACATTTCTCACTTTCAGGTTTGTTTGTTTTCTCATCAACACTTTACAAATGTAGATGTGTTTAGATGACATCATCCATCACATAAGGTGATGATGTCATTGGTCATCTTTGTCACAATGATCACAAACAGCTGATTAACAATTATTCTGCTTCTGTTAACAAGTTCAGGACTTTTCTGACCTGCTGCAGACCTCCCTCACTGCACACGCTCAACTTATCAAACTTTGACCTTTCCAATCAAAATCAAATCATTTGTTTCTATTGAAGATTTCTATCCTGTATTTATGAAATGAAAGCTGGATGATCTGAAGTCAGACAGATGTGACATGACTCACTTTGTGGATCAGTGCAGGCCAACGTTCATCCTCAGAGTGTTTCTCTGACAGAAAAGAAAGATTAAAAGCTTCATTCATGACTGATTTAACATCAGTGTTAATAATCAGACACTTTGAAATAACTGATGCTTTGATTTCATTCTGATGATCCTTGTAAGTTGGATTAATAACAACATTAAACTTGTTAACATGAAGTCATATTTGATGGGAAACTATCAACGTGTGAGGAAATGATCCAGTTCTGTTTCATTCAGTAATTCTTCTTCTTCATCTTCTTCATCTTCATATCAATGAGTGTATTTATTGATTCATGTGTTTTCTGGACACTGACCTTTCTCTGTTTCCTCCACATCAAATCCTTCAGCTGATGATCCTGCAGCTGCAACACATTGAATACAAACTGTAACTACATGACACAGACACTGTGTGTGTCCTTTATGTGTGCTCATCCTGAGTATAACACTGAGTCCTGACAATAAAAAGCTTTAATATTTCACTTTCAGCTGTGCTGACTGAAGGCAGGAGGAGGCCATAGTTACACAATCACAGAGAAATCACTGAAAAGACTTTGAATCATTTACCTCATACAGGTCGTCTGTCTCCATAGTGGAGTTTCAATCAAAGCTAACATAAAGATCCATTTACAACACAAGACTGATATTAATGAGCTCAAAATGCAAAAAACAAAGAAAAATATTTTCAAAGGAAAGAAGTTCAAAGAGCTTTAAAACAACATTTACTAAAGAAAGTCACTGATTCAATAAGCTGAATATTTTTACTTTAAACATTGAAATATGAAAACAAATCTGTTTAATTTTACTGTGTTTGTACAACCTGAATGTGTTCATTTATCAACGTCTGTCCAAAATAAATCAGAGGAAACTAATTCTTTCATTTATAAATGATAATAAAGTTTATATTATGCAGTTCTTGTTGTGAGTTTCTCTGATTTAATTCTTTAAATTAATTTTTACTGTAAGGTGTAATATTATATTTAAAATCCTTCCACACACAGTTAAGAATAATCCCAACATATCTGTTGTATTAATTTATGCAGCTTATGATTATTGTACAGCTGTCCTTCTTGGCCAGGACACTCTTGTAAAACAGATTTTTAATGTCACAAGTTTATTTTTTCCTGGTTAAATAAACTTTAATGAATAAATAAAATGTATTAAAGTTATTACAGACACTCTGACAGATTATTTCCTCTTACCTTTGAGTCCTGAGCTGCTCTCTGACAGCCTCTGCACCAGATCAGTTCTCTGCATGTCTGTTAAAACCTCCCTGATCACCTCCACAGACTGATGACCAAGTTTATCAATCATATCATTCACTATTCCTCTTCTGTCATCACTCAGTTTGATTTGTGGAAGACTCTTCTGAAAACAAGTGAACTGCAGGAACCACATGAACTTGTTGAGATCCTGATCACTCAAATCCTCCAGTGTTTCTAGAAGCACATCTGTAACAGCTGCCATTGTTGCAACCTGGAAAATTCAAACATTCATAAAGAAAAAATGTTTCCTCACTGAGAAAATTACAGATTTATGTTTTTGTAGCTGTTTTAAACTTTGAATGTTTTCAATGTTTTCTCTGAAACACTTTGTTTTCTTTTATTATCTGATTTATTAAGATGTAGTTATGTAAACACACTTTTTAATAATCTTTGATTTTAAATCTAAAAACATTTCTGTGACAACTGTTTAATCTAAATGATGAAATTATGATTTTCAAACTGCATCTTATTGAATCAAAGCTGAACTCTGCAGAGTCAGACAGATGAGACGTTACTCACTTTATGGATCAGTGCAGACAGATGTTCATCCAGATGTTTGTCTGAAAAAAGAGAAATTAACAGAAATGGAAATAAGTGTTTAATAAAAGCTAATCGAGCTTTAAAAAAATACACAGAGATCAACAACAAAAAAGTTACATTTAAACCTGCTGAACATCATTTTCTGCTCGTCAACAATGCTCTCTTTGCTCTGTAAATCTGACTGTTTCTAATATGAACTGAAGCAGAAACACTTTTATCATTTTAACATGTTTTGTCTTTATCTTACTTTGAGCTTCTGAGCTGCTGTCTCTCAGCCTCTGAGCCAGATCAGTCCTCTTCATCTCCTTTAAAACCTCCACGATCTTCTCCACTGACTGTTGGCCAAAAGTCCTCACCATCAAAAACACCACGTCCTGCACATCCTGCACGTCCTGCAGGTCTGAAATCGCAGACAGACTCATGGAGCTCATTGAGCCCCATGAGTCTGACATCTCAGACAGAGTCATGGGGCTCATTGAGCCAAGTTTTCTTCTCAGGATCTCGATGAAGTCTCTGAGCTCGCTGCCTCTCAGATCAGCCAGTGTCTCCAAAAGCAGCTCAATAAGAGACTCCATCGTTTCCACCTGGTAAAAACAGAGGTCACATGACAGCGATGCACCATTCAAATGTCTGTTTGATTTTTAATCAACAGAAACATTTTAGTGTGCTAAAAATAAATTCATGTTTGAATCCAATTCTTTCTAAAAACCTGAAAAGATGACCTTTGACCTTCAAAGCTGCGTCTTTTTAAGGTCATGACCGGTCGACCAGATGTAGAGCAGAAAATAACCTCCATGAACATCTGGTGCTCGGTGGGTACCTGCTTGGATTGGTTTTTTATTTCTTGGCTCATTTTTTCCTCTTTTTGAAGGATTTAATTTTCATGAACAGGTTTGTGACTCTGTTTTACTGCCTGACTGTAACTCTGTCAAAGACTGAGCTACAAAAACTGCAGTGAGTCTCCTGATTTTACAAACAGAGGGGAGCTTTAACTGCTCGCATCTTTACTGATAAACAGAAAGACTTGAATTTAATCTGCTTTTAAAATGTAAATAAGGTTTAATATTTCTACACCAATCATGTATAAAACTCATGTGTACATGACAAAGCTGCAGCTTGAATCTCATGTGTATGATTTGTGTTTAAGATGAAGATCATTTTCAGTCTTCATCTACTGAATCAAAGCTGAACTGTGTGAAGTCGACTGATGTGACGTTACTCACTCTCTGGCTCAGTGGAGGAAACTGTTTGTCTGAGGAGAAAAGAAAGAGAAAAAGTCAGATTAGAAACTGTTTTATCATCAGGCTTTATGAGGATTTAGAACATGAAAGATTTCACATCAAAGTGACACTTAAACCTCGTTAACTCGTTAATAATGATTTTAGAGAGAGGCCTAACTTTGTGAATGAGAGCACACACAGGATACTCTGATCGCTGATCACTTTTATGTGTGTATACACACACACACACACACACACACACACACACACACACACACACATATATAAATATACACTACATGTCTTTGAACGTGACGGGAGTCGACTCCAGACCGGGCGTTTCTGTCCAATGAGGGTCCCAGGCTGCCTCTCCCATGCTAACCAACCGTAACTTGGACATAACTTGGACATTCCCAGATAGACTTAAAGGAAACTCATTTCTGTTTGTATCCATAATCTCATTCTTTCAGTCCTCAGAGCTTGTGACCATATGCATGGGCAGGAACATAGCTCCACCTACAAATCTAAAACATCAGGGCCCGCTCTCTCCTCACCAGGGCAGATCAGCAGAGCATCCACATCACTGCAAACACAGCACTAATCTATCTGTCAATCTCCTGCTCCACTCTCCCCTCCCCTGTGAACGACACCCTTAGATACTTAAACTCCTCCAAATGGGGGAACTCGTCCGTGACCTGGAGTGAGCACTCCACCCTTTACCAGCTGAGAACCATGGCCTAAAACTTGGAGGTGCTACTTTCACCCACTTGTTGCACATTCAGATTCAAACTGCCCCAGTGAGAGCTGGAGGTCGTGACTCCATGAAGCGCTTTGTCTCTCCAAAGCGTGCTGCACATGCGTGTCTGTTACATGCTTCCTTGATATGGGTTGCGTGACCAGAGAACTCCAGCTCTCTCAGGTACAGTAGATGCAGCTACGTCTCCAACATTCTGATAACTTCTGGAAAGTTCCCCATCCAGACGATGAAGGCAGTGATGGCATCTGAGTCTTTCTTCTTTATAGACACTGACAGATACTAGATACTGTGTGTTACTTTAATTTAGGACCAGCTGCAACTGAATAAATTCACAATACAGTTAATGTATTGATCAGATCAAAATACTGTAACTGAGCTTGTGTAACAGTGTTTATGTTGTGTGTGATTCCATAATAACCACAATGGATTTGTGATGTTTATTGGCTCAATGGCGCCCTCTCTCAGAGGCAGTGGATCACTGCACTGTGTGGGATCATTAGGTATCAGCACGTGTGCGACCACTATACAGAGCATGTGACCTCTGTAGCTGTCTAACTGTTAATAAGAAGAGTTTCAGTGGTTTGTTGTAATTGTGAAGTCCTGAAACAGTCACATAATATCACTGCACACCGGCTATAAGCTGCTATTATTTTGTAGTGTGCTGTGTTTGAGCCTCCTGTAATGAGCCAGCCTGCCTGACCTGCACATATTCTGCTCTAATCCACGTTATAAAAAGCAGCACGAAAATATAAACGTCTTTGTTCATCATTCACTACACAACACAGAGTCAAGAGATTTTTCTATCAGTCAGCACCTGGTTTCATATGAATGTGATAAACTATGTGCAGTATTCTCACATATTTAAGTCTTTGTTCTCTTATTTGTGGTTCCTGAGGTGATACCTGATAATCTCTGCACCAGATCAGTCCTGTTCATCTTCATTAAAGCCTTTCTGGTCTCCTCCACACTCTCTCCTCTGTACGTCTCCTCCATCAGCTTCACTACATCCTGTGTGTTTGCTGTTTTCAGTCGGCCCCTTGGCTCGGATGATAGATCTTTCTCCAGTTCAGTGAGTGACTTGAACTCAGCAAAGTCCTCTGGACTCAACTGGTTCAGTGTTTCAATGAGCAGCTTCTTAGTCGTCATAGTTACCACCTGGAAAATGAAGAAATCATATTATACATGAAGGACAGCATGTCTGCTGTTTGTTCATTTGATGGATGGAAACTGACTGCTTTGTATTTCACTAATGACAACATTACTGACATGGACGTCTGTTACTTTTCCATCACCCAAATGAAAACTGTGATTGGACGTGAACGTCAAACATCAGCTTGAACCTTGAGTAAAATTGTGTAATAAAAACATGCAACCCACAGCAGCGTGAGTGTGTGAGTTTGAGTTCAGCTTGTTGGAAAGGCCCTCCACAACAGTCTCGTTTTCAAATGTGCCTCCTTGCGAAAATGAATTGCCCACCCCTGGTTTATACAAACTCTTTCAAATTAAAAGCCCTCTAGATTCTCACAGGTGAGAAACACTTTAATTCTCAACAAGGCTTTTATTTACTTACATGAAGGAACCTTTTAAAAACAAGCGCGTCCATGCTCACAGGTGTACACACGGGGACTCACACACACAAACTACACCCTTTTTGGCTCCTACCTCAAAGCACACTGTGCGCTGTCGATCTTACGTGCTGCACAATAAGGTTTAATATTTAGTATTTACTGTTATATTCACATAGATCATCATGATGTTGTTTATTGTATTGCTCTCGTCTTCTTCTGCTTGTTTTCTTTTTTCTTTCTCAACAGGTGATCCAGGTAAAAAAAAAAAAAACTCTTTCTCTCCCTCTCTTTCTTTCATTCTTTCTCCCTGTCCTATCCCCCAGTCATGTCTGTCCCGCCTGTAACAACCAAAAATAAAATAAATACATAATTATAATGAAGGTCAATCAAATGGACAAATATGGCAAGGCCATGATGATCCAATTGGTAAAGTAAAGCATCTTTCTTGGCCTTCAGGCAACAATTCTGATGGCTAAAGATCCAAACGGGACACAAAAAAAAAAAAAAAAGTCTTTCCTGGAGAAATTTGAGGTTGCAGATGTTTCAGGGCTGAAGCCTTATCATATGTGTGCTCTTTGGTCCAGGTCGGACAATGTATGACAGAGTGAGAGGCAATAAGATTTTCATGGCGAATCATAGAAATTCGCCGTGGCGCCACGGCCTCACCGTGTCCCGAAAACTCAAAAGCTCCGCAGTTTAACATGGCCCGGGTGTGTAGTTGACACTGACCAAATATGAAGGTTATGCAATAGAACCCCAAATAGGTGGCTGAGTTTTTGAGCATGTTTAGGCCCTCAAACAGGCCCTTGTTTTGCCTGAAGAAGAAGAAGAAGAAGAAGAAGAAGAAACAGAGCAGATAGAGGGCCTTCGCACTCCCCTAACAAGGAAGCAGAACTACGAATGTGAACTTCCAGGAGGAAGCAGAACTTAATGCCGCGCTTACCTTCAATACTTCATGTAAAATGTGAACACCAGGAATCACTGCTGATGGAAAATCATTCTTCAGTGTTTGTGAAGCAGCTTAGTGTGAGGCACTGTTCTCCCGCTGCTTTCTCTCACTTTCTGTAAACGCTGAGGCGGAAAAACCTCCGCTTTTCTGCGTCTCTCTCCTCCCAGCTGTCAGCCCGCCTGAATAACGGAGGCGCCTTGATGCGACTGTTGTTCTAATTTTGCGCCATAGAAATAAACCGAGTTGAAATAGATGTTACCGCCTTTCCATCAACGTTACCTTTGGCTCAGGTATGAGTAGAAAGAGTGACGTCGTGTCTCTTTAATCAGTCTCTGCATCTCCAAAGCAACAACGGATACACCGAGTTTAATAAATACTGAATCCGTTAATAATAATAAAAAGTTCCATAATCCAAAGTAAGCATCACATTCACATGCTAACTAGAGCTACTTATGTCTGACTGAACACTCTTAAGCTGTAATTTACCACAGACGGTATAAATCTTTAATACTGTGTGTTTCTGTTATTCACTAAACATCTGTCAACGATCAGGAAGACCTGCAGTCTCCTGGAGAGCCAACAGGGGGCGAAACCAACCCACTGAATTAACAATGGTACAGGGACGAACGCTGGTTTGAGGGCGGAGTCCTTCACTCTGTCGTCAGTGGAAACATTATTGCTGCAGACTCCACATTAACACTGTGAGAAGCATCCAGTTTCAAAGATGCTTCGTCTGTTTCATCGTGTTTAATGTTCAAGATGAGGATGATTTACAGCCTGAATCTACTGAATGAAAGCTGAGTTAGAGTCACACTCACTCTCTTCAACAGTGCAGCTCCATGTTCATCCACAGAGTGTTTCTCTGAGGAGGAAAGACATTTACCATCAACTCTGAGGATTCAAACATCATCACACATCCAAGTAGAATCAGCCTTCAGACGACACAGATGATTTAAAAGAGAAAATCATGTGAAACTAAATAAAATGACATAAGAACCCAACAAAGAAACCCTCCATCCTGTCCAACCAAAGTAACTGGGGGTTCCCAGCTGTGATAATGAGAGAGGGTACACCTGTCCACCTCAGGTTTTAAACAGACAGACAACCTTTCACACCCACATTTAATTTAGAACCAGCAATAAAGCCAACAAGCATGTGTTTGGACTGGAAACCAGAGCACTCTGAGGAAAAGCATGCAGGCACAGGGAGAACATGCAAACTCCACACAGAAAGGTTCCAGCCAACCAGGAGGCTCAAACACACAACCTTCATGCTGTGAGGACACAGTGCTAACCACTGCACCACCATGACACCACCAACACAAAAACCTGTTGATGACACAGAGTTTACACTCATGCATGTTGGTCTTACCTCTGGATGCTGAGCTGCTCTCTGGTAACTTCTGCACCAGATCAGTTCTGTTCATGTGCATGAAAACTTCTCTGGTCACCTCCACAGACTGATGACCAAGTTCATCCACCATCAGATTCATTATATCTGCTCTGGTTGATGATGGACTCTGTGATTTGTATGACAGACTCATCCAAAGAAAAATTGACTTCAGGAATCTCTTGAACTCCTCGAGCTCAAATCATTCGAAGCTTCCAAAAGCAGTTGTTTCACAGCTGCCACCATTGCCACCTGGAAAAGTCATTCAATTTGCAGGACATTTATTTATTTATCCATTTTATCCAAATAAGGTCTTTTAGAAAGTTCAGTATGATTTCTCATAACCACAAAAAAGCAGAAATCGTGAGAAAAATGACTCAACATGAGAACTGATGATACTTTAGTCCTCTGACTTTCAGCCTGCTGTCTTGTACTGAATCAGAGATGTGACATGACTCACTTTGTGGATCAGTGCAGAGCGTCGTTCGTCCACAGAGTGTTTCTCTGAGGAGAAAAGTGCTCAAAGTCACTCACAAGAGACTTACTTACCAACTGACAGTTGTATAATCTTCAACATTACATTTAAAGCTCAACTATGATAGACACTGTTTGTGTTATTCAGTCTCTCAGACTGAAGGAGTCACTTTTTGTCATTTTTTTGTTCCTTGAACACTCATAAATTCTGATTTGGACAACAATCTGTCTTTTCTCTACAATATTTTTATGAAAGACAAAAACTTTACTTATGAGACATCTTAACCACCAGAGTTCATTTAACTTATTTCCTCTTTGTTGTCTTACTTTTGGGTTCTGGGCTGCAGTCTGACGGCCTCTGAGCCAGATCAGTCCCCTTCATCTCGTTTAAACCCTCCATGGTCTCCTCCACTGACCGCTCACCGTAAGTCAGGACCATGAAAAACACCGTGTCCTGCAGGTCTGTCCTCATGTAGATGGTTCTTTGGATGTCTGACTAATGTTTGTAATGAATTTTACGCAGGACTTCCAGGACTTCCTTGAAAACCTCAAGTTCCCAGTAACTCAGACCAGCCAGGGTTTCCAAAATCAGCTCAATAACAGACGCCAACGTTTCTACCTGAGAAAAAAAAGGTAAATGCGACTTTTCTCCAGGTTTTTTTTCATCTCATCAACGTCTCATAAATGTTTAGATTACACCAGACACAGTTACAAGCAAATGATGTAAGTGATAATTACACACCTGATTAACATTTATTCCAACCTGATGAATTTAATCTTTCTGTTTATCTTTTCTACATGTAGGAGTTTTTTAAACTGAACATGTTCAGTGAACGCTGCATCATTTAAATACAGTCATAGGTGATATTACTCACTTTCTGGCTCAGCGCAGCCCAGTATTCATCCACAAAGTTTCTCTGGGAGAAATATTACAATATCATGGTTACCATGAGAAAAGAAAGTGTAGTATCCCCACAGCAGACTCGTCCACAGTTTAATGCTTTTCAGCACAATCTTTATTCATACTTACACTCGGTTGCTGTTACAAACACACACGGCTGCAGCTTTTCAGCCGCCACAACAACAACTCTCAGGATCAGGTACAGATTTTAAAGGCGATGCTGGCAAAGTTAGAAAGGTGCCGGCTGTGAACAACACCTCATCTATCTATTACTTCATTTGCTCTCTTTAGGCTCCACAATGATTGTCTGTCTAGTGTCTGTCGTCCACCTTAGATCCATTCATAACTTATTTAACGTCAGGGTTAATGATCAGAAAACAATTAAGTGTGTAAGGAAAGAATTTAGTCGTTTGTAATCTTAATATTAATGTCTGTGTTTTATTTAACAATATCTATTATTAAACACTTCAGTGAAGAAAATCCTCCTGCCTTCTTTCAGGAAGACAAAAAAGCTTCCATTGTTCAGTTTTTGTGACTTGGTTCAAAGATTTTGAATCAACTCTTGATAATTTTTTTTATTAGGGATAATTATTCTCTTACCTTTGAGTCCTGAGCTGCTCTCTGACAGCCTCTGCACCAGATCAGTTCTCTGCATGTCCCTGAAAACATCAATGGTTACCTCCACAGACTGTTGGCCACATGTTTGCACCATCGCGTTCACTATATGTTTTCTGTTTGTACTCGGTGGGAATTGTGGAAGGCCCCTCTGAAAACATGTGAACTGCAGGAACCACATGAACTCCTTGAGACCCTGATCACTCAAATCCTCCCGTGTTTCTAGAAGCAGATCTTTAACAGCTGCCATTGTTGCAACCTGGAAAATTCAAACATTCATAAAGAAAAATTAAATATTAATGTTTCTGTTGCTGTTTTAAATATTAAAACTAATTAAAGACATTTAAATCATGTTTTCTCTAAAAACTTAAAGATAAAAAAGCCAACATTTATAAAGAAAATATATCATTTCCACACTAAGACATTTTTTGGCATTTCTATGATAATGTGTGATTTTTCTGATGATCACCTAAACCACAGATACATTTAGTAACGAGGGCCTGAGCATTCACAGTGTGAAGACCTTGCTGTGTATTCACTATTATTATTATTGTCTGTGAAGGTTCCCAGTCATCCAGGTCATCGTAGCCCAGTGGTTCCCCCCCTTTGTTTTACAAAATAAATGCGGTTTATTTCACACCTCAAACATTTAGTAAACAATTAAGCAAATACAAATAATCTGCAATAAATTACAGGTAGTAATAAAATAAACTACTTTCTTTTACGCTACGTCCACACCTACACGGGTATTTTTGACAACGCAGCTGTTTCATCCACACGTAAACGGCGTTTTGAATAACTGAAAACGGAGATTCTTTAAAACTCCTTTTACGTGTGGACGAGGAATACAGAGTTGGTCACGCAACGTCAAAGGTATGTGCCTTTTTTCACGTCAGCTGTGGCCACGTTATTGTTTACATGAGATGAATTGCAGAATGGCAGATAGAGACACAATACTGTTAATCTGACTGTCTGCAGGTTTTACACAGTTACTGTCCCTCCATTTACAAAGGCAGAGGCGTCACATGTGATTATTTTACATGTAGTTGTTTTTCTTCCTGTGTAATAATATTCAACATTGCTGTCAATACATTTTTCAAAAAATGCCTCTCTGTGCAAAATAGGTTTAAAAACATAAACAGCTGTGGGATCCTGTTTGTCCGTGATTTGAACAGCCCAGCGCTGCTCCCCATAGCTGGACTGGCCATCGGGCATACCGGGAATTTGCCCGGTGGGCCGCTGGCGATTTTTTGTTTTCATGGGCCGATGGATTTTTTTTTTTTTTTTTTTAGGAAGGGTATAGGGCTTTGGAGTTGACGTCACGCCGCAATGCATTGTGGGAGCGCGGCACCATTTTCGGGGTCTACGAATCAAATCAAACACACTGTGTTGGAACAACGATTACAAGATGCTTAAAAGCAGCTCAAACGAGAATGGACTGTATAGAGACCGATTGCGTCCAGAGGCGAAGCGGCGGTACTTGCAGAAAATAGCGTGCATTGGAAATGTGGACCCGTATGAAATACGGCCGTGGAGTAGAAACCCTGAAGACCAACCGCTATTGACGTAGCCTGATATATTTCATACCTTATCTGTGGAGTCAGCGCGTACAAGTCGTCATTCAAACAAAGGTAAGTCAGCTCGAGTACTGCGAGTGAAATGCGTTTGATTTCCCTGCAAACATTCAGATTAGTGCAGCATAAATTCATTCATGAGGGGAAATTACAGTGAGAACATGTGGAGGCTGTTAGGTGGATAACATAGTGAGTTCAGTGCATTGATGAGACATTGTCCTGAAGGATTTAGTTATTCTCTATGGTTAAAGAAATTGCACTAATTTATTAATGTTTATTATAAATAATTATAATTATACATCTTGCTTCCATATTTGTATCCTGTGTCACTAAAAATACATTTTATTGTAGTTTTATACATTGATTAATGACCTGCAGAATCTCCTTATCATATTAAGTGATTCATAATTGTCACTTTATGCTTTCTCCATCTCTAAAGTGATGACATCCTTGCATTACATGCTTTAGGTTCATTTTCTGCAGGCAGGTTTCTGACAGAGAACAGACAGATTTAGACTATAACCTGCAGCGTTCTATAGATGGACACATAAAGAAATGCATAATTACATGTATGTGCTAACTTTCTAGACACTTTGTTACATTTATGATAAAGTAGATAAAACACATTTGTGTCGGCCTTGGCTCATAGTTCTTGTCTTTAAATGAACTTTGTCTGTGTGTGTTTCAGGTGCTGCTCTCTCAAAGACTGAATGAACCAGCATTGCAGCCATGGGTCACTGAGAGCATCACAGGGAAGGTTGAAGTCGCCCACTGCACCTGTATGGCCGGAGTCGCAGAGACCTGCAGCCACGTCGCTGCTCTTCTGTCTAAAGTAGACGGAACAGTGTTGATCCGTGGCACAAGGACTGTTACAGATGAACCTGCATACTGGGTTTTGCCTGGTAATATGACCAAGATACAGCCAGAGGTTGGCCATAAGATAGACGACTTCTCTTCAGCTGCCCAAAAAAAGGCTCTTGATCAAAACATAAACAGACCATCTGTAGTGACAGGTAAAAGGAGCCGTCCCCAAAACAGAAAAACCCCACCTGCTACTGTGGAGGAGTCGTCACTGCTATAATGCCATCATGTTTTATCTAGGGGTCTAGATTTATGCCTGTAGTGCACTGCTGTGTAAATAATTTGCATTTACTGAATATGTACTGACTGAGTCCCACTGTTCAAAAGTTGAATAAAGAAACAAAATAATTTTGCCTTTTTTTTTTATTAAAACCACTTTATAGAGCATCACATCAGTAACAGTGTAGAATCCATGTCATTTACAGTTTACAAATGACAAAATGTTTACACCAAATCATGAGTGTTTACATGATATCACCCACTACTAACATTACTTTATTTACTGTATCTTTTGAAAAAATAACAGCACAAGACTTAAGAATATTTAACAGGAGCAGAATGGCGGATCGGGCCAAAATCCTTTCCACGCCCACCCCCGTGACATCACGCTCCAAAGCCCTATATATAACGAAAGGTGTTGGATTGGCCAATTGGTCATGATCGACTCTGGGCTGGACCAATTACAGCCGAGGAGGCCGGATGCACCCTCCCCCTTGTTTAGCAATCACGTGATTTTCGCGCTTTGCATGCCGGGAACTCGTGGCAAAACAATCCAAGTACCGCATCAAATGCAAGAATTTGCAGCACCGCAAAACGTTCATTCTCCGGTTCCAATACCTTCTTGTTTTTTCTTTGCCGCACAAAAAAGGAATGTACAAAACAAAAGGAGAACAATGCCGGTCCGTACAAAGACAGACTCGACGAAAAGACAAAGAAAAGATACGAGGAAAAATCAGAGTGATCCTTACAGCACACAGAGTGGACAAAAGACGTTAACGTGCTGCCCAACTTTCACCACGCTCAGATTTATAATCATACGGTTCTTGGAGTGAGTGCATACACTCATGAAGTTTAGTAACTTCAGGTCACTGCAACAAGCCCAGGTACAGTTTACCGACGGATGGGTGCAGGACCTTGAAATGCACCGTGTAGAACGAAAGACCATCGTACGAACAAAGGTGAGTTTACCAGTCTCACAAATTGTCGTCATAAATACACATTCGTTAAAAGTTTATTAATATAACCTTTGAGCTCAACAGTAATTAATTAGTAGTGGAAATAATTTCTGGTAGCGTCACAGAAATGTAGCAGTGACAATAATATTGTATGCTGTAATCGCACTGGACAATTAGTGATACAAAACAACTGTTTTATCCTGTGAATAAAAGTATATGTTTTTGTCAATGTACCATAATAACAGAAGCGAAACGCAATATTGTGTCAGGACAATTTACTATTTATGCACAATAAACAAAGGAGCATAGCGCGACAATTTCTGTTCAGCGCCAGACTTGCTTGTAACCTATATCACCAGTTATGTTAAGAAAAATGACGTATTAACTACTACAAAACTCTGATCTTTGTGGGAATGCTTGGAGCAGACTAACATGTGAGCTGGAGTGTTCTGGGACGTTATATTTGGTATATCCAGGCCATCCCTCGGCTCTTACTTCGGAAACATGGCTTAAAAATTTCTCTTCAACGACGTAATCCGATAAAAAAAAAAAGATCTCTTTACCCGTCGGCTTCCCGTGGCTGTCATGCGACCGGCTATTGCAGTTAATAATACAACAGCTTCTTGCCATTTTTTGGGTTTCTTTTTATCGCTGTGTAACTGATTTCAATTGAAAGCCTGCGTGCGCTAGTACCTCTTGCCACAAATTCCCAGAGTCCATTGCGGTTTTACCCCTGAATGACATCACATTTCCAATCTTTATCCTGGTGGGCCGGTCTCTAGTCAAAATGCCCGGGCCGATTTTTTGTCCCAGTCCAGCCTTGCTGCTCCCGACGAAGGGGAAACCAATCCTGCAGGGAGACCTACCTCGGCACTTGTGCAGGTGAAGCCAAAGGGAAGATTTGCTTCACCATATTTTCTAGTCTTTGGCTTAGAATGAAGTTGGTTTGGAAACATATTCAGCGATGCTTGATCTCCTGCTTTGCGTTTCTGTAGGCGCCCGTGCTAGCAGTGTCCAAGCGTTTTGTCTTTTCCCCCCCTTTTCATCCCCCCCCCCCCCCCCCCCCCCCTGCCATGGCTCTATGCCCCCCCTAGGGGGCGGGCCCCACACTTTGGAAAGGTCTGCGATGCAGGGCTTGGATTCAGCCTCTTGGGAAAAGAAACCCGTTCCATGAAGCTCTGTTTGCACTGTTCTTGAGCCATTCTGAGGACCACATGAGGTTTGGAGGTCTGTACTGACTGACTCTGCAACACATTGGCAACCTCCATGCACTTTGCACCTTAGCATCCAATGACCTCGCTCTGTGAGCGCCCTACCACTTTGAGGCTGGATCGCTATTGGTCTCAATCGCTTTCACTTTTCCATAATCCCAGTAATAGTTGACTGTGGAATATTCAGTAGTGAGGAAATTTCACAAATGCACATCCTATCACAGTCCAAAGCCAGAATTCACTGAGCTCCTGAAAGCGCCCCCTTCTTTCACAAATGTTTGTAGACGCAGTTTGCATGCTTAGATCCTTGGTTTTGTACACATGTGACCATGGAAGTGTTTGGAACGGCTAAATTAGTTGGTGAGTGAATACTTTTGAGAACAAAATGTATTTTTCCAACCAAACCTTTTGTTTCTCCTTCAGTTTCAGAGTGAGTCGGCAGAAAATTAAGAAGACTGCAGCATTGAAGCACTAAAGAAGCTAACTGCACTCCATGAATGTCTGGCAAAGCAAATGAACCACCTGCTAATGAATGACACACACTTGAAATGGCTAACTGAAGCCCGGACAGGCTGGGATCCCCAGAAGGGACCAGTTACATCCAACTAACGGCAAATAACCTGCCTCCGCACAACATGGAAGCTCTTGTCAATCATCACAGCAGCTAAAATGAACAAACATATGGTTCAATACATGAGCAGGGCCCGGAAAGAAATGATCAGAAACACTGGAGGTGCAAAACACCAGATCTGGTAGATGCAACAGTCGCTCGAGACTGCAAGACCAGACTGACCAACCTGTGGACTGCCTGGATTGACTAAACAAACACCTTAAGAGTCAATGCCCACACATGGATCCTAGAATATCTGGAACTATACAAGATCACACACGCTAAGAGCCCTCATCGAGGATTCAGTGGGTATGTGACGAACAACACTAGAGGCCGACTTCAAGATAATTACACAAGTCAGCATCAAGTGCAGGATTTACAAAGGAGCTCTATCCCCACTGCTGTTCTGCATAAACCTGAACCCCGTCAGTGAGATCATTAAGACTCACTATCCACACCTTTAGGATCTATAGCGACAAGATCATGATGTCATTCTTACTGGAGAAGTGTAGTCGGATGGTAACGAGAGTGAAGGAAGGACAGAAAAAGTGGCTAATATCAAAAAATCCTTTCAATGGCAGACAAAGCTTGACTGAAGGACAGCACAGAGGCACCAATCATCACAGCACAGGATCAAGTCCTGTTAAGGTTCAAAATATTGGGGATGGAGACAAGAGAAAAACCACAATAACAACACTGGTCCGGTCGGGTTGAGTCAAACGATGATTTAATGATCACACACGTGGGAGATGGACACTGATGCAGACAGCCTCAAAATCTCAAAATGGTGGAGCATTGCTCAAACTTTTATAACCTCTGGTGCCTCCACCTTATCATAAAAAGCCTAAACATTCACATGCTCTCTCTCACACAGCGCCTAAGCTACGACCTTGGCTCCCTGTTTATCTGCTCCTGCTGAAATGGGGCAGAAAACTCCAGCACACTCTGTTCTCCTCTACTCAGACAAATTAGACAATAACCTTCTGCGAACAGTATTTCTTATAACTCAGCGATATAATGCATCATAAAACAATATCATTCATTCACAACAAGTCAGCAATTTAATGTAATGCAAATCAGTTTAACTAATGCAATAGTTATCAGCTTCTTCTAATTCAGGAGAATAATGCAAACTAAAACTACATAATAATTCACAATCTTTAATTAGGGGTATAACATGGCATAAAATAATATCATAATTTTACAATTCCCCCTGATGAGGTCATTAGAATAATGACCTCACAAACACCCTGTAGCCCAGTGTGGCCGGGTTCATCTCTTCTCACTCCTGAGGTCCTTTGTCCCCCTGAGGGGCAAACCATATGTAAGATGACCTCTGTGTTTGTGCAAGTCAGGTGCAAGACAAACTATTACTACAAGGATAGCAGGTCCAGATGACACTCCCCTGTTCTCCCACAGCTTTATTTGGTGTTCCCTTATACCATTCAGACGTAGACTAGAACCTCTGTCCGAAGAGCTCTTAACCTTTATTTTATCGCTGCAGCTACCAGTGTCGTCCAGTTGGGTGATCCTCTGCTCTTAATTCTTCAACCTTAGGGGTTAGACAACCCTTCAGTCGTAACACAGATCAGGGGATTATTCTGCTCCGATTTCAAACAACGATCTGTGTATTCTCCAGAAAAAGGAACAGGAAGGTGTCCCCTTTTTGCCCAAAAGCCTCTCGAACTTCGTTGGTCTGGTGTTCCCGGATTTCCGCCAACCCCTTCATGGTTATTGCTGTGTTTATGGGATCCATCCTTTTGTGGTGACTAGCTGGAGCCCAAACGCCATGACCCTTGGACCCAGTTGATGTCTCGGCAGTCACTGTGTCTGACTCTGCTACGGAGGATCCTCGCATCTCTGTGACCTCGTCTGGTGTCTGTTCCTTTCTCTGTAAGAGACAGAAAACCAAAACACCTCTCTTCCTAACCCTAATAATCTAATGTTGTTATCTACTGACCTTCTAGTGATTCAGAATTGGTCTAAAACATTCAGAATGTCCCAGGGACTTATTCTAATCATATCTTATGTGTGTGTAAGCATGTTTGCATTTAGCCCTCTGCACTCAAGGCATTTCCTACACTTTATCAGTCCGGACAGTCACGCCGAACGAAGCTTCTGACCTTCAAAAGGCCGAGTGCCAGCTCGTTATAAGCACATTTGCAAGGTGTGTCTGAAAATTATTGAAACCCCTCTTTTTAACAAAAGACAAAAAATTAACAAATCTTCTAAACGCTATTCAGTTCATTTCAATGAGTAATGATTAAACATGAAAGTGATAGTTTATGCTTTTTCACTGATTCTCTAAAAGGTCCGTCTTCTCGGACCGCTATTAGCTTAAGCTTTACCATTCCTAAATTATTAAAGACACAAATGAAGTTATAAAATGTTCAAATAATCCTGGTTTGATGTTAAAGCTCAACCTTCCCCCCCTTTTTTGACACATTCCAATGTGTCAAATCAACGGAGCTAGAACATTCAAAAAAAAAAAAAAAGTTAGGCAGCTACAAAGTTTCCCAGACTCTTAAGGTGATCCGCGTGTAACGTTCTGACTCAGGTATTTAATATTTTAATGAATCTCGTTTAATTAACTGCCACTATTTAAACTAACCTTAAAGACATAATTTAAGAAAAGATCACAAAGAATAACATGATATCAGTGTTTTGTAAGCGCGTGCGGCCTTCTATGCTCGAAGCCTTTCCCCTCAATAGATCAGTCAGACATTCGCGCTGACTGTAGCTTTTAACCCTTATTAACTTGAGCACAACTCCACAATGAGCAACAAGTTGCAATATGTATGAAAATGATCATGGTTACACCTGCAATGAAAAATTATATCATTATCCTAACACCTGTAAATGGAAGATTCATCAGAAGTTATAACAATCACAGGAACACAGATGTTAGTATAAGGTCAAAAGCTTCAATAAATGATCATCGATGCAATACTTGTTGCATGATTCTCATACAATAATAATGCTGACATTGAAAATAACAGTATAACACCCCCTTTTGTCCCGTTTCACTTGACACCTAAACGTTTATAAATGCCTCTTTAATTCTTGATTTTATTTCCCCCTTTTCTCCCCTTACTGACCACAGCAGGGGGATCTTAGTTTTGAATCAGCCATGAATCCAGCTCACCTGATTCATCAGTGAGCTCCACCATCACTGGCGTCTGACAGGGTGGCGCTGCATACTCTTCCTTTAATATCACTATTTTCAACCTGTTAATGAGAGTGTTTAAACCTGAAGTCGACTACGTCCACAACAAGTCAATACAGCTGTAAATGTGGCCAATTATCAATCTATTACCAATCAATAACAACAGATAACTTCTATTTTATGCATGCTTTTAATCAACCACTCACCCAGAGGATCTCCAATCCCAGCAAGTTCCTTCTCCTCCTTTAATGAGTCTGTCCTCCTTCCATGCCCCGGTAACCGGTCCATCCAGAGCCATATGATCTCAAATATACATACAACAAGCCAAACCACACCTTGGTCACACCAACCCCTTCCCACCCCCAAGATGCCCAATGCCATCCTAGTATGGACTGTCAAAAGTGGCTTTAACGCTGACTGTCCTGACAATCCATCTCATACTTTTCCTGGTCAGATTTGCCAATCTCGGCACCAGGGTTTTAAACGTTTCGCCATTTTCATTAGGTTTTATTTTTTATTTAGTTTCGACTCCAGATTTTCAATTTTTTGCCAGTTGTAATTAGTTTTTACCAATTCTTTGCTAGTTTAGTCTAGTTTTTATTTTCTGAAAATCCTTAGTTTCAATTTAGTTTTATTTGTGTTTTGCAAAAGTTAAGTGTAACAAACTCTCAGTTGCATCATATCAGTCATGCTCTTCTGGTTATCCTTGGGTGTTGAGACTAATAACTATTAACTCTTGCCGCACCGTGTGGTCCTAATTTTGGTTGAAGTCAATTGATAACCTTTTGAAGGCGATTGTTTCACACCTTTATTTAGATGTCCCAGTCCTGTTATCTCGGGATACATCACGCTGCCTTATCTGGGGTTAGCTATTTTCTTGGGATGCGAGTTAAGTGGGTGAGCTCTAAAAAGAGGGGGAGTGTGCTCCCCCTGATGAGGTCTTCTAGGTAAGCTAGGTTAACCTTCTTGTGTGAGCTTTTCAAGTGCACTTTTAAGGTTTGTGGGATTTTTTGTTTTATAAATGTCCCTCAAGACCCCCTGATGACCCAGTAATTCATTTTTGCACACTGTAGTACACATTTAGTTTTTTGCTTGTAGCTCTCATACTCTACTTGCCACTCCTCTAAGTCCTGATGTTTCTTAGAGAGGACAACAGAACCTTTAAAATTATGTCACATGTGTGGGGGTGTGGCCTTGCCAATTGTTTTTCCCACCTTTTCAAAATGGCTGGCGTGCCCACAAGCACATTTTATGGAAGAAAGAAAGGTAAGCTTGATATTTACAATTAAAATGTTTTGTTAAACTCAGATTTTTATTTTATTCAAAAAATAAACATCTGGTAAATAATTTCAGGGGTCTTTAAGAATTAGGCTCATTTACTTTCACAGGGAACATGACTAATTTATTAATGTGTGCTCTACACATTGGGACTTTATATTTATATTTATTTCACTTTTTCCTAATACACAACTTTTGACAAAGGCGGAGAGAATTCTTAACAGAATTATTAAGGGAGATTCAAACATAGATTTTTCAAAATATGAGAGGGTCAGGACCCACTAAAAGCCACACAAAGATTATCGAGATGCAGTGGCAGATGTAATAGAGAAAGACACAGGGCCACCTGAAATCTGTCGTCCTATCTGGTGCAAAACCAACATGTAATAGAATCTGGAATTTTGATTTTATTCCAAATTCCGGGGAACTGCACTGTGTTGTCCAGTCTATTTCCCCCTATTGGCAAGCTCACGCAAGTAGGGCCGTTTATGCCCCGGAAAGATAATTATACGTGCTTTAAGTTTACCACAGATAAAGTTAAATATCGGTTGGGGGAAATTGACCCCAGTTGGTGTTCGGTCACCCAGATTGGGAGGACCACCAACAATGTGAGTGATGCAGCCACCCTAATTGGGACTTGGGCTTATTCCTTATTCTACAAAGGAAGCCCCAATCTGATGAGAGTCTAGCAAAATATGGTTCACTCCACTTGCCTGAAATGGTTAGCAGTCCAAGGCATTTCAGTTGTAGAATGATTGGGTACAACAATGAAACAGATGTGAGATGAGGGAAGTGCCAAATGTTCCTTTGTGTCTCCAAATAAAATCAGTACTTCCTCAGATATCCTAAATAAATTGACTTTTGTGAAATAGACAGTTCAGTGCCATCACTTATTCCTAAACCAATAGTTTACAGCTAGTGAAGTGTCAGTGACTTCTGGGTTGGTCCCTGATCTTCATCTTATGAGATTGTTATTTTAATAACACTTGATTCATTTAAAAGAAAAAAAGAAAAAAGAAAAAACGAAAATATTTTCTCCCTGTTTTTTCTTATTCTCTGGGTCTCAGGAGGACATTACGTCCCTCTCCACTACAAGACTCTTGTTATGTCTACAAAACAGTCATATTAAAATCATCCTCAATTCTATTCTGGCGCTGTCTCCCGACTTTTCCTGACCTGATTCTGCGCGTGAACGGAGCAGCAACACAGACGACTCGACTAACGTACTACCTTAATTTCACTATAGCACGGCACGCACACATCAATGCAACCAAACACATTTAGCTATAAATCCAGTTAATTTTAGTTAGTTTTGTGAACATTCAGTACAGTTTTAGTTAGTATTCCTTTTTGTTTTGATTTTATTACCGTTAACGCAAATTCTTTCCACTTCTACTTTTCGTTATTTCATTTGTTGTCTTTAATAATAATAATCTCCTCTGCACCCTTGAATAAACACCATTAACATGATCAACCTTTCGCTGCTTGTTATTTCACCATGTTATTGAATCAAATACTACATGCTTATGTGGTTTACGACATTATATGTATCTAAATCTCCACTTTGTGTCTAAATGTTTGAAGAATTTTTGAGGGTCAAATTTTGAGAATTTGACCATAGTGAAAGTTATGGCATTATCACCCCCTTTGGGGATTACCTTTTTCCAGTTTTGATGATATTCCTCCCCGTTCTTTATTTTTTTCAAGTACCCCTCTTCAGTGGCGAGAAACTGTTGGTGTGATCAAGCGGGTGCTGTAAAAACAAAAGCTCAGGACAGAACAGTCACCAGTCATGTACTTCATTCAAAATTAACAAATATCAAGCTTCATATTGATCCTCTGAGTGTAATGGTACATTTTAATTTGCACTTCTAAAAACAATATTTTCTTTATTTTACTCTTGTTCTTGTGCAGCACCACCCCTCAGCACATGCCCCTGTTATTTTATCTTACTTTTAAATTGTTGACTACATCAAGAGAGCGCCCAAAAGACGGGGACCAGTGTTTATCATTACATATCTCCATTTTGAGTGTGGCTGTCTATCATTCCCCTCTTTTTCATAGACCTCGGTGGAGGGTTTTTTGTTTGTTTGTTTTTTTCTAAAATTAATTGACTCTCTATAGTGACCCACTATGGTTAATAATAACATGCTCAGTCATGAGTGGGATCAAACCTTTTCTTCACTTTAGCATTTAATATTCCCAACAATATAATGTAATACCTTAATTAAAACACAGCTACTAAAACACAATTTCCTTAATGCAAACATCAGTAGCTCAAAATTAGCAGCCAAAGGGTTCAGTCTGCAGTTCACACTGCTGTGAAGCTACAGCTCTTTAGTCTCTGTCATTCTTCTGTTCTTGCAGACAAAACAAAGCAAAACAAAACATCCACCCTTCTTTTACAGGCTGGGTGAATTGTCTGTGGACATTTAATAATCCTAAAGTCAGCACCGTTTTTTGTCTCAGTATCAAGTCAGTTAAACTTTTAGTCGTCAGTCCATGACTTTTAGTCGTCAGTCATATGCATACATCCACACACATTCATACCAAAAGTTGCTGATAATGGAGTCTCACGCGCAGCCTATTCGAGGCTCCATCACCAGCAAGATGACGTCATCATTTTAAAGGAAACAGCTCCTTGTTTGTTTTTCCTTCTTTGGACTGGATTGACTCGCTGCAATCCTTTTAGGCTTCAGGATCAGTGTCCCATATAAGTCAATTTTCTCCCAAGCTCATTATAATCATGGAGAAAAAATACTTTGCGACTGTTTTCAATAAGAATATTTTATAGCGCTTTAAAGTTCAATCTCTCAGGCCTGGATTAAAGAGCTGATTTGTTAAATCAGGAACTCACAAAATACCAAAATATCACCACCGGTGGATCACACCTCTCAGATGTTCTTATCTCAGTGCACTGTAACAAAAGCAAAAACAAACGTAAACAATAAAACACTCATATGATAACAGATACTGGGGCCCATTGCAAACATGTCCAAAGTTCAAACCATCTTTCTCTCTCTTAGTGAAAGAGAACAATCCAAACCTCACTGATAGAATCAACCTAGTGTCAAACAAAACCCAAAGATCAACCAAAACTCCTTTTTGCACCAACAAAACATGTTGGATTTACTTGACTCAATAGTGGACACTAGTTACACACCAACTCTTTACCTTGGCAAAAACGTAAACAACTAAGTTGAATCAACACAACCTTTTCATAATCTCTTCGAAATAAAACTCACACCATTCATTCATCATTTTCGCTCTGTACCACTGCTCCTTGTTAGACTGTGTGAAGCACAGTAAACAATTCAGTGGAGGCTTTGAGCCATAAACAGACATCACGCACAGACATTGTTTTCATTATCAAAGTGCTTCAGACCATGTCCTCTAAATCTACACAAATGCCCTCTGCGTGGCATGAAATACATTTAAGCAATAAATAATCAATCAGTTCTTGCTGTTGTAACCAACTCCGTATTTGGATGTTTGTGTGCAGCATTTGTTAGTAAAGCATTCTTCATTGCATCAGCGTGTGTGTGTGTGTGTGGATCACTTCTCAGTTCATTGAATCAACATTTTAATTTGTGTGTGTGTGTGTGTCATTTCTCCCTCAATCAACGAGTGCATATGTTCATATGTATGTTTCTTTTCACTCTGAGTCGGTGCATGTAGATGTGTGTGTTTGTGTGGGTGTTTGTGTTCATCACTTTCCTGTTGTAGTGTTCTGGGTAAACCACGGCCTGAAGCGTGCCCTGGGTCCTGCCCTCCTCCTTTTCAGTCTGTTTGCATCCATTGGTGCTGCTGCTCAGAGTTCTGTCCATACTGGTTCTGGCCCCAATTGAGGCAGTCCTTTTCTCCAGTGTCCAGCATCTTCTCCTTATTTCGCTCCTCCTTAACTTGACCCTTTTGCTTCGGTCTTCCTTCAGGGTTTTGATACGCAGCTCAATTGTCTGGATGTCCGTTTGTTGCTTGCAGAAGTGCGACTGCTGTCCGTTTGTTTGCAGGTGGAACGGCTGACATCCAGAAGGTGTATAGGAGAGTCTGCAGCTTCCACCTCCCCAGTGGAAGACCTCAATCTTTGTTCTGTTAGTCTAACACAGGCCTCAAGGCTCTCTGGGATCCCTGCTTGCACTCTCAAGCCCACGGCTGAGGTCGTAGTCGTGGTCCCATTCCACGGGAATGGAGTCCATGGTTGTTTGGGTGTCTCGGCCCGAGCGTTCAGTCCAGAGCTGGGCAGCCCAGGACGCTGAGCGATCGGAGGACGGCAGAGGCGACAGGAAGCCATCCCCCTAACGTTCGCTCCATAGCAGACCGGACAAATCACACTGCTCATCTAGCTCCAGGATGCTCCGGCCTGATTTCAAGTCCGGTGTCTTGGACTCCAAGCCTGATGGGTTCGATTTTCAGCTAGCTCCTCCTGGGCCATGCTCAGTTTCTGCTCTGATGCCTCGAGGTCTTATTGAGGGCAGAAACCTCAGAGTCTTTTCCGTAGAAATCAGATTTAAGTCCATTGATGTTATCCTTGCTTTGCTCCACGGCCTTTTGCGGCTCTGCTGTTCGGCTCTTCTCAGAGGTCAACTCCTGGCCGAGCCCCGACACCTGTGCCTTCAGCTTATTTTCTCCTGGTGTTTTGTCCATTCTGAGGTGACCTCAGTTACTCCTCCTATCCCTGGCACGCCCTTTTTGCTGCCCGATGGTCATTGTTGGTCCGTCACTGTCCTGCACAGTTTTAATGCAGAGTGGTTAAGGTCAGCATGGTTTTGCTCGGCCTCACTTTTCATCTGGGCTTGATGGGCTCTGTCAGCTGAAGCTGTCTTTTTCCATATGGCAAGAATGTAAAGAGTGTGTTAGAGGGGTGTGTCCAATCAGGCACAATGCTGGTGGCTTTGCGAGTGCCTCGTTTTCCAAATCCAGATGTTTCTTTGTCACGTACACAGCAACAGAGAGAACAGTCTATTGTTGGGATGGCTGAGGTCCTTCACGATCTTCCTGGTCTTGGTCCAGCACCGCCTGCTGTAGATTGAGTGCAGGTCAGGGTGCTCGGAGCGGATGGTGCGCTCAGCTGATTGCACAACCCTCTGTAGTGCTTGTCTGTCCGGCATGGTGCTGTTCCCGAACCAGACAGTGATATAGCTGCTCAGGATGCTCTCAATAATTCCTTTATATAAGGTGGTCAGAATCGGTGGTGGGAGCCGGGCCTTTCTCAGTCTTCTCAGAAAGAAAAGACGCTGACAGAAATCTCCCCGTGTAGTGAAACGGGCCTTGGATTACCGCTCTCCGTCTCTGCTGCATGAGATCATCTTCCTGCAGCACTGTTGACATTTTCAAGTTGTTGTTGCGGGTTCAGCTGCTTTAGCATTTGGTCAGGGTCACATCAAAGATGGTAGAGGAGAGAGCAAAGATGGTAGAGGGGAGAGCAGGAGTCCAGAGTCAGCTTCGGCTTCCCGGGCCGACAAAGCAGCCTGTAATCAAGCATAAAGAGAAAAAACAAAACAAAACAAAAACAAAAACAAACGAACAGGAAAATCATGTTGTATTGGCTGTGTTACTCAGAGAGGGGAAAAACAACGGGACCAGGCCCTGTGTCAGCCTTCTCTCCCCCTTTTTTTGTTTTTTCTCACCATATAATCCTCTCATAACCCACCAAGCTGACAGGACAACACAGGTACATGTTAAAATTCTTAAGATCATGTTTAAAGCACAAAAATGGAATTTTCTTTCATTTAGTAATCACTTGTATTAATCAATCAGAAGAAAACATGTCACAATTTGACTTTTATCAACCACTAAATTTGTCGTGTTATCACTGGTTGTGATTTTTTTTTTGAAGTTAAGTTGTTGTCCTGCAACCCAGAGGGTTTATTTGTTAGTAGTGGATAAACTTTATTGTGTAACGGCGGGTGTATGTTAAGTTTCACTGCTTTAAAGTTGCTGGAAAATCTTCACGTGTTCATGGGTGTAAGCTGTTTCTTCATTGCGTGTATGTGCGTTTGTACATGGGCTAATTTAACGTTTTTTCTCAAACGAGGCATTTCTCTAGCACGTGCCTCTCTCTCACATTTCTCTGCTTGTGTGTTTTTGTTTCACCTTCTTGTTGTGATGCTCCAGGCGCCTTCCCAACCTCCACAAGTCTGTTGGCCGCAATTTTATGTGTAAAACTTCTCTTAATTTCTCCTTTAATTCTCTGCTAGCTGCTGTCTTTTCCACAGCTGCTGATTCTTGCTGATTTTGTGTCCATTACTATAATTTTGCTTCGGCCGCCGTGCTTGTGGGGGCAGTTGGTCCAGCCCCATAGCCACCTGTATCAACACACTGAGAGATTTATTTAATATCATTTTCATCACTGTTAAATAGACTAGCAGGCAAGACGCCCACCTTTGCACTGCAGACTACATGCCAGTCTCCCAACACACTCCTCTCTGAGTTTCAGCTTTAAAACCCAACCTCATTCACACCCTAGTCATTCAAAACCTTATTTGTAGTATCATAATCAGCAAAATCAGCGTTTTAATTACAGGCATGTATCATTGTTTGCAAATCAAAATTATAAAACTCAAAAAACACGCTAAACAGGAAGCAAAGTCCTCTGTGCGCGTCACAGCTCATTTGCATGTTCACACACCGTCTAAAAATAGCTCGCAGTGCTGCAGCTGCACGTCACACACAGGGTCACACAAAGCTCAGACAAAACTCTTTTATTTTATATTACAAAGACGTCTTATATTTACAATCACTGACAGGCCTGACAGATTCAGCACCTAACAAATTTCGACAAATTTAAAATAACGGGTCTCACCGAAGAAAGTCCAACTTTTTTGTAGTCAATCAAACAGTATCTGTTACTTCTGGGAACAGTTTCTGACCTAACTTCTAAATCCCTAACTCAATTTAACTTTGTCCAAACAAGCACATCACACCATTTAAACGGTGAGGAGATTCTAACTCCTAGCTTATTTCGGGATGCCCTGTACCCCACAGTTAAAGCCAAACTGAACCAGGAGGGGGCGTAACCCCCGGGCTATGTGCTTCTTAGCAGACTTCTGGGCTGCCGTCCTATAATAATTTTCACCTAACCGATTTTGAGAAATTTTACCATAACGGGTCTCACCGAAGAAAGATAACTTTTTTACGACCAATTAAACAGTCTCTGTTACTTCTGGGAACAGTTTCTGTCCTAATTTCCCTACCAAACTACCTGAGCCTTCAGCTCAATATCCAGGGACTCAAACCCAACATTCTCTGTTACTTCTGGGAACAGTTTCATATTTCTTCAACTTCATTAAATACTCTTAAGCAACTTTAACTGCATACCACACGGTGATTCTCATCAAAATCAAAACAGACACTCTACCAGTAATTTCAGTGAGTAGACTTTAATTTAGTCATATCCAATTTGGCACACTTTGGAAATAATTCAACAGGTAGTGCCTTACCTTTAGATAAGCCGGCTTTTGTCCACTCACATCAGACCACTGGCTCGTGCCTGTCCGTTCGACAACCTCGGACCGTCCAAACTTTTAAATTCCACCCCAATACCACAGGACGAGCCCCCAAAATGTTAAGGTTCAAAATATTGGGGATGGAGACAAGAGAAAAACCACAATAACAACACTGGTCCGGTCGGGTTGAGTCAAACGATGATTTAATGATCACACACGTGGGAGATGGACACTGATGCAGACAGCCTCAAAATCTCAAAATGGTGGAGCATTGCTCAAACTTTTATAACCTCTGGTGCCTCCACCTTATCATAAAAAGCCTAAACATTCACATGCTCTCTCTCACACAGCGCCTAAGCTACGACCTTGGCTCCCTGTTTATCTGCTCCTGCTGAAATGGGGCAGAAAACTCCAGCACACTCTGTTCTCCTCTACTCAGACAAATTAGACAATAACCTTCTGCGAACAGTATTTCTTATAACTCAGCGATATAATGCATCATAAAACAATATCATTCATTCACAACAAGTCAGCAATTTAATGTAATGCAAATCAGTTTAACTAATGCAATAGTTATCAGCTTCTTCTAATTCAGGAGAATAATGCAAACTAAAACTACATAATAATTCACAATCTTTAATTAGGGGTATAACATGGCATAAAATAATATCATAATTTTACAGTCCTCAGCAGAAAGTCCACAGAGGCTGGGGTCTATCACAGCAGACAAGACCAGCTGTGTGAAGATGCCCCAGAGACAATCCAGGACATAACAGCAGGGTGCAAGATGCTAGCAGGCAGGGCATACATGGAACGCCATAACCAAGTGGCCGGCATAGTGTACAGAAACATCTGCGCTGAGTATGACCTGGAAGTCCCGAGGTCACAGTTCTGCAGCAGTATATACATATGAACAGTATTAACAGACAAAAATATATAAAATGTACAAATATACAAATCAGTCCATTTGTTCACTTTATTAGTTTGGTTTGCAGTTTTCTTCAGTAATATAATTCAATAATCATTTTATTTAAACCTAACACTGATATTATGATGCGCATAATAGCATTGTGTGGTTTTTCTAAAAATGTTTTCTGTTATATTAATTATGTTTCTCTTTCTTTGAGTTTCCTGTTTTGGGCGCTGGCTGTTTCCTGTCTGGGCAAAAGGTGCAAGTGAGGACTGTGGCTGTGTCCCAATTCAGGGTCTGCACGCTTGAAGTACGCGCACTACGTACGGTGCGTACTATAAGTACGAGAAGTGCTGAAGTGAGAGGCTTGTGAAATGGGACGGTCTAGCCTTCGTTGCGCTGTTCAGGTTGCCTAGCAACCATGATACTAACTGCAAGACACGTTACATACAGCATTGTTTGACAGAAATGAAGGAGAAAAATGTTTTGTTGGTCATGACATCACTTTGATTAGTTGAGTATCTGAGGCTGAAACCACAGGACTGTAAAGCATGGTTGTTGGGCTTCATTTCTGTGCTGAACAGTCATTTAAGATTAGTTAGTAAATAACAATTAGTTAATGCTGTTCATGAGACTAAAATCATCTCACTGTGTAATGTAAATATAATATGGACAATATTATAGTATTGTCAGATGTGTATATATATATATATATATATATATATATATATATATATATATATATATATATATATATATATATGTATATATACATATACATATGTATAGCAGCTGTGGACATATACACAGCTGTCCATACCTGAGGCCTTGGAAACTGCCAAGCAAAGACTCACAGCCTTGGCCAGCCGCTTGAGGAGGTACACCAGAGAGATAGAAGGCAGGAGAATAAACCAGCTGTTCTCCACAGAACCAGCAAAGGTGTACTCTCAGTGGCAAGGGAACAATAAGAGAGAGAGAGAAAAGGTCTCCAGTATGAAGAGTTGGACAGCACCAGGGCCCGACATGGTTCACGCCTACTGGCTGAAGAAGCTGACTGCACTCCACGAGCGTCTGGCAGCACAAATGAACCAGCTGCTAGTTAAAGAGAGACACCCGGAATGGCTAACTGAAGGCCGGACGGTCCTGATCCCCAAGGACCCCAAGAAGGGACCGGTCCCCTCAAACTACCGACCAATAACCTGCCTCAGTACTACATGGAAGCTCCTGTCAGGCATCATATCGGCTAACAGGCACATGGGTCAATACATGAGCGGGACACAGAAAGGAATTGGCAAGAATACCAGAGGCGCAAAACACCAGCTACTGGTAGACAGAACAGTCAGCCGAGACTGCAAGACCAGACTGACCAACCTGTGCACTGCCTGGATTGATTACAAGAAGGCCTATGACTCAATGCCCCACAGCTGGATACTGGAATGCCTAGAATTGTACAAGATCAATGGGACCCTAAGAGCCTTCATCAGGAACTCAATGGGGATGTGGCGTACAACACTAGAGGCCAACTCCAAGCCCATAGCACAAGTTACCATCAAGTGCGGGATCTACCAAGGAGATGCTCTGTCCCCACTGCTGTTCTGCATAGGCCTGAACCCCCTCAGTGAGATCATTAACAAGACTGGCTACGGATACCGACTACGGAACGGAGCAGTTGTCAGCCACCTCCTGTACATGGATGACATCAAGCTGTATGCCAAGAGTGAACAAGACATCGATTCACTGATCCACACCACCAGGCTATACAGCAATGACATTGGATGTCGTTCGGACTGGAGAAGTGTAGTCGGATGGTAACAAAGAGAGGGAAGGTAGTCAGAACTGAGGGGATTAAACTACCAGAAGGCAACATTGCAGACATAGAGGACAGTTACAAGTACCTGGGGATCCCGCAGGCGAATGGGAACCATGAAGAGGCCGCTAGAAAAGCTGCAACCACCAAGTACCTGCAGAGGGTCAGGCAAGTCCTGAGGAGTCAGCTGAATGGTAAGAACAAGATCCGGGCCATCAACACGTACGCCCTGCCCGTGATCAGGTACCCTGCTGGGGTAATAGGCTGGCCAAAGGAGGAGATAGAAGCCACTGACATAAAGACAAGAAAGCTCCTTACCATGCATGGAGGGTTTCACCCCAAGTCCAGCACCCTGAGGCTGTACGCTAAGCGGAAGGAAGGGGGCCGGGGACTGGTGAGTGTAAGCACCACAGTCCAGGATGAGACAACGAACATCCAAGAATACATTGGGAAGATGGCCCCAACTGACCGAGTGCTCAGTGAATACCTCAGGCAGCAGAAACCCAAGAGAGACGAGGAACCATCATGGAAGGACAGGCCCCTGCACGGTATGTACCACCGGCAGATAGAGGAGGTGGCTGATATCCAGAAATCCTACCAGTGGCTGGACAAAGCTGGACTGAAAGACAGCACAGAGGCACTAATCATGGCAGCACAAGAACAAGCTCTGAGTACAAGATCCATAGAGGCTGGGGTCTATCACACCAGGCAAGACCCCAGGTGCAGGCTGTGTAAAGATGCCCCAGAGACAATCCAGCACATAACAGCAGGGTGCAAGATGCTAGCAGGCAAGGCATACATGGAACGCCATAACCAAGTGGCCGGCATAGTGTACAGGAACATCTGTGCCGAGTATAACCTGGAAGTCCCGAGGTCAAAATGGGAGATGCCCCCAAGGGTGGTGGAGAATGACCGAGCTAAGATCCTGTGGGACTTCCAGATACAGACGGACAAAATGGTGGTGGCTAACCAACCGGACATAGTGGTGGTAGACAAACAGAAGAAGACGGCCGTAGTGATCGATGTAGCGGTTCCCAATGACAGCAATATCAGGAAGCAGGAACACGAGAAGCTGGAGAAATACCAAGGGCTCAGAGAAGAGCTCGAGAGGATGTGGAGGGTGAAGGTAATGGTGGTCCCCGTGGTAATCGGAGCACTAGGTGCGGTGACTCCTAAGCTAGGCGAGTGGCTCCAGCAGATCCCGGGAATAACATCGGAGATCTCTGTCCAGAAGAGCGCAGTCCTGGGAACAGCTAAGATACTGCACAGGACCCTCAAGCTCCCAGGCCTCTGGTAGAGGACCCGAGCTTGAAGGATAAACCGCCCGCAGGGGCGTGCTGGGTGTTTTGTTTTTTTTTTATTATATTACAGCAGTGAGCTTGAACTCTGGCTCAAAGATTCAAGTTGCAGTTACTTATATTTCCTATCACCCTAAATCTTCACTCAAAGACAAGTATCTTTGACAGTGTATATATAGATGTATTATGCATAAGAGACAAATCTTGTTCTTTTAATTTGTTGGCATTACTACATTTGGCTCAATGCTTACATATATGTGTAAAAAGGAAAATGTAGGAGCTGTGATAAGTGTGTCTGATAGAATGAAGAGTAGACTGATATATGAAATATTCCTTTATTGGGTGAGAAAATCAGACCATGTCATAACTGCTTTAAGTCATACAGAATAGATATCAGAGCCTTAAACAAGCTGACTTCTGCTAAATGGGTCAAACTGGGCAGAAAGTCTACAAACACATAACATCCTTATAGAATATGATGTAACACTATAGATCAACTTAGCTCAGAATATATAAAGCATATAAACAATTACAGCAATATGATGCAACAAACACAGCAGTGCTACTGATCCAAAATACTCAAAGCTTCATAGAACTGAAACCAACATTTATTTTAGCTCCATTCTGCTGCTGATACATACTTTAGGTTTCTGAACATTAAACTTGTTGCTGCCTTTCATAGTGTGTAACTTGAAGGCCCTGAGTACTTTCTCCCACACTGGAAACACTGGGATGATCACATTATTTGAACATTACCTAATAAGACTGATTCAGCACAGACAGTTCTGTTAAACTTTCCTAGCAGTCCTTCACAAACAGGGAACAGTCTGTCTATTCTCTCCATCTGTCAGCTGCTGCTGGCTCTTCCTCCTCCTCTTCCTCACACACTGCTGAGTTTGTCCTGGTGGATCATCAGGGCTGCAAAGCCTCACAGATGATGTGCAGCAGTGGCTCCCTCAGTCTGTCCTCACTCTGGACACTTGCAGTCGTCACACATGGAAATCAAATGTGTGATAAGCTGCAGGATTCAAACACAAGTGTAACTTATAAACACATGTTCATACTTTTATTCCACAATCAGAGAGAAAGAAACAGAGAGAGAGTGCAGGACAGACAGACAGGTGACAGTCTCAGGTGTACACACTGCTACACAACAGCACCAGAGAAGCAGGATTTAGTGTTTGTGTTATTACGAGTGTAAACAAGAAGAGTCCCAGATGGTGCAGTGGACACATGTGTGACTGCTGTGATTAAAGCATCTTTCTTTCAGCTTAACGAGTGAACCGTCAGCTCGTTCAAACACACGTTAAAGTGCGTTTGGCTCGACACCACCGAACAGAGGCAGCAATATAACATAGCTCACATTAACAGTGCAGTGAATCCTGCTTGTGCCGTGATATTCAGGACTGCAAACCGAGCAGCATCACTGACTTTCAGCTTGTTGTGTTTGTGGATATATGACTGACTTTAATTATCCACAAAATCATCACATTCTCTGTAAGATTAAGGTCGACTATATATATATTTAGAAGTAGAGGCTTTAAAACCATGTTAACGCTGAAAGTACAAACATCACTAATGTGACATTAGTGATGTCACACAACTTTGCCGACATGTGGGAACAGTAATGTTTTAATGTTCTTCGTTATTAAACATTCGCACATAAATAAGTGACATGATGTTCAGTACTTTTGACAGTTCACTCTTCGGCCGCTCCCTTCTGCCGTATTTTGCAGCAAAATTATCCACACCCACTGCCGCGCTATGAATTGTGGGATATATGGGACCACGAAGCGTGCACCGGACCACGCTTGATATTTGGGGAAATCGACGGCGCATTTGGAGTATGCATTTGAAGCACACTTCGAATTGGGACAGCCGTCGTCGCGTGGCGGTGACGTAATCGCACTTGAAATGCGTACTTCAAGACCCTGAATTGGGACACAGCCTGTGAGAACAAAATGCCTGCTTAGCAGGAACAACCATGTGCTTATCAGGAACAGGGGTGTTTTAGGTTTACTTATGTTATTCTGTGCTTAGTTAATATTAGTGTGTTTTTGTTTTCCCCCTATTGTGGGTAAATGGGTTGGCCAAACCACTATAAAAGCTACCCTCTTATATATTTGTAATTAGGCCAGTTTGTGGGTTAAGTTGTTTCCACTTTGTTTGTCTAAGTTTCTGGAAATGACTTTTTGTAGAGTTATATTTAGTTGACCTCTTTTCTGGGCCTGCTAATTATGTTTTTTGAATTTTGTCTTTTGAACCTTTTTGAGGGTAAAATAAAGAAAACCCTTTTTGAAGACATTTTTTTCCTGTGTCCTCTATGCCTTGGCTGCGTGGTCCCTCACACTGACTGAAAACACACTCTTGCCCATAATGAATGAAATGTTTCTATTTACCTGCATGGCTGCTGTAGCTATGGTACATGGAGCACAGGTTTGGTACTGCTGCCTGGAGAAAGAATAAATTGCCTTTTCAGCAGTCATTAGTATCTGACTGGACACTTGTGAAACAGAAACTGGATGAGTATGTATCTGGAATAGAGAAGTCTGAAATTCTCTGCCAACACAGAGGAGATTCTCAGGAGGTGCCACCAACGGCTACACCTCCTTAGGAAACTAAACTCCTTTGGAGTCAGCACAGCCATCATGATGACTTTCTACTATGCCTTCCTGGAAAGCATCATGACCTTCTCCATCACCTGCTGTACAGGAACAGACTGCAGCACACGGCATCACTGTGCTCTAAAATCATCTGTCACGGTTCTGGGTCGGTTCGACCCAGCATTTTGAGTTCATTATGTTTTGGTTTATTCTTGAATGATTGTTTTGTTACCTTTGTGAATTGTTGGTTAATTATTTGAATTCTATGTTTCTGTTTATTCATGTTAAAGGATTTGTTCTTCGGTTGTGTCTCACGTTTAGTTTAGTTCAGGTTCCATGTGTTATATTCTGTCTGTCTCTCAGTGTCGAGTCTGCGTCTTTTTGTAGTGTTTTCTTGTTTCCTGTTTTATTGTGAAGGTCTGCGTCTCATGTGTGTTCAGTTTTACCTCCCATGTCTCGTCTCGTTAATTACTCCCACCTGTGTGTAATCTCCCTTTGTTTCTCTGTGTGTATTTAAGTCGCATCTTCTGTCATTGTGGTTGCTGGTCTGTCTGTGTATCCATCATGTCTTACGCATGTGGTTTTTTCCATGCTGTCAACCATCGTCTGCCTCTGCTCGCTCTCGTTCAGGTTCGTGTTCAGTAGTCAGTTTGTTCCCAGTATAGTTTAGTCCTTCCTCCGTTTGCCACTTGTCCATTTTTATTTTGTGTTTAATAAACCACCCTCACACCTTTACAAGTGCCTGCGTTTGGATCCTCCTTTATTACTTCCACGCGGCTCATCTCATCGGCCTGCCTGTCAGAACTCTGGCAGGTTTTCAGCCAACAGGCCCAAAGACAGGCAGCCAAAATCCTCAACGACCCCTCTCACATTCTTCACCCTGCATTTCAATGGCTCCCCTCTGGGCGACGCCTCTGCTGCATTTCCTGCAGGACTGAGAGGAGGAGGAGCGCCACCTTTGTCCCCAAAGCCACTCTGCTTTTTAACTCCAGCCGATAAGAACATTTCCCACAACAGAAACATAAACTACAGTCTTCTTATTCTACTGACACTTTATTCATTTTTAGTCACTTACAATTATTTATTCACCTTTAGTCACTTTCATTTTAAAACTGTATATTCTGTGTATTTATTATTTCACTCCTATGTCCTTATCTTCAACGTATGCTGCACGGTTGTTTGTTAATTGCCCCTTGGGGATAAATAAAGTCTTCTGATTCTGATTCTGATGAACTTGAGATCAAGTCTCATCCTTCTTATAACGTCCTTAATGACAAACCAGAGCATCAGTGTCACAGTACCTGCTGAAATCTATCAGAATTCATATGCTCCCCATAATTTATGTAAAATATTTGTGAAAACTTTTTCTCAGTCTAGAATGCATGCATTAGCCATGGCATAAGCACGTCTGACCTTAATATAGTTTTCTTCCATCACATTTTGTATCCTAGTCTGAAAAGCAGGCCCCAGAAAGTCTGCTTCTGTTCATCGGCACAAAGCTTCAACTAAATGAAAGATGAGGGCTGCTTCCTCTCAAATGGACTGTCACTAAAACAACCTGACCTCTGACCGTGTGGTAACCAAGCAGCAAGAAACCAAAAATATTTGTATTTGTAATGTACTCTGCTCTAATTATTAATTAAAACATGCTCTCCACATGAAAAACAACAACAGAGAAGGTGAGGAGTGAGTGAAACTACACAAAGTTACAGTGGATAAAAAAGCCTCATCGGTCGATCTTTCATTTATAATTATATCCCAATAACATCAGCAATGCAAGAACACAAGAACACTCATGCTCTGACTTAACATGAACCTAAAAACCAGCAGCTCTTTATATAACTTATAATTATAAACTATTCTCAATTACATTAGTTAAAAAGTGACTTAATCCTTGCTTACCTTTGAGGACTCATCTCAAATTTGTCCACCTGGTAAATCATTCTTGCTGCGTGAGCAGGAGCTTGTCTGTGGTTTAATGCAACGTATTTTTTCTCAGTGTGAGAAACTAGTTCCATCTAGCTCTCTCTCTCGCTCTCTCTGATCTTTCTGGGGTTTATTTTAAGGTTTGTAAAAAAAAAAGTGCCTATAGCGGTGCCCCTTGGCCTCTTTTGGCACTGTTATTTGGGGCTGATCCTCAAATCTGATGTCTCCTTTTAATCAACATTTTCACTCCCCAAAACAGCAGCTGCAGAAACAGAATTTAAATAATAGGCTTTTTCATTAACTTTCAGTAAAAAGCTCCACATCACATTCTCAGATATGCATTCACAAACTAACCAGACGTATATTTCTTCTTTCTGGTTGTAACTCATTAAAGATATTGTAAATCATATGCAGTGTGTGTCTTTATTTACTAATTGTTTGTCATTGGACAGGAAGACCTGTGGTTTGCTGGAGCAGCAACGAGAAGCAGAAATGTAGCACATAATGTTTAATAACTAAGAACAGGAAACATAAGGGGACCATCCAAACCCAATGAACTCAGTTTATTGGGTTAACTTTATTCGTTTGATAAATTTCATCATGTTTTTGATAGAATGCTTCACTGTAATTAAAAATAAATGCATTTTAATTCTGACACATTATAGTGTGTAAGTGTTTTTTGTTTTTTTTCTTAAAGCAGAGCAGGTCGTTTAGTTCCACAGCCTTTCATAGAGAAGTGTCCCCCTGCTGGCCGCTGGCTGAACTGCAGCCACTTACTGTACAATAACACGAAGGCGCTGCTGGTCGTCTCTGGGTCGACAGAGGGCGCTATCGCAGGTGAATCCAGAGATATCGCAACCTTTGAGGAAGCAGAAGAAGAAGAAGATCCACTGCTAACAACAAACAGGTGACCTGTCTTCTCTCTGTGCGAGGCCGTGGGTCATGCAGTGTTATAACGTGTTCTGGTGAATAAACAGGTCTGGTTTTCGTTCAGTTTTGGGGTCTAAATGTTTTAAATCAGTCTCCATTAACTCGATGTTAGTTGTAAAACAGCAGCTAGCAGTCATTCTGGCTGGTAGCCTCTCCTCCTCCGCACACTGATCTCAGCTGTTGGCTGACAGAAGACTTCGAGCTGCTCTAAACTATTAAATAACGGCTAATTTGCATTTTGTGCTCACTTGTGAGGACCTCCCGTTCTGGTTAACACCTCCAACACTGTTATAAGGATTCAGAGGCTGCAGTGGAAGTGCTAAGACCAGTGCATGCTGTCTTTGTTTAATTATGAATATATGCAGAGTTAGGAAGTTTTACAGCACTCTTTGTATTTATGCATGTATATTGTATAAAGTATGTTAGAGTTATATGAATGGCCTCGTTTAGGGTGGTATCATCCAACATCCGTCAGTTTCACTGTATCATTTCTGCATATGTGGCCTTTATATTATTTCTCTGCCAGATTTAAATAGACAATCTTAATAAAATAAACTCATACAACCAATGCAATAAACGCAACATCGAGCCCTTCTTTCAGGTGAAGCTGTGATGTTATTTCCTGTTACAGCTGTTTTCAGACACAGTAAAGATCTTGTTCACAAACATTAGTGAAGTGCGGCTTTGAAACAAACTCCATGTAGACTCTCGACGTTTGTGGCAGGCTTGTGTTTGGGTAAAAACGCATCTATAACTGAGTAACTCATTGCCTCACCAGAAGTCTTTAATATGAAGCAGGATTGTGGCTCATCCAGGTAACGTCAGCGTTTAGCTCGGTTGTCAGTGTTACAAAGGTGGTTCATTTGTTTCTCACGTGCATCACCATAACCTGTAGATCTGCTCCAGACAAGGTGGTGATCCAGGTGAACAAGCACCAAATCACTGAAACATAGCGTCAGCCATGTAACCCAAATCCAAATATATGCAGAAATAAATTAGTTTTTTAATTGAATTGAACTAATTGAATTATATCATTATTAATTAAATAGTTCTTACTGATTTGAATCGATTGGCATTTTTAGGTAATTATTTAAAACTCACTTTTTCAACAACACTTTCAGCTTCTAGAGTTCTTTTGTAAAGTGTCTCTGAGTTTCTTGAAAGGTGCTTTACAAATCTAAATTATTATGACTTATTATTCTTAACAGCAGTAGCCCTCATTATTCTTCACTCTGAACCCTGGTGACAGTACACAGCCACAACATGCTCAACGTGTAACTGAACCTTCTGTGTCAGCAGGAGTGTGCTGGAGATGAGTTTCACTCTCCGCCTCCTGGTTTCCTGCGGCGACTGCTATCATGGACGCCTTCTGCTCATCTGGTCTCAGTCGGTCCGATCGCTGAGCTCTGGTCCTCGAATCAGCCGCAGCCTGCGGGAGAGCTACCGGCTTCTGCAGCTGCCTGACGAGGGCAACAGCAGTCCTGTGCAGGTGAAAGAGGCCTACCTGCGTCTCGCCAAGCTCTACCACCCTGACTCAGGGGTGCCAACTGCAGACGCGGTGCTGTTTGCTCGGGTCGAGGAGGCGTACCGTGCCGTGCTGGCGCATCAGAGCAAAGTCAAGCAGCTGAGCGGAGAGAAGGAAGCTGAAGCTGAAGATGAGGATAAGTCCAGAGGTGCAGCACTCCAGCACAGACACTACCTCAGCTACGAGGGCGTGGGCACAGGCACGCCCAGCCAGCGTGAGCGTCAGTACCGTCAGATTCGTGTCGACCGGGCATCCGAGCAGGTTTTAAACTACCGACAGCAGGAGCACGAGAGGGCGGCGGCGGGCGAGGGGGCGCTGGTGGAACGAGACATGCGCCAGCGTAGCCGCAAAATCAAGATCACCCAGGCAGTGGAGCGGCTCGTGGAGGATCTGATTCAGGAGTCGATGGCCCGCGGAGACTTCAGGAACCTGAGCGGCGCCGGAAAACCCCTCAACAAGTTTGAGCACAATCCCTACGCCGACCCCATGACCCACAACCTGAACCGCATCCTCGTAGACAACGGTTACCAGCCCCCTTGGGTTGTCACGCAGCGCGACATCAGAGAGGCCACCGCTCAGATCCGAAACAGGCTGCTGGACGGGCAGGCCCGGCTCAGTGACCCCGTGACTCCCAGAGAAAGCCGGGAGTGGGAGGAGCTGTGTGCGTCAGTGGAGGAGGAGCTAGTCAAACTGAACAAGCTGGTAGACAATTATAACCTGATCGTGCCGATGCTCAGCATGCAGATGGTTCACTTCAGTTTGTCCCGAGAGATCGAGTGTGCCGTGAAAGGAGCTCGCCAACGCCGACTGCAGCAGCAAACGGAGAGAGAGAGGGAGCGCGAGAGGAGGAAGGAGGAGAAGAAACGAGCCAACGCCGCAGCGATGACGAAGAACAGAAAACACGGACTCGTGTCGTGGATGCAGAATTTGCTCCGATAAAAAAACAACAACAATTATGTTTTTTAATTTAACCAGCACCAAAGGTCTGCCCGAAGGCACTGAAGCTACATCTGAGTTATTCAATTCTTACAGTAATTTCAGTGGTCACCAGGACATAAACACTGCATGTGTCAAATCAGCTGACTCTGCCCCAAAAAAGCATTTAAAATCTTTAATTTTCCCTGGAAGTTATGTTTCTAACATCAGCTTTGCTGTTGGATGGTTTCCCATAGATTTCTGTTCAGAGGCCTGAAGTACAAAGCATCTTCAGGTAGAACGTCACATCAGGTCGTGGTTATACTGGTTATACTGGGAAAAACAGAACATAAAAACCCTCATTCACTGACCAATCAGATACTTTGGTTTGAAGGATTTTAAACTGTTTCTGAATTAAAAAGTTCACCATGAGTACTTTAACTCATTCACTGCAATTGACGGCTATAGACGTCAATGGCAGTGAATGAGTTAAGTGCCCAGCTTCCTCCAGCTCAATAACAAAAAGATTAAACGGTCCGTTCTCGACTTGATGCTTTTCCCTCCTCATGGTAAGGAGGTGAAAGCATCTTCCAGTCCAAAGGTGGTGGACACCTGGTATAGCTAATAGCTAAAAGATAGGTGGTATGTAAGGTGATGTAGGGAAACTTGTGGTTTCAAACTTTAATAAAGGCTCATCACTGTGGATTGTGGTCCTTGGTTTCTGTAGATGTCCAGAAGTCGGGGTATCCGTAACAAAGTGTAAGTGGTTGGATTGTGTACCACAATAGGGCTGCCACAAACGATTATTTTGATAGTCGACTAGTCACCGATTATTTTTGCGATTAGTCGACTAATCAGATCATCATCCATTGGACGTAAAACGTACAGCTTATTGCACCAGCAGCATCTGCTCTTATATAACTATCATTAGCTTACAGCTTTAAGTGTTTAAGGTATGTGCTAACTAACAATAAAGACAAGATGATAGTTTATTAAATTTTAATGACATTTGCAGATTGTTTCGGTGAAGTTTAATAAACTCCTTGCTATCTAAAATCTAACAGGACACCGGAGTAAATTCTCGAGCATCTCACACTTCTGATAATCTGCTTGACGTTTATTCAGCTGTGTAAAAACTATAACTTTAATCTCAGACAAACTGATTTACTCAGGAACAAATAAAATACTAAAAAAAAAAGCCAAACAATAACATTTTAAGTTATCTAAGTGACTTATATATCATGTTTAACCTGAGTAGCGAAAGATGGCGGTGGGTTTGAAAACGATCTGCCGGGAGTCCGGTGCTCTCACGGCTCTAGTTAGCCTAGCCCCCGGCTAGCTATCGAGCTAGTGGGTAACAGACGTCTCAGAAAACGTCGGAGCCCTTTTGAAAATATGTGGTGTCCTGATAAACTGAGCCGATATTTGAGGTTTACACAGCTACATTCTCCATGAAAATATGTTAAACGTTTATTTTGTGACCCAGAAAGAATAATAAGAGTAATATTAAAACTAACTAGCTGCCGCCATTGTTGACAACTGAGCTGGGCCGCGCTATGAATTCTGGGACACAGCTTCTTCTTCTTCGTCGGGGTTTAACGGCAGCTGGCATCCTTGTACATGCAGTGCTGCCATCTTCTGTTACAGTCCGTTATTACACTCTTAAATCCTGCTACTTATTCCTGCGTCTTTTGGGATCTTACAAAGCTTCAAACGACGCGTCGACTATTAAATCAGTCGTCGACGATTTTGATAGTCGACTAATCGTGACTAGTCGACTAATCGTGGCAGCCCTACACCGCCACCATGTCCTTGTTTGTTGCATTAAACTACAGAGCTGATAGATTGATCCAGACTTTCATTTGTTTGTTTAGTGCTCAGCCAATCAGAGCCCAGCTCAGAGCTGCAGGTGTTTCCTGTCAGATAAAAGTTTAAAAGAAATCAGAATCAGAGTGCAAAGTGTGAGTAACTGTTGGAGTTATTTCTGTGAAATCACTGAAATGCAAACCCGACACTGTAACTTTTGGTTAATGTGATTAAATTAAATGTGGAGAGTGTTGCAATTTAAATTATTTGAGTCATTGATTGTCTTCGTTTAGTCCGTCAGCTGCTCCTGCGTCGCAGGATTGCAGATGATGACGGGCTCCTTGCTGCCCGCTCCATCACCCGTGGCCACCCTGCGCAGAGCCTGAGCGACGGCCCTGGACGGCGCCGTGGCCGCGTTCCAGTCGTGGGCGATGTACTGGTGGTACGGGTCGTGAGAGCTCTCCAGCTTCTTTGAGCGGATGTAGCTGAGCATGATACCGAACGTGAAGAAGCTGAACATGCCCACCAGCAGCAGGATGTACATGATTCCCTGAGACTCAGTGTGGGCCCTGCCTGCAGCCACGTGCTGCACAGCCTGCTGGGTAGTGAAGTTCTCAGCAGGCCCTGCAGGAGACAGAAAGCTCGTGCTGTTGAGGCAGTGCTGCAGGACGGAGAGAAGGAGAGACTGCAGCTCGGTACTGTTGATGTGGGACATGGCTGACCTCTGCTGGGCACTCAGCAAACTGCAACTAGGAAAAAAGATAAATTTATAGAGAAATGCAGTTATTTAGAAATGCGATATATGCCTCTGGTACACGACAAATGAATAATAATTTTTCATTTGTGGAGTGATTTTAAAAACTCATGTTTAAAAATTCTGAGTGAGTCGTTCAGAGGAGTCGTGATTCCCACAGCGAGGGCTGCAGTGCTCCGCACGCTGTGCAGATTTTTCAGTTTTCAAGTCTTTACAACCAATCAATATATTTCTAAAAAGCTTTTAATTTTGTAAAATTTTCACTTGATTTTTCAGATTTTGAACAGTAGATTTATTCAAGTAAAAGTACATTTTAATATACTTTTACTTTATATAAGTATTTCCATGTTTTGCAGAGACTGTATATTACTTGCACTCCATCCATCTATTTTCTGTTGCTTCTCTGGTCGGGGTCATGCAGAGACGCTCAGGCCTTCCGCTCCCCGCCACCTTCTCCAGCTCTTCCAGAGGGACACCGCAGAGACACAGCCTCTGCAGAACGTCTCTGTGGGTTGTCGTCCCAGTGGGGCCTCGCATACGAGGAGCCATTCAGCTTTACTTGCTTATTATTTGGCAGATTTTAAAACATAAATCTATTATTATATGATGATGTATTATTAGGGGAAACGGTGTCAGGTATTATATAAGTGACTGAACTGATATATACAGTAATCACTAATATCATGTTTAGGATCCTCCATGAGTACTTTCATAACTTTTGTTCTATTCTTCAACTACGATTATGACTATTACTTAAATAAAGTGATTAAATATTTCTGTCATCACATTTACAAACAGCTGTTCACCTAAAAACAAACTTCAGCTCTTCCATGAAAGTAAAACTTGTCCCAATGTTTTCTGCACGACTCTCCAATCTTTCAGCCCCTCAGCTTAGTTCTTGTTCCCTTGTGCAGCAGCCCAATGAAAACACTCATTTCAATGTGACTTTATGCAGTATGAAGAAATGTGTTGTGAAAAGATTTAAATACTTAATGGCTCATTTACATATTTAATCATCAGAAGAAAATTTGTGATAAAAAAAACTGATCATCTTAACCTGAGAGGTCTAGTTCCAGTTTTCAGCCCGTTCACCTGAGATTTAAAATAAACTACAAGGGAGGCAAGTGGGAGGTGTAATCAGGTGTAATCTGAGAGGCAGCTCACATTTTTCAAATCAATATCAGGGTTCTCACATTCTCGGGGATGATGATCGAGTTTGTCTTATCGTTACTGATGTTTAGAGATTTCATTGTGCACACACATCCTGACTGAATCTTCATGCATTAGAGAGAAAAACTTACCTGAGAAGGACTCACATCAACCCGTGCGTCTCCAGCGAGGAAAGAAGCAGCTAGTCGCTGAACCCTGAGTATTAATGCTCAGTCCTCACCCATAAACATGCTCAACATGTCAACACGTTTAATGAAACCAGGAGGTCACAGGGCAAGGTCAAAGGCAGCAGGGGTGTCCTAATTTCACTCCCCTGTGCTGGTCCAAGCAGCAGCTTTGCAGGAAGATTATTATCTTTACATCAGGCCTTGTTTAGGCAGCGTTACCCAGTACAATGTCACTGCTTTCATTATGTATCATGAGTCTGACTGCATGTCAGATATGAACATTTCAGTGCTGCTCATACGATCGCCATCCATGCTCCTCTGAGCATCCAGACAGCAGCTTGTCAGATGTGTATGTGCTCGGCCGGGTTGTGTTGCAGAGGGAGCGTGTGTCGCTGCAGGGACGGCGCCGGGCTGCGAGCAGGAAGAACAAAGCTGCTTTCAGACCAGAGGCAGTTTGGATCGTCTGCAGCACAGCTCAGACTAGATTGAGTTACAGCACAGTCACCTCCAAATGTCCTCTCACCACTGTGTGTGTGTGTGGACAGGGTTTAACGTCTTCATGGGGACCAAAGATGGATAGTTTACTATACTGTGGGGACAAACAGCCATCGCGGGGACCAAAACGCCAGTCCCCTCGAGTTTGAAGGCATTTTTAGACTCAAAATGTGGTTTTAGTGTCAGGATTACAATTAGGTTATGGTCAGGTTTAGGGTCAGGGTTAGGCATTCATTTTTGATGGTTAGGGTAAGCAGCTAGGGAAAGCATTATCAATGAGACGATACAAGGATATAAATACACACATGTGTGTGTGTGTTTAGAAACAGTGTAGCAAAAACAGTGGACAAATATTAACAAAAATATGATTGTACAACCTTTGTCTAATTAGACGTCACTGTGTGTGCTTTTAAACCAGAGTTAACATCGTCGTCGTTTTGCTTTTGCTGGTCTCTGCTCTCTTCCCTCCAGCCTCCACCTCCTCACTGTTCTTCACGCTGCACAGTGTTAGCTGACTAGCTAGCATTACCCAGAATGCTGTTCTGCAGTGTAATTTTGTAAATATCCTCTTAAAATTCAATTATTTGCTTCCAATCATCAGAACTGTGAATAGGCTGAAATAAAGTTCCCCACAAGGCTCTTGGTGGGAAAATTAACAATAATTAGTGATAATAGAAAAATTAATATTATGTACAAAACTATACCCATAAATGGTTGAAATAAGGAAAAAATGCTCTCGTCTCATTTTGTTCTAATGTTTCATACATTCTGACTTGAATTGCAGATGAATGGAGGTAAAGTGTGTTCTCTCCTACTCCCTACTGTGAGCCGTTACAGGATGTTCAGCTCTGAGTCAGCGGGCCTCACTTTGAGAACCTGCACTTTAAAACAACTAATGGGCCAATAACCAACAGTCTCCTTTCCAATGCTTCCTGTTTACTCCTCCAAGACTGTGAAATTATGACTGAATCAGTTACAAGACTGATTCACCTTAGCTTGTGCCAGCTTAGCATGTGACACAAGACTCGGGCCTACACCACACTGGCAGCGACGTGGTGACCAGAAAACATCAAATACATTCGGCTAGCTGATCGTCAGCTCCTCTAGCCTTCACTCATCCTTAGGCAAGACACTGAACCTTGAGTTTATCCCAAATCATTCATCAGAGTGTGTGTGAAAGTAGAATGAGACTTGTTTTCAGTTAAATTTATTTATACAGCGCCAAATCACAACAACAGTCGCCCCAAGGCACTTTATACTGTACGATAAAGACCAATAATCCAGGGAAAAGCCCAACAATCAAATGACCCCCTATGAGCAGCACTTTGGTGACAGTGGGAAGAAAAAACTCTTTTAACAGGAAGAAACCTCCAGCAGAACCAGGCTCAGGGAGGGGCGGGGCCATCTGAGCAAGGGGAGGACTACAGAACAAAGACACGCTTTAAGGAGGGCGAGTGACCAATGAGAGCACCAGACACTACTTGACATGTGACCTGACAGTAGATATATTAGAGGGTTACCTAGGCAACCTGGGATATGTGTACAGCCATCATCTTCAAAGTGATGAGTGAAAGGCTTCCAGTGTGAATGCAGTTTTATTTTAATCTTGACTTCGTCCATCTTGATGCTTTAAAAACAGAGTGAGGGACGCTTTGAGCTCAGTCACGGAGCATCACATCAGCCGATCAGCTTTATTCTGAATTAAACCAGAATTGAACTAAATGTTTCTACTGTCACGAACTCTCACAGCTGTGTGCCCAGTGCTAAAAGAAAAGGAGCTGTTGTCGAATAAAATTGCTTCATCTATAGAGCCGAGAGTGTCCGTCCACCGTCGATCACCACAGTCCCCGCATTAAGCCAGCAGTAGAGTTGGATGAGGTTTTCAAGCCTTTTATCTCTAAAGGATTTCTTTCACTGACTGGGAGGGAGGGGGACAAGGTTCCCTCACAATTTTAAGGGATACTTGTATCTGTGGCACGTTGTGTTATTATGCCTTTTTCCAACCAGTCATACTATGGTGCAGATTTGTTGGTGTGGGGAATTACGATGCACATGCCGCTTCACACAGTAACCCTACTTTCCCCCTTAGTATCAGGCACAGAGCAGGTGGGGGTGAAAGATCAGCTACCAGTCGCGGGTGTTGATCTTATTCTTGGAAATGAATTCGCTGGGGGAAAGATGTTCCCTGCCACCCCTGAAGCTGCTGAAAACCCTGCTGCAGATGTTTTCGGTCATGCACCATCTGGGGCGGTGTCTCTGCAGTTTAGCATGTGTGGTTGCTCATGCACAGACCTTGGTGATGCAGTGGACATTTCCCATACATTCTTTAAAAGCCTAAAACTCTTGTCAAGCCTTTGCCTGGGAATAAGAATGAATCTGTGGCGTTTACTGGGATACCAAACAACTTGTGTCTAGCAGTAGACAAAGAGCAATTCAGTAGAGCTCAGCAGTCTGATTCTACCTTGTCTGCCTGCCTCTGTGCTGCAAGGCGGCGAGCACTTGGAATCCAACCCGTGTTATACTGATGATGCTGTATTGCTTGTTAGGCCTTGACCACGATCATTTAGGAATTAGGAGATCTTATGATAGAGTTTCCTGCTATTATTTTTGGCCAGGATTGAAAACTGAGGTTGTCAGATTCTGTCCATCATTTTATCCACGTCAAATGGGTCAAACATTTCTTGAGTGGGAGAAATGTTAGATGGGGGAGTGTTATGATCCAGGTCATGATTTTGTGTTGTTGCTGCTCACCGCAACTGAGGGTGGCGTTGTTTGTTCTGTGCTTGTGTAAGTTTGCAGGTGGAGCCTGACCATTGGTAGAAGACTGAATGAGGCCGGCTATAAATTTGGACCTGTCCGGACTGGCGGCTCCGCCTACTTCCTGTTTCCAACAAGCTGTGTGTTTAGCCCCGTGTGTGGTGTGATTGAGTTTTCTTAGATAAGAAGAGCTAGGCTGCAGATATTGTAGATAGTGTAAAAAGATCTCTATTGTTGACCTGGTAGCTGTAGGGGCGGGAAGCCGTTTTCTTTGAGAAATGTTTCTCCTGTTAGGGAGACCGGTGGGAGGCCTGTATTTTCTTTTGGGTTTTCTCATTAAGTCAGTTCTGTTTAATGCCCACCCTGACGCTCGCTACCTTTTGAGTTTAATAAAACCGCTAGTCATTGTAAAACCGAGGCCGTGTTGTCCTACTGGAGCAGGGAGTGTGGGCTTTTTCTTTTTTTTTGGCTTTTCTTGTGTATTGCTCCAGCTCCTGCTGTGTACGAATGCACACAGGGAGAACAGACCACATTTATCTGGAATTATTGATGGAGAAGGAATATTCTCGAGTCACTGCTAACTTGTAAGTCTCTAATAAGTATAGTAGGTAACTTGAGTACAGCTCACCTGTGGCAAATAAGCAGTAATTTAATCGAACACTTTCATTGTTCGGAGATTGCTGACCGCAAACTCTTCATTGAAGGCTTAGTGTTTTTAAAGTAATGCAGGATGAGGGATTAATAGATGCTTTGTAAATATGACTTATGAGATAATAAACATTAGTAATTTAAAGGTGTTACTCACACCTTTAAGGCCTTTAAGCCTTAAATCAAAGTGGAGGTTTTCCTTTCCCCCCCTGTCATTTATGCGATGTTACAGTGGAAGATGTTTGCATTACAAATTACAGCACAGGCATCAGACTGCCCACACTCAGCTTTAACTACTCTTGGGTTTGTATGACACAAGAGAGAGGGGATATCCCTAATAAGGTCATCTCAGGTACAAAGGCTCCACCCACATTTTCAAATCTGTTGCATATGAGGGGCAGCCAATCAGAAGAAAAATGCCTTAAAAGGGAAATAAACAGCTTGTTTAACATAGAGGACAATCTGAGAGGCTTCCTCGAGGTCCAGCATGAGATAAATAAGGATTATTTTGAATTGTAATCATGCAAAGCCACACGAAGGTGTAAATGAGCAGGTCCATCTCAAAGAAAAAAATGCTCTGATCTTCTGCCTGAGCTCCAATCCAATCTGATGGATATAAAAAATGAAACATACAATCACAAAAATCAAAGTGAAAGACATTCTTCCGTGTACAGAGAATTTATACAGCAACTCACCGCTGATGTTAGTCTAGCTGCACCCCGTCACAGTTATCTTTAGATTCTCCCTGTCTACAAGTGCACAAAGGAGACAAAACAATCTTTTTAGATATAAAACCAACACAACCAAAATGACCTGTTTCCTGTGAACAGATCACCTGGACAACAGACATGACTTACCCAGCCTGAGCCTTTTTAGCTTGACGTGCTTCGTGCTCATCCCAGATTTTCTTGTAACAGTAGATCAGAACCGCAATGAGCCACAGCTGCAGGAACGTGACCAGCACGTACATCATTATCTCCGAGATCACATCAGCCAGCTCTCGATTGGCTGGGAAACAGGAACTGACAATGAAGCTTCAGAGAGAAGACTAACAGGGGCATATTTCTCCCATATTAGCTTCTCTTCTATCCGCCCAGCATGCATAGAGAAGAAGATCTTTTGTAACACTGCTTGGAACAACAATATTTTGTATAACTGAAGGATTTAAATCCATCCTCCTTACCTACAGTCACCACACTAAGCTCCACCTCCTTCTCCACAGTGACAAGCTCAGGAGACAGCGGCAGGAAGAGGGTACGGTGGAAGGTGCAGCGATACGTCCCAGTGTCATTGAAGGTGACGTTATTAACATACACGGTTCCCATCTGAATGTCATCATTTAGCGTCCCACGCCATACCAGGCGGTGGCTGAAGTCTTCATGGAGGATGTCAGCTACAGGATGGTCATAGTGGAAAATCTGAGATAGAGAAAGAATTAAAAAACTGGGAATTTAGTTATACTTGTTCCCTCACTTATATCTGAATAGAACATAAAGAAATAGATACACATAAGCTGATCGGTGACAAGGTAGGCCTGCTCTATAACATCCCCTGCTTTATTGTCCTTTTGAGCTCTAATAGGAAACATATTGTACCAAATAAATATCACCATGTATTCAGTAGGACTTTAAACAAATGACTGAGACCAAAAACTCATCAGAGATGTGTCAGGGGTACACGTCATAATAAAAAAGTTTGAAGGGATACATGTGAGCTTACATGTATGGACCCTCACACGCTCCACCAATCAGTGATCAGTCATCTAAGGCAGCGGTTCCCGACCCCCAGCCAATGGACTGGTACCGGGCCGTGAGTCGTTTAGTACCGGGCCGTGAGAGTCGAGGCTCAGGTGTGAAATTTATGTTTTTCATGGTTTTTTATCGTTTTTATCATTAACTCGGTTTCTCTGGGTCTTTTCCTGTGTGTTATGAATAAATCTTCTTGTTTTGGCACCGCTAATCGTTTTATTTTGTGGTGTTCATCTGCGACACCTTAAAGGCCGGTCCGTGGTGCAAAAAAAGTTGGGGACCGCTGATCTAAGATGAACAAAGGTAGACACTGACAAATAAAACAGTTCATCTTCCCTCCCTCCATCCCTCATATATCCACCCATCCATCCATCCCTCATCCATCTATCCCTCCATCCATTTTCCAACACGTATCCATGGTGGCAGCAGTTTACTGTGTAATTTATGCCGTGGTGTTTGTGTCTGTGGAGTTATTTGCCCACACAGAGTGGTGCAGGTTCTCCGGTGCAAACTCCAGCCACACTGTGCTGGATGTGAGTGATGCTGTTATTCTGTAGAAAGTGGTCCAGAACAGTGTTGCTCTTTTTTATGTTTGTGTCAAGAAACAAGAAAAAACATCAACGATAAAAAGAAAAAAAATCCAGTGACGTTTTTGTTTGATGCTCCACTACCTGAGTCACTAGAGAACTTTGCTGAACTTACATGCCTGAACTCCTCCTCTCCCAGAGGCTTGAAATGCCAGTCTACGGTGGCTCGTGCAGGGACCTCCTCTCGTCTCTTACAGGAGATGCAGCCCAGCAGGAATCCTTCTCCCGCCACAGCCTCGGTCAGAGAATCCACCTCAGAACAGCCGGCATGGCACTGAGACACTGCAGAGAGAGGACGAGGGGAAGAAGAAGTAGGAGAAGAAATATAAAATAGAAGCAGACAGAGAGAAAATACAAGAGCAGAAATAAATCAGAACTTTGTGAATCTGTCGGCAGTCACAATTGTCAAGCAAGCAAAACTTTACTTAAACAAGAAGTAGAGAGACAAAGAATAAAACTAAAGGCAAAAATACCCAAAATAAAAGAGCTCATGTCTTTCCAGTTACACACACATATCACATAATTTAGCACACAGGCTGCAATAAGAAGAAAAAGCGACATAAATCATGTCATAACAGACCAAAATAGTTTTAATCGCCTGCACATGAAGATTACAGTCACACACGTATGAATAAAACACCTGCATGCACTCTGTTAGGTAGACCTACTGAACTGCTCGCTAACACAAACATCTAATCGTCCAATCATGTGGCAGGAACTAAATGCATTTACCATGTATGAAGACATGTTTGAGACGACCTGCTGAAGTTCAATCTCAGCATCAGAATGAAGACCAAAAAACTGGATTAATCTCTCGTATTTACAGAGAAACAGGAAACATCCAGGAGCCGCAGGAGGAGCCATTCTCTGCTGGAATACTTAGTTGATGTCATAGACCAGAGCAACTCCAAACAACAGAAACTCAAATAACCACTTGTTGGAACCAAGGTTTGCAGAAGAGCAGCAGAAGTCCACACCGGGTGTTCATCCTGTCAGCTAAGAACAGGAAGCTGAAGCTACAGTTCACACAATCTCCCCAAAACTGCACAACAGAAGACTGGAAAAATGTTTCCTGGTCTAATAACCAACCTACAGCAAATGTGTTATGCTGTCATTTTAATTTGGCCCCAAATCTCTGAGGAATGTTTTCATTACCTTGTTGAATCAGTGCCATAAAGAGTTACTGCAGTTCTGAAGCCAAAAGTACTAACAAAATGTACCTAATGATGTGTCCAGTCAGTGTTCATTTAGGCAAAAACAAACACTGTAATCATCAGACAGACAGTCGTAAAAGCTGAAAACTCTGGAGGTTAGACATGTTTTGCATGTAACATTAACTGTATGTGAGTAAAGCCCTCACATACACGAGTCATCAGACTGATTCAGCTCCAGGAAACTTTCATGCTGCACGTTGTCACTCTAAAAAACACATCTGTCCGTGTTTCTTCTCTTCTTATCATCGAATCTGGAAATGTGTGCAAATGTCATTGAACAGATCATTGCTTGTATACAGAAAAACAAAACAGAGGCATCTTTCAGTCCTTCCGGATGCAAATGATGGATCGAACAGGAACAGGAAGCGTCCAGTCTGTTTCTGTCGTCCCCGCCCCAACTTCAACAACACACAGACGGAACACACAGGTGTGCAGGTGTGACGGCTACTGGAAACAGCAATAAGTGAGTATTTTATTTCTAATTAAACTCGACATGTCAACACCAAGAAAAACACAGTGACTGCAGTTGGAGAAAAATGAGACAAAGGCTGAAAAGAAGGACAGCGGGCTACAGATAGATGCAGATATTCTTATATCATCTTTTGTAAATAAAGACACAGTAGAAATGAAATACAATGCAATGCAAAAAATAAGAAATAAAACAGGATTTGTTTATTTGTAAAATACAATAAACAAAAAACGAAGAAACTAAAGAATAAATGTAACCAGTCACAGACAGTTATGAAGACAGTTATGCAACATTGTATCGAAAAGGCCGCCGTGACTGTCAGACCACTGAATCTGATGATATTTGTCCAACAAACTAAATTCGTTAACTTTTTTAGTTTTATTGGGTTTATAGTCATTTTCAACTTCCCAGAATAAGAGAGCTTTACGGTCAAAGTAAAGGGTTTCCATGTATTAGAGCAAAACTTCAGCCACCAGCATTGATCGTTTCTCAGAGTTAAAAGTTAAAGTTGAAGAACAGGAAGGATTTTTTTGGACTTACCAAAAAGACTGAAGACAACTAACAAAGAAAAGTAGAGTCTCATCTCTGCGGGAGCCTCGGTCAAGCCTGCAGAGAAATATCGGTGTTGTCTGAGATTACATGTCTGCCTCTTGATTCCCAATGAATTTCATTTTCCACGTGAATCCAGACTTTGATTTTCCCATTGGTCCAACAGCTCAACAATCTTTAATTTCACTGAGGCAAAAAGAGAGCTTCAGAGCACAGGAAATGCTTCATTTATATCAAAAAGTTGAGTCTCTGTGTTTCAGGAGTTTTAAGTCTCCCGTGCTGTCCTGTCTGACTTTAAGGCAGCTAAATTTAGAGCGTGTGAATCCAGGAGAGTTGGGCATTACGAACGCTGAGAGCCAGCACGAAACCTGAGAAGATGAGACCTGAACCACAACCACAACGTGACCGCCACAGCAACACTACAGCCAAGTGTCCTCTGATTCAAACACTGACAAATCACAAGCCTGCAAAAGAGGAAAACTTTACATATAACTTCAGATACAGTGAAATTTGTTGTGGCCAAACAGACGTATATTCTTTCTCAGTGTGTACTACGATACACACAGTTTACTGTTCTGTGTTTCATGTTCGTTCTTTCCTGAAAGGAGCTGCAGGGCTGACATGCAAAATAACCACCATAGGATTTGTTAAACAAACAAAGTGGAAACAAAAGCAGCTCAGAGATTAAAGGGTAGCTCACAATCAGCTGCTTTCATTCATACAATAACTTCAGTAAAAAGTTCAACATTTTCCTTCATGGTTCAATATTTTTACAGACATAAACATTTACAAATGTTAAACATGACCACATAGGGAAGGCTCTTTGAGCCAAAAGGAACCACTGCACCAAAACTTTAACTGAGCATCTCCCACAATATGACCCTCGGTATTCACTCAAAGTGCAGTTTTCAAATTTTCTCCAGTAAAATATCAAAATCATCCAGGGGACCAATGCTTGTTGCTGTTCTCATGTGCCATCAACATTAAAATGATGCTATCTCTGAATCATAGACAGACTTTGCTAGTTTGATTGCAGGTTTTACCAGAACTTAGATGTGTTTTCCAGCTGTACTCACAGAAATCCATAAGGACGCCTCAGCAGAGATACAAAAACAACAACAACACGTTTGTGGCAACTTTAAGAAAAGAACTGCAGTTTCTATCAAAGCTTAGTCATCAGAAGTGTTGCACATTTAAAATAAACTCAGTGAGACAATGTATGTTAAAAGAAGACAAAAGTAAAAGTTTCACATTTAAGAAGTGAAATATTTAATGGGGGTCGGGGTAAACTCGACAGTATATAATGGTTTTACTGATCTGACTCGTTACAAGGTTAAAGATGTATTAAACGCATGAATAAAATACACAGGTGTACTCATAAGACAGCAGGCAAATAGGAAATAAAGAAAAAGTGAGAAAAGATCAAAAAGGAAACAAAGAACAGCAAAGGGACAGAGAAAACTGGGAGTGTTGAAAAAAAGAAAGATGGAGGAACAGAAAAAGAAAAGAAATAAACAACAAAGGGGGAAGTCAAGAAGAAAGACGAGTGAGAACTAAATAAGGAAACTGGGGAAATGTTAAAAATGAAGAAAATATCAAAAGGGAGAAGAACAAAAAAGATTTTTAAAAAGAGGGGGGAGAAGGAAGCAATGAAAAAATAAAAATTAAAGCAAGACGAGCGACAAACGAGGGAAGAAGAAAGAATAACAAAATAAGGAAAGATGCACAAGAAGAAAGGAGGAATTCAGCAGAAAAGGAAGGAAGAAACAACAAAGGAAGCTAGGCCAGAGGAAGGAATGAAGGAAAGGAATGAATGAAAACAAGGACAGAGAGAAGATTGGAGGAAATAGAAAAGGCTGCACCAAAGAAAGGAAAGTTTGGCGTGAAGATAACCCATGAACCGAAATAAATCTGACAGCCGCGGATTAAGTGATTTAAAAATGATTAGTTTTCATGAAACATCATGTCCCAGCTCCTTTAAAAACGTGTTTCCTCTCCTCTTTTAGACACCACATCTCTTGTTCCTGCTTTAAATCCATCTGAATATTCCACACTGACTCTGACATCTTTCACACTTCCTGCCTGTCCTGTTTAGCGCTGTAAATTGCACTCATCAGCCTCTTTAAACCTGATTTCAAACCCGGCACTTCCCTCGTGTTCAACCACTAAATGTAATATTCGGTTTGTCTTGATTTCTGCCATTGGAGAGTCTGACAGTCGGTCAATGCCTGCCACAGAAACAAGGCCACTCAAGTCAAGGCTGCCAAAGCAGACATCGACTGAAGGCCTCAACTTGCGTGCTGACAAAGACATTCACGTGGAGGATGCAGGCGGTGAGGTGGCGTGATGAATGTAGCGGGCTGGATTGTTTTTAAAGGGGAATGGCTCGTGATGCGTGAGGTGAACCTGAACACGTCCCTCTGTGAGGTCGTACAAATATTTGGAGAAAATAATTAAAATGTGAGCAGGCGGTGGGACACACGCCGTGTTTGTGTGCGTTTGTGTATTTTAGTTGATTTGGAGGTCGAGGATGTCGTCATGTGATGTAACTAGAGCGATAAGCGTCCTTACCTCTTTGCTCTTTTTTGGCCTTGTGTGTGTCTGTGATTGATAATGGCAGCAAAAATCAGGAGGGTTAAAGAAATTCCCAGAGCAGAACATACGGGAGGGGGGACTTCAAGGAAATGTTGACACATGATAAACCCCGTGTGTGTGTGAGTGTGTGTGCGTGCACCTCTGTGACCCAACACATGCGTACACACAGTGAGTGACACACCTCCTATCTCACTATGCTGGTGATGATTCTTTATTTTTAGCTCAGATCGAGTTTCCAGCCCCTCCTGCTCCGCATGGTTCAGCAGCCAGAAGTGCTCAACAACACAACTCCCTGTAACCTGGAGCGCAGCAGTTCCTGCATATGTGACTCGGAGCTCAGCAGCAGCAGCAGCAGCGCCCAGCGAGGCGTTGATTGCAGGAGGCGGAGGAACAAACACCCGAGATGCCTCGCAGAAGCTACGGAGAATCTGAAATTGCCAAGTCACTGTGATGCTTTGTCATCAGTTTGAGAGGATGCAGAGGCAGCTGCTGGCTCGGGATCAAAACTGACAGGTACGTTAGAGACAATTCAAAAGTGGTTGTGTAGTTAAAGACTAAAAAACTTCTTTATATGAGTTTTTCTCCTCAAAGGACTACAAATGTCTCTGTTTCATAACGTGGTTGAGCTGCTGAAGTGCAAGAACAGCTATGTAAATATGGACTTTTAGAAAGTCCGGTATAGTGACAGATCAATAAAATCTCAAATATAGGTTGTAAATATGATAAAGTTAAACTTTGCATGCAAAACACCTAAAACTGTAAAAACCTTGAGAGACACACAAATCGTTTCCACACAAACCACAACACACAGAGATTGATCTTATTTAGATGATCACTGAGCTCCTTTATTTGATTTTGGTTTTTCCAGTTTAAATGTGCTGTTTTTGTCTTGTATTTGTGACCTTGTTAAATTAGTTTGTCTGAGCATCGTATTTTTTTATTTTATGGAGCTATTTGATAACTATTTAGCTGCTATTTAACACAGAAACTTCAAAACTTGGGGGATCAATAAAGTATATTGCATCTTCTTGTGACCCAATGATGTCACAATAATTAAAGCTTCTCTGTATGTCTGTACATGCCTGTACATTAACAGGTGCAGATTTCAATGGCGATTCTTGGGAAACATTAAAGATGTATATAACTATGACAGGTCGATTTTTCTTCAACAACAAATTCTTTTATTGCTACCAAAAATGAGAATTATGATTTCATGCCACCTCTGAATCTCTTTTTGCCTGCATGAATACCTCTGCCTGATGGAGGAGGCAGAAAAAACCCCACTGCAACTATGAGGGGTTTTTTTTCTTCTCATGTGTAAGATCGCAAATTGATCTTAAACATTCTGCATTAGTCTTTTCATAAAATAATTTAAAACCTTACAGAATTCACTAAAACGACGAACCGAATAAGAAGAAACATCTACAGCTATGACTTCATCGCTATCAACTGAACTTGAACTGTACTTTAATGCAATACCACTTTCACTTTATACCAGAAGATGGAGCACAAAGTTGATGTACCCCGTTATTTAACCTAACAAGTAAAAAGGAATTTATTCAAATCCACAGGAAACGAGTTCAGGGCTATTTTCTTTTGAAATCCATCCATTCTCATTCCCAACACGTAACATACCAATGATTTGTTACATCCCGAGGCGTATCGTAGTAACGCGAAATGTAACCTTCCGCATCCCTATGGTACGATTGTGGATGGAATCCAACAGCGGTAACACACGCTCCAGCCGTCTATTCCAGCGCTAACACTAACCTTAACCATATCAGGTAGTGTGTTCCAAAGCGATTCATGATCAGAATGTAAAATAAATGTACATGTCTAGATTCACTCTCATACCTCCAAAAGCGTACTATCCCGATGATTTGTCACATAGCGTTGATATGTTATGTTTTAGGATGAGAACATGTTGCTTCTGAAAACGTTTCAAAATGCTGCCCCTTCTGGTGAAAGGTTTAGTTCATATTTGCAGATCTTAATTACACCAATTCTCATTAAGACATTACAATCAAAATAAAGATTATGAGCATGAAAAATATGAATGAATCCACACTTAAACTGTTACTTTGTTTAAATGTTTAAGCAATATGAGCACAGACTGATAAATCCTGTCTCAGTAGTGATAATATTACACGGGAAATGGAAAATAATTATTTCTTTCGAAAATGATACAGAATACCCGAGATTCTCACTGAATTTTGTTTTTTCTGTTACATAAATAATGTCCTGGGTGAGGTGTACATACGCCACCACTTACTTTATAATGTGGCTTCTTGACCTTTATTAAGATTAGATAAAAACTGTATTTTTTAATTCTGTAACTGTAAAGTGTAAACTGCTATGCCGTTCCTTTAAAATGGCATTTTAATATAATAAATGAATTTCAAACAAAACCTCGTCTACAGTTATGCATTTGCATTATTTGGGTTTGCTTTTATTCTCCACTGCAGACCAGGTGACCTGGTATACCTATCGCCCAAAGACTGCATCCTTCCTACAAATGATGCTTCTGCAAGCGGAAGCAGGTGAGATGTCAATCACACTCTTATTTCTTAAATGACTGTTATTCACTTAATAGGGACCCACGGACACGCAGTATTTCCAGCGCGTGGGGTTACTAGTTGTTGCAGTAGGCCTCTTTAAACACAAGAGGTCGCTATGCTCCTTTGCATCAGCGGTGGTTAAGATTTGCTCCCTTCAAACAAACTCTGAAATTAAGCCAAATCTTTGGATTTCCCACCGGGTCAGATACCTGCTGCCCAGAACCTCTGCTGTTGTGACATCACCGAATTTATTTTTACTTTATTTTTTTCTTGTCCTGGAAGTAAAAGAGCCTCCGCGTCATAGAGACCCAGCTGGAGGTGACAGAAGTGAATAATGCGAAGGTTAAAGCTGATGGAAGCTAAACTGAAAACCAGTTCTCAGCAGGTTTCGTTTGTTTGATGTAAACACTCTTCTTCTCGCCACACATCGTCAGGACAGTTATTTTCCTCGGATCGTACCACAAAGTTTGTCCGTGGGGGGTTCGTTTCGTTTGGCTGTTAGATGTGTGTGTATGTGCACATACATCGAAAAATTCATTTAATCATAACATATAGACTTAAACATTTTTGTGTGTGTTTTGTGTGTTTATTTATGAAAAAGACAGCAGGAGTTGTGTTTTATTGATGAGGTTTAGCACAGCTCCCCCCCGCGCACTAAGCTGGTCGCCCTGGTCTCGTCCTTTTCACTTTTCGACAAAAAACGCTTTGTCTGTTACTTCAATAGCGAGTTAGTTTGGTTCCAGTGCTGAGCTAACTTTGGTCTTTATCTTTGAATTCATTTTAAGAACAGGGTGAGGGAGGGTGTGTTTTTAAAAAAGTGAAATGGAGGAGGCGTAAGTGGAACTTTCTGTGCTGCGAATAAAGTCTGAGCGGCATCATTGTCGTGGCCTTCAGAGCTCGGGTCTGTGTTTAAGGTTAGCTGGCTAAAGGGGCTAACAGTTAGCTGGAGCCGGCCGGCTGATGCCTCTCTGTGCATCCGAAGCATGTTGATGTGTTCCTGTGAGAAAGTGGATTTTAACATCACGTCCCGCACCGTGGCCCGGCTGGTTTTCGAGGCCGAACAGGATAACAGAAACGGAGGAAACTCGTCCAATGGGAGGTAGGACTTCTACGGACTTTTAAGGCTCTAAAAGTTTGTTGTTCTTGGTTCTTCTTTGCGCCTCGGTGGTCTTTCTTTGCGCTGCGGCTGTTTAACGGGTGGCAGGAGGTCGGAAATCTTTCAAGTGGTTATTTTCTGCACCGCGACGAACCGAGCAGCAGACTTTTGCACAGTTTAAACCGCAGAGCTAGTGCGTCTGACTCGGCTGTAGTCGGTGTGTTTGTTGGTGCAGTCGGAGGAGCTTCGTTTCACGGCGGGGACAGATAAGGCTCGCTCGTGTGTGCACGGGGATCACGGTGGCTGGATTACTCTGGGCAAACAAGTCTGTGCCAAGATTGTTCTTGTTCAAACAGATCACATCAAATACTGTCAGACGTGCCGGGGCCCTAGCCTTGGAAGTTCACGCTTTGAAGGCAAACAATGGACACACACACACAGGTTATCGTAACACACGGAGTTATCAGAGTTATCGTAGCTTCGCGTTTGCTAATATTATTTTATTCAGTTTGCAGAGTGGATTTCCTCGATTCACTGTTTGAAAATGTTATGATTGTGTTTCATTGGTGTCAGTGTAGCTTTAGTGTTTTTGCTCTAATGCAGAGAGTATTTATGAGGATCATGATTTTAAGAAGTTCACAATAGTTATTACAAAAACATATAAACACACAGCAGTTTTGAAGGCAGGAGTGTTGACCTCCAAAATCTCTATAAACATCTGCACCAAAGCCTCACCAGGTGGGCTGTGATAACAAATTTAACCAAAGACTGAAACTAACACACATTCTGGGTTTTGCACAATGTCGTTTCAGTTTGTAAACACAAGAAACTTTAACAAAAAATGATGCACAAGCAATTACAAAGTGATTCTCTGTTGGAGGACCCGTCTGCACTCTGTTTTCGGATAGTGTTGGCCTTGGCAGTGCCAGCTGGGCCTTGATACCAGCCACAGATTTTCCAAAGTTTGTGTTTGTGTCTCATACTGAAAAGAAGTGTGGGGTTGTTGCTGTTATTTCTGCCCATTTAGTAAACATAATTCAGCTTGAGGTATAAGTCAATTGAACCATATCGGAAAAAAGGTAGTTGAATGTTCCCTGGTGTATAACTTTTCTGACAAAAAAATTCAAATTTTTTTTCTCAATTTACAAGCTATCTTAGAAAACTGAAAGTTTACTATGAGTTGAGGCGTCTTCGAGGTATATAGGTGGTAGCTGTTATTAGCTATTTATTTTATGTTTCCACAGGATCCATTGAACAGTTATGGCTGCAGGATATAAAACTCCAGCATCTCTTAATGTTTCAAACCTAAAGCAAATAAAACTGAGCAGGGAGGGGGCATTGCGCTTGAAATCAACCCTTTTAAATCAACAAAGGCTCTTTCGGGGTTTTTGGATCTCTTGTTAATTCACAAATAAAACAACATTTACACCGATCAGTAATGTTTATCGGCTAATTTACCCCTATTTGGCTTGTTTGATCATAAAGGTTGCGTATCTGTTCTGGAGCAGCTGCGTTTTAAAAATTGGTCTCTTGAAGCTTTAATTAGTGGCTGTTATCTGAAAGCCCCAACATTCACCCAGTTTTGGCTATTTCAGAGTTTCTTGAAGGGAGAATTTCTTTAAATGATCCAAAAATAGTCAAACATAAATTAGCTCATTACAGATGAATTCTATTGATCAGTCTTCTGATAATCATTGCTGTCTGACAGAAATGTCTGTAATCTGTTAAACCATCACTTTAACAACTTGTATGTGAGGAAGCAGATTTATGATAGCTGTGGTCAGGTCCAGGCAGGCCAGCGTTTTGAACGCCAGGTTTCTGCTCTTGTTGCTCCTCAGGTGGCTCCTTCCAGACAGTGCTATGTTTTTCTCTGAGGCTCCTTATCTCAGGAAAGTCTGCCTAAACTCAAAAGAGTGAGACTTCTAAGCTGAACACAGAAGTGGGAGGATCGCAGAGCGTTTTAGCCTCTCGTTGCCAGCATATATGTACAGACTGGACAGCGGGAAGTGGATTGGTTGAAGAACTGAAACTGAGACTGCCAACAAGTTTTCTGCTGTGTATTTTTTCTCTGCAAGAAACCCTCAAACCTGTTCACTTGAGAGCTGTTTTGCCTTTTTTACCACTTCAGGAGAAGTTGACCAGCACCTTCAGAAGAAAATCTGTTAAATTCACAGGAAACATGGTGCGTAATCAATAAGTTGCTGTCTGTGGCCGACACGTGGTCGGTTTTAAATGCTCGTCCTTCTTGATGGCCTTGACTGAAAAGCTCAAAAGATGACGATGTCCCCTCCTGCAAGACCAGAGGGCATGACTCTGGCTCAGCCCATCCCCGTCCCAATGCTGACCGTCCTCCCGCCGTCCTCGGACACAGAGTCCTGGTCTTGTTCGCCTAGTCCCAGACCCCTGCGCTCCGACCGACCCCGTGGCTCCCACCGTAGTAGGACAAGAACCAAAAGGCGGAAACAGGAAGAGCAAGGCTGTGCTTATAAGCCGCAATGGGGCAAAACTCCACAAATCGTGATACAGTCGTCCACAGAGAGGGGAGCTGTTCAACATCGGAGTCCCTCGCCCTCTTTGGTTACTGAGATGGGGACAGCGAAGCAAGGTCGGGACAGTCCGTCACATGACCTCCTCATACCGCCGTCTCGCTCCTGGTCTCGTAGTCCGTCACCCAGCCGCCGCTCTCGTTGGTCCCTCAGGAGCCTGCTCAGCAGGGACTCTGACGGAGACCGCTGCAGGTTAGTGTGCTGGATTCAGTCAGTGATTTATTTGTTTTTATCTACAGTTTATCTGCTCCTCATGGCACAGGCCAAGCTCAAGCTTTTCTTTTTACCTTCAGTGATTCAAGTGAAGGTTCTTTCTTATCTCGCAGCACATAAAGTTCAGGAGGTCAGAACAGAGCGTCCGCACCGTGTTCAGCAGCCTCCTGGGTATTCTGTGCTTACCGCTGTGTAAAAACATCAGCCGATTTGCATTCAGGCCCGCTGAGACGGCGGTGACTCACACGAGCTGTGCAGCCTCTCATCTGTGCACATTTGGTGAGAGATAAAAAGCACATGACGCTCTCAGTCATATTTTTCTCTCTGAAACTACACGAGAGCAGCTATTTTGGATTAGGGTGAAGGTAATTACCTAAAGCTAGTGAGGACAGGATGAAAAGTTTTTCTTTCTTTTTTTATTTGTATGACATATAGCCAAAGTTCGTACAGTTAAGGAGGAGGAAAAAGAGAAGAACTGAGCTGTATATTCAGGGTTTTTCCTTTATATGTAAAAATAGGTGTGGGCCTTCTCGTAAAGCTTATTTGGGTGGCTGTAGCTCAGGTGGCAGAGCAGGTCAGCCACTAATCAGAAGGTCGGTGGTTCGATCCCAGGCTGCATCCTGGCTGCATGCCAAATATCCTTGGGCAAGATACTAACCCCGTGTTTGCCTACTGGTGGTGGTCAGAGGGCCCGGTGGCGCCTGTGTCCGGCAGCCTCGCCTCTGTCAGTGCGCCCCAGGGCAGCTGTGGCTACAATGTCAGAATCAGAATCAGAATGGGTTTATTGCCAGATGTTGAGGTTTACAACATTAGGAAATTGCTGCGGTGCTTCAGTGCAGACAATAAGAATTAAAGTGCTATGTAGAAAGAAAGATATGTGCATGAGATATACATGAGATATATACATGAGAATAAGAATTATGAGTGCTACGTAGAAAGATATATACATGAGTGCAGGTGGTGATCAGTGCCAGACATGAAATGATGCAGTGACACAGCGTAGGGTCATGTGTTAGTGGCGGGGACAGTCATGTGGTTATTGTTCATGTGTCCAACAGCAGAGGGGAAGAAACTGTTCTTGTGGCGAGAGGTTCTGGTGCGAATGGACCGGAGCCTCCTGCCTGAGGGGAGCAGTAGCTATCGCCAGTGTGTGAATGTGTGTGTGAATGGGTGGATGACTGAATGTAGTGTAAAGCGCTTTGGGGTCCTATGGACTAGAAAAGCGCTATATAAATGCAGGCCATTTAGTATATGTGATATAATGTGCCACAAACAGGACTTTAATATCACCAACCATTCCCATGTTATTACCGTGTATCCATATAAATGGCCCACCCTGTACTTATCTAAGCAGCACTTTTTCCTCTGAAGAGATGAAGAGATTATGTTCACAAGTAAACCTGAGGATGCGTTATCTTGTGATGGTGGCATTACATTTCGTGTCAGTGAAACTGTTTCGTCAGGGTTTGGAGTCAGTCTCTGCGTGCAGCTGTGCAGCTCATTTCAACATCTGTGCATTAACTCTTTATAACTATTTTTTTGAACAGTAATAAAATATATATATATTGCACATCAGGTCATCTTACATATTAAGCCAGCATATTCTGCTTTAGCTCTTTTGCACACATCTGTTTCAATCTCCATATTTTTGCCTCTTTTTCTGTCATCATTTATTTATTTGTACTATTTGTATTTTTATTCTATATATTAATCGGGATCTGTGGGTGGACAGCACAAGAATTTCATTGCACAGAGAAATGCCTTTTTCTCTTGTGACGCATGACAATAAACACTTTGAATCTTGAATCTCTAACCTGTCAGAAACCAGCTGCAGCACATTCGACTGAAGCAAGTCGGGTCCGGTGTGCTTCTGCAAAGCTTGATATTACTTAGGCAAGCTCCTTTTTCATGATTCTGTATTTAAATGTTCAATCATAGCTTTAAATATATTTTGATTAAAGAGTTGTCATCTCACCTTTCTACAATTTATTAAAAAAAAAAAAAGCTCAAGGAAAGTTTGTGTTTAAGCTGAAAGTAAATGAAGTTTCCTTTTTTATTCTTTAAGGAAATAACAATTTTGTGTCTCCAGGCAAATAAACATTTCATAACTGCAGGGTTGTTTTTTTTTATTGTTTTTACCTTTACTGCATTACAAAGGATTCTGTGTGTAACAGCGTCTGAACCTCACCTAAAGAAAGCTGTGTCCTGGGTGTGATTGTGCTTTATGTTTTAACATGTTTAGTAGTTTGATTCCATGCAGAAGCTCATTAGTCCACCACTGCTCTCTGCATGTGGCTGCTGTGCTGTGCCTCTGTTCCCGCGGAGTTTCCCACTGGTTGTTTTTCCTCTTCTCTGCGTAAAAACCATAATCAGTGCTGTGGCAATGGCTCTAAGAAAATGCTATAAATGATTGTTCAGAGTTTGAACAGAATTATGCGGGTGGGGGTTAAAGTTCACAGCCTCTTCTTCCTGGAATCTCCCAGAGGAGCAGAAAGGGTCAGATCTGGTTACTCCAGGTTCAAGTAAAATTTAAACCGTTTATAAAGGGATGAGCTTGTTTGGGCAGTGTGATTGATTAAGGATGTATTTGTAATTTAGTTACAGGACAACTTTAAAATGATGAATTATGAGAGGAAATGTACTTTTCACCTTTATAGACCAACAACAATATAGCCTTATGATGCCAAAATAACTGGAGATATGATTCCTGTACCTCGTGACAGAATCTACATAATTCTCTATTTATTTTCCTCCCAATTTCTAATTATATGTATTTATTTATAGCTGAAAAGCTTTTATGCGACACATGTCTAAGAAATCCTCCCGTTTTGACTAAAAACTCATTACAACACAACTTCTTTTATTAACATGGGAGTGTTTTTATCTTAGCTTTTCTTTCCTCCCACATACCATACCAGTCATTTGTTTTTGCAGATTACCTGTTAAAATCCTGATTGAGTCCAAGTATGCTATGATGTCAAATTTAAAAAAACAAAAACCTAGAAGCAGTCAGATGGCAGGATCGCAGTGATAAAGCAAAGACTGTACCCTGTATTTAAACATCAACATCACTGCTCCAGATGACCTGAGAGGATGGTGTGACTGAGGACAGAACCCGGGTTATGTAAACTGTAAACAAAGAAAATGAGACCACCTCTGAAGGAAAAGCGGAGCTGAGTCAGGCACAAGGACCAGAGGCGGGTTCCTGCACTCTTTATCTGTTCCTCGGAATGATGACATCACCTCCAGCCAATGGGAGCGAGTTCCTGGTCTGATGATGTCATGTGAGCCCAATCAGATGAGGGATGTGTGGATCACTGCAGTGGGCTTCTGAGGGCATGCACATGAACAGCTGTGCCCTTGTCCTCTTCATCAGCGCCTCCTTTTATTGACCTACTTATATTGTTCTGCAGCATATTAATGATTTTTAATGTTCACAGCTGACCCGGCCAGCGAGGATTAGGGAGGGTTTTTTAATGGTGAAAGCAAATGTTTGTGGAGCTTAAATGGAAAAGAAAACATTTGGTTTAAATAATGTTTGGTGAAACTGGGGCTGCACAGGTTTCAGAGTTGTCACAACATTTGCATGTTTCCCACAGATTTGTAGTTTATTCAGGTTGGGATGTGTCTGCAGTGAGTTGTCAAATAGGGCTGCCACGATTAGTCGACTAGTCACGATTACGTCGACTATCAAAATCGTCGACGACTGATTTAATAGTCGACGCGTCGTTTGAAGCTTTGTAAGATCACAAAAGACGCAGGAATAAGTAGCAGGATTTAAGAGTGTAATAACGGACTGAAACAGAAGATGGCAGCACTGCATGTACAAGGATGCCAGCTGCCGTTAAACCCCGAAGAAGAAGAAGTAGCTCCGTCCCAGAATTCATAGCGCAGCCCAGCTCTGTTGTCAACAATGGCGGCAGCTAGTTAGTTTTTATATTACTCTTATTATTCTTTCCGGGTCACAAAATAAACGTTTAACATATTTTCAGGCGAGAATGTAGCTGTGTAAACCTCAAATATCTGCTCAGTTTATCAAGACACCGCATATTTTCAAAAGCGCTCCGACGTTTTCGGAGACGTCTGTTACCCACTAGCTCGATAGCTAGCCGGGGGCTAGGTCACTAGCGCCGTGAGAACACCGGACTCCCGGCAAATCGTTTTCAAACCCACCGCCGTCACTTAGCTTAAAATGTTATTGTTTGGCTTTTTTTTAGTATTTTATTTGTTCCTGAGTAAATCGGTTTGGCTGAGATTAAAGTTATAGTTTTTACACAGCTGAATAAACGTCAAGCAGACAGCTGATTATCAGAAGTGTGAGATGCTCGAGAGTTTACTCCGGTGTCCTGTTATATTTTAGATAGCAAGGAGTTTATTAAACTTCACCGAAACAATCTGCAAACTTCATTAAACTTTAATAAACTATCATCTTGTCTTTATTTTTAATTAGCACAGACCTGAAACACTTAAAGCTGTAAGCTAATGATAGTTATATAAGAGCAGATGCTGCTGGTGCAATAAGCTGTACGCTGTATGTCCAATGGATGATGATGTGATTAGTCGACTAATCGCAAAAATAATCGGTGACTAGTCGACTATCAAAATAATCGTTTGTGGCAGCCCTATTGTCAAATATCACGTTGAATTATCAAATCAGATTGATAATGGAGCACCATGATGTGAACTGACACTGAGGAAAAACAGCAGCATGACTGAGAACAGTTTTCTTGGACTAAACTGTGACTCAGCTGTTCGAGATGTAAGATTTAATAATAGAATAGAATCATAAATGTAAATTAAATAAATTTAAAATATGAAATATATCTGAAATAATACATATAATGTCTAATAATAATAACACAAAAGATGCTCTATATTATGAAGTGGACCCTTCAGTAATACAACAGAAAAAAACCCAACAATCATATGACCCGCTGTGACCAAGCACTTTGGCAACAGTGGGAAGGAAAAACTCCCTTTTAACAGGAAGAACCCTCCGGCAGAACCAGGCTCAGGGAGGGGCGGGTCTGATGGACCACCACTTTAAAGCTGTTCTTGTCTTCTGGTGTTGTTTTGCAGAGGACACAGTCTGAGGTTTGTTGTGTCAATGTTTTATGTGTAGAGTAATCAGTACAAGAGTGCACTCCATCAGTTTCATTTCATGGTGTAGGTTAAAGTTCAGCAGCTCTGTTTCCTCTTCGTACAAGTGCGTACATGCTCGTTCTAAGAGAGGAGTCATATACTAACATGATGTTCAGCCCTATAATGTGAGCATAATCACTCGCTGTATGGTATTAACTGATAATAACACATGACTCATGTTAGTCACCGCATGAGTGCAGCTCTTCTGGATCACACTGCGTATATTCATTTGTTGCTGGTTTTAGGAATTGTTTTAGAGTTACTCACTTTTACTGGGCAGGACCTCATGTCAACTTTAACCAGCATTAGTAGTAATCAGTGAGGCTGCTGACTGACATTTGGAATAAAACAATACATGTGTGGTGTCTTTGAGCAAGAGGAATCTTTGCTTCTGTAATTGACATCGTATTTATTTAAACAGGAAAGGGGAGCAGAACTCATTCATAAGCAATGCTGCTTCAGTGCTGATGATTTATATATCGGACTGTGTCGTCATATGAAGTAATAACTGTCATTGTTCTAATATTTTTCCATGCAAATGTATTAGAAATGTTTCCTTTAATGTTTTTTTTTAATGACATGTCAGAATCTTTTATTTGCTCTATGCTAATTTCCCACCATGAGGCATAGTGGGCTTCATCTTTTAGACCCAGAAGCCATGTCTGTGTTTTATTCGGTCTGTGTTGTTAACTACTAGCATGCCTGCCGTTTTGCCATTAGCGTAGCTTTAGCCACTATCAAGCTTCCTCCCCATTTGCGTTGATGGGTTGGGCTTCTTGTTTCCTTAGAAACAGACATTTAAAGACCTGCATGTTGAATCCATAATTCTAGATTTGCCCTGAATGTCAGCTGCATGGAGGGCTTAATGTATATAGGTTAAGTGCTCTGTGAATGTGGTTTGTAGTCTAAAGTGCTGTGAGTCAGTAAGAAGAGCAGTATGAAAATGCCAGTCTTCTTGCAGCTTGACTGAAAGGCTTTTATCCATAGCTGTAGCCTCATTATAACTATATGTGGCTGCAGTATAGCGGAGGAAATACTGCATGCATGTCAGTGAAACGAAGTCATGCACAATCATGGTGCTAATACTTCAGCAGAGATGATTGTGATGTTTACCTGTTACTATACCTTCACTGCATGAAACAAAGGAAATAACATCACTGATGGGGAGAAAAATGCTGACTACTGGCCCTGATAATCGCACTGTCGCTGCTTTAACCTGGAGTTGTTAATTAGCTTTTGCAGTTGTATTCTTTGGTTTGTGTTACAGCATGTACCCTCACAGGCTCTGAGGTTTAAAGTAAGCAGCTCTTTGTTTGGCTGCTCTTTTACGGTGCATTCATCTGGCCTTACACATTACCCGCTTGGTGCATGAGACTCTGACATGAGTATGAGCCATCTGTGGGTGAACCTCAGAAAAGCAGATTACACACAGGGAGACAGAATAGTGGAAATGTGGGCCTAGCTCAGGCCAGTGTGGATTATGATGTGGACTGTAATCCAGAGGGATGGACAGAGAGCCTGAGGGTTAAAGGATTGGGTGGGCTCTGGACTTTGGCCAGGTGGACTCACTACAGGCAGACGTGGCCTCTGTACTGTCAAAGCTAGCCACATTGGAGTCGTGTTTGTAGCTTTACAAGATGCTATACTTGAACACATTAATAGGTAATGACCCACAAACTAACAAACCTTGAGGTTAGCTCCAAAAGTGACCATCCCCATGGACTCATGTGTGAAAATACAGTACAGCCTACTACAGAGCAAAGCAGTTTTTCTCTTTGTGGATAGTTTCCCTCCTCATAACTGGACACAAGGTGAGTTATTAACCTGCACAAAGTCAGCGCGCCTGTTTTGCTGAGTGAGATCCTAGGGCTTTAGCAGGCTGTGACTTGGTACTAATTTGCAGATATATTTGCTCATGTGATGCACGCGTGCACTTTATGGATGGCGCTTGTTAACAAAGCTTGCTAATATGAGCTGAAATCAGAATATTTAATCTGTGTTCTATATGCAGAACTAAGCCCTTATTACAGATTTTTTTAAAAATTGATTTATAAATGTGTATTAACTTAAATGTTAAATCATTTATATTTTAAAATCTGCAAAACAATAAATTGCAACATAATTGGGTATAAAGTACAGTATTTGAATCGAACATAAAGTAGAGTAGAAGTAGAACCTAGTCGTATTTTAGTGGGGACCATGCGACACACCCCTGGATATCCATCATGGATGCTTGTAGAAGTCAATAATTCACCTGAGTTAGTAAATGTTCAAACTTAACGAGCTGCTGACTGTGAGGAACCACTTCGTCCTCATCGAGATGAAGCATGATTTTCACCCTTTTCATTGTAAAGAAGTGCTCAGAGGGGGTTATATCATGACACCGATCCTCCCACCACTGCCTTTGGACTCAAGTGCTGTTAAACTTAAGACTCCCATTGGATGAGAGCTCTGATAGGGCTCGTAGTGGAATTAAGCAAATACTTTACCAAACTACGACTTTTAATACACTTTTACTTGAAGTATCCTCACATACTTGTCTATTTGCATGTTTCTTTATACTTGTACTTCACTATATTCTGCATTTATTCTGAATAAGTTTTATTGATTCTTTTTAAGATTTTAATTCAGACAAATCCAGTTAAGTTGAAGTTCGTTTCTTTGGTTTTTCTCCCTTTCGCTGATATCCTCTGTAATACTTGACCAGCTTTGTTGTGTATTTACTGCTGATTCCTGTGGGGCCCCATGCCTTGTCCTTGCCCCGTGTGCCACCCTCCACCCGGAAACGCCCCTGCCCACTTCATTAAGGTAGAAACGGCTCAGTCGGACTTTTCATCCTTGTCGATGCCATCAGTTGAGCGGTTTACAAAAAAAAATACACACGGAGCCTCCTCCCTCCCTCCTTCTCTCACTCCCTTACTCCTCCTCCTGCTCTTCCTTCCCCCACCTTCCCCCACCCTCCCCCTATAGTTGCAAAAGGATTACGGATGGACGCAGACACGGCAGCCCGTTACCGGGTCTTGCAGTCGGCATAGGGAGTAGCGGTGTGTGTCCGGTACCGGCGAGGTGCAGGGGCGTCGGCCCCGGTGGGAAATTAATTCGGATTTATTGAAGGAAACGCGGCAGAAGAAAAACCCTGATAGCGGCCGTGCTTCATCTGCACACTCCGAGCAGGAACACCGGTGCCATATTCCTGCTGCGAGGGTTTGTGACCATCAGCTGGACCACAAACGCCTCATGACATGTTCGAGTAAGTGGCATAAAGGAGGGAGGATGGCTGCTGTGCAATGCTCCGCTTTACGTACCCACACAGGTCGCATCCTGCAGAGCCCGCCGGTAGCACGGAGGCGCAGCAACAGCCTGCTGATAGCTTCATCCCGCAGGTCCCCCACCCTCCCTCCATCCGCCCAGCCTCCATCCTGTGCACAGGCTGCTGCTTTAGCTGAAAACGTCTCGCATATTTCCCCTCTCCTTGGACTTTGCTTCTCTGGCAGGTTATTAGGTCGTAAACGGGCTCAGCAGACCGATTGTTTTCCATGTGCTAGCTGCACATTAGCTGATCATCTGTCGGATTTAATGGGTGACAGGATAGAGGACAATATTTAAGCTAATCCCTCCTCCTGGGTACAAGCCCTGCCCAGTGACTGCATATCATTTGTTGGTTTCTTTGAATGGACTGAGGTCCGGACAGAAGAGCTGTCCATTTCTCATCTAATCAGTTTTTTAGTTTTTCACCTGTTTGTGGGGGGTTTGTGTCTTTGTGTGCGTGTATATCTGTCTAGATGGATATAAATATATATTTTTAGTCCGTTTGTTTGTTTTGCACTGTAAACAGTGCCATAACTTTATAATATGTGCTATATATGTAGATATAAAATGTATCTGTTGCATATTTTGAAGCATAATTACAATCAAAGGAGGGTAGGGATGGACTGATTTATATACATACATACGTTTCACTTATTGACCATATTGCAAATATTATTTTACAATACCAGAGTTTTACTTAACTTGGTATAAATGGAAATATTTCACATAACTTACAAGTCTTTTTTTCTGTGTCAGTATTGAAAAGCAGGGCAATCTTTTTAAAATATTTGGATATGAAGAATGTGGCTAAAATGATTAGTGCTTTAACAGTGTGCATATGTATACACAGTTAAAATGGAATAACTCACGTTCCTGTATGACGTCTGACCTTAAGAAATCCATCTTAAAGCAGGCATATGTACACAGTGACTGGTTAAAGTAAGAGTCTCAGAAATGTTAGCCAGCTGATAATACTTGACTTAAAGTACATATTATATTATTTTAGAGGAAGCAGTTCTCTAGTAAATTCTCATATAGATATAGAAACTCTTCCTTTCTGGTAAAACGTAGTACTAATCATCAAAGATGACGATGGTGTAAAAGAGGCACAGATTTCCTCAGGTGCTCTGATCAAAAACATCCTTTTAAAAGCAAATTCTGCCCACTCAGCAACCATCTCGAGCCTTTTTAGGGCACTTATTTTGAAGCTTTAACATATGACCTGTAATTTCAGTCTTTGCCTAAACATAAGAACAGTCAATTTTTTACTTTTTTTTATATCTTGGAAGTTTCAATTGTACAGCAATCTTCACCAGTTGTGGATCCTCCCACAGATTTCGGTTTGAGACAGAGATTTATCAAATTTGAACGACTCAGTTCCTTTGAACTATTTTGCAGTCAGCATTGTTTAGCCTGTGCATACAGAGTTGTTTTTGGCTCAGATTGGGGCTTTTTGGCTGTTGAATATCTGTTGAATTTAAAACATGCAGCAGATAAAAAAAGAAAACACACGTATGTAGCATTTAGTTGCCTGATCTAATTGGACTGTATGTCCTGTTAGATTGGACAACTTTATTCTTCAGTAACTGAAACTCCTCCAGTTAATACAACTGGCTGAAAAAAGAGTTATGTGGAAATGTGATTATTGTCTTTGTTATAACTAAAACCTTTGTTCTGCAGATAGCATTTGTTTGTCCCCACAGGGAATATCCCTCTACCAACATGTGTGTTATTTGGGATTTTTATTGACTTATCAGATGATCAGAAGTGACATAAGTCTGTTGAATTCCAGCTAACAGTCTCATGTTCTTTACTGTATATGATAACCATGCTTACTGGCTGTCTTAGTCACCCCCAGAGGTGGATTCTGGAAAATCAGTTAACTATTATTATGATAGGAAATAAGTTATGTTATGAGGGTTTATGTGACAATAGTTGGTGGTGCTTGTTGTTAAATATGTTGTCGGGATGAGGGTTGCTTACGTCACGGAGAGTTGTGAAAACCTCAAGTATTGTTTTCCTTTTACACTTGAGCTGCCGGCGGATTTAAACCCGGGATGTAAACGCGTGCTGACACAGACTCACATCATTCAGTGTCCTCACACTCTGCTAGCTGACCGGCTGCACAACAAGCCTATTTAGAGGCTCTGCTGCCCTGCGTACGTTACCTAAAGATGGCTTAATGCTACTTGACATAATGCTCCCGTGATTAGCATCACTGCTAATATTTTAAGGATTATTTCCCTGTAAAAACAAACCCGGTCATGTTTACGGGTGACTCCCTCAGCTTCAGTTCTCCTTGTGGTTGTTTTTGGAGGTTATATCATTCTGACTAACCTCCTCCTCCTGTTTCCTCATGAACTCCTGATACTGAGTTTTTAAGCTAAGCCTTTGTGTTAATCTCAGCCTTTGTTTTTTCCCTAAGTTTCCCAAACTAGTTAAGAGCACAATCACATGAAGGAAGTGATGTTGGCATCATATGACCAATCATAAACAAGGACAGGTCTACTAGTGGCTAGAGGTGGGAATCACCATACATCCCACGATACGATATTATCACAATACTTAACGCACGATACAATATTATTGCAATTTTTAAAAATATTTTGCGATATTCAGATTCTGTACATGAAGGTAAACTTTATCAATATTCATTTTATCTAATATCAAAGTCTTACACTCAGTCTTTCTCTCATTTCAGTTTTATTGTTGACAAACTGAACAGTTTGTATTACAGTCTAGTCCAACTTAACTGAATGCAACCATCTGGTACAATTATAGCTATTCTGAACTATGCAATTTGTGAAAACTATGCAGCCCCTTCAGCAACTGAAGAATTTGAAAGTAAATTAAAACAAAATATAATTTTACATTAAATAAAAAAGTTTTAAACTTAATTAAAATAAAACATGTCTTAAATTAAAATAAGTAAACTGTCATGTTTATTGCTGCCAAAAACAAAAGTTAAACACATTTGGACAGTGAAGGAATTTCAGGATTCTTGCTCAGAAAAAGGATCAACGTGCTCTGAAGTCAGAGCACAGAAACCTTTTTGTAACAAAATATCTGCTGTCCCTGTATCGATACATTATTAGCAAACAAAATATCACGATACTACACAGTATCGATTTTTTTTCCCCACCCCTACTAGTGGCAGAGCAGTGTACTTTACAAACAGGAAAACTATATTTTAAATATCCGAAGAGGTTGAACACTGTGTATCCTGTTGTACAGTATGTATAGTAGGGTTTGAAGTAGGTAAACCTACAAAAGCACAATATTAATAAAGCCAGGAGAGAAAGCTGACATAAAACAGGTGATTTGCTTTAATGAAAGTAGTCTGTCATGTTTGTCGTGTAAGTCTTGATTCTTTCACTTTCGGGTCCATAGGGACTAAGTAAAGCGCTATACAAATACAGGCCATTTACTTTCAGTCACAAAGACGTGACGTTAAATGGTGTAACAATTTATAGTACTTGAAATTGAGTACATTCAAGGTCAGCAAGGTCTCAATTTAAGATTTTCTTATATGAAAACTTAAAATTACTTCCATATAAACCTGCTTTCAGCCAGCAGGGAGATAATTCTGTTGGGTCTAAACTCAGACCCCGCTGTATCCAAGACTTATTCCCATGAAAGAAAAGCAAGGCAACAGTGTTCGATCGATTTCTTGCGCAAGGGAGGCCTCTCGTCTGTGACCAGCACGTTGAAATGACCACACTGGTGGCCTCCTCTCGCCGCCTTTTATTGACAAACTTCAAACAATAGTTTACAAAACACCTCCCCTTGCAACCCCCCTTTGGTTACAAAGACAAGGCACTGTATGTAAATGTATACACTGAGTGTGTGTGTGTGTGTGTGAGAATGTGTGTGTGTTATGTGAGAATGTGTGTGTGTGTGTGTTGGTCAAAGGGTCATAAAACCTAAAAGCAGGAACAACATCCTTGGTCATAAAGAGGGTAGTCTTCCCCCACACCCAATGTATGGTTTACCAAAGATAACACAGTGAAACCATACAAAGGGTAGGAAGCTCTACCAAACATCAAACAGATCTTCAAGTTAGGATGTATCTACAATAAAACCTCCCCCAGCACAGAGTGGCTGGAGAGGTGGTCAGGATCAAAGGAATGGCTTTGATCCTACTGCTTAAACTAAGACTATACAAATTTAAGAAACACAATGGCGACATTCAACAATTAGACTTAACATTTCCCTCCTTTTTGTCATTGTATACTTAAATTTCAACTTATGCACCCTTTGTTCAGACAGTGTCAGTGTAGATTTCATTCATGCACAGTAAACTACATCCTATACATAAGCAAATCAGTATCAACAGTTCAAAAACAGGAATTAATATTTTCAAAAGAAGATGCCACCAAGGACCAGACGGTAACCAAGCTATCCAGCCTTGTGGCGGATCTACTCCTGTCGTGCAATTCATTATGTATTTCTTCAAGTACACAACTGAATGTCAAAGGTCAAACAAGAAGAATCATCATTCTCAAAAATCATATGTCTCTACAATCCAACTGTATACAGACATAGGTATTTAAACGCATCAGTTGACTTTATTGTTTGTCCATATGGCTCTCAGCTAACTTCAAAGCTGCAGCCTGGTCAACACCCTTCTTTATGACTCCTATCAACCCCCCAAATCTTTTCACTGTAGGCATCCTGTGGGGGTTAGAGTCAACTGGTGAATTATCTGCATTTACAACTCTTCTCCTGTCCTGTTGTCACCACAGAAAAAGCTTTGTTAAGGAAATTGGATCAAGCTGTTTTGATCTTCTTGGCTCGAAACCTCAAGTGTTCATGATGTAAATGTAGACAAAAGGCTTCTCTGTTTACATCCTTCTTGCAAAAGACAAAAGAATAAGTGATGTTGCCATGTTCCATGGTTAATCTCCAACTTGGGCTAATCCATTGTCCTTCGTACACATAGGCAATTGGCCTGTTTCCAGTTCGTTTAACTGTATAATGTCCTGCAACAAGTCATATTCTTTGAGTCAGACGAGCAGGTCTGTCTCACCAGAGCAGTTCACCTTCCCAGCTACTGGTGAATCAACCTTCCATTCAGGTTCAGAGCAGTTGAAAAGTTGGCAGTGTTCCTGGATGTGTTGCTAAAGCAACCAAACAAACTGTCTCGCTCCAAGTGATGCTATCCGGTTGTGTTCTTAAACTGCCACCAGTAGTTGGTTGAAAACCCATGCGGGTACTGGGTGTGATTTGCTCTGTCCCAATGCGCTCCTGTCATCCCACTCAGGGTCCACAGGCACAAGAAGATGCACAGCACATTCCCAGCCATTCTGATGAGTACCTGTGGCTCAGTTGGTTTCTTCACCGGATTGAGACGAGGGGCCCTGGAGGCTTTCCCCCCCCCTTTGTTCCCGGTCTTCCTGCCACTTACTCCGAGCTGGCCTGGATGTGTGTCACCTTCTTGCAGTGCGCTTGATATATCCAAGTGTTCCTTCCGGCAATCTTCACTGCTGTGGTCGTCGTCAGCAGCATCCGATATGGACCTTCCCACCATGGACTGGACCAGCACTTCCTCTCCATGGCCTTATCATCATCCAATCTCCAGACTTCAGGCTCTGCTCCTGCGAAGAAACAGAATCATCTGGCAGATCATTTGTTCTCATGACTACTTTACTTTTAAACATTTTCAAGCATCTAATCTGCTAATATGCTCTCTCTTCTGCTTTTCTATCATCACTACAGAAGACTGGAACTCTAACTCTAACTCTAAATCCTCTAACATGTGTAATCTCAAAGAGTCAGACCATTCTCTGTTGGAGTAATCCTCGTGTACTTATTCTATACAGTCTAACCATGTCCTGCCTGTCTTCCTAAATCCTAACTTTACTGTTCCATTAGTTCTCTCTGCAAAAAAGTTTTTTTTTAAAAGTATTTAATAATCCTAGAGTGAGTATAACGACTGCTCATCTCCCTCCTGTTTGAGACATGGTATAGCCAATGGCTCAAAATAGCAGCAGTCTTATACAAATTATTAGGCAGTACTGGTTTATCACACAGATAAAAAATCATCCTGCAAGCTTGCTCCCTCTGTAAGTCACAACTATTGTCCTGCAGTAGGTGAGTGGGCCTGCATGTCTGCTAATGCTGTACTGATAAAAGGTTAACACCATGTTTAACTAAAGCTGCCTCTTTTGCGATCTTATCTGCAAAAACTTTCCCTAATGCAACCGGATCTTTCCCTCACATGTGTGCTGCACATTTACAAACGGCAATTCCACTGGTTAATAACGCTGCCTCCAGCAGATTTTGCAAGAGTTTGGTGTGTTCTGCAGGTTTCCCTGTTGAGGTTGTCATACCTCGTCTCACTCACTGCACTACAAAGAAATGTACAGTAGCAAATGTATACTGCCTATCAGTGTATATTGTCTCTCTACAGCTTTACACGCTTCCGTTAAAGCTAGCATCTCTGCTGCTCAAGCAAATATGAAACATGCTAGTTGTCCTACATAGATAACTCTCTCTCACTGTCTGCTACAGTAAAACGTGTTCTAGTCTGTCCCTCTGCTGTTGTAAAACTCAAATCATCAACAAACCAAACCTTTCCCTCAACGAGTGGCACATCTATTAAGTCATCCCTCAGCTTACACGTCTTCTCCTCGCGCTCTCTACACTCATGAGAAGTGCCCTCCTCCGTTGGCAAAAAGGGTTGGACAGATTCAGAATTCTGCACCACTTTATGGTAATATGTGTGGTTGTGAGAGTAACAGTAACATTAAAGACAAGTGTCTTGTAGGTGACAGAAATGTAAGTTTAGTCTGCAGTAGTAGACATCTACCTCGTGTGGAACTAACAATTGCAAAAGGTGAAATAAACTATTGAAACATTGTACAGCTTAAGCTGCTGCACATACTGATCTCACGCATGGAGGTAAAGCACGAGCAACTAGAGCTAATCTTTTAGGATAGTAAGTTACTGGCTTCACTTGTGGAAAAAGTGCTGTTAGTTATTTTACAGTCACCTTGCATTTGTGCTGTTCACAGAACCACAAGTCCATCGCTGGACCTCCTCTGCGCTGTCACTTTTTGGAGCTTGGCACGCTCCCTCAGGTTCCATTTTGTGGGCGATCCTCTCAGTCACTCCTTCTCATCATGGCATCTCACGACATCTACAAATTGAAAAAATGACACTCCTCTCGCCACACGGCTTTCGCCATGTGTCAACTCCCCAATGAGACATGTACAAGAGTGTTGCACAGTCTCCCTAAAACAATCTCCAGGGTTTGTCCCTTGGAGCAGCTTCACTCCAAGCTGTAACCCTGTGTAAAAACATTAATCAGCACTTAAATGTTCAGCTTGTTTAGCTCCCAGCTCCTGTATCACAGAAGACAAAGTCTTAAATTTAAAACAACTTCACATTCGCAACCAACTGTAGATCATAAGAGTAATAAAGTATTTAGCATCACAGAGACAAGTATCATTGCAGGTTTATTCTAAACTCATTAAACTCCTACGTTTTCCCATAATTTATTCCAAATTATTTAACATCTCAATGTTATTCCACATTGTAATCAGTGAACTTCACTTATAGGCCATCAAAGCCTCATCTGAACATGGATGCACCACTTGCATAGGTTTAATACTTGTAAATAAACAGCTAATCACACAAATCACTGCAACAATAATAGTAAACATTGTTTAATGTTACTTCTGGACCCCACCTCTTGACGCATGGACACTCTCATGCGTCAACTCACCAAACCTGGATCCCTGCCTTAAAAACTGGCTCCACCAGGAGCCGGCATACTCACCATCATGGCCTGGAAAACAAGATCTGGAAGTAAAATCAAACTTCACACTTATAAACAAGTATATCACAAGGGTAACAAGCATTCAGCATCAGCAAGACAAGTGTCATGTGCAGGTTTTCTCAAATCATTAAATCACTATTGTTACCATAATTCGCCTCAAACATGGATCATCCCATGTGCTCAGTTAACATTAATGTAATCGGTGACTTCCCTTAAGCAAAGTCACTCCACTCATATATTATTATGGGTCCAAAAGTGGCCAGCAAATGAGCCCATAATAAACTATTCCATAAATATCGTAATCTCTTATTTGTTTTACTCATGTCACTTGTCCACTTCTGCTGAATGCTACATGCACTCTTAAAGAAAACAAAACCTGAAATAAAGAAACAAACATCCACCAGTTGTTCTGCTAAAAACCACATCATCAAATCACATGAAAAACTGCAATGCTGTAAGAAAAAATGCAAATGTTAGCGCTGCGCAGGTGTGTACACACTTTCTCACAGTAACTTCTGTGAGTACCACAAGCCCATGAATAACACACCTCTGATAGATTCACAAACATAAAAATGGCATTTAAAAGGTTAAACCATCACGCAACCTCAGATGTTGCTATCATCTTTCTGCTCCTGTAACAGAGACACACACAGAGATACATCCACACCTTTGTCAAGCGGGGGTTGACTTCACACAATGGTGTTAAGTCAGTCAGTCAGTTCCCCATTTATTTTAAAATTCTTACTCATTCACTCAGTGATTCCTTCTTTAGCTAATTGTGGAAATTATCGTCGCATCCGTTTCCACGCTCAGCAAAACAACGTCATTTCAAAAAGAAAAATAATTTAGACTGGATTTCCTGGTTGAATCCTTTTGGACAGGAACTTGTTTCCTGATTGTCCCAAATAAGAGCCCATTTTAATTTTGGAGAAGCTCACTTTGCAACAGTTTTCTCGACGACGCTTCGATTCTAATCGTGCAGATCTGCTCAACAGAGATCATCAAACAAAACTTTCAGTGCACCATGAAAGTAACAAAATAAAAGAAAGAAAATAAAAGAAATCAAAGAAAATAATGGAAAGAAAGGCCTTGTTTAAGTCATGACACGTGTTCTTCATGCCAGGGGGATAAATCGTAACAACCCAATTGGCAGGTTCAACTTTAGTAATAAAGACAAATCAAACAGCCAGTTTAATCTCAAACATTCATCCAATCAGCCATACACACAACATACAGCATAACCCTGTTGTCTTAGCACATAATAAGTTTTAGTTCTCATGTAACTAAATGTGTGCCATGGTAAAACTTCTTCACACACCAGAAACTCACAATCAGCTCACTCAACTCACTCATTCAAGACCTCTCATCAGCATTCTGTTTCCTCCTCTATGATGCAACCATCTGTCCTCCTATAATATTCAGTCCACTAGTCTATGTATCACTTTCATCTTACTAGTGATTTGGACAAGATGACAAACAGAATCTCATGCTTAAGATGCTGTCTGGTCTCATGAGTATCATTGTATGTGTATATGCATGTGGGGTTAGTATAGTTAATGCATTTTCAGTATGTTTTTGTGTTCATCTCTCACCACACTTCCATTATTCTCATCACTGCTTAAAACAACACACATCTCTCTCTGTTTTTTTTTCTTTAACTGTACTTTTCTCCAAAACAGAAAATAGCATTACAGCTGTTTCAGACTGAGAAACACCAAACACTCTTCGTGCCATCATTCATCCACACAACTATTTTATTTCTTTTTGTCCACTGGGCAGGTGACCTGCAGAATCACGTCTGCCCCAGCTGGATACCTTTCACACACACCATGACGTCAGACACTCTCACACTCGCGGAATTGATCAGGAGAAAAACTTTCTTTCCTTTCTGTCTCCTCTCTTGCCTAGTCTGTCTTGGACTCAATGCTGCTCCTAATATGCCTCTAATCTCTCCTCCACTTCTACCTCTGCTCTCTCACGCTCTTCTCTGACTCTACTTTCTGCTAACATTCTTGCTCTTCCTAATGCTTTTCTACGGTGTTGTTCTAGAGTAGTTGCAGTGGATTGAGCTGTAGTTTCATCCTCAGGTTTCACAACTACTGCTTGCAATATTGCTCTTTTAACATTCTGTGCTTCTCTCCTCCTCTGAGCCTGCTCCAGCCACAACTTAGCAACTGCTAACTGCAATTCCTTCCTCTGCTTCGCTTTACCTGTTTTACCTGCTACACTTACAGATATTCTTTCTACCAGCATTTTACACTTAACTTCCACTAATGTCCCTTCAAATCCACATTTCTTATACCAACAACCTACATACTGCGTGCTGCCTGGTAAAACTTTCTGCATAAATTTTACATCTCCTTCTAAGGCAGACTTACACATTTTATTCTCCATTACAAGACAACAATCAGCCACACTCACGCAGACCACGTCTGGCCCGCACACACACACAACATAGGCCTATCGCTTGCGTCTGCACGCACAGCTAGCGCTCTCTGTTGAAAACTCTCAAACGCCCCATATGGCGGAGAATTCAACCTTCGGACACTCTCCAACGCCCCAAATGGCGGAGATTCCGGACTCTGAACCTAGGTTCTCTCCACGCCCCAAATGGCGGAGAACTCTCCACGCCCCAAACGGCGGAGAAGCCTGCGTCTCTCTCACGCGGCTAGCGCGCTCCCGGACTCACGTTTAACGCACAGCCCGTAGCCGCTCTCTATTGTTTTGGGTCCACGTGCGCTCTCGTGACCAGCGCTCCCCGGGACTCAAACGTTTCACGCAGAATCACGGTGACGCGTTTCTAGGATCCCACATTCATTCACGCGGTTATAGAGACGCTCTCTAAGGCCTTCTGTACTCACTGTTTGTTTACGTTCATGGGAAGAGTCTCTGGATCCCGTCAATCGTCATCCATCCCGAGGGGAGGTCAGGCGCAAACTTCCCGGCCTGGTGGCAAGCCAAAAACACCAGGGCTTTACGTCAATCATCCCAGACGTTGCGGTGGCGTCCTCTCCCTCTCCTCGGTGGATGCAATGTGTTAGGCTCCGGCTCCGAAGGACCAAATAAATGTTGGGTCTAAACTCAGACCCCGCTGTATCCAAGACTTATTCCCATGAAAGAAAAGCAAGGCAACAGTGTTCGATCGATTTCTTGCGCAAGGGAGGCCTCTCGTCTGTGACCAGCACGTTGAAATGACCACACTGGTGGCCTCCTCTCGCCGCCTTTTATTGACAAACTTCAAACAATAGTTTACAAAACACCTCCCCTTGCAACCCCCCTTTGGTTACAAAGACAAGGCACTGTATGTAAATGTATACACTGAGTGTGTGTGTGTGTGTGTGAGAATGTGTGTGTGTTATGTGAGAATGTGTGTGTGTGTGTGTTGGTCAAAGGGTCATAAAACCTAAAAGCAGGAACAACATCCTTGGTCATAAAGAGGGTAGTCTTCCCCCACACCCAATGTATGGTTTACCAAAGATAACACAGTGAAACCATACAAAGGGTAGGAAGCTCTACCAAACATCAAACAGATCTTCAAGTTAGGATGTATCTACAATAAAACCTCCCCCAGCACAGAGTGGCTGGAGAGGTGGTCAGGATCAAAGGAATGGCTTTGATCCTACTGCTTAAACTAAGACTATACAAATTTAAGAAACACAATGGCGACATTCAACAATTAGACTTAACAAATTCCTCCTGTATTATCGGTTTCTTATTGATCCTCGTCAGGGAAAGATGAAGACTCCAAATGGTTTTCAGACTCTTTTACTTACAATGTCTGTTTTTCACTAAACTCCACTAACATGCCTCAAAACCTTTATCAGACATTTTTAAAAAATCCAGCATTAATCTAACGATCTAAGAGGTTTCTGCCTCAGGTTCAGATGTCATGTGATATTTGGTTTCCAGGTGTCTCTTTAGCTTGCTTACTATCAATGTTCCCTCTAATTTTTCATGTGTCTGAGCAAACACACAAACTCCCTGAGCGTCCCTTGGACCACTGTGAGCGACAGCAGACGTGCACTGTGGTCACGCCAGCATCGAATCCATCCAAGTTACATGGTTTAGTAAAATAATCAAATTACAGCATTTACATTTATGTTAGACGACTTTTAATTAACTGCTTTAGCCCACTTACAATGAAAATTTAAAAAACCTTGTTCATGACCTGTGTAGCATGTTAACACTATTGGAAGGAAAAATAACTTTAACTCCAATTTTGAAAACACAACTTTATTATTATTATTTTTATAAAGCTCTGACTTGTATTATGAGTCTGTGGTCTGGGAGAGAGTCTGTAACTCTGTCTGCAAAATACAGGATATACTGACCAATGTTGGGCAATTAATTATATAGTTACTTCTCCAAAAAAGTTACTGAGTTATGCAAACAACAAAGTTTTTTTGCAGCTGTTTACCTAAAAATGCAGCCAAGGCGTTTTTTTAAACAAACATTTCAAACTATTTACAGAACAATCAGCTGTTCTGCATCAAATCTGATGCCACACAAATTATTTGTGCCGCTCCAAAAAATAATTTCTGTCCACTATGAGATGAAGGAGAACAACAGCCTGATACCTGCAGGCCTGACAGCAGCAGATGTATCACTGCTGTAACACCTGTAACACTCAGCAGTCGCCTCATTGTTCTGACACACACAACAACACTATTGACTACACTACAAACTAACTACACAAGATCTGCGCTAAACGTTGCAAATCTCTCACATCTCAATTCCGCCTTCACTCCTGAAACTCCCCCCTTCCTAAACCACTAAATGCCATGTTGCCATATCATTTTTTGATTGGTCCACATGGTACATTTTTCCACCAATAGGAAATGCTGGGGGAGGTTTGTTTTCGCTCACAGGCTTTCGAGCGTTTTCCTTATCAAACGCAGTTTTTACCGTTTCTTCCCGCAGTAAATATAAACAACGACAGTATTCGGGGGGAAAAACAAACATTGCAGATATTTTTATCATAACTCTGGTTTTACGTGGCCGATCAACACAATTTAAAAACTGGTATAAAGTCCTCACTTTGTCCGTCAGTTGTTCCGTCTGTCCTGCTCACATCTCCAATGGTTGTACACGTTGTCATTAACGTGGCTTCACTCCACATCAGCCGCTTTGCTCGCTAAAACACCGGTGTCGCACATAAGGACGCTGTCATAGCCTGTCAGCGACGTTGATTGGCTGCGTATATACGAATGTGAATCGCATCATTGGCTGGACTTTGGGATAAGGTGGCATCGTTCTAATCCCATACGGGAGCAGCCAGTCACTGACTCACACTGCAAAACAGAATTGTTAACGTATTTACTTTAATTTAAATTCAGGTGAGATTTTTTTATTTGTTTTGTGCGCAACACAGATTTTCTGTGCGCAGAGACGTGCCCGCAGTGCGCAATTGCGCGCGCAGCTTAGAGGGAACATTGCTTGCTACTATATTTTTGTTTAGGAAACTGCTAACAAATGGCAAAGGTTTTGTTTGTTTTCTCTTTAGTTCATTTTTTGTGGTATTTTAAAGACAAAGTGATCAGTTTTATCTTCTCACAGATGTTTTCTTTATGTCATTCGTCACATTTTGTGCAGTAGAACTTCGCATCAATCAAATATTATTCTGAGCTCTCTAAAGACATCTGACCTCCGTACTCCATGTGCTCCGAGGCCTGAGGGATCTCCTGGGAATGGTGGTGCCACTTTTCAGAGACGTGATTGATCAGTAGGCGATGGTCTTTGTAGTCACGAGGGCAGCGTGAAAATATTAGTTTACTGATTGAAAGCAAATGAATGCATGTTTTGAGTGTGTCTGCCTCACACTGCAGACACAGTGAGGTTAAAGCTATGAGTGTATCAGCAGTTCTTCTTGCTTTGGTTTCTTGTATTACATTTGTAACTGTAGCCCAAAAGGAGCTTCTTTTAAATCCAATCCAGGGATTAAAATGTGCCTCATATCATTTTATATTTGGAGCTCATTGATTCTTAAAGCTACATCCAAACATTTTAAATGCTAATGAATGAATAATCATTTTATTTGTAAACGTTTGAACATTTATTGAAGACTGTTACCAACTCGCTTTAGTCATATCTTGAGTATAATTAATTTGCCAAGAGGAGATAAAAGAACCAGTAATATTTGAGCAGGAGCACTTAAACATCAAGTAAATAAAAAAAAAACGTGTTTAAATAATGCTGATTATTCAAACGAGCTATCATGCTGATAGCCGCGTGCCACGACAATAATGCTTTAGCAAATTTAATCTGAAAACCAAAAGCAGGTTAAAATGAGCCCACCTTGTAGCAGACGCTCTAACATATAGTTGATAAGTGATGGGCTCACAGTTAATGACTTTTTATGAGGGGAAAAAACATAAAAAAAGCTAAAGATGAGATTTACTGATGTTAAAGGTATTGACATTCAGATTCTCCGTGGAGATGATGTAATATTGTTATCCTGAAATCATTCGGCTGTGATAATGGGGCAATAAAAGCTAGTGTGACAGCGCTAAGGCCTGCAATACATTGTGTGTGTCTTTTGAAAGACGGGAATATCTGTGATTGACTGATGATGACAGTTTTACTCACACAGGATATGGATGTATTTCTGAAAAAGAAATCTGGACTACTGCGTAGGGCTGGGCGATATGGCCTAAAATCTGTATCGCGGTATAATTTGAAGCACGTGCGGTAACAATATATATCACGATATATTCTTTTCTTCTGTATAATGTATTTTCCACACTATAAGGACTTAAAATCCTTTAATTTTCTCAAAAATCGAGAGTGTTCCTTATGTATGAATTCTGGTTGTGCTTACTGACCTCGAACCGATTTGGGCTGCAGAAATCTGTTAAAAATGTTTTAGTGTAACTTTGGTAAGCCGCCCTGCTTGATGGATTGTCAGAGCATTACGGCTGCCGTAGTGAGGAGCTTCGGAGTAAGCTGGGTCCAAAACTCCGTCTGCTTCAGGTCCCAAAGTCAAACGAACACTGAGAGTTAAAAACTGTCTAAATTCTTTCATCTTTAATAAAATCATCAGCGTTGCTGCTTTACCAGGTGTAACAATTAAGTTTAACATCCAGGCATCCATGAAAACAGAATATATTAAATTTAACGGAGTTAGCCGTTAACAGGAAGTTAGCTCGCTAGTTTCCACCTAAACATTTCATACCATGTTCTGACTGAGATTTTTGAAACTAATTCAAACGTACAGCTCTGTTATCACTTCTAACATAAAGACAGGAAACTAAACAGCAGTGGGTTTGCAGGGTTACTGAAGTTGGGCTAGCTGGTATATAATGTTGTGCTACGTGATTGCTAGCGACACAGCTATGTTAGCATAACATTAGCACAGTGAAGCTGGAGGATGAAGCCAACTTTTTTTCCACTCGATAAAAGTTAACGTGCGGGATTCTGGTGGTCAGGGACAAATGCAATCGCATTGCAGGATGCTGTACACGGGGCAACTTCAGTCAGGAGAACAACTGAGATCATTCATCCACAATACGAGGTTAGTTATTAATATACTGCAACAACATGGGAACAGAACAGCTGCGAGAGAATTCAACATTAATGAATCGATGTTACGGAAGTGGAGGAAGCGCAGTTTTTGGCTTTCCCCATATTTCAAAAGTGCTTCACCTCTTTGCTATGACTGTCGCCCGCCATAATTTGCAGATGATAATGGTTGTAGCTGCTGCGATGCTTTCAACCAAAACAGGCGCAGCTTGATGACATCATCAACATGCGATAGAGCGATATAGTATCTCTATCGTTGGCTAAATTTATATCGTTTCTATCGCCCACCCCTACTACTGCGTTGTGGCATTAATTCCCAAAGCTAATGACAGTGGATGTTTAAATGTTTTTACTCTACTAGTTTTCTTCTTGTGCTTGATTAATTTGTTATATAAGATGTAAAATGCAGTAAGATTATGATTCCATTTTTTTTTATCGTCAAATAAAACTAAATGAGAGAAGCTTGTGGGAAAGTTGTTGTCGCCGTTGACCTTCTTATGTTCTCATCTAAATTTGTGTCTGACTTTTCACTTGTTTACTTAAAGAACTGAATCAGAGACAAACTGAAGCTCGTACGCTGTCGTTCTGACCTGCTGGTGTTTACTTTGTGGCTCTTAGGTTTCAAAGTTGCACGTCTTGATTGGATGGTCTTAACACCCTTTACTAACTGGATTTAAATGCCCCCCCGGTCTATCTGTACCAGTCAAAATGACTTTAGCTGATAGGTCTGGCCTTGCGTGGCCCCTCGTTGGTCCTCAGTAGGCACTTTGTGATGGCGTTTTATCATCAAATGAGAAACGCCTGCAGCTTTTCTTCATAGCACGACATGAAAGACTCACTGGGCAAGTCAAGCAATGAAATGTGAAGCGGTTTCCTCTCTTCTCCCCTCAGCTGAATGTTTTGGTTTTTTTCCTGTCTCTTTTTATCTCCAGTACGGCCAGTAACTCTCCACGCAGCACCCCCGGCAGCTCTCCCTCCCTGCGGCGCAGGGTCCTCGGGGGAGGCAGGGCCAGTGAGAATGAGGCTGGAGGAGAGAAGAGCAGCAGTGGAGGTGGAGGAGGTGCTGGTTCGGACGGTGCACTCCCCTCCATACCCTCTGCCTCCTCCCTCTCGTCTGCCTACCCAATCGCCTCTCGCCACTTCAGCCGCAATGCCAAGGTAAGTGAAAATATCTGCTAAGGTGAATCGTAGACTGATCGACACAGCAACTGTGACCTCACAAATGTTTTACCGCTGCCATCTTGGTGTTTTGAAACTGGACTAACAAACTGTCATAGACACGTTGTTATGCAACAATCTTCCATTTTTATTCTAATAATGACCATAATTTACAAAGTGAGCTTCATATTTTATTTAATATGAGCTGAAGCTACTGACATGACCCATAAAGTCATCGGGAAAGTGTTTAATGAGGTCACAGAGCAAGTGTGGAGTAGCATCGGTTTCCCATAGACTTCTATAACCAGAGGTTTTTGTGCAAATAAAGCAGTCGCCTCTTTGCTGCTCGCCACATGCAGCTTGGAGGCTGTGTCCGTGTTCAGTTTGCAGAAATAAAAACGCAATAAACACTTTGCATTTGCATCCAGATTTTCTGCATTGATTGCTAAAAACGGTGGTTCTGATCTTCTAATTAGCTTTATCTAATCAGACTAAAGTAGCTACATTAAACACACTCGATGGTATGCAGAGCAGTTCCCCTCCTTATAAATGCAGCTAGGCTCATGGCAATTTGACTTGAGACTGTCCTTTTTTAAGTCACGTATGTCAGCCTCAACCTGTCCATTCACCAATTTCAATCAAATCTTAGTAAAATTCTAGCTGTGCAAGCGCCAACCTAAACAGACAGGCACGTACCTGCCGGCTGAGAAACTACAGAACAGAATGCAACAAGAAGGAAAGTTGGTGCTGAAAGTAGACAGTTTAAATGAAAGTGTTAGACGTGGGAGGTCGCCCACGTCTTTAATGAATGCAGCGAGAGAGCCGGGTGTCCATCTGCCGTGACACCTTTTCTGTTTTCAACGAGCCAAACGGCAGCAAAGACGAGGAGTTGTAGTCAGGGAGGCTTCAGAGCTGAGCTGAAGGAGACGTGACGCTACAGCACTGAGTTTCTGAGTTTTACTTTCATGGCAAACAGCTGCTCTGTGTGTTAGAGATAAACTACATGATAAAAAAAAATGTTTTGATAAACGTTGTCATATTCAAGCGTGTGAAAATGCTAAATGAGACATTAGTTTGTGACTAAATTAAATATGTTATTAAATTATACGTCTAGCCCTTAACTTGATTATCATTGTTTGCAGTGGGGCCCATAATGAAACTGAATCTGACGCCTTTGTTTAAACAGGAAGCCTTACAGGAACCCTGGGGCGCCTCTGTCAGTGCGCCCCAGGGTGGCTACAATGTAGCTGCCATCACCAGTGTGTGAATGTGTGGATGACTGGATATGTAAAGCCAGGGGTGCCCAATCCCGGTCCTCGAGAGCTACCGTCCTGCAGCTTTTAGATGCATCCTTGTTCCCACACACCTGAATCAAATGAATGGCTTGTTATCAGGCCTTTGCCAAACATGATGGCATGCTGAAGAGATTAAACCATTTGATTCAGCTGTGTTGGAGTAGGGATGCATCTAAAAGCTGCAGGATAGTAGCTCTCGAGGACCGGGATTGGGCACCCCTGTGTAAAGCGCTTTGGGGTCCTTAGGGACTAGTAAAGCGCTATATAAATACAGGCCATTTACCATTTACCAAAGTTTCCTAAAGATAAGCAGTTGTGAGCCACAGCACTGTCACGGCATATTTCACACCTGGAGGAGATGGAGGATGCAACAGCATTTCTAAAGACACATAGTTTCACGTCAAATAACAGCAAAATAAACATACATATATAACGAGAACCAACTTTCTTTGGCTGTTTTTTAGAATAAAAAGTAATCATTCAAGTCTTCTAGAGTCCAGCTCCCCAAAGGTTTTATGAGGGACAGACAGTTCAATGAGCTGCTAGCATCCTGAACATAAAAGGACCATTCATCCTCACCACGTGCCATCAGGAAGCATCCAGTAGTTTTAACTGTATGTAGAATTTATCCACAGCTGGGAAGAGATGGGGAGAGACGGCAGGCATTTAACAAAATGAGACTTGCTCACAGGTTTAGTTATAGCCCAGCTACAGCTGTGTTTCATGCCTATGACATGCTCCTGGCATGTTTTGTATTTACGACTACTTTTAATTAAGCTTGCAACATGGTACAAAACGTCGATACATTAAAAAAACAAAACGCACACAAGCGGCGACGGGCAGAAAGTTTCATCGGCTCATGCACCCTGCGATCACAGTGTGTATATCCAGCTATGTGCCACGCCTCATTTATGCTGCAGGAAAAAACACATCCAACAAAGGATTAACCTCCGTCTAATCCCCCGTTCTCCAGATACATTTTAGGAACTGAGGCGTGCTTCCACATGATGTACTGACACGGTCAGAGGCAGGAGGACAGAGGAGACGAGGGGGCACAAGTTAGAGAAATGAGAACAGCCTGCTGGTGCTAGCACTGCTGCTCCATCACCGTCACTCGTCTCATAGCTGCAGGCCTGCTTTGATTTCAGGCTAGCAGCATTAGCAGTGTGGCATACCTTCAGTACTGTGAAAGTGAAATTTTTTGCATTATGGGCCCCTGAAATTTTGAAATTTGACTGATCATAGGTTCTCAATCAGATTAAGATTTAAGACGTTTTCTGGACCTCAATCAAAAATGTTAATTGGATGATTTCCAAGCTGCTTGGCTATCACTTCCTCTGTGACATGGTGCTTTAGTGGAAGAAGCCGACTATCCTTCAGGATTGTATCCCAGAAGCTGACAGTTAGTCAAGTTTTATTATCAACACAACATCATACACTCAAGTATACAGTCAGACGAAATATCGTCCTCCTGGATCAAAGCTGCAAACTGTAAAAGCAAAGATTCAACTATACAGAAACTAAGATAAACTAAGGATGAGTACAACAGTTTTGTACTTGAATAGAAATGGAATAAGAGTAGAAAACAATGAGAATAAATAAATACAGTGGTACATAGATGGACTCAAACAGTGTAATACAGAATAGTGCAAGTACTGGAAGTGAGAGGAGAGTGTTATGTAGTCCAAGAAGTGTGTGGAGAAGTGAGTCCAGTGTGGAGGAGGGCAGCGATGCATGGAAATTATTTTTCTTTTTCTAATACACAAAACTCCAGAATTACTTCACTGAGAAGAGACAGGAAATGCCCGATGGAGGTGTTGCTGAAAAGGAGCTTGTACAAGTTACTAAACTGTAGAGGTTGCTGTCTTAGCCTGCATTGCTGCATTGTGAGTCAGTGTGTTCAGTAAGGTCATAAAACGTACAACTGATTGTGTGTTATGTTAGTCCGATTGCGTTTGTGTAACTTTGATTTGCATAAAGATCTGACCGCATTTCATAAGCAATCAAAGCAGAAATTCCAAAGTGCTGCAGAAGTCTCGTGGTGCTCATCAGAGATTCAAACGGGCGTCTTCATGACTCTGTAAAATTTGATCCGACGCAGCGTTTAGTAACCAGTTAGGAAACGGTTCTGCTTCAATCCGGTCACTTAAATATTAACTCTGTGTTTGCCAGACGTTGATTGAACACGCTTGTGTTACGTAATGTCAATAAAAACGGTCTTGAGTCTTCAGTGAATTCACACAATACAATAAGTGAAAGTAAATGTTTATTTTTAGCAGCTCTCACTTCAGCCGTGTCAGCTCTTCCAGTGTTGACTCGTTCTTTCAGGAGACTGTAAAACGTTAGCGTGTTTGCCCTGAGTAAATTTACCTAACGGCACACGTAACCCGAAGGCTCTGGGTTCACCTCGTACTCGCTGCAGGCTCGTCGCTTTGAAGGCAGCAGCCTGTTGCAGCCAAGACGGTTTGTTGCAGCTGCACAGTGACAATTACCTTTTTTTAAAATAGGGAAGTGGTGAAAGTTTGGACATCCCTTTAAAGCTGCACAACCTCAGCGTTGCATAAAACGGAGTCAAAATGTTCTGTTTCTGCTGTGACTGATTTTCTTTGAGTACTAAATGTTTTCCTTTTTTTCTTTGCAGAAAATGCAGAGCTGGTACAACGTAAGTACACGCCCTCTTCTTCTTTAACGGCTTTTTTCAGCTTTTACTTCCAGTAGATGAAACTGGTTGACAGTAAAATGATTGGTTTAGTGTGATATTTAAAAATGTGTTTTTTCTTCTTCTTGATTAAACAAATGCAAGTGTTACCCGAGATGTTTACTGCTAGGATGGTTGTGAGGTAGAATAACATGTTCTGTTTTTTCTTTCCTGTCGTCACTCACAGGTTCTCAGCCCCACGTACAAACAGCGGAACGAAGATTTTCGTAAAATCTTCAAGAAACTTCCTGACTCAGAGCGACTTATAGTGGGTGAGTGAAGCATGTGACAAAGTGTGCAGTACCACCAGCGCACCAGGATTTTATAATCGGCCACGCCGGCCGTGAATAGTCCACTTTCTGAGAGGTTAAAATGATTCCTAGTGCATAGGAATGGGAAGGTCATAAGGAAAGGGAGGATAGAAGATTTAAGGACGTGTGACTCTAAGATGTACAGTACAAGGAATGGTTTGCAGTTGCAACAGGTTCATGGTGCTCAGCTTAGAGCTGCTGCTCGGGTTGAGGTGGTTTTGGGCATCAGAATAGGGACAAGAGCTGAAAGAGGCGGCTGGGTGGGGAGGTGGAGTAAACGTTGCCCCCACTAACATACCCAGATGAACAGCAGACGTCGAATCTATTGAAAATCACAAATGTTATTCCTGTGTGCCAACAGCACACAGGTGCTTGAGAAACGCCATCTGTGGTTCCACACTGGTTTCTTTTTGGCTCTGAGAGGAGAACTATGCAGATTTAGTAGATTCAACACACGGAGACGCTCTCGAATGCAGGCCTGCAAAAGCCAGCAGCACATAGCAGCGACAGTTAAAGCCCTTTTTGTAGGTTGAATGCCAGTTGGTTGAAAGGTCTGCTTGAGCAGAAAGGAAGTGACATTAGTTCACCACAAAGAGGAAGGCTGCGATTAAACCATCAAGGATCAAAAAGCTCCGTGTGAGAAGCAAAGACGTAGGCTGCGAAGTGAAACTCGCTTTCGCTTCACTACAAAGAACTTTGTTGTATGACTTGGATCTTCTCTAACGACCAACAGCATGACAGACAGGAACAGCAGTTCGTCACTGATGCTGTACAAGTGTTTCCCAGGTGTCAGTCTGGACGCTTTAGCCCCTTTTTCCATTAGTGTTTACTTCGATCGACTGGGTTTCCCCTGCAAACCAGTACTACCTAACATGTGTTTGTTGTCATAGCAACGTGTGTCCCGCAAAAAGGTGGACGTCGAGGCAACAGTATACCTGCTGCTCAGTCTGTGGCTTTTCGTCTGGCTCTGGGACCACTGCGTTGGTTTTGAAACCATCTCCCTCGTTGCTGAGATGCTCTCATGACTCATCGAGTGATGCTACTGGCCAGCCAATCGGTGGCATGCAATCTGATGATGTCATAATTTAGTACCCGCTCGCTTGGAATCCCGGGCGAGCAGATACTAAAGGTCACAGGACCCGGTACCTAATGGGAGAACCGTGAAAACTGTGGTGACCCGTGGAATGGAAAAGGGCTTGTGAGTCTTGTTTGCTGCATCATCGCTCCTGCTGGACCGCAGGCTGATGCCATAATGATGCCGTAGACTCTCTGTAAGAGTTTCAGTCATTTTTCTCTGCCCACCAGCCCCACTGCTAAGAGCCAAGTGGTGTTTACAACCTGTCTGACGTTGATCTGTGGCAGCGATGGCTGTTTTTGACATTTATTTCCGTCTGTCTTTTCTCAGACTACTCCTGCGCTCTGCAGAAGGATATTCTGCTTCAGGGACGCCTTTATCTGTCAGAGAATTGGCTGTGTTTCTACAGCAACATCTTCCGCTGGGAAACCACTGTAAGCTACACTGTGTACACTGGCGCACACCTTCTGCAAACTAATTAATGTCACACCTGCAGTCTGATAAGAGTGAAGTTTGCAGATCAATAAAGATGGCCTCTGCGAGATAAGAGCGTTGCACGCTGTAAAGCTTTCTCCTCTGCTTGTTGGTTCAGATCACCATCCTGCTGAAGGACGTTACCTCTATGACCAAGGAGAAGACTGCCAAGCTCATCCCAAATGCCATCCAGATCAGCACTGACAACGAGAAGGTGAGAGTCAAAGACGAATAATAAAAGAGACGCTTTGATTTACGAGGACATTCTGCGGTTTAACCGTTGATAGTGTCAGCTGTTGAAACGGTTCACTTCAATCTGTTAGAGAAGCGTTATGAAACGAGCTGACTCGGCTCGATCTTCACCGGCCGTGATGAGGCAAACGGGGGGAAACCGTCCGTCAAACCTGTTCTCACATTTTTGTTCTCTCTCCCTCCTTTTCTTCCTCCCCTCCTTCCTGTTGCGTTGATAATCACCCTCTCAGCATTTCTTCACATCTTTTGGCGCAAGAGATCGCAGCTACATGATGATTTTCCGCCTGTGGCAGAACGCACTGCTGGACAAGGTACAGCCTCCGCTCCCACCCTCCTGCTGGTTTGTGCTGCTAGTAGTTATCATGTCAGAGTAGAGCAGGGTGTCAGGAAGCGTGGTCGTAAATACAGGGCTGAGAGAGCAGTTTCGATTACTGTTATCTGCTGACTTTTCTGCTCTGAGCGTCTGTGCAGAAACACAGCTTACTATTATCTCACATGGTAGAGAAAATAATGGCTGATTACTCTTTCCCTGGAAAAAACCAAACTAATCTTTTAGTTTAGTTTGGACCTCTGCGTTCACGAGATGATCGAGAATGAACGGCCCTCTGAAACAAAATATTAAGGATGTCACATAAACCACTTCACGACAAGAATGCAGCTGCTTCCACCACAGCCAGCTGCTTATTGTGCATACATGTTTCTGTTGTGGTGTAGCTGCACTCACAGCATCTAGTTATTGTTCGGAAACAATTCCTGTAATAAATCCTTAACAGACCGATCAGCATTCAGCAGGATATTGGGCTTTCATGCTTTGAATTAGCTCCAAGTTTATTAAATTTTGAAAAAAAAAAAGATTATTTTTTCCTTCCAGCGGTTTAAGATAAACTAAGAAAGTGTGTAAATAATTTGAGCCATTTAGTTTCATTGACATCCTTCATTAACAACGGTTTTCAATGCTGTCGGCTGAGTTGCCAACATGCCAGTGTCTGTTCCCTGCAGTGGCAATAAAAGTTGGGCTGAATGTCACTGTTTTGTAATGCTGACTACTGTTGGCTCCCTTTTAGTGAATCAACACTTGATTCCACTTTGACCTTTCAGCAGTGTTGACATCCTGGTCTTAACTTGAACAGTTTGCTTTTATTTACGCTCCTCTGAGCAGAAGATGCAGAGGCTTCTGCTTTTAGAGATTTACAGGCCTGCGGCGTGTACAGGTGTTCACACATCTTGTTTTTAACTTTAGTTTAAGATTTCATCTCGATATTTGCAGCATGAACCAGATGGAAAAATAAAACACTGCACGCTGCTCACACAACTAAAACTGATAAAACACAAAAATGTTACAGCAAGGTGGGATAAAAGTGGTTTTTCTTTATTGTCATTTCCCCCTGAGGTGAGCACCGGTGTGTTCATTTATAATAACTGTGGTGTTTTTCAGTAAAACAGCAGCTGTGCTCTGAATGGGCCACATGGCACTATATTTACCGTCGCCTCAGACGGAGTCGTAAAGTGTCCAACATGTTTGCACAATTGATTTTGATTCAAGGCTCATTGAGAATCAATAAAAAGTCCCACACTCTGTTGCACAGTGAACATCCCAGACTAATGCACGCACACAGATGGATTTTGGCTGTCACACAAATCCTATTGCCTGCAGCTGCTGTTTCTACACTTGCAGTTTGACAAGACAAAGAGCTGCAGAGTGAACCGCGCAGGAACGTGCATGATTAAATGTCTGTATTTTCTGCAGTCTCTGTCCCCCAAAGAGCTGTGGCACATCGTGCACCAGTGCTACGGCACTGAGCTGGGCCTCACCAGCGAAGACGACGACTACGTCTCCCCCACCGCTGAACACATGAACGGCCTGCTGTGAGTGTCTATATGTAACCACCTCTAGTTATAGATGTGCGAGTTATTTGAGTCTTAACCATGTTAAAGCTGAAAACCTGCTTTTATTTTTTCCTCGTGTCACATTTTTATTGTTGGGTAAAGTTCTGCACGTCAACGATAAGTTGACTCTCTAATGAAAAAGACACAATATGCGTCCCTGTCAGTGAGATTTAAGCTTATTTGTTACGTCTATAGTTAATTGGCAGTGACAGAAGCTATAATAGTCATTTTATTGTGGTTAAATGCTTAAACAGAAGAAGGCATGACAGACAAGCTTATTAGCGATCATTTAAACATACATGTAGCTTTAGGGGTCACTTTTCCATCTTTTTAAGCAAACAAGAAGACTCTGGGTTCTCTAACAGATGTTTTTCCCTTTCCCTCGCTGCGACGTTCCTGTTGCCCTGTTCTCCAGGCCGGGAGAGGAGTCGGGGTCGGTCACAGACCTGTTGGACCTGAGCTCAGTATCCGTTCCCTCCGCGGGCAGCTCTCCGCCTCCGCTGGTGCCATGCAGTTTAAGCAGTCCTCCTTCAGCTGCCAGCCTCAGCGGATCCTCTCCGCCCTCCTCTGCCTCCTGTCTGCCCGTGGAGGTGCCCTCCTTGTCGGGAAGCAGGCTCGGCTCCGAGCCCCTCGAACCCAGCCCGCCCAGCTCACACAGCTCGCTGCCATCCACCACCACCACCAACGCCTCTTTCTACGCCTCCACCCCGGCCTCTGCTGCTGCCTCTTTTGTGAGTGTTCTTCACATTCAGACTATTTAATATGCAGGACGTGGCTGTCTGTTTGTTATACCTGGAGGGCTGGGAAGCAGAGCCAGCTGACCTTTGCTCTGCATGTTGAAACTGAATCTTTTGAATCTGTATTTGATGAAACATGCCTGAAGCTAAAAGCAGCTTATTTAAATTGCACTGCCAACGCTTGATCACACAGTTTTGGGCCCTTTTATTCCCACGTTTGATTCATTACGATTATTTGTTCTAATTAATGAGCAAATAACAGGCTAGAGGGGAGTAAACATGATGGGGATGGTTCCCAATAGATGTGAGAATTTCTATTTTCTATTATAGCAATTTAAAAAGAAAAAAAGCAAATAATTAGTCGATTCAAAGGATTACATCTACATCTATGACCACATTCAGGAGGAAAAACAATAACGAGGCCTCCAGGCAAGAAGGAATTGATGGGAAATATTTGTGTAGTCTGCATTCGTCTCTGTGTCCAATCAGCCAAAAGCTGCTGCGGCGGCGGTTGTTTCTCTGCAGCCGTTATCTCGACGCTGACAGAGTGAATAAATGCAGCGCTGTGTCAACCCTGTGCCGGTTTCACATTAATTGGATGGCTACAGTGGTATGCCTGCCGAGGCCACATCAGCACGAGGCCAGCCTCGCTGTGAGGCCTCTCAAGTCATATGACAATGGGGTGATCTCCCTCAGACCCCTCACTAACTGCCCTCCCATGTGCTCTTTCTCTCTCCCCCGCCTCCTCTGCATCAGACTCTGGAAGAAGGCGGAGACAGCCTGTCCGAGTCAGCCAATCACATGCTGCCCCCACCAACTGCCAGTCTGGGAAACCTCTCGTCATTGGACATCACCAACGATGAGGACCTGCCCACAGACCCCAGCAACTCGTCTGACACACAGGAAGAGAGTGAGTGTCGTTTGGGCAAAGAGACCACAAGAAAAGAGATTTAATTTGAATCTGTCGGTCGGCATAAATTTCATCTAAAAACTAATTCTGATAACATCTTAGAGCTTCAATAAGACTCAGAGGTACCTTTATGTAGGTAACAAATGATATTAAAGTGGTTTCCTGCCCTCCTGATCTCAGGACAATAACTCTTTGCTCCGCTGCACGTCAGCAGTGAATGCAGGTTTTGTAAACATGAACATGCTGTACTTTGTCTCACTTCAGTTAAATCTGACCTGAACCAAACCGAAACGGTTCCCCGATCAGCTAACGCATCTACAATCACCTCCAAGCTGAGCGTGTTATATGGTGCTGTAGACGTTTACTCTACACCTCTCCTGCTGACTCTTGGCTTCACATTTGTTTGTTCTTGGACTCGGCTAGAGTGGCTTTGCATGATTCACTGTTCAAAATAATCCTTGTTATACTTACACTGGGCCTTACTGTGAGTTTAAGCTAATATTTTTGCGATTGGCTGTCGCTCATTAACAGGTTTAACAGCAGGTGGGTGTGGCTTATGTGCCTGAGATGGTCATATTGATACCCTCGCTTTGTGAACTAACAATAATGGGAAAAACATAAAGATGAGTGTTCAGAGTAGTCGGATTACTTATTGAGAACATCCAAAAACTGTCCTATAAAGATGCAAAGATGTAAAAACACATGTAACCCAAAGTTAGCCGTGTTTGGTCGAGCTCTGCCGTTAGTGACACTGTGACGCGCCTGCTCATGAACAAAGCAAACCTCCGTGGTGGAGGCAAATACTTTGTAGAAACATCAAAACAAACTTTTCTTTGGCCCTGCAGGTGAGGTGGAAGCGTTCTGCGCTGACCTTAGCGGGCGGCTGCTCATCAACACGGCGGTCCGCATGAGCGTGGACAAACTGCATGACCTGCTCTTCTCTGCTGACACGCACTTCATCCAGCACCTCTTCTCCCAGCGACACTTCACCGGTAGGTTAAAACACTCCTGAGAGTCAGGCCTGATGACTCACTCGTTTCATTTCGGTGGATTTCCATGATGTTTAATTACTTCTTCTTTTTTTTAAACTAAATAAATAGATAAAGGTGAACTGGGCTGAATCTGCCGCAGTCATGCAGACACACGGTTTCATCTCGGCTGTCGTGTTTTAATTGTAGTTTGAAGCCCACGTTTTAATCACTAAATCAATAGCTTAGCCATACTCTGAGTCCCTTCTCCTGCTGTTAACCGTGTAGCTTTGCTGGATGATGTCATGCTCTAATGTTGCCCACAGTTAACTTCACTAACCTCCACAGTGCTTGTGTGAACTTGTTGCAGGAAGTTAGTGTGACAGAGCGAGTTTTTCCTGTTGAGACACTAACAGTTAAGGTTTGAAAATAAGTTCATCCACTCTTATTCTCAGTTTGCTGATACCTGATCTGCCAGCGTCCATTTTTGTAGCTCCGGTGTTTGAAATGAAAATAAAACAAATTCCCCTGGAAATCGGATTTTGGGGATGTGATTACTGTTGTGATGCTGCTGAAGCTCACCCTGTGTCCCACTGATGAGCTGCTGAAAAACCTGCTCCTCTTCTTTGTGCTGCGTCACTTTTCCTGTTTAGAATAGACTAGATAGAAGAATAGAAGAGAATTCAACTTTGTTGTCATTGCACATGTTACAGGTACAAGGCAACGAAATGCAGTTTGCATCCATCCACAGATATATTATATTATGGGTATGTTACAATGTACAGGGTATGAAGGTATAACTATAAGTATGTACAGGATATAAATATGAAAACTACACAGAAATATGAACTATGCACGTTATAAACAGTTGTAAAATTATAATGTTTGATAAACTGGCACTCAGAGTTGCCTTTGCTTTCATTTGTTGTATATTTTAGTGTTTCTCTGTGAAGCTGAGATGAAAGTGAAGCTGTGAGGCTGCTGGTTGGAGGCCCAGCTCGCTCAGGGACATTCTGTAGCTCTAACTGGGGCCTTCCTTTCTTTCTTCCTTTCTTTCTTTGTGTAAAGGAGCATGCATTGACTCTCTCTCCTCGCTCTCGCACTCTTTCCTTTTCATTCATAAATTCGGAGCTTCGCGTGTTCTCTTTTTTGTCGCTCTCCCATTTTCACCGAGTCTCTCGGGCCCTCTCGTTACTTTTGTTCTCCCTCCCCTTCAGACCTGTCGGTGGGTGAATGGCAGCAGGACGGCAGCAGTGGGAACACCAGCCGTGTGCTCAGCTACACCATCGCCCTCAACAACCCCCTCGGGCCCAAGACCGCCCCTGTGGTGGAGACGCAGGTCAGTCGTCAGGATGAACGTTTCTAGCTTCATTGTGTAGAAACTGGAGGGGAGGTTTTATTTTGTATTGATGCTTCAACTAGCTCTAATTTGAGATGTGAGAGAAGATGTTAGTACTCTGTTATTACGCTTCAATAATTTTGAGTCAGTTTAACTTTTTAGTTGAATTTGGAGACGTGTTCTGTCGGACACATTAGCATTTGTAGCATTCTGAGCTGTTGACCCATCACTTGAACACATTTAGACGTGTTTAATATAAAAAATCCTCTTTTTTGAGAACCTGTGCGAGTGGAACGAGGAGGATAAAGAGCAGCCAGGTGCTGCTGGTGCACTCGATTCACTGACCATCTGCAGAGGTTTTGACAGTTTGGAGCAATGTTTGGATAGATGAGGCCAAACTGGAGATGTTTAAAGCCAAAAACCAACACCTTGTAGCAACTGTCAGCACTGTATGTTCAAATGTTCTGCAGTCAGATATGAGCCATGCAACAGGACAATGATCCTTAGCAGAGAAGCAGCACTGTGGCAGGACCTGAGGAGAGCTGCACACAGCGGCTCACAAACCTCAAAGAAGAAGTTTTTCACTGCAGAGTCTTTATTTTCCACATGACCGTGTAATACGAGCACAAAGGAAGCTTCAATATTATCACTGATGATGATGATGATGGTGTGATTATTATATTTACGGAGCATAATAACTGACAGTTTAACTACTGTGAGAGAGCAGTTTGGATTGCTAGCTCTGTAGCATGTTTGATGCAGGTATTGCATCAAACATGGGAAACTTGCAGCAGCATTAGTCAACAAACCGCAGCTAGCTAGAGAAGAGCAAGATAGATTTGCTGATAAATCAGAGTGGGGCCTCAGAGGGAACCACAGAGTGCGTATAACGGATGCAGCCACCATGATTACTAGTGTTGTTTTGTGGTTTTGCATGTTTAACATGAAGCACTGACTCAGAAAGGTTTTGACATACAACTGTGATGTTTAGGTTTTTTGGGGGTTTTTGGGGTGGGGCTCTGTTGGATTCACTTCCTGCCTGTAGTTTCTACGTGGAGTGAAAAACATGGATCCTGCATTGCACTAAAACTCCACCTTCTGCCTGCTTACAGACGCTGCAGAAAAGCAGCGCCCGGGGCGAGTGCTACGTGGTGGACTCGGAGGTCATCACCTCAGGCATCCCATACCAGGACTACTTCTACACCGTCCACAGATACTGCCTCACCTCCATCAACAAACACAAGAGCCGACTCAGGTTTGTGCGCTCGTGGAGGTCGCCCGGCTTACTCTTCACGCTCACACGGTGTCACTTAGAGCCACGGCCGAGCGAACAAAGGAAGAACTGAAAAAACACTCGAGTTTATTTATGCAGCAGCCTGCACTCTATCAGACGGGCTCCTTACTGAAAACACTGTTGGACTCGGCGCTGCTTTACTTGATGATACTGTGACTGATAACGTTCGTGATTAGATAATAATCCAATCGAGTACACTTCACTTTGTAAATTCATAACTTCCATTGCTCTAAAAGCAACGGGCAAGTCGCAGAATATCCAGTTTAAAAAAATAAAATAAAAGCAGTTATTAAAGGAAATAAGATTTCAACAGAGCTCTGCGCCGTCTGTCCGTCCCTGATAAATGAGGACATCCAAACACGACAACATGAGCTGAGCAGGTCGACAAACACGACAGCAGACGAGCAGTAGAAGAAGTCATGATTGCATAAGTGGCTACAGGCTAATATTCTGTTAGCTTCCAGTGCTCGAATCAGTCCTTATTATGAAAATGCTGTTGGAGTAATAAGCAGCTGACGTACCAGAGACGCTGCTTAGCACGGCTAAAATGAACCACAGGACGGAGTTTGCAGCCCATGGGTGAAGCCACCGTGACATCATCACCCACTGGTGTCGAATGCTGTCAGTCAGATAATCCGTTAAAGAGCTCAAAGAGGCACCACCAGCACACACGGTGAAGCGCGAGGTCCACTTTAATGATTAAAAGCAGTGAAAAAGCTTAACGGACTCAGAAAACCTCCAAAAGTCTGAAAACGCAGACGGACCGAAGCCTCGTCAGGCCAGCTGTTTTCACCAAACACCAAAGAAACTTGGGTTTAGTTTAGTCTTAGTACACATTTTAATTTTTAATCAAATAATAATATTTTGTTTAATTTCTGCTCAGCCTGTGAGCATGACTGTGATAGAAATGGCACTCCACATGTCTGAAGTCTTGACTGTAGCATTCCCAGACTGAAGAGCATTTTTCAGCATTTTCCACCAAAAGCAGCAGACGGTAGTTTCTCAATAGACCGTTATGCACATGGCCTGAAGACAGCTTAGCTGAAGTAAGAGCGGTGGCTCTCCTGTTCCCAGTTATCTTCATCTCAAGCCCAAATGCAGCCAAGTTCATTCTGCTTTAGGCTGTAAATATTCCTCCTGGTCGTCGCTTTCTGTCTGATTACATGAACCTAAATATGAGATGTCGGTTGTTTTGACAGATGTCTTTCCCAAGAAATTGTGTCAAAGTTCCCACCTGGAGAGCGTTCACATTAAATCTGCTCTCTGGATCATTCATAACCAACTTCAAGCATTAATATTCTGGCATACATCGAAGTCTGACGTCTGTGACGTAGAGTAACAGGAACATGCGTGGGTACCTGCGTGTTTCGTCCATTTTCTGCCAATGCTCTTTAAAAAAAAGCATTCTGGGTGAAATATTGAATCATTTCACCATGTGGGGTAGGTTTGTACTTTAAAACACATACACAAAGCCACACTTTGTCGTTTAACCTGAAAACGGTATCAAAATCGCCCCTATTTTTGATTTTTAATATCCTCCCGATTCAGAGCTCGACTCTTTAGTCATAGTTGTACTTGCGTAATTCTCTGAACTTGATGCAGTTCTTTGGTAGACTGAAACACGCTAGCTTGCTAATTTTGTGAAATGCTCTTATACAAACGGAAGTTTGAGTTTGAATTATCAGATCAGACTGTAGAAAATGTAAGAGGCCCTGTGTGTAGTTACGAGCTGAGAAAAGTCCCGATTAAGACCAAAGTGATGCAGCGCAGGTTCAACTAAAGAGCTTTTCTTTCCAGAGAATAAAAATGATGCTTAAAAATGTTGCGCATGCTTTAAAAGTTCCTTTGCGTCTCCTCTGGCAGAGTTTCCTCAGACATCTGCTACAGGAAGCAGCCGTGGAGCCTGGTGAAGGCGCTGATCGAAAAAAACACCTGGAGCGGCATCGAAGAGTACTACAAACACATGGGTGAGTCAGGGCAGCCGAGCCGCTGAGAGAAACAAACAGGAAATGCTTAATTTAAAAGAAAAAAGGATGCTTCCTGCTGCAGATCAGAGAGATGGAGGATTGATGTGGTTTGCAATGTGGCCGCGAGCCGTTTATCTACAACTTCAGGTTCTTTGAACAGAGAAAACTTTGAGAGCTGACAACGTTTGATAGTTTGCTTCTGTTGTCTCACACTGCACCACACTGAACACGGTGAGCTTATATTTAGAGCAAAGTGCATTAAATTTATATTCAGATGTCTCAAATGTCAACAAATCTTTAGGTAATCCATTTCATATAGGCCTTGTTTACCTGCGTCCACGCAGCCCCCTGGGGGCCTGTGATGGTACTGCACAGAGACCACGAGCAGTCAATTAATATTCTTAAGTCTAATTTAAATAAAGAAAAAGGAAAAAAAAAATCTAACTTCTTGCTTTAAAAAGTGTGAAGATGATGCAAGGAGCAGAGATGTTGAAGGTAGAAGCTGTGACGAAGAGGGTGGAGTGGGCGGAGTGGGTGGAGATGAGCGTCAGGAGTGATTTGTGACAGAAGGATGGCAGGAAGAGAGAAAGGGAAGTTTTGTGAGATGACAGTGGGACGGCTGGTTGGGAGACGTGGCACTGACAGGGACGGGGGCGGAGCTTGAGGAAAAGGGGAGGAGACTCCTGCAGTGACTCTAAAACAAAATGTTCTTTCAGGTTTTATGGTTTTGAATTTAAATATTTACATTTTCTAAAGAAGCTGAACTGATGAGGAAGCTTCACTAGAACTAAACCTGAACCAAGCTCCTCCTGCAGCTCTGTTAATAACTATAAAGGTCTTAATATGGAGAATGAAACTGTTGATGGGGAATTAAATTACGTGAATCATTAGAAGCTGATTGAGAGAACATAATATCCCTGTAATGATATTATGATAACTCATTTTCTGCTCGTGCGCTGAGTGTAGTGGATGTTTAGGTGGGCCTCACGCTGTCCACAGATAAACAAGACATGGGCGCTGACAGAGAGCATATCAGATATCAGAGCTTACATTCTGTCACGCCGTCACAAGCTCCGGCCTGTAATCAGGCAGACGTACACATTTTTCTGTACGTGTCTGGTCGCGGTCGTCTCCGGAGCTTTTAAAGAGATCGCCTGGACGTCTGCGTGTGCGCTGATACTTTATGTAAAAGACAAACCGGAGCCATTAAGTTCATTTCTGTTTAAAGAAAGTCACAAAACAGACACGGGGGCTGCCAGTCCCACTTTCCAAGGTTTCAAATATAGTTTTTATTTTGGATAACGTTCTTGAAACTGCATCAAATTTGAACTTGGCCGGACTCGGGGCGTGTTGTGACACCTCATGGAGCGAGGTATTTTCCCTCCGGTCTTCCATTCTGGGTTTTAAATCTCTCACGCAGAGAGCGAGGTGTGCAAGCTGGAGACACTCCTGCAGACTGAGGTTACCGTGATGACCACAGGCGAAGCGGTGGGCACCGACGCCGCCAAGACCCCGCCCGGCTTGCGCCGCAGGAAACGCACGTGCTCGCGGCGGCAGGGCGAGAGGGAGCGAGAGAGGGAAGGAGGAGGAGCGGGTGGTGGAGACCGAGGGGACAGAGGAGTGGGAGAGGAGAGGGACACGAGAGAAGCCGGTAAGTCCGCCCGGATACAGACGCAACCAGCGAGTCCCGCCTCTGTGCAGTAACGCCCTCTGGTGGTTGTGTTCGGTTTTCCAGCCGTCCAACACAACCTCACTGATTTCTAATTGATTCAGTAACAAAGTGTTCACTGTTGTGTCCTTTAGGCTCTCAGTTTATGAAGCTGGGGGAGCGATCGCGTGGCGGCGGGCACAACGGCATATCCACCATCCTCCTCATCGTCAGCTTCATGTAAGTGTTTGTGGAGTCGAGTGTGTGGATTGGATCTGTGGGTGAGCGTCGCTCTGTCTGTCCAGCATGTGTGGTCTTATTTAATCAGCAGCAGCGGAGACGGTTGTATGAGGAGGGGTTGTACTGTTGCACGGCGGCGTCAGGACCGGTGCACGACGTGTGCTCTCTGTACTGTGAGCTGATCACAGCCCTGCTTTGATTGTATGTCTCTGGTTAAAGTAGCTCGCTGCTGCTCAGTGCGCTGCTGAATGTTGCTCATGCAGACACAATCGATCCTTCTGCTTACTAACGGCCTCACGATGCCTTTCTTGCCATTTCTCTTTTTCCCTCCTTTCTGCATTACTTCTTGTGCGTAGGATCTGTATCAGGTTCGTATGAGAGGCTTTAAACGTTACACCACTGGCTGTTTAAATATGACCTCTGAGCACAAACGTACAGGAAAAATCCACCGTTCAGGCTGAACCTGAAGCTTTGACAAATTCAAATGAAATGTGATAAATGAGGTTCATTTCTCTTCAGTCTAAAAGCACAGCTGCTGATTATTTTAAGCTGCTCTCATAAACGTACGATTATCTGTCCCCAAAGGGAGGAGGATTATTTAAACGAGGATTCATAACCAGATTTTAAGTCATATAAAAAAAAAAGATGAAATCTGTCTGAAGAAATGTGACACCACATTTTAGCCTTTATTGGATAGAGACTGTGTAGAGACAGAAGCACTGAGCGAAACCGTCGCCCTCACGTCTGATTTATTTGTAAAATAAGAAGTTTTAAACTGAACAAGGTCGGTGCGACAAAGTTACAAAATTAGAATCAATCAAAGAACTGTTTCAGAAGTTTTTAATCCAAATCTGCTGGTCATACCTCCTCAGCATGTTTGACACACATGTGCTGCAGTGAGACCAGCTTAAAGGCCGCAGCCTGCCGTCTGTGTCGTTTGTATCGTGGCTGGGATGAAGTCTAGTTAAAGGTTTCCAGTAAGACGGAAAATTGAACAAAAATGAAAAGAAGCCTTGAAATTAGCCTGTGTGTGTGTTAGCTGACGGTGGATTCTTCCTGTAACAGCTCAGACTCCAACAAACCCACAAATATTTGTGTTCTTTTGTTCCGTTGGTTTTTCGACCTTCCTGCTGTCCGTGTGGTTCAGTGTGAAACATTTTCAGATTGTGGTTGGTGCTGAGTGACTCTGACCTCTGTGCGCTCTCTGTCCCCGTCAGTCTGGTGGTGCTGGTGGCGCTCAACATGCTGCTGTTCTACAAGCTGTACGCTCTGGAAAGAGCCGCACATACACTGGAGACGTGGCACTCCTACTCTGTTGCTGACAGGTAAAAGACACCGCCCTGCTTTCCTTAAACACACACACACACACACACACACACACACACGTTCCTCTGGGAAGGATAATTGGTGTTTGGTGTGAGTTGCTCCTGTGGGGGACCACAGCTCTGTTACTGCATAGCAACAGGTCAGAACAAGAAGTTTTAAAGGGGATAAGATCAGTAAAAATAGGATGAGGATCATTTAAGCAATAAAAAAATCTATTTCACACAAAATGAACCAAACGGCAAAACAAACAAATAAAAAACTGGCTTTCAGCAGGAAGGAAGTCCCGTCTTGTCTTATTCTCTGTGACGCAGGGACTATTTTCTTTCTACCGTCTACATCCGCCAGTTACAGAAGTGTGAAGCGAGCTAACGTTGCAGGTGGACGTCACTGTTTCCATCCTGTGAGGAGCGAAAGGTTTAATCCTCGGGTTTGTGTGGCCGCCTCCTGCACGCTGTGACACGCTCGGTTTGGTTGGAAGAAAATAGTTCGTCCATGAAACCGCTCACGGACGGGTTTGTGGATATTTTTAATAACCTGCTGAGTTTTCAAACATGTTTCGGTGCTTTGGACAGCACACAGGACAGGAAGTGCACTTTCAAACTAAAAGTTTGAGTTCCTGCTCGCACACTAACGCACATGGACATTCATATTTTTGGAAGCTTGTATTGAACCTTCTGACAAGTCTGTTTATGAGTTTTCATTTGTATTACTTTTGATTTTTTGTCTAATTTATTGCTCAGTTTGTTTCTTAGACAAAAACATAAAAGGTCACTTTGTGCTGTTGACTCTGGGTTAAAGAGCTCTTCTTCTTCCTCTTGTTTCTCCTTCCTCCTCCTCACCCCTCAGTCCTTTGCCTCAGACAGCTGGGGAGTGGGCTCAGGTCCTGCAGCTGCAGAGGCAGTTTCATCAGGCCCAGCTCAGCAAGTGGCAGCAGATCCTGCAGTCCTCCGTCTCGCTGCTCGACCAGGTTGGCGTCCCGCTTCAGTTTGCGTTGACGGCTGGCTTCAGCTCACAGATTATAACCCAGCGTGTGCCTCTCTCTGTCTCCAGATGAAGCAGTCTTTAGAGAAGCTCCACCAGGGCATCGTGGTCCCAGAGGTCAAGCAGGACCCCCCTGCTGACGCGGAGTCCCTGACCGAGGCCTGAACCTCGCCTGCTCCGACTGCCCCCCTCCCAACCTCCGAACCCGCAGAGATTCGGATCGTTTCCTGTTTGAACCCCGGTGAGAGAGGACGCCGCTCAGAACTCTCCTCGCCTGACTGACTTGAAACCGCGACGTTCACCTCGAGTGAACTCAGACTGGAAGCTTTCAGGACCACAGCAATAATTTCCCTGCAGCTGCAAGTCGTGCGTGTGTGTGCGTGCGTGTGTGTGTGCGTGCGTGCGTGCGTGTGTGTGCGTGCGTGTGCGTGCGTGCGTGTGTGTGTGACACGAGGCCACAGGTGGGCCCGTTCAGACCACCCGGTCAGCTGCAATCTCCTTTAATTCAGACCTCGACTATCACAGACCGAACTTCCTCTTCTGACCTGCAACATTTCAGAGGTTCACGATTCGGGAAAGCGGGAGCGTCGATCGACTCTCAGCGGACGAGAGAAAAGAGAACGAGGAACACGCTCCCACTTCTCCCGGGCTCTGTCAGGGTTTTACGTCTTTTTCAAACTCGGTGCGTGCGACTGTTTCCTGGACCACGACAGTATTTATTGTTGCCGCTGACTGTCTCGTCCTGCTCTGAAGAAGTCATGTGATGCCTGTTTCCTGCTCTGATTTGCTGTTTTGTGCGTGGGCCAAGAGGGGCTCCACGAGAACGATCACTGGCCCCAGCAATAATAGTGATTCATGTTCTGAATGTTTCAGCAGAGTAGTACATAGATACATATATATATATATAATGGTAATAATGAACCGTGTGTGAGTGTGTGTGCAGCGGAGGACATTTGGAGGTGAGAGACGGGCGTTCGTGTTAGTTTGTTTTTGAAGATTTCTCTTTCATGTTGGGTTCAGGTGGAAGCTCTAAGGTCTGATCAGTGACGGAGCGACTCCTGTGAGGACCAAGCAGACCTGTGAGGGTCCCGGAGAAGAAAAAAAGGGAATTTTTCTGGCAGTATTGTTTTTCTGTGTGTGTGTTTGTACGATTCATTTTCTTTTTATTCAGTTTTCATCTTCCGTCTTTGATTTTTGTCGTTATTCGTCCTCCCCGCTCACCGGACCTGAAAACATTTCACCCACCCGAGAGCTTCCTCTCTGGTTTTCTTTCCTGCTCTTCCTCACGCTCTCGTTCTCTTTCTCTCTCCATTTCGTTTTGGAAAACGGCGTCTGCTGAAGCATGCGGGCCCTGCTGTGCACGGCCGTGCGTGGGTAACAAAAGGATGTAATATTTATTAAAGGAGGGAGAGAGGGATGAGGAGCAGAGATGGGAATGTACTGTAAAGATGTGATTGTACACCATGCTATGGAGAGAAATGAAAAGCTCTAAACACGCAACAACGCCTCACTTTTCTTTGAGTCTGTGTTTGTCTCCTTTGGCTTAATCCGTTTTGGTTCACAAATAAAGTTCCTGCAGTCTTCTCCAACCGAGGAAAACCTCCGTCAGTGCAGGTAGGACATGTTGAAACATGGGTCTCATCTTTCCCCGCACCATGTCGTCCCATCCCGGGAATATCTGAGCTCCCGTGCTGATGATCGTTGAAACAACAGTCGTGCAAACACAGTGAGGATAAACCAGGCTTTGCTCTGCTGTAATGCCTCTTTGCACCACTAGAAGGTGCAGTTAGTCTGTGTGACTTTTGCTTAACCACTTTATTTACAGTGGGGGTGGGCGCTAAAATTAAACAGACAACATGAAGTCAAAGGAGCTCTCCATGCAGGTGAAACGAGCCACCTTTAACCTGCCAAAGCAGAAAGAACCCACTAGAGAAATTGCTCCAATATTAGGATTAGCAAAGTCTCAGTTTGGTACACCATGAGACCGAAAGACAGCACTGAACTCAGCAACGCAAAAAGTCCTGGATGTCCACAGAAGACCGCAGTGGTGGATGATCGCAGAATAATTTCCATGGTGAAGAGAAACCCCTTCACAACAGCCAACCAAGTGAACAACACTCGATATCCAAGTCTACCATAGAGAGAAGACTGCATGAAAGTAAATACAGAGGGTTCACTGCAGGGTGCAAGTCACTGAAACCAAGATCAAGAAAAAAGTCAAGAGAAGACGTGGAACCGCTCATGATCCAGAGCACATCATCTGTAAAACACGGCAGAGGCTGTGTGATGGTGTGGGCGTGCACGGCTGCCAGTGGCACTGAGACACTAGTGTTTTTTGATGATGTGACTCAGGACAGAAGCAGCTGAATGACCTCTGAGGTGTTCAGAGACAGACTGTCTGCTCACATGCAGCTAAATACAGTCGAACTGGGCCTCATTTCATAATAAAGATGGAGAACGACCCAAACCAGCAAAGCAAGTTTATTAAAGCAAGGACGTGGAATATTCTTGAATGACCAAGTCCGTCACCTGATCTTAACCCAACAGAGCATAAAGTCACCGTTACGCTGAGCTCTGCACGCTCTCCTCGCCGTAAACTCAACTTTGTTCTTAGAAAACCTTTCAGCTCCTCTGTGAGGTGACATCATGAACAATTTGGCTCACAAACATATAACACGAAGAACTAACATTCCTAACATGTGACCAGCCGGGAACAGAATCTATAACATGACACAGAATTCACTTTAAAAACTATTTGTGTTTGCAGCTCAGTTTGACTTCATTCACAGACATCACCGACACATGTAAAGGCCTCAAACAGCTTATTGTGTCAGAAGTTTGATTTATTTCAGTTTGTTTCCAGTAAGCAACATTTCCACACCTAAAACTGCAGATTCTGATTTGCTGAAGCACGAGCAGTGCAGCGGGGAGGCTTCTTCTCGTTTCGCCGGTTCAAAGCACAAAGTACATCGCTTACAAAGGAGGGCACGGTTTGTTCTTTTTTAGCATCTCAAACTTTTGGTGTTTGTTCTGAAAAGAAACCATCACATTTCCGCCTTTGCGTTATTCCAACACGCAGCATGCAGGTACGTGTGTCTCATTCTTCTCAAAGTATGAAACTTGCTTTTGTACAATAGACGAGCAGTAAACATGCAGACTGGCAGTGTTGAGCTGCCATCTAGTGGCTTTCTGGAAACATGTTTTTCATAAAAGCCAAAGCTTTTACGAAAAACATGTTTCACATTTTTCCCTTTTGTGTTTCCACTGGCTTCTCTCCGGGAGGCACACTGGGCACGGCTTGTGGTGCATTTGCCCACGGCAGGTTTATAATAGTTTGAGCCCTTAAGTTTTCTACAAAGACACTAAGACATTGGTATGAAGTTAAACATCAGTGGGAAACTTTCAGCTGCTGAGGGTTACACTTTCTCAGGGGCATCCGCTTCTGATCTGGGACAGGAAGTCACTGTTTTTGTTTTTTCAGCGCTGAGGCTTGTAAACAGCTTTGAAGGGCAGGTTTAAATGAGCAGCGAGCCTCCTTGTGTCAAACAGCCAGTTTAAACAGGCGGTGATCTGCTGAAAAGGCCTGCCAGGCTTTTTTAACCTGGCCTGTGACGTACATGAGATGAAACAGGATCTAATATTAAACCTTAAAAACTAGCTGCTGTAGACCTATTCTGCTCATGCCTGCTCCATTTATATTGCTGGTCTGAAATGGAATAGCTTTGCATGCCTTTTGTTCACCAGTGCAGTGCTGGTGCTGGAACGCAATCCCAAAACCTTCCACCAAAACAAAAAGTCTGCAGCAGTAACTAGCACCACCACAGCACAGGGCAAACAGCTGCAGAAGCTGCAGTTCCAGCAGTGAGTCGGTCCCCGTAGACTCTACAGTAAACGTTACAGCAGAAATAAACATTTTTACAGCCTGACACAAAAACAGGATTTGGCCTCTGAGGAGGAGGATGATGGCTTCATCTGGGGCTGAAAGTTCAGGGTTTGAACGCCATCGTAGGAATGTATATATGACTGAGAAAAAGGAAAAGCAGAATATGTCCACTGTAACCTGTGAGTGCATCTTTGTCTGTAAGGTAACGTTTGCACCTTCCTGCTGCGTGTAAAGGTGAAGCTGTCGTGTTTCATGAGCTCGGAAACTTTCAGAACCGTCACAAAATCCTCTCTATTAACTCCACGTGCTGCAGGGTAAAAGGTGTTTGGACACTTTATCCGGCTGATGAACAGTGAGCTGCACGTAAGATAGACCAGCACTTATATTTGTATTTTACATTATTTTGTGGTATAAACTGATTATCATGGTTATATAAGGATGATAAACAGTTTTTATTTGGCTCCACAGTTTAGTGAACCTGCAGAGGAAACCAGTGATTTTAATGCTCACCGGCACCAACACATGGAGAGTGATGAAGTATTTCTTGATAAGCTTGTAATCATGCAGTTAGTGAATACATAGCGTATAATAGACCCTACATGTGTTCTGTGCAGACGTATACACCTATATACAGCATGACTCCCTCCCTCTGTCCAGCTTAACAAAGACCTGATGCATCCGTGCGTTCCCTCTGAAAGTCCGTCCTTCATCCTGCTGCAGAAAGTCACTTTAGAAAAAAAAAAAAACTTTCCATGAAGATCTTTCTCCTCGCTGTGGTTCCATGTTTCCAGCTTGTGGAGAGGATGGTGAGAGGAGGAGAGGGCACACAAGAGGACGAGCAACTCCTCAAAGAAGCCGCCTTGAACGTTTCCCCAAACTGAAGATTTAAAAAAACAAAGAAAACTGTAAGTCACTGACAGCGAGCGATGTGAGGCAGCGAGCTCAGTTTACATCTGATAAACTACATTTAAAGCGCGGGTTTCAAACATGAGGTTCAGGGGCCATAAAAAGCCCACATCATTCATCAGTGTGATGTGGCTCAGAGGTGTGCAGCAGTCCTGACTGCTCCTGATGAGGTCTGCGGGTCTGATATGTAAACTCCACAGCTCCTCTGCTGGATTCAGGTCTGGCAAATCTGAGGGTTGGCCGGTGACAACGCCAATCATCAATAATCTACAACTGCTTGCATGACCACATGAAGCTGGCCAGTGAAGACTGTCCCGCAGGAGTAACGCACCACCCACTTCATGGTGGTACCTAACAGCATTCAGGGTGCTGTCGGCTAACAGGTGGAGGTCTGCGCGGTCCTCCCTGACCATCGCTGACCCACCCAGTCGTGACAGGTGTCGACAGCAGAAGAGTCACCGTGGCGTCTGCAGACTCTTTCGTGTCTGTTGCACGTGCTCAGTGTGAACCTGCTTCCATCTCTGAGCACACCGCAGGCCCACAGCAGTGGTGGACCTGCCAGTGCTGGTTTTCTGGACAGAGCTGTGCTGTGAGCACAGGATCAGGTGTTCTTACAGCATAAAATCTGAAGTATTAATGTCATGTAGTGCTCTCTAAATGTTCCTCGAGATGTTATTATGTTATTTTGAAGATCTCCCGCCTGAGTGCAGCCATCTAACGAGAGGCGCTTGTAAAGCCTGGGGTCACCAGACTGATTCAAAACACATAATTACTGGAATATTTCAGTTTCATTATTAATTTATGTAAAAGTAAAATCAGAATTCAGTAAAATGATGAGAAAAGTAAAGCAAGACCTGACCCACAGTGAGCTTTGCTGCAAATGCATGACTTATATGTTGACATGAAAATTACTTACACATGTGTTCTTATGTGTCTGCGTGATTCTTGGATGTAATCTGACTACTGCATGACCTCCTAACCCGCCCTTTTTGCATCTTCTTAAAATGAAAAAGCAAACAAAAACTAAATATGGAATTTCACGGTGATCGAGACCTACCCGTGCTATTCTGCCACTTGTGCACCTGCACAATTATCTTTACTTTCCGATGCTATAGCTAAATACTCCTCCCTGGAAGAAAGTGAGAAGGAAAAAGGAGAGAAACAAGAATCAGAAGATGTCAGCTCAGTGAGAGGAAAAGGAAAATGTCATGTTGAAAACAGCAGATTGAAACAGTAGGATGGAAAAACGAGGTCGGAAGGTGAAGACAGCCCGGCGGGATTTTGGAAACAAAGTCCTGCTACTGCTCGTGTGCTTTAGGCGGTACTCACGCGCTCTCTCTCAGAGCTTCCTCTCCTGCTGCCGAGATCTTCCTGTAGCAGTAAATCATCTCAACCAAGAGCCAGAACTGCAGCCCGATGATGGAGACGTACATCATCACCTCAGACAGGATGGACGCCATTCCCCGGGTAACTAGAGACACGCACAGGGTTAATTTGGGTGTTTATGCAATACGAGTTTTACAAAGATACGACTCCTGGATTTAAAATCATCATTTCCTGAACTTCACATGGTTCAAAAATCTTCAATTGTCTTGATTCGATCTTAGTTCATCCTCCCTCTGAAACAAGCTGTTTTACCTCCACCTGACCCTCTATGACATCATAAAGATCCAAGAGAAGGAAAAAAGTGTCTGAAAATGAGTGTTTAACTCGTAATCTTTCTTTTACTTAAGCATAGACTGACCTCATTACTGAGAGGAGACCCCCAGGCCGAATCAGGACCCCGGAGAGCTCATGTCTCATCTTTGTTAGGAAGGGAATTTATAAAGGATGCGCTTAACCTGTAAAGCCAAGTGCATCATCATCTTCTACATCATCAATATCATTTTTTTTAAATTAGATTACATGATGCATTTTGAGTGATAAATAAATCAGTAAGAAATAGAATCTAATTGTTTGGTAGCACAAACAATAATAACCGTTTTCTCTGTATGGTTGCAGGTCTTTACCTACAATATGAATCACTTTGTGATGTGATGCTGCAACGTATTTTAAACCAGCGTCACGTTCAAAGCCGCTGACGTGGCTCATTTACACACAAAGTGTCCTTTGGAGGTGAACTGAGTGGTGACATCACTGAGACGGGGTGTTGCTCGCCATTTTTCAACATCCGGGGCTGCTGTTTTGGAAGGGTGTGCTGCTCTCTCCCCGAGGAGGAAAGTGACGAATAATCTGTTAAATACTAGTTTGCTTAAAAAGATGCACCAACAGAGTGTTGTACTGACACCCGACACAGCACACAGACAGATGTCTGTGTGCTGTGTCGGGTTTACTACACGCCAAGTGATCGTATCTGCCGGATAATGGCATTTAACACAGCCAGCATGTCCAGTTCAGTAACTCTGGTTAGTGTGAGAAATGAGGCCCATCTCAGAACTCATGTAAAAATTAGTAAACCAGAACAGGAAGTATGAGTCAGTTTTGAGTTCAGTGCTTACGCCGTGCAACCACATTAATGGTGATGTTCTTCTCTATGGTCTTTTCGTAGGCGTAGTTGCTGTATTTGAGGGTCCGGCTAAATTTGCATTTGTAGGTTCCAGTGTCATTGTAGGTCACGTTGAGGATGTAGATGGAGCCATCCTGCAGGTCCGTGGTATGCTTGCTGCCGTTCCAGGCCAGACGCTCGTAGAAACGTGGGTCAATGATCTCGCCGCGTGCATCCTCATAAATGTACAGCTGGAAGAGGAGGCGGAGGAGGGAAAGACATCATTTTACACTTCTTGTGTGTTTCTCTACCTGTTCTTGGATTGGATTGACGTTCTTTGTTGTGAAATCATATTTATTTACAGGCTTCACATGAAATCACTCTAATCATTTCATTACACAGAAGACTCTCTGCATTTTAAAGGTTTTGGTTTTCGGAGCTATATTTGAAAGGAGAGTGTAGAGTGCTGCTCTGGCCATCGCCCAACACAAGCCTGATTAGAAAACTGCATCCATAAACTACACAGGTGCAACCTGGGTGTCATCTGCATAGCAGTGTAAATGTATGCTATGTCTTCTAATGATACTGCCTAAGAGAAGCATGTATAATGTAAAGAGAATTGGTCCTAGCACTGAACCCTGTGGAGCTCCATAACGCTCGAACGCTCACTGAGGAGGACAAGCACAGAGATGAGTCCACTGTCAGAGGCCATAAGAAGATCATTTGTAACCTTCACTGAAGCTGTTTCTGTGCTGTGATGAGCTCTGAAACCTGACTGAAACTCTTCAAATAAACCTCTGCAGATGATCTCAGTCCAATCTTTCATATGTGTTGATGCATGTTCAATCATCCAGGTAAGGAAGTCCCAGAAAGTGGATTCTGTTCATCTGGACGTCATAAGTGGGAGAAACGTTTCATCCAGGTGACTTCTTCAGTCTAACTGCAGGTTTCCAATCTTATAAACAGGACATTTGCACAATGACTGAAACCAGCACCACTGAATGAACAATGGGCTGGGAGGTCAGTTCCTTTAATATGCAAATTGTCATGACCACTGATCAATAACCATGAGTCCCAGTCACAGAGAGTTGGGGAATGGCTGCAATCACAGCATTGTAAGATGGTGACAGATGGACCCTTAGGCCCCTCCTCCATTCAGAGATGGTCTTTCCCTTTTCACGTAAATGGCCTCCTTGGCTCCACCCTCAAACCAGCGTTCCTCCCTGTCCAGGATGTTACATCCTCATCATTGAAAGAGCGTCCACTGGCCTGTAGGTGTAAATAGACTGCAGAGTCCTGGCCTGACGAGGTGGCTCTTAGGCTGTTTGATGAATAAATTGTCCTCCTGCATTCACACCATCTTCCAATGCTGCGAGCGCAGCCATCCCCCAACTCTCTGTGAATGCTGCTCAGAGCCATTGATCAGTGACTCATGCATGTTTAAAGAAACAGACATCTGGTCTCCACATCTCTTCCCGATATTGACTGAGCTGCAGCCTACATCTCATATCTGCACTTGCTGGTGAATTAATGGATGCTGAAACTAAAAGGCAGCTCAAGGCTAATGGGATCTTTCCCGCTGCATGCATGAGGCGTAATGGCCTTTTGCTGTGCCTGGTTGTGTCTCCTTAAGTAAGTAGGTTTTCAGCACAGACTGAAAAATATCTTCTGTCATGGAAAATGCATCTCTCTGCTCTGCCTCATGATAAATGCATTGGCATCCTTTTCCCAGAAGAGAAGAGGCTGCTGTGATGACGTGTGTTGAGACATCCAGCCTCTAGCTTCAGAACATTTTACTATATTTCTGGCTAAATAAATTTCACCACTGCTATTTTAGGGATATGCAAGCATAACTGACAGGATTTGGTCCCTGCTTGAAGAGCATCTACAGCTCATCCAACCATCTGATAAATAATATGACTGCTGTGGGCCTAAATGTGCTAACACACCATCCAAGAAGTGAAAGCACTGAATAGGCAGTATGTACATGCCACACATTTCACCTCCGCAGTTCATGGATGCAGCTTGTTAACCAAACACCAACCAAAAGCTGAGGCTTCAGAAACCGTGAATGACATCAGCTTCCTTGTATATTCTGTGGTAAAATCTTACGTCTGAGAAGTCGCTGTCGCCTGAGCCTTTGAAGGACCATTTGACGGTGGCCGTGGCATCCACCTCGCCTCTCATCTTACAGTAGATGCAGCCCAGCTTGAAGCCGTCGCTGATAACAGCCTCTGTGTCCGAGTCCACTTCCACGCAGGCCCCGTGGCACAGCGGAGCTGCAGAGTGAGGGAGACGCAGTTAGTTTCTGTCTCTCGGCCTGTTTGCGGGTCACGGGGTCAGAGGCAAGTGCGGTGAGTGGCCGTCTTCCTCTCTGTCATGTGCCCGTGACTCGAGGGAAAGGCTGAATTTGGTGTTTTCTCTCAGTACTTGCAGGCAAACTGTCTAAACTGTACTCGAGAAAACAATGCTAGCTACGTGACTTTTACGTGCTTGGTCCCAATGCGCATTACATGCAAGTTTTTTGTATCGGGCATATCTTTTTTCTTGCAATTTTTTATTTCCCCTCATTGTTTCAGCTCATAGATGGATTAGATTTGGTAAGTTTGGGTTCTCTGTTTGGCGTCATTTTCACTTCTGGTGTTTTTAACTGAAGCTGGGGGGAAATAAAGAGGTTGCAGTGAGCGATACCATTGTCTTGCATTCTGGCCACTGCTAACTGAGCTAAATTCATATATAGAAGCGTGAGTCTATATATGCCATCATCATCATGACACATACTTCTCATCGGCCAGGAGTTACACACCTGCAACTCCAAATGTTTCTGTCTCACACTGCACCTTGCAGTTTCCACTGCGGCCTCAGCATCGCTCTCAACCAATGATCTTGTGCTATTCTCAACTCTCACCTCTGGGAAGCGTTTGATTTGAATCGTAAGATGGTGGGGAGGGGAATGAGGGAGAGGACAGAAACACACAGCACACAACGCTGATCAGAAAAATCATTAAACAGCAGCCGCACGTCGTCCGTGTGCACGCAAAAACGCCGCTCTGTTCCTTTACTTCCTGGGACGTTTAAAAGAAACACGCAATCGAAAAGCCACCACACGGAGGGACGTGGAAGGGGAGACATGAAAGAGGGAAGAAAGAGAAGGTTAGCACAGGTATCAGTCGTTAACAGCCATTTCTACAGGAAAAGCACGGGAGACGGGGAAGCAGGAGAGGAGAGGGGTCAATGCTGTATGATGCACTGCAGAGAGGAAAAAAGGGGAGGAAGGAGGAGAAGAGAGAGTTAAAAACACAATTTAAGGCTTCACAAATATAAACCCAAACACTACTGAGCCGACAGCTGTCGCATTAGAAGAAGAGACTGAAGCAGACCACAAACCCCCCAGATGGACCCGAGAACACCCGAGCCAGAGGGCAATGATTGCAGAGGACTTGGAGAGCAGGGATGAGTGATTACACGAGTGCCTGGGGGAAAGCCACATTCAAACAAGCTGTATTTCATTTTGGGCAGAAAGCGCGTCCTGATGAGCGAGCTCAGAGAGAGCGGCAGCTGTCAGTCCGGACGCCTGGTTCACTCGTCACGATGTCAGAAGATTTGTTGAACTGGATTTTAGTTCAACGCCTGGTAGCTGTGAGCCGATTTTATTAGAGTTTGTGTTGTAAACTCATAATTTATGAATGCTCATAATTCAGAGCTCCACCCTCTTATCCGAACAAGTATGCACGCTTTTGGCATCCCCGCCCCAAAAAATTATAGTGTGGCAGACCAGTAGGGGGCTCCACTCACACCCAGCGAGAAGGGAAGGGGTAATGTTTTTGGGTTGTAGGAGGTGTTTGCCGCCTTGTGAGTTCGGTTGGTTGAAGCCGAGATTAAAGTTGGAGTAAAACGTGGCGAGCTCTCGTGTCGTCCTTACGTACCTCCACAATGGTGCCCGTGTCTACTTTTAATAAACAGTTTATAACACTTTAAATATACAGTCTTTTCCCCATGGGTGTGTTTGGGTGAACTCGTTTACCACCATTCGCTGTCACTTGCTCGAGTCTCGGCACCTTCTTCTCATATGTTATTATAAACATCTGAAACAGTTGAATCATGACTTTGCTCTAAAGCGCGGGAGCTCGGGTAAGCTCGGGGTTTGGGGGTTTTCTGGGAGGCGAGCCTGCTGAACACCAAACAGGCCTGAGGCAAACACCGTCTGCACACACCGCTCAGAGGACAGAAGAAAACACAAGGCTGCTGCTTTATTTGATTTTTTCCCCTTTCAGATTCATATCTGCTGTAATTGGCTCTCGTCTCTGTTACAAATGCGATCTGATTGTTTGCGTTAATTGCACGCTGCTGTAAGCTGCACCAGCTGTCAGCGCCGCGGCTAATCCTCGCCACCAATAGAGGTCGATGAGAGTCAGTCATCAGTTAATGCCCCTGTGAAATCCCACAGGGGGAGCATCTGCAAATCAAACGATAGCCATTTCTCTCTACAAAGAGGTTCCACCAAGTTTCCAGCTGAGCATTAATGTGCAACAACATTTTGACTCAGGTCTGTGTACTGCTGACTTTACCTGATACAGATTCTACCATGAAAAGCAAAGAAAGGAAACAGGAAGGCAGTAAAGGAAGAGGACGTGCAGAGACACATAGAAGGGTTTGACATGAGACCTGGAATACAGACAGTAGAGACACATTAAAACAGGAACTAACCACAGCAGAGATCAGAGGAGGATAGAAGAGAGCGCTCTGGCTGCAGAGCCACTCCCTGAGCCTGGTTCTGCTGGAGGTTTCTTCCTTTTAAAAGGGAGTTTTTCATTCCCACCGTTGCCAAAGTGCTTGCTCATAGGGGCTCATATGATTGTTGGGCCCCTTGGGGCAACTGTTGTTGTGATTTGGTGCTATATAAATAAAACTGAATTGAACTGCAGAAGTTAGTCTAATATTTGCAGGTCAACCCACTGCACTCATGTTGTCACAGATTAGCACAACATGAACAGCTTAACGTTCATAAATCTAATTCAACAAACATGTGATGCAGAATATTTTAACCAACGTTTGTAATCTTTGCTGCTGCAAACCTCACCACACCCACTGACCTGATGACATCAGACACACACGTTCATGTTGAAACAGAAATGAGTGCCATGAAATTATTCCATCAATGCATGTTAATCAGAAACTCCATAACAGGAGAAAATGTCACAGGAACTCAAAATACTTTCCCCCCCTTGTTTGATATTAAGTTTACGCAACATATTCTGTGTAATTACTTTATGCATTCAGGTTTACAGTGCAGATGTAAATCCAGCTGCACACACACAGAGACAGCATGAGGCTCTGATCCTGAGGGAGGGAGGCTGGTGACGCAGTCAGAGGCCACACTGTGCAAGGTGAGCAAGCATGTTGCTGACTGTCCAAAGCTGAGGCAGCGAAAAGGCAGCGAGACGAACATGCAAGCAGACACAAAGAGGAGCTCACATCCAAAGTGCAGACTAGACAGTCAGCAGAGTCCCTGAGCAACGATTCCTCAGAGCAGCAGCCGCAGCAGTGCACAAACACAGAGCATCAAAAGTGCAAATCCATTGCGTAATCTGCAGACGGAGGTTCAGGATTATGCAACGGATATTCCAGAAAATGCCGATTAGGAGATTTCTTTTTTCCCCCCAACAGGCTGGTTAATCTCTCATTTCAGTTGCCGTTTGCCTCCTGAGGACTACAAAGTGACTACAAAAGACTACCCAGTGAGGTGAGCTAGCTTAGCATGTCACAGGAGGCTAAAGAAAATACAGAAAGGATCGAGATTATTTGCTGAACTGGGCACAAGAGGAAGAAAAGAGAATTGGATAAGCGACAGGAAAAGAGATGAGTGAGGACGACATCTGTTTCCATGGCCGGGTTACCAACACCCACAGACACCGTGGGCATATATGACCCGGGTTTAATGCCAAGCATCCGTGACATTTCCCCCGACACAGAGCCGGTGAGGGACTTTCTACTGGAACAAGGGAAACAAAAAGACACACAGCTCCGAGAGCTTCGCTTTCGTTTTACTCCACAAAGATGCCACTTGATGGCACAGACGCAGGGCTTTACTTCATGTGTTTTCCTCTGCAAGAGCAGAGTCTGTCCTGGACTTGGGGTGACCCGGAGGTCTCAGAGTTTGGCTGCACATCACTTTTCCCCCATTTCCAAAATCTAAATGAAACTGCTCAAAATATTACAGATAATTTCCCTTTCATATAGAGCTGGGCGATAGAACGATAACGATATGTATCGCGATATAACTTTTACTCGATAGAGAAATTAAGCTATCGCGATAGACCTCGCCGCTCTTGTCCTCTTAAAAAAAAAATAATAATAATAATGTCAGCCAATCCAAATTAAGTAGCGCAGAGCCGAACCAATCACAGCCGCAGCGTCACGTCGCGTGACTTGTTAGTACAGCACAAGTGCCAAGCCGCACGTGTGTTTGTTTGGGAAGCAGCCAGCGGGTAATGGAGCCAGCGCGTAATGGAGGAAATGAGTGTGCCGACTAGAAAAATCAACCGAGCGTGACCGAAGAGAAAACAGATGACGGTTCCAATGCTGGAGAGATTGTCGAACGGAAGAGCCATAGAAGTTCCGTAGTGTGAAGGTATTTCGGCTATTTCAAGTCTGACAAAAAACAGAGTAGCGTGCACTGTAAATTGTGCCGAAAGCAAGTCTGGAAATACAATAAACTGGTGCATGCGTCACACTGTGCGCCACGTTATTGTTTCGGTTAAATGAATTTCTACAATACTGTTACTGTTAATTCTACTCTCTGCAGTGTTTAAATGCTTACATATACACACAGTTACTGTCCCTCCACACATACGACTCGGTTCTGCTTCTATGCCCCAGCTTTGTTTACTTTTTCCCACCGAGGCTTCTAGACTTCTGATTGGCCAACATTTCTGCACGGTTAGGAATCGAGCGCCACCTGCTGCTTTGGCATGTTCATAGCAGCGTTTTCCTTCATTTCTGCCTTTATGTGTGGACGGGATTATTTTTTAAAACGAAAACGGAAAATCTCCGTTTTCAAAAATACCCGTGTACGTGTGGACGTAGCCTCAGTCTCTGACTGGAAGCGCTAATTCGTCATTCGGCTTTTGTCAGACTAAAGTAACTGTTAAAACTGTTTGAAAAGCTAAGCTATACAACAAGGAGAGATTGAGAATTTCCTTTTAGTTCTCAGTTTATTTGATATTGACAAAAGTTAGTCAGTTTTGTCTGTTCTTCTGTAAAACAAACTAAGATTTATTTTTAGAATTAATATTTTGTTTCTAAGTGGAATTGACAATTTAGTCTGTTTCATTTGTTCTATTTTGAAACTTAAACGCTTTAGCGGCTGTCTTTTGTGTAGTTTGCAATATTTGCCTTTTATTTATCTGAAAAAGTCTCATGTTCCTTAAGTACATCTACCCTGTTGAACTTATTATGGGAAATAAATATTTAAATAAAAACAAGCTGCTGATTATTTCACATTTTACTTGTGAGCAACGGCACATTTAAATCTTACAAATATAGTTATTTGGCTTATATCGTGATAGATATCGTTATCGCCTGAAATGAAAAAAACATATCGTGATATGAAAAAATCTCATATCGCCCAGCTCTACTTTCATAACAACTGTACTGGAGTTCATTCATTCAACTCGACCAACTGGATTTTCTTAATGTGAAAATAAGAGGTCAGGGTTAAAAAGGAACAAATAAATAAACACTGAAAAGAACACAGTGGAAAACGTTAAACTAAAAATAATGCAAAAATAAAATAATACAAAAAATAGACACAAAATAAATATAAATGTTGTATTTATTGATGTTCAGTTGTAGCACTGTTAGTAATATGAATTATATTATTGGCACATTTGACAATATTTCATTTATTTATTGGCAGTATTAGGCCTCCATACACACAGTCAGTGTTGGAAAGGTTACTTTTTAAAATGTATTCCACTACAGATTACAGATTACATGCCACAAATTGTATTTTGTAACGTATTCTGTTACGTTACTCAATGAGAGTAACGTATTCTGGATACTTTGGATTACTTAATATATTATCATGCTTTTTACAACTACATGAATGCGCTATTGCTGAATGATTTATTACTATTACTGAAGGTTACTCTCCACACCAACACCAACTAGATGTTTAAATCTTAATATAAATGAGTAACAGTAGGTGGACATTAGGTAAGGCTGCACTTTTTGCATCGATCTCGTATAGAAAACTATTCCGCGCGTATATAAAACAGGTCCGCGGCTCCGAACCGTAGTAAAGGGACCTCTGAATAATAGGGCTGCCACAAACCATTATTTTGATAGTCGACTAATCAGATCATCATCCATTGGACGTAAAACGTACAGCTTATTGCACCAGCAGCATCTGCTCTTATATAACTATCATTAGCTTACAGCTTTAAGTGTTTACGGTGCTAACTAAAAATAAAGACAAGATGATAGTTTATTAAATTTTAATGAAATTTGCAGATTGTTTCGGTGAAGTTTAATAAACTCCTTGCTATCTAAAATATAACAGGACACCGGAGTAAATTCTCCAGCATCTCACACTTCTGATAATCAGCTGTCTGCTTGACGTTTATTCAGCTGTGTAAAAACTATAACTTTAATCTCAGCCAAACCGATTTACTCAGGAACAAATAAAATACTGAAAAAAGCCAAACAATAACATGTTTAAGTTATCTAAGTGACTCATATATCATGTTTAACCTGAGTAGCGAAAGACGGCGGTGGGTTTGAAAACGATCTGCCGGGAGTCCGGTGTTCTCACGGCGCTAGTTAGCCTAGCCCCCGGCTAGCTATCGAGCTAGTGGGTAACAGACGTCTCCGAAAACGTCGGAGCGCTTTTGAAAATATGTGGTGTCCTGATAAACTGAGCAGATATTTGAGGTTTACACAGCTACATTCTCCATGAAAATATGTTAAATGTTTATTTTGTGACCCAGAAAGAATAATAAGAGTAATATTAAAACTAACTAGCTGCCGCCATTGTTGGAAACTGAGCTGGGCTGCGCTATGAATTCTGGGACAGAGCTACTTCTTCTTCGGCGTTTAACGGCAGCTGGCATCCTTGTACATGCAGTGCTGCCATCTTCTGTTTCAGTCCGTTATTACACTCTTAAATCCTGCTACTTATTCCTGCGTCTTTTGTGATCTTACAAAGCTTCAAACGACGCGTCGACTATTAAATCAGTCGTCGACGATTTTGATAGTCGACGTAATCGTGACTAGTCGACTAATCGTGGCAGCCCTACTGAATAATACGTCGGGTTCGTGTCGGGCTCATAGCTGAAAACTAGCTTTACTTGAAAGGCTGCTCCAACGGAAGTTATTGTTTCGGAGGAAAACAGGAACACGGTGTACAGTCGAGTCTTAACAGCTTACTTACAGCTGGGCTCGTCAGGCTCTCTTCTTGGCTGCAGTGGTTATTATTATATTTACATGCTTCCAGCTCCCGTTTCTGCTCGGCGACAGCTCGTACTTTTCCTTTTTCTCCCTCCCTCGCTCACAGACACATAACAGCAGTCCATGCTCCCTGCAGCACGGACTACACTGCCCATCAGGCTACATTCTTTAGAGCGATGCCTGTAACACTCTGCCTGTTGCCTTCATATTAAATATTTTTTGAATAATTTTTAAAAATATTTCTTCACCCACGGGCCGCAAGTAGGGGTGACATGGGCCGCTTTAGACCCTCTTAATGTGTGTTTTGTTTGGGTTTCCACCGGCTTGGAATTACCAAAAATAGAGAGGGCATAGCTGAACATATGAAACAGGAAAAACCGCTGTGTAATCCATTTATTTCAACAAAGTAACTGTATTCTGAATACAACCTTTTTAAACGGTAACTAACGGAATACAGTTACTCATATTTTATATTTTAAATACGTAACGGCGGTACATGTATTCTGTTACTCCCCAACACTGCACACAGTACATCCAGGGAGTTACATTTGTGCTTTAATATCTGCTGTAAAACATCTCCAGGGAGAGAAATCCTTTGATTTCACTTCAGCTGTAATTACGTCTACAACAGGTTTTCATTTTTTTCCTGTAAGCTAAACCAAAATACTTTCCCTTCAATATTATCGAAGATGTTATTGGATCAAATCTGTTCCCAGTGATTGTTTTTACTCTCCAAGCTGCGTGGAAGGTCACCTCGTCCTTCAGAGCCCATCAAAGCCTCCCCTTCAAAGCAGCAACAGCATCTCACCGGGATTACAAACCTCCACACAGCTGGATGAACAGAGGCTCAGGTGTGCATGCGTCTGCCTGTCACGTGTTTGTGACACTATCGAGAGGGACACACGAAGCCCGCAATTAGGTCGTGGCACAGTCTCTCGTTCCAGATTCATGGGTTAGAAAGGATCTAGAAAGGATGTGAGGCCAAAAAAAAGATCCAAGCATCTCTGAGCTTTCAGTGCCACGCATTTAATTCCTCTTAAGAAAGGGCTGAAAAACTTTGTAGTTTCATCGTGGGCTGAAAGTGCACACGCAGAGGAAGAATGGTTTGTGAAGAGGACAGACGGTGATTATTTTTAGATTTTCTCACCTGACACAGATGCTTGGAAAACTGCCAGCCATAAATCATGTTAGCTGCTTTTTAAAGGTTTAGTGCACTGCAGCTCTAGAGTACTCATAATTAGCTTATCTGGCAAAGCTCCTCTGTAACGTAATCGTCCTTAGTGATGCAGAGGATGGAGTGAACTGATGTAATGGCGATGGAGCCGTTATTGAAACATCGCGGAATTCAAGCCATTCGCAGACTAAAGGACTCTGCCATGTTACAACTTTGGACGCAGAGCATTAATACGGTTCGGGTCAGGCTTGGAATCTCACACAGTGCTGTCAAATGATTGTCGTGGCTTTTTAAAAACCGAAGCTTGTTATCAGATCAATTGTTTTTTTCCCACAATCTGAAATGAACGATGTGACAAACATTCGACTTTTTACCAACAGAGAAGATCGTGGTTGTGACAAACAGAAACAATTCTCCTCATTCCCAGATCTGCACTCCACGGGCAGCTTTGCATGATTCACAGTTCAAAATAAGTTCGTTATTCAGTTTATTATGTTCGTAAAACAAGCTCCCATTTAAGCCAACTGTCACCTGACTGGCTGTCCCACAGCAGGTGGGCGGGGCATCTGTGTCTGATGTCAGGATATCAGGGCTCTATGATATCGCACAGACCCAGGAGTAAAAAAAGTCAAGTCACAGCACGTTTATGTATGTTTCATACACTGACCTTGTTATTTGAAACTTAAATATGAGCACCATCGTAACAATATAAACATGACAGCACAAAAGAAACAAAGAAGTCTCTCACAATTTTTATCCTATCAAAAAAAAGAAATCAACAAAAAAAAATTCAGAGGACCAAGTACGGCACCTTGAGGGACACCTCTTCTTTGAGTTATGTCGTTTTTCTTGTAACAGTATTAGGTCAGTACCATTCAGTTTGGAACAATTACAGCACCAACTTTGCTCACAGTCGGCCTTTTTCTAAGACGATTATATGAAACCCAACCACTGTCTGCACTAACACTGAAAATTATATAAAAATAAATATAAAGATAAATAAAGATGTAAATCTTAAAATCTGTAAATAAAAATCAAAATACGTGTGAAATATCAAGCAGGTTTCTTTTCAAAACAAAGAAATATTACATAAATACTGAAGCCATTTTTTAATCATTATTTTGTCATCAGATACAGGGTACCTTTTTTCTGTGAGCTAAAGTCAGTTTTTGGGTGGATTTAAAAACATCAAATAAAATGTGTTTTTGTTTGGGGTGGTTAAAAATTCTCAAAAAGCTCATAATCTCATACTCTCTTCTGTTCCTCTTTGTTAGTTTCCATCCAGTGTGGTGCTTCGCCTTCTATCTTCCCTGTCTCCAGCTCCAGATGTAGAAGCTGACTCTTAACCTTTAACTAACCCACCGGCCCACAACCAACCCGCCCAGCCCGCTGACAGACGTTGTGTAACCTTAGTACTTTGCCCAGATCGCTTTCCTGCAGCTCTGACATGTGTTCACCTTTGGGCGGATGAAGCCGTGTTAACGCGTCCACGTGCAGCAGTGTTCTGAGAGACTGAGTGTGAGTTAAAGAGCAGCTGGCTGATGGAGATAAGAGCTCAGTAAATAGAGGTTTCTGAAGAAATTCATCAAAGAACACTCTTGGTTAGGCATGTTTTGTTTTTATGGTCAATACTGATTTCAATTGCATACTGTTGTGTTTATATATATGAATCGATGGCTTTACATTTAGAAACATTTTTAAACGCCTGCAGGTTTCATGAGACTGGCAGTAATTAAAATGTGATGGATAGCGAGGTTCAGGCTGTTTTCGCACATCAGTGGAAGGTGTTTCTCGTGCTTTAATTAAATAAATGTCGGTAACCGGATTCCTGTGAAGGTAAGAAAGTGAGTCGTGATATCTGAAAGGATCCAAAAGGAGCAGAGGGAGCTGGTTCGAGTCAAAGGATGATGGTTTTCACCCGAGTGCTCCACTTCAAAAACCCCTCAAATCACACACCTGCACGCAGCGTGATGCTGGCAGGCTGAGCTGTCTTAGAGTGCGTGTACAAAAGCATGAATGATGGACTCCATCAGCAAAACAGGGGACGGTGATAGTCCATTTCTCTCTCTGTGGGCAGAATCTACACATACGTGTATCATAGGGCTAAACATGTTTTTGTTTTGGAGGGCAAAAACGGTACAAAGGTTCATATTTAAAATTGGGTAGAATGTAAATTTTAGTCTTAGGTTTGAATGATTAACTGTTTAACTGCAAAACATAGAAACATGCTGGTTTGTCCATCGCTGGCTCGATGCTTCATCGAGTGACAGCAAAGTTCTGAGTTTGAACCTTCCTGAGGTCTTTGTTCTTTGTGCACCTCGTACCTGACATGTTAGGTTACCTGGTGACTCTAAATTGGCAGAAGGTGCAGATGCTAGCAAACATGGCAGACGCCATGAGGTTATCCCCCTCGTCATGTTTCAACAGCAAAAACTGCACAAAAGATGGACAGATGTTGTTGTTTCAACAGTAACCAGTCAGACTGTTGGTTACAGAGCAAACACACGTCTTTGTTCGATGTGATACAAGATTTGATTGACAACTTATCTGGTTAGAAGATGATTTGGACACAACACTCACTCCACCCACGCAGACTAATGGTACCGAGCCTGCCGTGTTTGTGCCATCAACATTTATCTTTGTGTGAATTCTGTCTCATTATGTGCTGCATGCAAAAGGAAAGACATCAGTTCTAGTTTGATTTGGTTCATCTTTTCCTGAGCTTTTGATGTTTGGTTTGCTTTTTGTTCCGAGTCCTTAAAAGAAGCACCCAAAACAATTCCTCTAACTAAAAATTCCAAGAAGGACAGAAAAGCTATGTCTTGAACACAACTTTGATCTTTGTCCCGGGACCCTTGCACCTTAAAACCAAACAAAAGGATCAAGTCCAGTTTTGAACCTGGTTTCCGTACGAATAAAAAAAACAATCTTCAACTTCAGAGAGCAGGCAGCTCTGCAGGAGCTCATCACTGTTACTCATCTTTGCCAGTTAATCGATCATTTAATTGTTTACGTTATCCTCGCTGACTCCAGCTTCTCCAGCCTGTTTGTAGCTTCGGTCTGTTTATCGACATAAAACTGGACGACATCTGTTTCACAACGATTAACCAAACAATGGGTATGTTAATAAATAATGAAAAGCAGTCATTAATGGACTCTCCACTCTGTGAACACAGGCACACATTGTTCCTGACTTTTAAGATACACACCAGATGCTGCGTCGGTATGTGTGAGTGCGTTTGCGCTCGGCATTTTAAAGCCGCCACATGGCCTCATCTCATTTCAAATTTTGAACAGCTGGGCGTTTGGCTCTACGGTGGAACAACAAACAGTCGGACGCACACAGAGAACGGAAAACACCTCAACAGAAACCATCGAGGCGAGGTCACCACTCACCTTCAAGTGCCAGGAGGACCAGAGGCAGCAGCAGCAGCAGCTCCATCACCGCGGACATCCTGACAGAGGACAGAGGGGTGGTGGCGTCTCTCAACAGTGCACACACAGACACACACACATACACAGACAGGACAGATCTGGAAACCCTCAGAGCATAAACACACCAAAGACGTCTCAACTGTGACTAAAAGTCGCCTCCTGTTTATCTGAGGGGTGGGCGGTGTGGGTGGGTCCTCCTCTTGCTCTGCTCCTTGCTCAACAACAGGAAAAAGCTCACATCAGCAGCAGTTTGTTCGTGCGCCTCTCAGTGTTTGAGCATCTAGAGTTACCAGAGGGAAGAATCAGACCAGGTCTCAGGTTTCGGCCTCTTTGTTCAACTATTTATGTTCCGTGGCACACCCTCAGGTCTCCTTATTGACACTGCGCGCACCACACAATGTAAGAGCCAATGGAATCCCGGTGTTTGAAGCTCAGCTGGTGGGGGATGATGGAAACAGTGCTGGAAATGGAAGAAGTTTGTGAGAGCTGGTGATGACTGCGCAGCTCGAGAGCCAGTCAAAATGTTGCATTCATGAATCCACAAGAAACACCGAGCTGACTTTGTCCTCGTGGGCAACCTGAGTTTAAAAACGGAGGAGCGGAGCTCGGCTGGGCCAAATGGAAGCAGTGGGAAGCGTGCGCCTCTCTTTGGCTTTGGAAGACTCAGTATTGCGTCTCTCAGAGTTATTGCTGTCTGCAGAACCTTTCGGGGAAGAGTCTTGTGTTTTCCCTCTTATGAAATCACCCGCTGTGCGCGCACATATGCGTGGTTTGGCTGCTGTCTGCGCATGAGCTGCACAGGTGGCACGCACCGGGCGGTGATCCCGCGCGTCTCTGGGAAAAGTGCGCGATTCCCGCTGTGCGTTCCAGCAGTGCAGCCGTCTTTAAACTCACCTCCGGTCTCACAGCGCGAATCTGTCGAACCCAAACCGTCAGCGCCCTCCTGGCCGTCTGTTCTCCCTGTGAAACAAACGTAGTCCCGTTTACCTGTAAAAAGAATCCTCCTCTGGAGGAGAAATCCTGCGCTCCGTCCTGAGTTCCTCGAAGCGCCTCCTTCTACTGACAGGTTAGAGATGGTTTCTCTCCCACATCGGAGAGATTTCAAGATCACACAAGGGGAGAAAATCTTCTTTTCGACCTTTAAGAACGAGCAGAGCTTCACATTCCTGAGTGAGAACACACAAACGCACACACAGAGCTTCAGGAATTACGTGTCAGCGCAAGGATGCCGCGCTAATCAGTCTTTGGGATGGGTGAAGGCTGGGGGGGAGGTGCATGGAGGAGGAGGAGGAGGAGGGTATTATGCATTGCAGCAGCAGAGGGATGGAGAACGAAGAGGAGGAGGGAGAGGTATAGAGCCGTTGTTATGGCAACAGTGGTTTATGCGATGGTTTCTTCCCTTCCAGAAACCCCCACGTGCTGGCAGGAGAGTCAGGTCTGAGTAACGGAGCGGTGTCACGTGGCGCCTGGATTTAGACTGAGCCATTAACGGGGTGGGAGGTACAAAATAAAAGATTTATGCCTAAAATACTGACTTCACGATTTGACGTAATTTTTCCCCAGAACTAAAGTGTAAAACGTTCATTTTAATGGAGAAAAGTGAATAAGAGACATATTAGAAATAAATAGTGTGTACAAAAGAGTGGTTTGTACTGAGGAAAAATGGATATGACAAAATTCATATAAAGTGTGGGAGTAAAAATGATACCTCCTGTGTGCATAATGCTCAGCCTGACTGCTGCTGGGATGAAGGAGCTGAGCAGTCACTCCTGCAGGAGCGGCTCAGGACCTCCACGGTCCCATCCAGGGGGTGAGAGGTGCTGTCCATAATGGACATTAGCTTGGCTAACATCCTCCTCTCACTCACCTCCTCTGTCCAGGACAGAGCTGACCCTCATTAACTATAAGCCACTTCCTGCTCCTCCGTGGCAGACAGCCACATAAAAGCCTACAGAAACCACCACAGCGCTCCTCAGTAATGTCCTGCACACCTGAAAAGACCTCAGCCTGCCAGCAGATGGAGCCGACTTTTTGATGTAGCTCAATGTTTTCAGTGTACAATGAAAATGAAACATGTAACATGTTCGAACTTTGCCGCGAGATATGACAGATATAAACCCTCAGACTTCATTCAAAATGTGGGTGTTTGATGGAGAGTTGCGGTTAGAGAGAGTTTGGAGACCGTTTGGAGGTTTATGAGAGTGAGGAGAGAAAGTCAGGAGAGAATGGAGCCAGCTAAGAAGAGGAGGATGTCCTCCCCTGTGTGGGAACATTTTGATTTTATTCCTCCCAACAAGGTATGTAAATTTCTACAGAAGATGTATTTTCATGATACTGATGGTGCAATACAATTTATGTTGAGCTGTCTTGACTTTTGTACAAGGTGAAGTGTTTGCTATGTGCCAGGGAGCTGGGATATAACAGCAACACCTCATCCATGCTTAGGCATTACAGAGCTTTGCATGAGAATAAGGGGAACACCGATTGTGGAGCAAGACCAGGTGAGCCATCAAATGCAATGATAATATAGCATGCAGTAATGTTACTAAATGATATAACAATATTATACAACTGTTATAAGTTACGTGTGTGATATTTATATTTGTGCTTTGTCTTTATTGTCTTTCCTCAGGAGAACAATCTCAAATAGATGAAGACCTGGTCAGCATGGTGATTGAGGACTCCCAGCCATTTAGCATTGTGGAGGACAAAGGATTCAAAAGATTTGTTAAATCGTTAAATCCCAGCTATGTTCTCCCCACTAAAAAGGACGTAAAAGCAGTGAAAATTTAGTTTTTACAGAATAAAATGTGAACAGGCAGGACTGAGGCTCAAAGCCTCAGTGTGTAGCTGTCCATACCTCAACGTTACAAAAGCACAACTACTGTCCACACCCCAACCACACCTCACCTCACAGTAAATGATCATTTCCATTTCAAGCATTTCCAAATAATCATTTCCCATACTGCCACTATAAATATACACAGTATACTGCCATCACTACAATATACATGTTTTACACACTCCTTTTGTTGTTGACGTTTACAGGCTGTGTGCAAAATGCCACACTCTTCAAATTCATGCCAGCTATTATTTTTACGTCCAGTAGGTGTCCTGCTAGAGCAAATGAAGCTTCATGAAGCTTCGCGTTGGGGTGAACCAATTGGATGAAAAGCTTCAGTGCTTCATGGGGCTTCATCTGCCCATCACTATCAGACAGCACTTCAATAACGTTAGCGACTCAAAAACACTACCAGGCTTAGTGCAATACTCCAGCGCTGTCTGTCGCTCAGCCACACCATTAAGTAGCCCTGCTACTAGTTGATTGGCAGCAGCTGGTGGATTGACTGCAGGTGCGGCAGCTCCGGGCGACAGCACTTCCGGGTCGGAGGTAGCCTGTTGCTAGGTTACCTCCTAACACATCACAGCGGAGCCGGAGGGGAAGACAGGGCGATAGGAGAGACACATACACACGCACACAGATATACACACACTGGCAGGTCGACCGGTCAGGGCGCCGTCAGATCCTGACAGGACCATGCTGAGGACAGACCGGAGGCACCACCCCATGACATGAGTGAGATTATGAGAGCTATTGCTAGCTCTGAAAAGACGATATTGGACCGTATCGATTCAAGCACGAAAGATTTATTATTCCAGAGGTTGGGACATATTTTTTCTGCACCTGCATTTTGGTACCTGAATGGCAAGCTCGCAAAGTCATCTGCTCTTCGTTTTATAAGCTGGAATGTTAAAGGTATAAATAATCCGGTTAAACGCACAAGGGTTTTTACTCATTTAAAATCATTGAGATCCGATGTTGTATATCTGCAGGAAACACACCTCCGATCAAGTGAACAAATTAAACGAATTAAACTGTTTCTCTGCTTGTCTGCATTGCCACAAATTGTTCTATTTGGTGATGTATCATAGAACTGTACTATATAGTGTATGTACGTTTCTGTGTTTGCTAGTAACTACCATCAACCTAAGGTCTCAGCTAATTTATCTTTGCAGAGATGTTCATTTGATTGTAACAGCAGTAGGAAAGAGCAGTAACAAGAGTAGGACAGCTAAGCTAATTATGGCTAAACATTTGGAATTTAATGAAAGCAAAAATTGACCTTGCAAAGATGGATAGGTTTATTTAGAAAGTCAGCTATTTACATTTAGTGTTCGTCCCAAGTAGGAGATTTTGAATTGAGTCTAAATTGACCGCAAATTTACTTAACTTGTTAAAATCAACCAGGCTGTTACTGAAGCAGTCGAGGAATTACCTTTGAGGTCTCAGTCATAGGTAGTAATGCAAAATCTAACATTACACTAACCTTATATTTTTGTAAAAGGCAAAATGGACTTTTTTCCAGGGTGGGGGAGTGTTTCATGTCTGTAAGTTAAAATTGTTATTTTTGTTGTTTCCTGATTTCTAAGAATTGGGAGAACAATTACATGCTAACAAAATGATGCATTTTGGTTGCCCATGTTTGGTGTTGCTTTGGGCTTAGGGTAATCACTGACGATGACTTACACCTAAAAGAGCTCAAAATCAGAAAACGTTGCTCTAAAACATGTTGACATGGTAAATGAAAATGAACAATAATCAAAATTGATCATGCAAACTGAAAGACTACTTACTATGTTTCTCTTGTTACTTCATTAGCCTCAGTGTTCTCAGATCATTCTTTACATAAAAGCACCCAGTTGTCTTGCAAAGAATGTGTAGGATTAGTGCAATCACACACATTCGAAGATACTGGTAGTTATTGTTTCAAATGCCTATTTCATGACAACCAGGCTAAATTCATCTAAGGGAGTATGAAAGAGATTATCTGGATGCTGAAATGATTGTTAAAATACATTAGGCCAATAATAGTAGACCTGTGCTACATTTGTCCAGCTAGGCAACACATATTTCTGCATAAGAGATACATGAGACACCCTTTAAATAAGCAAATTTCATGTTTAAAACATGGAAATGCAGCCAAAATGGACCATACAATGGCCTCAGTGAACACATCAGCACATAAGTAGAGATGAGGAAACTCAATCACATTAGACATTAATATGACTATGAGTAAATTATATATGTTATATATTCTGTTACATGGTTTAAAGAATACAATGTGATAATCACACATGAGAACGCTGTTTCCAGTTATACAAATTTATTTAATTTTACTATTAAAGAAACCAATTATGTGAATAAAAGCTCACCACAAGAACATCTCCCAACCCAGTCTTACAAAGTTGCAGTTACAATAAAAAACTGTTGGTGAGCTAAAAAACAATCCTGGTGCTGATGCTTGTCATTGAACGTTTTGGACAGAGCTCTTGATTGAAATGCCTACCGTTGTGCGTAGGCATTTCGGTCCAGATGTTATGGAGTTCAGTTCAGCTAAGATGTATTTCTAAAGCACCGGATGGCAAAAATAGCCGCTTCTCGGCTGTTTATATTGTAAGGTAAAGACCATACAATATAAGAGAGAAAACCCCCCAACAATCAGATGATCCCCTGTGAGCAAACCCTTGATGACAGTGTCTGTGAAGGTTATCAGTCATCAAGGCCATAGTAGTCTAAGGAGCTTGGAAAGAAAAGCGCCTGGACTTCTTTAAGTTAAAGAAGTCCAGGCGCTTTTCTCCAAGCTCCTTAGACTTGGTGACGGTGGGAAAGAAAAACTCCCTTTTAACAGGAAGAAACTTTCGGCAGAACCAGGCTCAGTGAGGGGCGGCCATCTGCCTCGACCGGTTGGGGGGGGGGCACAGCTGTTATAACCCCTGACGCAGCATAGCTTCTAATTCTGAAAGATACGTAGATACCTTAAACCTGCACTCTATGCAGGACACCAAGCGATGACACGACTTGCAGTACTATAGGAGTCTATGCAGAAACAGTTTTCTCTCTTGAATCTCTGTAATTTTTTTGCTACTGAGTGTCTGGGTGCAGTCACTCATTTTGGGCCAATTAAATCAAATGAACTTCCATTGTCTAAGTTATAGCCCTATTGAACCTGCGTTAACCAGCTTTAATAGGGAGGGCCAAAGTCGTAGTTGTGCTAAATTTCCTCGAATTCTCCTCGGAGATTTTCGAGTAGCTTCCTTTGTTCTTGAAAGTTCTTTTCCATTTGTCTCATCGCTTCCCGTCCATTCCACATCTTTTTGGTAAGGTCACTAACCTTATTTTCTAAGGCCTTATTTTGTTGTTTGAGTATGTCAACTTGGACATCGTAGTTGTTTATCAGATTGTTATGTGCTTCCTGTGAAACTTTGGGAGTCTGAGCTTGGGTTTGCAACGCCATGTCTTCTGTTGTCAAGGCTTCCTGTGAATCATACAGATTTTTCTTGACCTCTTCAAGCTCTCTTTTCATTTCCTCAAATTCATGGCACAACAACTCCTTTTCTCTGTTGGTCACGTTAACATCATGTTGGGAGTCTTTCTCAGTGGCTTTGAAGATCCGTGATTCTCCTTTCGCACCCTCATCGTGTGGTTTCAGTTCTTTTTGAGAATCACCACTCCTTTTGGAAAGCTCCTGGAGGTCCTGTTCAAGAAGTTCGTTATGCCGCCTCAATATGTCAATTTCATGTGCAAAGCATTGGAGTTCCAGGGTCTGTCTGAGCTGTTCACTGTCCGTTGTTTTGTTTTCCTCATTCATGATCCTTTTTCTTTCTTCACTCTCTTGTAACTCTTTAAAGGCTGTGTTTGCCTGATGGAGCTCAGTTTTAACAGCCTGTATTTCCTGTTGCATGTCATCTTTTTCCTTTTCAAAGTCCCTTTTCAGCTCACACATGCGTTTTACCGTCACATCATTTTCCTCTCTTAAAGACTGGTTGTCCTTTTCCATGTCTCCCACTTTTATAACCAAGCCTGTCTTGCTGCTTTGCAACTCTCTGATTTCTGCCTCCATTTCCTGCATCACCTCTTTCTGTTGCTGGATCTCTTTGGTTTTGGAGCTGTTTAAATCCTTTAGAATTTGGTTCCAATATTCCAGCTCTTGAATTTTGAAGTGAATTGTTTCATTCTCTAGTTGCAGGTCTCTTTTCCTCTTGTTTTTAGAGAACCCACTTCGTTTGAAGAGAACTTCAATGTTTTTTTGGAGAATCTTGTTCTCATTTATGAGCTCTCTTTTTTGCTCCTTAAGGTCGGCGTTCTCGACTTTAAGGTCACGTATGGTAGAGTTTTGTTGTTTGAGAGTTTTATTCTCATTTTTCAGCTCTTTGATTTGCTGTTTAAGTTTTTCGTTCTCGGCTCTCATGTTGCATACAACAGGATTTGACAGACTCATATTTCAAATTGAAGTTGATGCTAAATCTCTGTACCAACTAAAAGATTTTTTAAAAATACCGTCAACTGTGTCAGAAACGCAAGTTTCCAGTAGTTTCCTGCCTAGTGAATTCTTCCACTCTCTTTGAAAGACTGCCAAGAGTGAGAACCTCTCCCCTATTTATAGGTTTTCGTGTGCTGATGTCATAAAGAAGACCAGAGATCAAAGGGATTCTGGTGAAACGTCACTGTGTCTGGTCTGGGCAGTTCTGAATTGAATAATAACAAAATGACGGGGGGCGTGTCTGGTAGCCATGTGAAGACGTGTTGTACAGGGCTCCTCAATGCAGGGCCGGCCCGTGGCATAGGCCGTATAGGCAAATGCTAAGGGCGCCGTCCATCAGGGGGCGCCACGCCAGTGCCATAAATGTTGAAAAAAAAAAAAGTTGGTACTATTATTTCTAAATACAAAAAATAATCCCACGTTAATTAAAATGCAAAGTAAAGCTTAGTTAATAGAAACATTATTTGTTACAACATTACGCCCCCCCTCCCCGTACAATGCGCCCCCTCCCTTCCCGTATCATGGTTCCTTTTGGACACAAGATGTCAAAACGGCCAAAACTGTCAGGTGGCCAGGGAAGAAAAAAGAGAGAAGAAGAGGAGGAGAAACGAGAAAAAGACAGAGGTAGGTAACGTTAGCCTACATGAAATTATTTGAATGTGATAGTAACCTAAATTTTTAGCATTAAGCTAATGTTACATGATTCGCTAATTGCTAATCAATAAATAGCTAGTTAACTGTTTTAACGTCAGTTAATATTGTGGAGGGGGCTAAATTGTTATGGAAAATAATAATGTAACGTTAGGTAATTACAGTACTCCCACCTTTCCCACCATTCCTCATTTGTATTCATCTTTTAAGCAGGTGTTTTTTGTTTACATTGTTATTGCCTTCTGGTTAGCTAACGTTTACCCTGCAGGTAATAGTCACTTTTCCACCCCTGTATATATTATAGTTGTAAGCCTAGTTGTTAAAGCGCACATCATTAATGTTAATTAAGCAATATCACATGAGAGGGAATGCTGTTTTTTAATATGAGCACTGCTGTGATTCGGTCAAAGATAATCATAACATAACATTCTCATATGATATTATACTGTTACTTTGCATTCTGCTATTCAGCATTTCACTGTAATGATGACAATAAATTGAATCTAATCTAATTTGCATATCAGTTAACATCATACATATATCTCTTTGGTTTTTCATTTATATTATATCATTTCATTTTATTCCTGGAATCATATGTTTTTATTATTAGACTTTAATACTCAGTGGTGTCACATACTCCTCTCTTCAGATGCACTGTTGAAGTTTCTAAATCCCACCCCTGGGCCATCTACCACATCTACCGCTGCTGCCTCCACTTCAGCAGCACAACCCACCAGTGATGCAGCATCAGCAGCACCAGCAGCACAACCCAGCCATGATGCAGCAGCATCAAGCGGTCTTCCTGCTGCACCAATAGACCCTGCTGACTGGCCTTCTGCTTTAACTGAAAAGGTACGAACAGAGTTAGTTCACAGAGGTCCATTTGTAATTGATAGTGACTTCACATTCCCGAAACAGAAAGACGGGCGAAGGTGTCAGCATGATTATTTTAACAGACTCTTAATCAATGGGGAAAAGGTGAGAAGAACCTGGCTTATGTATTCGAAAAAAGAGGATAGCTTGCACTGCTTCTGCTGCAAAATGTTTTCCAAGAGAGATTACAAACTGAGTAGGGAAGGTCTGAAGGACTGGAAAAATGCAAGCCACTTGCTCAAGGTCCATGAGGATAGCCAGGAGCATAATGCTCACATGGCAACATGGAAGGACTTGGAGGTCCGTTTTGCGAAAGGACTCACAATAGATAAACAAGAGATGGCACTTGCTGAGGCTGAGAGAAAAAGGTGGCGTGAAGTTCTACATCGTTTGGTGGCAATAATTCAGTCCTTAGCTGAAAGAAACATGGCTTTCAGGGGGTCCACAGACACATTAAATAAACCAGACAATGGCAATTTTCTGAAAGAAGTGGAGCTTATGGCCAAATTTGATCCAGTGATGAAGCAGCATGTCAGTAGAGTAGAAAGTGGAGCTGGCAGTCACATACGTTATCTGGGAAAAACAATCCAAAATGAACTGATTGACACCATCAGTTCAAGAATAATAAAATGCATTGTGGAAGATATCAAAGTATTTCTCCATCATTTTAGATTGCACACCTGATCTGAGTCATAAGGAACAGCTCTCTGTCATTGTTGCAGAGGAATCAACAGGAGATCATTTGTCAACTCTCATCCTAAAACGGATAGAGGAGCTTAACATTCCTTTTGAAGACTGCAGAGGACAGTCCTATGACAATGGGGCCAACATGAAGGGAAAAATAAAGGTGTTCAGGCAAGGTTGCTTCAGCTAAACTCAAGAGCTTTTTTGGTCCCATGTGGTGCCCACACTTTAAATCTGGTAGTAGCTGATGCTGCAAAAAGCTCACCAGATGCCCTTGGCTACTTTGGGCATTTAGCAAAATTATGTTGTGTGTTGTTTTTTGAATCACTGTCGTACCCAAATGGTTTGGTGAGCTGACAGAGTTGATACCACCGGCTCTGATACCAGCGGTCTCTGATGGCCTCTCGTGAAACTTCACTCTCATTGAAAGTCAGTGTGAAGGTGCAGGGGAGCGTGGCAGTGGATCCTCTGACAGCACAAGTAGACCAGAGAGGATAGATCACAGTTTGACCCACAGCACCTAAAGACGAGCAAACAGCGATTAGAACGCAGTGACTCAGTTTAGTGATGGACGGTAAAGGGACTGACTCTTCTATAGCGCTTTATACAACATGCCACATTCACCCATTCACACAAACACTGCTTTCTATGCTTGTCAGTGCTTTCATACACCGATGGCTGCATCAGAGGCAACTTAGGGTTAGTATCTTGCCGAAGGATATTTGCCATGCAGACTGGGGCAGCCAGGGATCGTCAGTAAATACAGACTGCGGTGTGAAGCACTAAAACAAAGTTTCAGTTCAAACAACAAGATCTTTGAAAAGTTCAGACTTTTTGATGCAGAATGCAAAGGTAATGTCATCAGATCAACATCAGACACAACCATTCAAACTTCTTTACTGTTCAGATTTTCTTGAGAGAGAATTTTTGATCCATCTGAAACATTCAAGAGATTAAAAAACTCATTTAACTCAATCAAATCTGTTCATTAATAACAGTTTGATGGGAAAACAGAAGCTTTTTGGCCAAAATTATTCCAAACCAAAGTTTGAGAAGCAAATCAAATGATCATCATCATCACAGTCAGTCTTACCTGCCAGCAGGAACAGGAGCCCTCACAGAGTGTTTTTGTCCCAAACTGCCATCCTTACGTTTTAATGAGCCGACTGAATGACTTCTTTAAACGTGTGGTCAGCAGTGCTGATGAAGACACTGGCTGACACACTGAGGTGGTGGGTTTAATGTCTCTGTGGTCAGTGTTTCACTTCCTTTGATTTTTCAATAAGTTCATTGTAACTGAAACATGTCGTGCAGCCTGGGTGAGGAGGAACTCACAGGTTTGAGTTTCACTGTTAGCTCCTCTGAAATGCACCACAGAGACGTCGTGTTGACGCAGAGACGACCAAATCCAAAAACATAAGGAGAGAAAAAATGATGTGCTGAAACATCGATTTACTGGAGTTAAAACTTTTAACTGTCCTGTTTTTGTTGTTTCTAAATAATAATTTAACTAAATAATTTCTGCTTGTTTTAGTGTTGATAAGTCTCGTGCTTCTTACTCAGGGTTACCGTCATTCTCGCTCTCAGGCTGACCAAGAACCTCCGTCTGAATAAGGGGAAGCTTCATCAGTGTATCTCATCAAAGAAAAGCCTTTCAGGTGATGTCAAAGAAACAACAAACACAATAAACCTCAAAAAATGTGGTTCTCATGTTTGCTGTGTTCAGACCTGTCTGTAAGGCGAATGAAGACACTCGACAATGAACGTAACCTGATTCTGATTTGATTAAATGTTAAGAGCATGAAGTTCTGAGCATGATGCTGCTTTAAGTGTTATGATTAATAATGAACGAGCAGCTGCAGATGAGATTCATGAGGACGTCTTCACAGTTTTTCAGCTCTCAGTCATGAAGAGGTGTGGACTGATCCTGCTGCTGCTCTCAGGTCTGTGAACTCATCTCAGTCGCCTCATTTACAGTTTGAATAAAACTTTTGATGTCAGAAAATCAAAGAAAGCACAAAGTGAACTGCTCCATAGGGATTATTTTAAAGGTGTCTGTAAACGAGCTTCAAGCAGTCACAGGAACACTCGTACAATCTCCAAAGACCTTTGTCATGTCAACTAAACTTCTAAAGGTTTCTTTGGGTCCAGTTAGAAGTTTGATTGACAGTTTAATGGTCGGTAGTTTGTAAGAGTTTGTATAAAGTGAAGTAAAAGAGTAAAGAAAGAAAGGAGGGAAGAGTCAGTGCATGAACGTGGCTGTTTGTGTGCACTGCTGAGAAAAACACGTCTTGATTTTATTTTCTGTGTAGAAATCTGACTGAAAGCCTGAAACGCTGCAAACCCGTCAGCTCGCTGAAAAAGATCCTGACTGCTTTTACCACGTCCGTGTGCACGTTAGAGCAGGGCGATATGACCAAAAATATTTATCATGATATTTCATTTTCTTATCGTTGCCTAACATTGTACCGGTATTACCGTGAACGGTATAATATGGCCCAGCCCTAGTGCACGTGTTGTTCAGCTTTGAGCCTCGACCACTAACACGTCGTTTTCCTTCATTGTGCACACTGAAGAGGAAAAATCGTCCAAATACATGTGCAATAAGGCCAGAGTGAAAAACAAACTTAGCACTGTTAAAGCAGCTTTTTAAGCTGATGTGAGAGTTTCGCCCTGGAGCAGGAAACCAGTGTGTAGGTGTCCACAGGCACCGTAAAACAGCTTTTAACCAGTACACGAGTTACACATCCTTTGAAGGACACATATATTAACATATATTCACGTCTTTAAAGATGTCAACAAAAAGTTTGCGTTGTGGTAGCATGTAAAGAATTTATTCTCCTGATGACTAAAATAGTTGAGCTGAGGTGAGTCTGTGACCGCGCTGACTGACTCGTGTCCTCTCAGGTTACGTGATGGTCTGCCATCTTCAGTCTGATCAGTTAGTCAGACAGCTCCACCTGGTTGACCTGCAGAAGTCCTGGAACGATGCTCAGCAATACTGCAGAGATGAGTACATTGACCTCGCCATCGTTAACAGCTCAGCTCTCATCCAGGAAGCCCAGAAAAGGGCGGGGAGCACCGAGGCGTGGATTGGACTCTCCAAAGGCTGGAAATGGTCTCGCCTCGGTCCAGTTCAGTCATCCTGGTTTAACATGTGGTCACCGGGACAGCCAGGGACCAAAGAGTGTGTTACAATATCTAGTGATGGATCATGGTCCACAAGACCGTGCTCAGCTACTTATTACTTTGTCTGCTATGACGGTGAGTGTTTCAGACTTTGGTACCAGGGTTTGACAAACTGAACATTTTAGCTGCAGGTTTGAATCCGTCTGATCTTTTGTTTCAGCTGCGACTAACAAACACATCCTGGTGAAGAACTCAATGACCTGGTCTGATGCTCAGTCTTACTGCAGACAGACGTACACAGACCTGAGCACCATCACCAACACGCAGGACAACAGCCAGGTCGCTTCTATGATGCCATCTTATTATCAAGCCTGGATTGGACTGTACAGAAAATACTGGACGTGGTCAAACTCGAGCACAGCCTCCAACCTGCCGTGGGGGCCCGGGCAGCCTGATGACAGCGTAAACTGTGCCACAATAGTCGGATCAACAGGCTCCTTCAACAGTCATAACTGTGATGACCAACGCCCCTTCCTCTGCTCCAGAGGTGAGTCTGTCCTCTGTGTTTCTGCACAGTCTGGTCCTCCTGGGCTCATCCGGACACTCTTGGCACAGCACTGCCGATGCTTTGGGTGGCGCTGTCATTTAGTGTTTGCTCTGTCTGCGGTAGAGTATCACTTCCTGTTCCTGTTTCAACACAGGAACAGGAAGTAGTAGTTGAGTAGCTTATCTGCGTAGCAATTTAATTAAAAACCTTTAGATAACTTCTGTTTTCATAGTATAATCTTCACGTGCACCATGGCTACTTCACCTGTCCCTCCTGCACTTTCTTGCTCATTGTGTCAGATGTTTAGTTACTCCTTTAGCAGTAATGATATCTGTAACAAATGTAGCATATTTGCAGCTCTGGAGGCCAGGATTACTGAATTGGAGACTCGGCTTCGCACCCTTCATTCACCCGTAGCTAGCCAGGCCCCTGTAGCTGGTGCAGCCGAAGATAGCGTAGGCCCCGCTAGCTGTTCCCCGGCAGACCCCAAGCAGCTGGGGAAAGAGGGCGGCTGGGTCACGGTGAGGAGGAAGCATAGTCCTAAACAGAAGCCCCAGGTACACCACCAACCCGTTCATGTGTCTAACCGTTTTTCCCCACTCGGCGACACACCCGCCGGGGGTCAAACTCTGGTAATTGGTGATTCTGTTCTCAGACATGTGAAGCTAGAGACACCGGCAGGGGCCAGAGCAGGCGACATTGAAGGAAATTTAAAACTGCTGGCTAAGGGTAAACGTAAATTCAGTAAGATCATAATTCACGTCGGCAGTAATGACACCCGGTTACGCCAATCAGAGGTCACTAAAATCAATATTGAATCGGTGTGCAACTTTGCCAAAACAATGTGGGACTCTGTAGTTTTCTCTGGTCCCCTCCCCAATCAGACCAGGAGTGACATGTTTAGCCGCATGTTCTCCTTAAATTGCTGGCTGTCTGAGTGGTGTCCCAGAAACGATGTGGGCTTCATAGATAATTGGCAAACCTTCTGGAGGAAACCTGGTCTTGTTAGGAGAGACGGCATCCATCCCACTTTGGATGGAGCAGCTCTCATTTCTAGAAATATGGACAAATTTATTAAACCCCCCAAAATATGACTATCCAGAGTTGGGACCAGGAAGCAGAGTTGCAGTCTTACACGCCTCTCTGCAGCTTCTCTCCTCCTGCTACCCCCCCAAAAACCCATCTCCATAGAGACTGTGTCAGCTCCCAAACAGACAAAAAACAAACTAAAAACCAGAAACAAACAACTTAAACATAAACAATTACAAAGAAAGAACAATACAGTATCCACACTTGCCATATTGGTCCATTTGATTGACCTTTATTATAATTATGAATTTATTTTATTTTCAGTTGCTACAAACGGGACAGACATGACTGGGGGATAGGACAGGGAGAAAGAATGAAAGAAAGAGAGGGAGAGAAAGAAAAACAGAGGAGGGGAGAAGAGACGGTGAGAAGGGGGGAAGAAAAAAACAGAAAAGCAAACAAAACACCTGGATCACCTGTATGGAGAAAAAAACCAGAAGAGAAAACAAACAACAAAGAGCAACATAATAAAAACAACACCATCACAATAAAGTAGCTAACAGTAGATAACAGTAGATACTTTTTTAATTTCACCTGTTGAGAAAGAAAAAAGAAAGCAAGCAGAAGAGAACAAGAGTAATAGAATAAACAACATCACAATGATATATGGGAATATGACAGTAAATACTAAATGTTAAACATTATTGTGCAGCACATAAGATCAACAGAACACAGTGTGCTTTGAGGTAGGAGCCAAAAAGGGTGTAGTTTGTGGGTGTGATCACCCGTGTGTACACCTGTGAGCATGGACGCGCTTGTTTTTTTTAAAAGGTTCCTTCATGTAATGATCTGCTAGAGGGTGTGGGGGGAGGTGTGTGGGACCTGATTGAGCTGGGGTGCTGACCAGAGGGCAGCGGGTCAAAGAATTGGTGGGCAGGATGTGAGGGGTCACCTGTGATCAGTTTCTGGAAATATTCATTTGATTTATTAGGCTGTAGATTAGTAAGCATGTCCTGAAAGTCGTCCATGGCTATCTTTATTATACTGACTCTGCGTCTGACACTAACCACAACACAGGGTTTGGGACAGTTAGGTTCAGGGTCATCAGTGATGATGACCTCACAGGGTTAAAAAGCCCATCTCAACAGAGAAAGTTGATAACCGCTGTCTTTATTATCTCTTTAAGACTTTGTTGAGGCAGCTGACTCAAAGAAAGTCTGGCTGTGTTGAACTTTGTAGTATACAGTCTACAGACAAGATTAAATACTTATACGGCTTCCTTATTCTGCCTCCAAATTACTTGCCAAGTGTAAAAAATCTTGTATTTTCACTCTGGAAGTGAGCAACATCATGTGACCTTGGAAGGGGCGGGGCTACATGCATTTACACAGAAGCGTGGAGCGAGGAAGAGCCTGTTTCACCTGTGAGCTCAGTAAAAGGAAAGGATGAGTTTGGGCCCAGCAGCAGAAAAATTCCACTGAGTGAGCAGGAGTGTAATCATCATCGTCATATCCAAGGTGGAGCACCCACCCCCCTCCATCCATCCTCCGTTTACACTGCCCCTGCATCACGAGCACTGAGACACTACAGTGAATAAAGTTAAGGTGGACTCCCCATGTTACTTCCCTTCTTTTCATGCCAAATCTGTTGAGGGGCGCCTTAATTTAACTATCTATATTAAATTTTGTGTAACAAACTGGGATATTTAGAATAAAGCTATATATCGGAGCTACTTTATTATATTTTGTAACTTTGTAGCATATTATATTTTATTTATTGATTGTATTGGAGGAACTGTGACCACATTATTTCCTCTGGTATTAATAAAGCATTTTGATTCTGCTACCTCTGCAGCTCATTAGCTGCACTCATTTAACCTGACTGAGCGTGACCAGTAGAAATAAAGGATCGAACTCAGTAATTCCTGGAAACCAGATCTTTGTTCAGCGTCAGCAAACCAGCAGCTTAGCCTGTAGCTGATGACTAAAAGGACCCACAGTGCTCAAACTGCACCTTTTTCATGATCCAGGGCAGGTCTGGCTTCTTCTTTCAGTGAAATTTAGTGGTGACTTTAAAATCAGTGCATTTTATTTGTCTGTGACTGAGCCTCCATCTTTGGGAGTGGTGCTGTGTGAGACTCTCAAAGCACGTTTTGCACTTTTAGAGGAGATGCACTAAAACTGTAACATCATTAAAAAGACGCTGAAGCCAAACAAACAAAGAACAAAATAAAAACTGTTTGTTCTCTATGATTGGAACTGACATGTGAAATGTGTCGGGTTGTGTCGTCATCATCACTGATTTGTTTGGAGGAGTCGAGCTTGAACGCTCTTTTGTCCCAATTCTAATAATGACAACATTATTCAAATAAGACTGAAGTGGTCGGGCAGAGAATCAGCGCTGTATCCATGCAAACACATGCACAGCAAGCAAACCTCGGCCTTGGATTCAAATGAAGACGCAAACATTTCCAAGTGCGTCCATCTTTGCTGATGATGCAGCAGACACGCTGACCTCCAGTCAGGAGGAGGAGCATGTTCTTCCTCTCACAGACACTGAAGCCTGAAACCGAACGGCCCGTTTACTGCGTTTAACCTCAGTCCCAGTTTCATGGTTCGACGCCTGTGACCTCGTTTAGCTCCAGTTCACAGCCCGTTCTGCCAGACGTCAGTCTGTTTGCATCTGTAATAACTTTGAATAAGTCATCTTCAGTTAAACGACTCTGAGCATCTTTAATCAAATACACTTTAATGAACACTGGGCTGCTTTCTAAAAAACCACTTTTACAAAGTCTCTGATGGACGTGGGAGGAGGAGCGAGGATGACATTTATATCAGATGAAGAGTTCTGACTGTGTCACAGCTGCACAGACGTCTCATCGTGTCGGGTATGTTCTGCATATGTTTGGTTTATTTGATAATCTCACACATTCATTGTCTGGTATTCTAATAAACAAAATGATGATAATTGAAGGAAGACAACATTTTTAAAGTTGAACGTTTCAAATGTTGAATATGTTTGATAGTTTTGTTTGAATGATTAGATTAGATAGAAATGGAGTGAATGACAGAGACAGCTGCCTCTTTGTTGATGCTGCTTTAAGTGTTATGATTAATAATGAACGAGCAGCTGCAGATGAGATTCATGAGGACGTCTTCACAGTTTTTCAGCTCTCAGTCATGAAGAGGTGTGGACTGATCCTGCTGCTGCTCTCAGGTCTGTGAACTCATCTCAGTCGCCTCATTTACAGTTTGAATAAAACTTTTGATGTCAGAAAATCAAAGAAAGCACAAAGTGAACTGCTCCATAGGGATTATTTTAAAGGTGTCTGTAAACGAGCTTCAAGCAGTCACAGAAACACTCGTACAATCTCCAAAGACCTTTGTCATGTCAACTAAACTTCTAAAGGTTTCTTTGGGTCCAGTTAGAAGTTTGATTGACAGTTTAATAGTCGGCAGTTTGTAAGAGTTTGTATAAAGTGAAGTAAAAGAGTAAAGAAAGAAAGGAGGGAAGAGTCAGTGCATGAACGTGGCTGTTTGTGTGCACTGCTGAGAAAAACACGTCTTGATTTTATTTTCTGTGTAGAAATCTGACTGAAAGCCTGAAACGCTGCAAACCCGTCAGCTCGCTGAAAAAGATCCTGACTGCTTTTACCACGTCCATGTGCACGTTAGAGCAGGGCGATATGACCAAAAATATTTATCATGATATTTCATTTTCTTATTGTTGCCTAACATTGTACCGGTATTACCGTGAACGGTATAATATGGCCCAGCCCTAGTGCACGTGTTGTTCAGCTTTGAGCCTCGACCACTAACACGTCGTTTTCCTTCATTGTGCACACTGAAGAGGAAAAATCGTCCAAATACATGTGCAATAAGGCCAGAGTGAAAAACAAACTTAGCACTGTTAAAGCAGCTTTTTAAGCTGATGTGAGAGTTTCGCCCTGGAGCAGGAAACCAGTGTGTAGGTGTCCACAGGCACCGTAAAACAGCTTTTAACCAGTACACGAGTTACACATCCTTTGAAGGACACATATATTAACATATATTCACGTCTTTAAAGATGTCAACAAAAAGTTTGCGTTGTGGTAGCATGTAAAGAATTTATTCTCCTGATGACTAAAATAGTCGAGCTGAGGTGAGTCTGTGACCGCGCTGACTGACTCGTGTCCTCTCAGGTTACGTGATGGTCTGCCATCTTCAGTCTGATCAGTTAGTCAGACAGCTCCACCTGGTTGACCTGCAGAAGTCCTGGAACGATGCTCAGCAATACTGCAGAGATGAGTACATTGACCTCGCCATCGTTAACAGCTCAGCTCTCATCCAGGAAGCCCAGAAAAGGGCGGGGAGCACCGAGGCGTGGATTGGACTCTCCAAAGGCTGGAAATGGTCTCAAACTGGTCCAGTTCAGTCATCCTGGTTTAACATGTGGTCACCGGGACAGCCAGGGACTGATGAGTGTGTGATAATAACTGGATCTGGATCATGGTCCACAAGACCGTGCTCAGCTACTTATTACTTTGTCTGCTATGACGGTGAGTGTTTCAGACTTTGGTACCAGGGTTTGACAAACTGAACATTTTAGCTGCAGGTTTGAATCCGTCTGATCTTTTGTTTCAGCTGTGACTAACAAACACATCCTGGTGAAGAACTCAATGACCTGGTCTGATGCTCAGTCTTACTGCAGACAGACGTACACAGACCTGAGCACCATCACCAACACGCAGGACAACAGCCAGGTCGCTTCTATGATGCCATCTTATTATCAAGCCTGGATTGGACTGTACAGAAAATACTGGACGTGGTCAAACTCGAGCACAGCCTCCAACCTGCCGTGGGGGCCCGGGCAGCCTGATGACAGCGTAAACTGTGCCACAATAGTCGGATCAACAGGCTCCTTCAACAGTCATAACTGTGATGACCAACGCCCCTTCCTCTGCTCCAGAGGTGAGTCTGTCCTCTGTGTTTCTGCACAGTCTGGTCCTCCTGGGCTCATCCGGACACTCTTGGCACAGCACTGCCGATGCTTTGGGTGGCGCTGTCATTTAGTGTTTGCTCTGTCTGCGGTAGAGTATCACTTCCTGTTCCTGTTTCAACACAGGAACAGGAAGTAGTAGTTGAGTAGCTTATCTGCGTAGCAATTTAATTAAAAACCTTTAGATAACTTCTGTTTTCATAGTATAATCTTCACGTGCACCATGGCTACTTCACCTGTCCCTCCTGCACTTTCTTGCTCATTGTGTCAGATGTTTAGTTACTCCTTTAGCAGTAATGATATCTGTAACAAATGTAGCATATTTGCAGCTCTGGAGGCCAGGATTACTGAATTGGAGACTCGGCTTCGCACCCTTCATTCACCCGTAGCTAGCCAGGCCCCTGTAGCTGGTGCAGCCGAAGATAGCGTAGGCCCCGCTAGCTGTTCCCCGGCAGACCCCAAGCAGCTGGGGAAAGAGGGCGGCTGGGTGACGGTGAGGAGGAAGCATAGTCCTAAACAGAAGCCCCAGGTACACCACCAACCCGTTCATGTGTCTAACCGTTTTTCCCCACTCGGCGACACACCCGCCGGGGGTCAAACTCTGGTAATTGGTGATTCTGTTCTCAGACATGTGAAGCTAGAGACACCGGCAGGGGCCAGAGCAGGCGACATTGAAGGAAATTTAAAACTGCTGGCTAAGGGTAAACGTAAATTCAGTAAGATCATAATTCACGTCGGCAGTAATGACACCCGGTTACGCCAATCGGAGGTCACTAAAATCAATATTGAATCGGTGTGCAACTTTGCCAAAACAATGTGGGACTCTGTAGTTTTCCCTGGTCCCCTCCCCAATCAGACCAGGAGTGACATGTTTAGCCGCATGTTCTCCTTAAATTGCTGGCTGTCTGAGTGGTGTCCCAGAAACGATGTGGGCTTCATAGATAATTGGCAAACCTTCTGGAGGAAACCTGGTCTTGTTAGGAGAGACGGCATCCATCCCACTTTGGATGGAGCAGCTCTCATTTCTAGAAATATGGACAAATTTATTAAACCCCCCAAAATATGACTATCCAGAGTTGGGACCAGGAAGCAGAGTTGCAGTCTTACACGCCTCTCTGCAGCTTCTCTCCTCCTGCTACCCCCCCAAAAACCCATCTCCATAGAGACTGTGTCAGCTCCCAAACAGACAAAAACAAACTAAAAACCAGAAACAAACAACTTAAACATAAACAATTACAAAGAAAGAACAATACAGTATCCACATCTGAACCAAAGAGTAAAACAGTGAAATGTGGATTATTAAATATTAGGTCTCTCTCCTCCAAGTCTCTGTTAGTACATGACTTAATAATTGATCAACAAATCAATTTACTCTGCCTTACAGAAACCTGGTTGCAGCAGGATGATTATGTTAGTTTAAATGAATCAACACCCCCGAGTCATTCTAACTACCAGAAATCTCGAAGCACAGGCCGAGGGGGTGGTGTGCTGGGCTGGTTCTAGACAGGCATATATGAGGGGGCAGACAGAAATGTAAAGGGGGCACATGGTGGCAGCTGAGGCGAATGTGGGGTGCTCTGAATAACTGTTTTTGTCATGTAATTGGATTGCACTTTGTCAAACCTCTACCCTAAAACCTGACCAACTTGGGTGTCCCCCCTGAAGGCTCAGCTTCTGCAGGTCTAGATCTTAGTGTCACTGAGGCACACAAACCCCCTGACCACGTTAAGGTGGCAATCACTCAGGAGGAAAACTGAAAAACAAAATAAAAAATAATAAAATAAAATATTGCTCATCAGATTCTACCAACTAAAAACATGACATTTACCTTAATTAGATGCCCTATGTTAAATACATTTGAATCCAACCATAGTACTTCTCACTATTGCCAATATTAACAAAACTAAAAAGGGTAGGCCAAGTTATGAAAAAAGGGCACTTCTCCAACTCTTGAAAAATAGAAATAAAAAATACATTAAAATATCCATCCAGTTCTTTAAAACCAACAACATAAAATCTATCTTAATTTGATTGCCTAAGTAAAGTATCAAATCAATTTTATTTATATAGCACTTTTACATTATACATGCTTCCCTTAGGCAGCATCATTAGAAGACATAGCATACATTTACACTGCTATGCAGATGACACCCAGCTCTATCTGTGCATGAAGCCAGATAACACACACCAATGAGTTACACTGCAGGAATGTCTTAAAGACATAAAGACCTGGATGGCCGCTAACTTTCTGCTTCTTAATTCAGATCAAACTGAGGTTATTGTACTCGGCCCTGAAAAGCTTAGAAATATGGTATCTAAGCAGATTCTTACTCTGGATGGCATTACCTTGGCCTCCAGTAACACTGTGAGGAACCTTGGAGTCATTTTTGACCAGGACATGTCCTTCAACGCACATATTAAACAAATATGTAAGACTGCGTTCTTCCATTTGCGCCCCTCCCTGAGCTCTGAGTTCTGCTGGAGGTTTCTTCCTGTTAAAAGGGAAAAAGTTTTTCCTTCTGACTGTCGCCAAAGTGCTTATTCATAGGGGGTCATTTGATTGCTTGGTTTTTTCTCTATATGTATTACTATAGGGTCTACCGCACAGTATAAAGCGCCTTGAGGCGACTGTTGTTGTGATTTAGTGATGTATAAATAAAACTGAATTGAATTGAATGGCCCTTTTCTTTCTCTGCAGATGTCAAACCTTCAGCCTTGAGGTCAGTGAAGGTTCAGCTGAGGGCGGGATCTGCAGACCTGAACGACCCCACAGTGCAAGAATCCATCCTGCAGCAGGTCAGAGGTCACACGGGCCCCGATACAAGGAACAGACCGCTATAACTACTGTGAAATGATAGAGAGCAGTGAGTCTGTGCAGGTTCAGGGACACGTGACAGCACACAGCTGCAGAGATACGGGGCTCGTTTAATGCAATCCCATCCATTTGTATTATTTAACCTTTTTAACTGGTAACTTGAAGAAGTCACTTAATTTCAGATTACTGTGAGGAGACGACGTGAACCAATGACAGGCAATGAGGCCTAATTCCAGACTTCAGTTTCATCCCCAGCCAGTTCATTTAGTTCATTTCCCCCAGAAACAGCACCAACAACGTTTTCTGCTCACTACAGAAACAACGGCTGATTAATGAGGAGCTTCTGTTAATGTGTGAAAACTGTGTTTCAGGTGAGGGAGAAGCTGGTGGAGCAAGGAGTCACTGAGGAGGTGAAGCTGAGGTGGAGGACGCAGCCTGATGGGAAGGTTTTCCACAGAGAGGAGGAGACAGCCACTTACTGTGAGAAGGAAGACTGTGGGTCGGTTTAGTCTGAACGTTATTGGCTGATGTTCCTCAGATGATCTGCTGTGTAATTCAACTTATTTCCATCTCTGTACTCTGACTGCTGGACTGTAACAGCGTAGCTTTGCATGACTGACAGTTGGAAATCATCCTTCTTTATCCTAAGCTCAGATCAGAGTGTCTGATGAGCTGTTTTATGCCTCTTTGTTTCTTCTGATTGGTGAAGCTAAAGTTTGCAGGTGAGCGGGTGGGCGGACCTTCTGTGTCTCAGATATAAATGTTCATGATATCCTGTCTCTACATATGAAAGTTCAAGAGGAGAAAAAGGTGAAACTGAGTGTTCAGAGCAGCCTGATGTCTGAGCTTTTTGACTTCATACTTTATAGTTCAAATGAGCACCCAGCAATATAACAGTAGATATGCCGTATATGTCAGTGAATCGCGCATTTATGCTCTCTATTATCATATTAAATATACATTTTTCTGTCTCAGAAATGTCTCTGCTGCTGTTTGATTCTGTAAACTACAGTCATGGCTCTGCATCCATCTTCATTGTAAACTCTATTCAATAAAGTCTATTGATATTTTATTGTCCTGTCAGAACTTTCAGTTGCTTCATTTTTATGCTCTTATTTTGAATTTGATGCAGTAACACACATCATAAAGGCTGAGACAACATGAAGTTTAATGCTAAACAATAAGAGTCTCACATACAGTGAAGCTGATTGGCGGGACAGCAGTCACATGACTGGCTATGAAATCCCAGACAGACAATCCAACAGTTTGTGAAACATCTGAATGTAAAATGCTGAAAACTTCTGCTGCTCATCTGTTCACAGAAAAATCTGTGAAAGCGACGAGACGGCTGTGTGACGGTGATTTTCAAAATAAATTCAGATCAAATATTTTCTGTTTTAAAACACAAAGTGTTTCACAGTCTGATAAAACTCCACATTAAGACCAGAGTACCTGTCCACACAGCGGTGCATTCACTGCTGCACACCAGAGGTGGAAAGAGTACTCAAAATTTGTACTCAAGTACAAGTACTGTTACAGTGGTTAAATTGTACTCAATTACAAGTAAAAGTACTGGTGTTAAAAATACTTGAGTAAAAGTGCAAAGTACTCTTCTCAAAAACTACTCAGAGTATTAATTACTTGTTAACAGACTGATGTTTTATTCTGTCGTCAATAGCAGGCATTCAACTCGATTCACCAGTATAATGTTCAAAGCACATTTCTCAGATGAACAAGGTATAGAAAGGTAACTTGTTTTGTAAATAAATGTAGATATAAAAGAAGGAATTTTGTTTGTTAAAAGAATGACAAAAATGTTTCTGAACATGCGTCGAACCATTTAAACTTTTCCCCATACACTGAACAACAGGCAGGTAAGTGTCTTAAACTCTTAGCATTTCTGTCACACTTTACTTTCTGAACCTTTTGTTCAGTTTCAGCAAGAGCTGGTTTTCTAAATTAACAGAGGCTATCCGACTTCGTTTGGCTGTGAAGAGTAAACCAGCACAGCTAAAAAATCGTTCACACGCAGCAGAAGCAGGCAGAGCTGTGTTCAGTTTAAGAGAGAGGTTTTTGATTGCTGAGAAGGAGTGCAGCAGCTCCATGGTGTCTGTGGCACAAGCAAGGTAACCATCAAGCTCAACTGTACTTTGCAGCCTTCTGGAGATTGGTCTGGAGAAGAATTCATCTTCATCAGATGACTCTCTTTGCTGATCCTCACTCCCATGCTCTATCGTTTCAAGATGTTGTTTGATGTATGTTAAGGCTGTAATTGCAAGTAGATAATACTTAGAGAGCAAAATATGTGTATTTAGCAAATCTAATTTAAGAAAAGGGATCACATACACAAAAATGCTGCCCATACAGCTAACAAATAAAAACAATCTACATTATGTTCTTTAAAAAAATATATCATATTGGGAAACATATAACCCTACTGATCAAGAGCCATGTCACTATGATAGGCCTATATCAGGCCAATGATACTGATCAACTGATCCATCAATCTGGCTCTGGTACATGTCAGCTGAGAGCTGGAAGATTAATTTGAGATGCAGCTCAGCACTATGTTCCAGTTTTTTTTGTTTGTTTTTTTTTAAATATAGGCCAGCTGATTGTAGGCCTGTGAGTTTTAAATGACTACAAATTTAATTTATTGTAATGACGGTGGTTGTCCAAATAATAAGCTAAAACATTCCTACGAATTGTAGCTCATATGCATGTGCACACACACGCACGTTAGCTAGCTCCATCTTATTTTAATATCAGGCTAACCAATGGTGGTGACAATATCTTAGCCAAACTAATAACCTTAACACACATGAAAAATAAGAAAGCAATATTGTACACGTATAGTTGTGAAACCTCTTACCTCAAGTTTTAAATGACTACAAATTAAATTTATTGTAATGATGGTGGTTGTCCAAATAATAAGCTAAAACATTCCTACGAATGAGGTCAAACAAAGTTTGCATTGCATCTGGACGCTGTCCCCTTTTCTCCCTCTGTACATGAAAAATTCCTCCAGGTACAGCCATGGGGGGCACTCGTCCTCCGTCTTTTCTACGTCGTTTTCATGGTTGACAGTGTTTTGATTTGATAAATTTAAATTTGATATACCTTTATTAGTCCCACAAGGGGAAATTTCATAAGGCTGCCGACCTATTGCACGCAATGGCGACGCCATCTTACCCTCCGACCATACATACATTACACAAAACATCACATGGGGAAGACAGGTCAGAGAGGTATAACAATGGAAAATGCACCACATGAGGAAAGATAAGGAGAAAAAAATAACTCCCCCTAGACTGAGCTCCAACAGGGAGATCAGTTTGAGAACAGAAAAAAACACCTCTGCACATAGCACATGAAAAAAACTCTTAATACACCAAAGAAACACATGACAAGCGACAGGGGTGGGTAAAGGGTGAAAGACAGCCGAATTAGACAGTACATCCGGGCCTGCATGCGCTGGTCTCCTTGATCCCCGTCAGCATCGGAAGAGAATAAGTGTCGAAGGCGTTTGGAAAGCGAGGGGGGATGAGTGTGTGCATATCAGTGTATATGTGCGTGTCCAGAGTTCAGCTGAGACAGTGTCCTTCGCCCTGCTAGGCTAAGTAAACAGTCTTCCAGCCAACCCAGGTGGCCAGCATGGAATGGGAAGGAACAGACTAAACACAGTCGTTATCAGGGTGTTATTGTTCAGCTCCAGCCTTGAGACCGCAACCGGCGCCAAAGGGGGTATCCGCATAAGTGATAGTGATTTTTACTTTAGTGCGAACAGCTCATATGAATTTCAAAGCAGTTCTACAGTCCAACACTGGTCTTTCAATCTCCCGCAAGCTTCGCCATACTTGCGTTCTGTGATGTTGTCATTTCTTGTGCTCAAGGAGACGATTTCTGAGAACTCACGGCAGTGTGCCTCCCCGAGATGTCATCCAATTTGCGCCCAGAGATGATATTTCGGGCTAGCCCTTCTGAGATGTATCCAGTCTGCAGTCAGAGATCTTATTCAGCAGCCGTAGCCTCTCCAAGATCTTATCAATGAGCCCATTTTGAGAAACTCACACCTCTCCCATCGTTCCAATCCCAGCGGGCAGCCTTGTGGGGGTTTGAACAGCCGGTTCCGCTTTCTTAATTCTTCGATAAGTCAGGGCCAAGCCAGCTCCGATCAGCCAGAACCCTGTTACCATGGTTCCGAATAGGTAGATATCTTCAGCACTAGGGATGGGTATCGTTGAGGTTTTATCCGATACCGGTGCCAAATCTGTACTTTTGAAACGGTGCCGGTGCTTAAACGGTGCTCGAACCGGTGCTTAAAGAATGGAGAACACAAACTTTGTCCAAAAACCTCTCATGTTCAGCTGGGTTTTTTTGTAAAAAGACAACAATGTTAGCCTTTTCTGCAGCTATGTGGCATATATGGCATCACTCTTGGCTGGAAGCAGTGCTTAATCAATGGAAAAAACACAAACTTTGTCCAAAAACCTCTCATGTTCAGCTGTTTTTTTGTAAAAAGATAACAATGTTAGCCTTTTCTGCAGCTATGGGGCATATATGGCATCACTCTTGGCTGGAAGCTTAAACAATGGAAAAATCACAAACTTTGTCCAAAAACCTCTCATGTTTAACTGTTTCCCACTTTTTCTTTGGTCATTTTAGCCTTTTTGTCCAGGGTGAAGGGAGTATCTGCCATCAAACAAGAAGACAGCCGCATGTAGCTATGATGATGTTTGCTAGTTCACCTTACATGCATTCATGTAATAACGTGGTTAGCCTACTCAACGTAAATTACACACGAACAACATGAAGCTACTCACGCAGAGAAGAACGGCTGCTGCTGCATCATCATCCTCATCATTTCTGCTACACTGGCAGGGCTAGGGGCCAGGACTCTATTCTTCGGGTTTTTGGGGGATGTTGCTCCGGGTCCGATAACTGGCAACCCACCCGACGTGCACGGTGTGAGGTCTGGCAGCAAGCTATCAAATACGGCGCATTTCTCGGCTTTTAAAAAAAACGCTATGCGTTGCCAGCTGTTTAATCGGATTCTTGGTGTTACCTCCTTTGACAGTATCACAGTATCACCTTAAAGCACTTGTTGCTGCTGAGTTTGCATCTTTTGCTGTGAAGTACAGCCAGACTTTTGACCGCTTCGCCTTGGACATTTTTAATCTGTAGCTCTGCTCTAACAGAACGTACGTACCTGGCCCCGCCTACTATCCTCGGAAACGTAAAATGATTGGCTAGAAGTGTATCACAGCTCAGGAAAAAAAAGCACCGAAATAAAGCACCGAAATGTGCGCTGCTTTTCGGTCTGGTTACTACCGTTTATGTCAGAACCGGTGCCATCATGGCACCGGACACCAGTACCCATCCCTATTCAGCACTCAGGCTCACCCAAGCTCAAACTTCTCGTTGAGAAAGGGGTGTCGATTGCATTTAGTGACCAGTTGATCCAATCCATAATTCCTCTTTTAGGTTTTAGAGAACAGACTGTGAGAGAATGTTCCAGGGAAAAGTAAGTAAAAACACGATCTATACAATAATGACACATTTATTGACTTCCAACAACTAAAGGAAAAATTTAAACTTCCAGACCAAAATTTTTTTAAATTTCTACAAATAAGAGACTGGATCAAAGAAAAAACCAAAGGAACTTTCCCTGAGATTCCCAAAGAAAGTCCTTTTGAAACGCATCTTTGCACCAAACCATGGAAGTCAATAAAAGGAATAGCATCTTCAATATACACTATTATTAATGAAAAATTACCTGACTACAACAAAACGGCTCTGAAAAGAAAATGGGAGGCAGATCTGGGCTATGTTTATGAAGAGGTAGAATGGTACCATCTAATGGAACAGGCACAGACCATGTTAATTTCCACAAATCATAGACAAATGCAATTTAATATATTCCACAGGACATATTATACACCTTACAGATTACATAAAATTGATATTAATTACTCTCCCAAATGTTTGAGATGTAAGGTGATAGATGGTGATCTCCTTCATATGCTGTGGAATTGCCCAGTAATAGAGGAGTTCTGGAGACGGACTACTGAAATAATTTCAAGGGTGATTGGGATCCAAGTCGAAATGGACCCAAAACTATGGATTTTAGGTGACATAGATTCTATAAACGTGGATTACCACAAGAAATATTTTATTTTACTTGCAAGTACTGCAGTTAAAAAATGTATTCTGACACATTGGAAATCTGAAAATTCTCCAACACTGAGATATTGGATTAATGAGTTAGCATCCTACTGTACACCTGAGAAGATATCGCATAGTGTAAAAGGGAAATACGGAACCTTTAAAAAAATTTGGAGACCATTTCTTTCAGTATTACCGTCTTTGGACTTGACAGAATATAGAGATGACGTAAATTCCTCTGGGTTTACCCTGAATTTATCCTTGGTTAGGCCCTTCTGATCAGAGTTCTTGAATGTTGTGCTGATTCTTGTGTATAGACGGGTGTAAATATGGGCTGTTTGGATACACGAATGTGATGAAGTTGAGAGCCATACAGGGGTAAAGGGGTGGGGGGATGGTGGGGAAAACAAACAAACAAAAAAAAAAACACAAGACAAGGACATAAGAAGCTAAGCAGGGAAGATAAGGGAGAGGAGGAGGAGGAGAGGAGAAAAGTGCGACCGCCTTCGTCAAGAGCAAGAGCAGGGTCCTCTGTCTTCATTTTGGCTTCTTTGTCTCCAAATCTTCCGTCTATAAAGTAGTTTATACTCCACCATTTAGCACCTCTAGACACCTGTGCCTGCTGCTGCAGCGGAGTTTATTCTTTGCTTACGTCTTAAATTGGCGCGGTCGCTATTGCACAGCGTTATTGGCTGCAAAAATGCAGATGAAAGGTTTGAATATTAATTCAAATTGTGGGTGTACTCAGTAGCGACTTTTGATTTTATAAGTAGCCAAGCAGATTACATGGTGTAAGTTGTACTCAAGTATGAGTAAAATTACACACTTGAAAAATTACTCATAAAAGTACAAGTACCCAAAAAATCTACTTAATTACAGTAACGTGAGTATTTGTAATTCGTTACGTCCACCCCTGCTGCACACACACACACACACACACGCACACACACGCACGCACGCACGCACACACACACGCGCGCACGCGCACGCACGCACGCGCACACGCGCACACAAAAACACAGAAACACACGCACATGCGCACACACGCACACACGCACGCACACACGCACACGCACACAGAAACACGCGCGCGCGCGCACACACGCACACACACGCGCACACGCGCGCGCGCGCACACACACACACACACTATGCACATTAGAGGAACAAAAGCCAAAAACAACAGGAAACAGATTAAAGCTCATCTATAAAATGAGTTGTCAGCAGTCGCTGCCCTGACATGGACGTGGCTGATGTGTTTACAGATGCATGTCTTTATTTTTCCTTTTCATGATGATCATGTGTTTTGAATAATTGTATTGTTTGTTATTTTCTCTTTTACCGTGGGAGGGGCTTTCGTGAGAATGAGATAAAGTAAATGATGGGCTGAGGAAAGCTGTTCCAAAGTTGGGAGCTGTGACTCTGGGTCGGTTTAGTCTGCCCACCAGGAAGTGACTGATCAGCTGATTTTTAATGGCTGATGTTCACAGGTTGATTTGACTCTTTTTTATCTTTAGAAAAATGCTCGTTTTGTTGGACAATAACATTTTTGTTATTCAGAGATGCTAACAGTAGAAAAGGTCTGAGTGGTAATGATCGAGTTTTCCTTCAGGACTTCATCGTTCTTCCTGAAAATGTGTGACTGACCATTTAAAAGTCCAGCCCTTCACCTCCACAGTAACACTCTAAGGAGTTTAAGACCATGGCGCCATCTGCTGGCCAAACCTTCACATTGCACCACGAGAATAGAATAGAATTCAACTTTATTGTCATTGCACACGTCACAAGTACAAGGCAATGAAACGCAGTTTGCATCCATCCAGAAAGTGCTTTAGCCACAATATAGATGTATTACAGAAATGGGTCTGTTACAATGTGCATGGTATGAAGGTATGTCATGAATAAGCTCTAAGTATGTGCAGGCTGTAGTGAGTATACAGGCTATGAACAGGATATCAATATGAACTATGCAAGTTATAAACAGCTGGTTATAACTTGCATGTGGTTTATAGAAGATGGTTGATCTTCTATAAACCGTTTATAGAATTATAATTATTGTATTGTACAGTATGATTGTCTACACGGCGTTTACAGTAGCGCAGTTTAGATCAGTGAGATATGTGGCTAATTTCTACAGAGGCTGTATAAAGTGCTAGTGGTTGTGTGTGTGTGTGTATGTTCAGTCCATGAGTTGATGTGGGTCATGGACATTAGCTTGGAAACGATGTTTGATGATCTCCACATTTTCTTTAACTTTAAACTTCCTCAAAGACAATCTGACCTCAGTCCAGAATAATCCACTTACTTCTCTTTTTGTATTGCCGTGTGTGTGTTAACACTCTTCCTGTCTTGTTATTTTAGAGCTTCTTTCTTATTGGAAACTCCCTGCGTCTACACAAGTTTGACCATCTCATGTCAAACATGAACACTTTTACACTTTATTGAATGTAACAACAACCAAACTGCAGTCTGAAACCATCTTTGTAATAATAAAGAAGCCTCTCATGTCTGTCCTGTGTTTCCTGACCCCGATGCAGAAGTCTGCCTGATCCCAAACCAGAAAAACTATTTCTCCTGCTTTAACAGGCGAATTAAAGAGAAAAGATGACTGAACACGAGCCGAGACTCAGAACGTGTCAACCAGCTTTTATGTGTTTTTACTCAGAGGGTCCAAACTGCTTCAGCTCAGTCCAGAGATCCTCTGAAAACCCACTTCATGCGATTGTCCAGCCTCCTTCACCCAGTTCATGTGAGCTGCTTGTGCATGGTGGGTGTAGCTGAAGCAGATGAGCACTTAAAGGGTCTGCTGTCGGCTCCACCTGTATTTTTGCATTCTCAGTCAGTTTAACCTGAGCTCAAATCTGCATCAGCGTTTGGTCCAAAGTAGAAGCTGAATGCAACACTGCCTCCCAGAGGCCAAATGCACCAACTACAGCTTCATTCAGGCGGATTTACAGCTTGTAATGGATTTCCTTCCATCCATTTTATTTTGCAGGAACTGCTGTATACTGTGTGCAGAAAAACAGTAGACATAAAACTAACTGTACAAATGATATCAGCTTGAAAATGAATAACGCCAACGCAGTGTGGGAAAGCCCCACTCTTAGGGCATACTTCCACACACTGTCTCAATACTTTTAAATCACTACTCAAAACCCATCTGTTTAGAATTGCATACACCTGATCTGTCTTAGGCCGTTTTTACCTGCTCAGTTTTTATATTTACTTTTATGACTGTTTATGTCTAAATTTTATCCACCATGTTTGCTATATATACATTTTTCTTATGTTTTTCATGGTGTTGTTTACGTGCTACTGTGAGGTGACCTTGAGGGTCTGAAAGGCGCCTATAAATAAAAAGTATTATTATTATTATTATTATTATTATTATTATTATTATTATTATTATTATTATTATCATTATTATTATTATCAATACAAATCAGACAAAAACAGGTGCAGCAGGATCACAAACAGACACATGTTGGCTACATGTTGATGCTAAATGACTAAAATCACACGTGCAACACTTTCTACATATTTGACAACAGAAGAAGAACACAAAGTTGGAATGTATTTTTAATTATTTTAAATTTTTATTTTATGCCAAATTAGATATTTTGCATAATCAAGCACCAAATCACAAAGTCTCCTCCCTGTTTGTACTGTAAGGTCAAAACCCTACAGTACTACAGAGAACCCCAACAATCAAACGATCCCCCTCTGAGCAAGCACGAGGCGACTGTGGGGAAGAAAAACTCCCTTTTAACAGGAAGAAACTTCCAACGGAACCGGGCTCAGAAGGGACGGCCATCCGCTGCGACCGGTTGGGGGGGATGGAAATCAAAAAGGAGACGAGATGGCGTGAACTACAGTTGTTAGAATTTGGATTTGGTGCTAAAATTCTGCTTCAAGATGTTAAAAGAAGCAGGGCGGCGGGGAAAAGCCAGGATGGTCATTTCAATCATCTCTGGCTTTAGTGAACCACCTGAAGGGTTTTCGCAGAGTTTTTCCCAACGCTGAAAAAAACCTGGAAATTTTGGACTTTTTGGGAGGACCGGGGATGACTCCGAGGCGCATTTTTAGATGCTTTGTCAGAACCTCATCAAAAGACGCATCCTTTGCCATCGCAGCCTTTAACACAGTGTCTGGGGAGCCAAACTCCTTGATGAGGCATTTGGTCATTTTCTTGATGAACTTTTTCTTGTCCTTCATCAGACTTGTGATGGACTCTGTGCTGCTGAGTTCAGGCTGCATCAGATCTCTCAGACGCTTGAGGATCGCGTCAGGTTCTTTTGTAGTACATGCTGCCCTGGCAAAAAAGTGCTGAGTTTCAGGTTTGGATTTTCTGATGACTCTCATCATGAGGAGAACGGCGAGGTCACTGGAAATTTTCTCAGCATCAGAAGATGACGCTGATACAGACCTCATCTCTGACATGTCAGAGGAATCCTTGGGTGAGCCTGAAACACTGGCAGAGCGTTTTTGTGGGGAAATGCTCCCAGACTTTGGTGTCTGATCAGTCACCTGATCAGGTGTCTGATACCTGAGCAAAAGTCAAAAGTGGCCTTGCTCTACAAGCCTTCAGTACATAAAACAATATAATAGGAAAATAAGGATACTAAGGATATTGATTTCATGACACCATCTGTCCTTATGGACTAACGTCTCTGAGGAACGTTTCCAGCATCTTACTGAATCTCAGGACTAAGAGAGCTCTGAATGCAAAAAGGGTCCAAGCCAATACTAGCAGGGCATCGCTAATCAAGGGTCCAGTCAATATATCTGCTCTGTGACAGCAGGTAATAAAGTAATGGAGCAATATTCAGCCTGCAGCTTCCTGTGGTTAGCTGTTTACTGACAAATATGGGTCACCAACAGGAAGCGTCAGCCACATGTAGGTTATAACCTTCTCTCTGAGTGGGCACTTTGCATGTGACGACAGCTGAAACAGTACACAGTGCAGACTTAATCACAACACTGCGACTCAACCACTTTGTTATGGAATCTGATTTAGAGCAGAGATTAGAAGCAGGAAATGCCTGCTGAGGTCGGTGTAAACCAGTGGAGGCAGGTTTACACCGACATTAACAGGTGTTAAGTGTTAAAGTTGACTTTAACATGAGTGCAGAGAGAAAATGTGATGTTCCAGCACTCCTTAGAAAGAGAGCGTGTGTGATGCAGTGAGTGATGGTGTTGAACGGGACTCTCAGTTACAGGTCAGTGGTTGATTTTGTCATCATACCATCAGATCTGCAGTTTCTTGGACACACGGGTGAAGAGAGAGAAGCTCAGCTGATCAGCACTTGGTGGTGACTTGAATCAGGTGCTTGGTACCCGACAGACCTGGCGTTTCTAAACATATATGTCCCGGGAGGGTCTTGCAGAGGCCTCTTCCACATGGTGGAAGCATGAGCTGCAGCCTCAACATGGACCAGTGTGGCCCAGGCAGCGGCTGAGAGGAAAATTCAGTAGGAGTTTGGACAGGACATGAAGCAAGACTTTTAGCTGGCCCTGAAATGATTCTAGCAAACTGTAACTTGATTTGAGAGGAGGTAGTGGCCACTCCCACTGCCACGCCTTCCACAGAGAACATCGAATCGAATCCGGGGAAGAGGAGAAGGACTCACCCATCACTGCAGGTGAGGTCATTGTAGTAGTTGTGACAGTGACGGAGCAAATGTCCACGGGGTGAGATGAAATGAGCTGTGGTTGGAGCGTCGCTGGTCTTTGTCTTAGAGACAGGAGGAGCTCTGTCATTTGTCTCTATCACTGGCATCCTGGTCGCTTAACTGACGTCTTCTAGGGATGTCCTACAGGGAGGAGGCTCCAGGGCAGAGCCAGGACACGCTGGAGAGATCTGGCTCTTTGCTTGGCTGATCACCCTGCTCTCCCTGCTGCTTAGACTGCAGATGGATGGAAAATTTCACTTCTTCATGCGAGTTGGAATATGGCCAGATTTCCTAACGCTTTGCAGCAGGTGCAAAGTCAACTTTTAGTGTTAAAAAGCTACAGTTGGGATTTACTAAAGAGGCACAGTGAGAGTTTTGAATCAGAAAGGAGCAGACAGGGCTCATTTTCACCGGACTTACTGAGGAGTTACAGAACACACAAGGTTGTGGGGAGAACCTTTAAATTAAGTTTTATTATTTTGATGGTGGCAGGAGTGTTCATTTATTTTGAAAGAACAAGGAGAACAGAGCAAATGTGAAGAAAAACAGTTTGTGATGATTACGATAAAAAGAGACAGCAGCAGGTATATTACAGGTGATAGTGGCGTTGGCCTCATTCTTCTTCGTTGGTCCTCAGTGACGTCTGGAGGCTGCAACAGAAGAAGAAGACAGCAGCAGACAGGTCGGTGCTGATAAACAGGCTCAAACTCCAAATCATGACAAGTGATGCAAACAGAGAAAACTTTGTGATGATTCAGATAAAAAGAGACTCGGTGTTCAGAGGAAGCATGACGGTCTGACAGAGAAAGCCATCTGTGACCGTTGCTGAGGCTTTTTCTCATCCTCAGCACCGACAGTGTTTGTGTAATTACTCTCACTGCCAGAAGGGGGAGACACAGCTCCAGCCTGCAGGGAGAAACACTGCAGCTCTGGATTTCCAACAAAGGAGTTTATAAATCAGAGTTTTAGTTAAATAAGTTAGCAAACAAATGTAAAAGAAGAAGCACTGCACTGAGTGTTTTATACCTGCGCAATACTGTGACTCACCTGAGCTGCCAGACATCTTCAGCTCTCTGCTGCTGACCTGCTAACAAGATTTCCTGAGCAGAAACAAGAAGAACAGTTTAATTTTCAATAAAAAATATTGTTGAAATGTTTGAAAGTATATTTTACAAGTGTGTTCGGCCATGATTTATCAGTGAAAAGTCCATTTTATTTTCCACTTTATTTTTATAGCATCAGATCACAGCAACAGTCAGCTCAAGACACTTTGAGGGTTAAAACTCTACAACATTAGGAAGTAGGAATGGGTGCAAGAGAACAACGAAGGAAGTAATAACTGAAGTTTGTTCTGAAAGATTGACCTGAGAGGGAGAGTCAAAACAAACACTGAGCGGTTCTTGTAGAGAACCACTTCTACTGTTCCTTAGAATTGTTAGTCTGCTTGTCCATCTATCACCGGTTAACAGTACGTTTAGTCACTGTGCTATCCTAGCCTGGAGGGTTGCGATCTCAGGGATAATAGTAGATCAGCATGGGGTTTTGAGGCTCGTTTTATTTATTTATTTTTTCCCCTTTTTTTTTTCCTCTCCCCCTCTTTCTTTTGGGGCGGGGGGGTTCCAGAGGTTGGGACATATTTTTTCTGCACCTGCATTTTGGTACCTGAATGGCAAGCTCGCAAAGTCATCTGCTCTTCGTTTTATAAGCTGGAATGTTAAAGGTATAAATAATCCGGTTAAACGCACAAGGGTTTTTACTCATTTAAAATCATTGAGATCCGATGTTGTATATCTGCAGGAAACACACCTCCGATCAAGTGAACAAATTCAACTAATTAAACTGTTTCTCTGCTTGTCTGCATTGCCACAAATTGTTCTATTTGGTGATGTATCATAGAACTGTACTATATAGTGTATGTACGTTTCTGTGTTTGCTAGTAACTACCATCAACCTAAGGTCTCAGCTAATTTATCTTTGCAGAGATGTTCATTTGATTGTAACAGCAGTAGGAAAGAGCAGTAACAAGAGTAGGACAGCTAAGCTAATTATGGCTAAACATTTGGAATTTAATGAAAGCAAAAATTGACCTTGCAAAGATGGATAGGTTTATTTAGAAAGTCAGCTATTTACATTTAGTGTTCGTCCCAAGTAGGAGATTTTGAATTGAGTCTAAATTGACCGCAAATTTACTTAACTTGTTCAAATCAACCAGGCTGTTACTGAAGCAGTCGAGGAATTACCTTTGAGGTCTCAGTCATAGGTAGTAATGCAAAATCTAACATTACACTAACCTTATATTTTTGTAAAAGGCAAAATGGACTTTTTTCCAGGGTGGGGGAGTGTTTCATGTCTGTAAGTTAAAATTGTTATTTTTGTTGTTTCCTGATTTCTAAGAATTGGGAGAACAATTACATGCTAACAAAATGATGCATTTTGGTTGCCCATGTTTGGTGTTGCTTTGGGCTTAGGGTGATCACTGACGATGACTTACACCTAAAAGAGCTCAAAATCAGAAAACGTTGCTCTAAAACATGTTGACATGGTAAATGAAAATGAACAATAATCAAAATTGATCATGCAAACTGAAAGACTACTTACTATGTTTCTCTTGTTACTTCATTAGCCTCAGTGTTCTCAGATCATTCTTTACATAAAAGCACCCAGTTGTCTTGCAAAGAATTTGTAGGATTAGTGCAATCACACACATTCGAAGATACTGGTAGTTATTGTTTCAAATGCCTATTTCATGACAACCAGGCTAAATTCATCTAAGGGAGTATGAAAGAGATTATCTGGATGCTGAAATGATTGTTAAAATACATTAGGCCAATAATAGTAGACCTGTGCTACATTTGTCCAGCTAGGCAACACATATTTCTGCATAAGAGATACATGAGACACCCTTTAAATAAGCAAATTTCATGTTTAAAACATGGAAATGCAGCCAAAATGGACCATACAATGGCCTCAGTGAACACATCAGCACATAAGTAGAGATGAGGAAACTCAATCACATTAGACATTAATATGACTATGAGTAAATTATATATATTATATATTCTGTTACATGGTTTAAAGAATACAATGTGATAATCACACATGAGAACGCTGTTTCCAGTTATACAAATTTATTTTATTTCACTATTAAAGAAACCAATTATGTGAATAAAAGCTCACCACAAGAACATCTCCCAACCCAGTCTTACAAAGTTGCAGTTACAATAAAAAACTGTTGGTGAGCTAAAAAACAATCCTGGTGCTGATGCTTGTCATTGAACGTTTTGGACAGAGCTCTTGATTGAAATGCCTACCGTTGTGTGTAGGCATTTCGGTCCAGATGTTATGGAGTTCAGTTCAGCTAAGATGTATTTCTAAAGCACCGGATCGCAAAAATAGCCGCTTCTCGGCTGTTTATATTGTAAGGTAAAGACCATACAATATAAGAGAGAAAACCCCCCAACAATCAGATGATCCCCTGTGAGCAAACCCTTGATGACAGTGTCTGTGAAGGTTATCAGTCATCAAGGCCATAGTAGTCTAAGGAGCTTGGAAAGAAAAGCGCCTGGACTTCTTTAAGTTAAAGAAGTCCAGGCGCTTTTCTCCAAGCTCCTTAGACTTGGTGACGGTGGGAAAGAAAAACTCCCTTTTAACAGGAAGAAACTTTCGGCAGAACCAGGCTCAGTGAGGGGCGGCCATCTGCCTCGACCGGTTGGGGGGGGGGCACAGCTGTTATAACCCCTGACGCAGCATAGCTTCTAATTCTGAAAGATACGTAGATACCTTAAACCTGCACTCTATGCAGGACACCAAGCGATGACACGACTTGCAGTACTATAGGAGTCTATGCAGAAACAGTTTTCTCTCTTGAATCTCTGTAATTTTTTTGCTACTGAGTGTCTGGGTGCAGTCACTCATTTTGGGCCAATTAAATCAAATGAACTTCCATTGTCTAAGTTATAGCCCTATTGAACCTGCGTTAACCAGCTTTAATAGGGAGGGCCAAAGTCCTAGTTGTGCTAAATTTCCTCGAATTCTCCTCGGAGATTTTCGAGTAGCTTCCTTTGTTCTTGAAAGTTCTTTTCCATTTGTCTCATCGCTTCCCGTCCATTCCACATCTTTTTGGTAAGGTCACTAACCTTATTTTCTAAGGCCTTATTTTGTTGTTTGAGTATGTCAACTTGGACATCGTAGTTGTTTATCAGATCGTTATGTTCTTCCTGTGAAACTTTGGGAGTCTGAGCTTGGGTTTGCAACGCCATGTCTTCTGTTGTCAAGGCTTCCTGTGAATCATACAGATTTTTCTTGACCTCTTCAAGCTCTCTTTGCATTTCCTCAAATTCATGGCACAACAACTCCTTTTCTCTGTTGGTCACGTTAAAATCATGTTGGGAGTCTTTCTCAGTGGCTTTGAAGATCTGGGATTCTCCTTTCGCACCCTCATCGTGTGGTTTCAGTTCTTTTTGAGAATCACCACTCCTTTTGGAAAGCTCCTGGAGGTCCTGTTCAAGAAGTTCGTTATGCCGCCTCAATATGTCAATTTCATGTGCAAAGCATTGGAGTTCCAGGGTCTGTCTGAGCTGTTCACTGTCCGTTGTTTTGTTTTCCTCATTCATGATCCTTTTTCTTTCTTCACTCTCTTGTAACTCTTTAAAGGCTGTGTTTGCCTGATGGAGCTCAGTTTTAACAGCCTGTATTTCCTGTTGCATGTCATCTTTTTCCTTTTCAAAGTCCCTTTTCAGCTCACACATGCGTTTTACCGTCACATCATTTTCCTCTCTTAAAGACTGGTTGTCCTTTTCCATGTCTCCCACTTTTATAACCAAGCCTGTCTTGCTGCTTTGCAACTCTCTGATTTCTGCCTCCATTTCCTGCATCACCTCTTTCTGTTGCTGGATCTCTTTGGTTTTGGAGCTGTTTAAATCCTTTAGAATTTGGTTCCAATATTCCAGCTCTTGAATTTTGAAGTGAATTGTTTCATTCTCTAGTTGCAGGTCTCTTTTCCTCTTGTTTTTAGAGAACCCACTTCGTTTGAAGAGAACTTCAATGTTTTTTTGGAGAATCTTGTTCTCATTTATGAGCTCTCTTTTTTGCTCCTTAAGGTCGGCGTTCTCGACTTTAAGGTCACGTATGGTAGAGTTTTGTTGTTTGAGAGTTTTATTCTCATTTTTCAGCTCTTTGATTTGCTGTTTAAGTTTTTCGTTCTCGGCTCTCATGTTGCATGCAACAGGATTTGACAGACTCATATTTCAAATTGAAGTTGATGCTAAATCTCTGTACCAACTAAAAGATTTTTTTAAAAATACCGTCAACTGTGTCAGAAACGCAAGTTTCCAGTAGTTTCCTGCCTAGTGAATTCTTCCACTCTCTTTGAAAGACTGCCAAGAGTGAGAACCTCTCCCCTATTTATAGGTTTTAGTGTGCTGATGTCATAAAGAAGACCAGAGATCAAAGGGATTCTGGTGAAACGTCACTGTGTCTGGTCTGGGCAGTTCTGAATTGAATAATAACAAAATGACGGGGGGCGTGTCTGGTAGCCATGTGAAGACGTGTTGTACAGGGCTCCTCAATGCAGGGCCGGCCCGTGGCATAGGCCGTATAGGCAAATGCTAAGGGCGCCGTCCATCAGGGGGCGCCACGCCAGTGCCATAAATGTTGAAAAAAAAAAAAGTTGGTACTATTATTTCTAAATACAAAAAATAATCCCACGTTAATTAAAATGCAAAGTAAAGCTTAGTTAATAGAAACATTATTTGTTACAACATTACGCCCCCCCTCCCCGTACAATGCGCCCCCTCCCTTCCCGTATCATGGTTCCTTTTGGACACAAGATGTCAAAACGGCCAAAACTGTCAGGTGGCCAGGGAAGAAAAAAGAGAGAAGAAGAGGAGGAGAAACGAGAAAAAGACAGAGGTAGGTAACGTTAGCCTACATGAAATTATTTGAATGTGATAGTAACCTAAATTTTTAGCATTAAGCTAATGTTACATGATTCGCTAATTGCTAATCAATAAATAGCTAGTTAACTGTTTTAACGTCAGTTAATATTGTGGAGGGGGCTAAATTGTTATGGAAAATAATAATGTAACGTTAGGTAATTACAGTACTCCCACCTTTCCCACCATTCCTCATTTGTATTCATCTTTTAAGCAGGTGTTTTTTGTTTACATTGTTATTGCCTTCTGGTTAGCTAACGTTTACCCTGCAGGTAATAGTCACTTTTCCACCCCTGTATATATTATAGTTGTAAGCCTAGTTGTTAAAGCGCACATCATTAATGTTAATTAAGCAATATCACATGAGAGGGAATGCTGTTTTTTAATATGAGCACTGCTGTGATTCGGTCAAAGATAATCATAACATAACATTCTCATATGATATTATACTGTTACTTTGCATTCTGCTATTCAGCATTTCACTGTAATGATGACAATAAATTGAATCTAATCTAATTTGCATATCAGTTAACATCATACATATATCTCTTTGGTTTTTCATTTATATTATATCATTTCATTTTATTCCTGGAATCATATGTTTTTATTATTAGACTTTAATACTCAGTGGTGTCACATACTCCTCTCTTCAGATGCACTGTTGAAGTTTCTAAATCCCACCCCTGGGCCATCTACCACATCTACCGCTGCTGCCTCCACTTCAGCAGCACAACCCACCAGTGATGCAGCATCAGCAGCACCAGCAGCACAACCCAGCCATGATGCAGCAGCATCAAGCGGTCTTCCTGCTGCACCAATAGACCCTGCTGACTGGCCTTCTGCTTTAACTGAAAAGGTACGAACAGAGTTAGTTCACAGAGGTCCATTTGTAATTGATAGTGACTTCACATTCCCGAAACAGAAAGACGGGCGAAGGTGTCAGCATGATTATTTTAACAGACTCTTAATCAATGGGGAAAAGGTGAGAAGAACCTGGCTTATGTATTCGAAAAAAGAGGATAGCTTGCACTGCTTCTGCTGCAAAATGTTTTCCAAGAGAGATTACAAACTGAGTAGGGAAGGTCTGAAGGACTGGAAAAATGCAAGCCACTTGCTCAAGGTCCATGAGGATAGCCAGGAGCATAATGCTCACATGGCAACATGGAAGGACTTGGAGGTCCGTTTTGCGAAAGGACTCACAATAGATAAACAAGAGATGGCACTTGCTGAGGCTGAGAGAAAAAGGTGGCGTGAAGTTCTACATCGTTTGGTGGCAATAATTCAGTCCTTAGCTGAAAGAAACATGGCTTTCAGGGGGTCCACAGACACATTAAATAAACCAGACAATGGCAATTTTCTGAAAGAAGTGGAGCTTATGGCCAAATTTGATCCAGTGATGAAGCAGCATGTCAGTAGAGTAGAAAGTGGAGCTGGCAGTCACATACGTTATCTGGGAAAAACAATCCAAAATGAACTGATTGACACCATCAGTTCAAGAATAATAAAATGCATTGTGGAAGATATCAAAGTATTTCTCCATCATTTTAGATTGCACACCTGATCTGAGTCATAAGGAACAGCTCTCTGTCATTGTTGCAGAGGAATCAACAGGAGATCATTTGTCAACTCTCATCCTAAAACGGATAGAGGAGCTTAACATTCCTTTTGAAGACTGCAGAGGACAGTCCTATGACAATGGGGCCAACATGAAGGGAAAAATAAAGGTGTTCAGGCAAGGTTGCTTCAGCTAAACTCAAGAGCTTTTTTGGTCCCATGTGGTGCCCACACTTTAAATCTGGTAGTAGCTGATGCTGCAAAAAGCTCACCAGATGCCCTTGGCTACTTTGGGCATTTAGCAAAATTATGTTGTGTGTTGTTTTTTGAATCACTGTCGTACCCAAATGGTTTGGTGAGCTGACAGAGTTGATACCACCGGCTCTGATACCAGCGGTCTCTGATGGCCTCTCGTGAAACTTCACTCTCATTGAAAGTCAGTGTGAAGGTGCAGGGGAGCGTGGCAGTGGATCCTCTGACAGCACAAGTAGACCAGAGAGGATAGATCACAGTTTGACCCACAGCACCTAAAGACGAGCAAACAGCGATTAGAACGCAGTGACTCAGTTTAGTGATGGACGGTAAAGGGACTGACTCTTCTATAGCGCTTTATACAACATGCCACATTCACCCATTCACACAAACACTGCTTTCTATGCTTGTCAGTGCTTTCATACACCGATGGCTGCATCAGAGGCAACTTAGGGTTAGTATCTTGCCGAAGGATATTTGCCATGCAGACTGGGGCAGCCAGGGATCGTCAGTAAATACAGACTGCGGTGTGAAGCACTAAAACAAAGTTTCAGTTCAAACAACAAGATCTTTGAAAAGTTCAGACTTTTTGATGCAGAATGCAAAGGTAATGTCATCAGATCAACATCAGACACAACCATTCAAACTTCTTTACTGTTCAGATTTTCTTGAGAGAGAATTTTTGATCCATCTGAAACATTCAAGAGATTAAAAAACTCATTTAACTCAATCAAATCTGTTCATTAATAACAGTTTGATGGGAAAACAGAAGCTTTTTGGCCAAAATTATTCCAAACCAAAGTTTGAGAAGCAAATCAAATGATCATCATCATCACAGTCAGTCTTACCTGCCAGCAGGAACAGGAGCCCTCACAGAGTGTTTTTGTCCCAAACTGCCATCCTTACGTTTTAATGAGCCGACTGAATGACTTCTTTAAACGTGTGGTCAGCAGTGCTGATGAAGACACTGGCTGACACACTGAGGTGGTGGGTTTAATGTCTCTGTGGTCAGTGTTTCACTTCCTTTGATTTTTCAATAAGTTCATTGTAACTGAAACATGTCGTGCAGCCTGGGTGAGGAGGAACTCACAGGTTTGAGTTTCACTGTTAGCTCCTCTGAAATGCACCACAGAGACGTCGTGTTGACGCAGAGACGACCAAATCCAAAAACATAAGGAGAGAAAAAATGATGTGCTGAAACATCGATTTACTGGAGTTAAAACTTTTAACTGTCCTGTTTTTGTTGTTTCTAAATAATAATTTAACTAAATAATTTCTGCTTGTTTTAGTGTTGATAAGTCTCGTGCTTCTTACTCAGGGTTACCGTCATTCTCGCTCTCAGGCTGACCAAGAACCTCCGTCTGAATAAGGGGAAGCTTCATCAGTGTATCTCATCAAAGAAAAGCCTTTCAGGTGATGTCAAAGAAACAACAAACACAATAAACCTCAAAAAATGTGGTTCTCATGTTTGCTGTGTTCAGACCTGTCTGTAAGGCGAATGAAGACACTCGACAATGAACGTAACCTGATTCTGATTTGATTAAATGTTAAGAGCATGAAGTTCTGAGCATGATGCTGCTTTAAGTGTTATGATTAATAATGAACGAGCAGCTGCAGATGAGATTCATGAGGACGTCTTCACAGTTTTTCAGCTCTCAGTCATGAAGAGGTGTGGACTGATCCTGCTGCTGCTCTCAGGTCTGTGAACTCATCTCAGTCGCCTCATTTACAGTTTGAATAAAACTTTTGATGTCAGAAAATCAAAGAAAGCACAAAGTGAACTGCTCCATAGGGATTATTTTAAAGGTGTCTGTAAACGAGCTTCAAGCAGTCACAGGAACACTCGTACAATCTCCAAAGACCTTTGTCATGTCAACTAAACTTCTAAAGGTTTCTTTGGGTCCAGTTAGAAGTTTGATTGACAGTCTAATGGTCGGTAGTTTGTAAGAGTTTGTATAAAGTGAAGTAAAAGAGTAAAGAAAGAAAGGAGGGAAGAGTCAGTGCATGAACGTGGCTGTTTGTGTGCACTGCTGAGAAAAACACGTCTTGATTTTATTTTCTGTGTAGAAATCTGACTGAAAGCCTGAAACGCTGCAAACCCGTCAGCTCGCTGAAAAAGATCCTGACTGCTTTTACCACGTCCGTGTGCACGTTAGAGCAGGGCGATATGACCAAAAATATTTATCATGATATTTCATTTTCTTATCGTTGCCTAACATTGTACCGGTATTACCGTGAACGGTATAATATGGCCCAGCCCTAGTGCACGTGTTGTTCAGCTTTGAGCCTCGACCACTAACACGTCGTTTTCCTTCATTGTGCACACTGAAGAGGAAAAATCGTCCAAATACATGTGCAATAAGGCCAGAGTGAAAAACAAACTTAGCACTGTTAAAGCAGCTTTTTAAGCTGATGTGAGAGTTTCGCCCTGGAGCAGGAAACCAGTGTGTAGGTGTCCACAGGCACCGTAAAACAGCTTTTAACCAGTACACGAGTTACACATCCTTTGAAGGACACATATATTAACATATATTCACGTCTTTAAAGATGTCAACAAAAAGTTTGCGTTGTGGTAGCATGTAAAGAATTTATTCTCCTGATGACTAAAATAGTTGAGCTGAGGTGAGTCTGTGACCGCGCTGACTGACTCGTGTCCTCTCAGGTTACGTGATGGTCTGCCATCTTCAGTCTGATCAGTTAGTCAGACAGCTCCACCTGGTTGACCTGCAGAAGTCCTGGAACGATGCTCAGCAATACTGCAGAGATGAGTACATTGACCTCGCCATCGTTAACAGCTCAGCTCTCATCCAGGAAGCCCAGAAAAGGGCGGGGAGCACCGAGGCGTGGATTGGACTCTCCAAAGGCTGGAAATGGTCTCGCCTCGGTCCAGTTCAGTCATCCTGGTTTAACATGTGGTCACCGGGACAGCCAGGGACCAATGAGTGTGTTACAATATCTAGTGATGGATCATGGTCCACAAGACCGTGCTCAGCTACTTATTACTTTGTCTGCTATGACGGTGAGTGTTTCAGACTTTGGTACCAGGGTTTGACAAACTGAACATTTTAGCTGCAGGTTTGAATCCGTCTGATCTTTTGTTTCAGCTGCGACTAACAAACACATCCTGGTGAAGAACTCAATGACCTGGTCTGATGCTCAGTCTTACTGCAGACAGACGTACACAGACCTGAGCACCATCACCAACACGCAGGACAACAGCCAGGTCGCTTCTATGATGCCATCTTATTATCAAGCCTGGATTGGACTGTACAGAAAATACTGGACGTGGTCAAACTCGAGCACAGCCTCCAACCTGCCGTGGGGGCCCGGGCAGCCTGATGACAGCGTAAACTGTGCCACAATAGTCGGATCAACAGGCTCCTTCAACAGTCATAACTGTGATGACCAACGCCCCTTCCTCTGCTCCAGAGGTGAGTCTGTCCTCTGTGTTTCTGCACAGTCTGGTCCTCCTGGGCTCATCCGGACACTCTTGGCACAGCACTGCCGATGCTTTGGGTGGCGCTGTCATTTAGTGTTTGCTCTGTCTGCGGTAGAGTATCACTTCCTGTTCCTGTTTCAACACAGGAACAGGAAGTAGTAGTTGAGTAGCTTATCTGCGTAGCAATTTAATTAAAAACCTTTAGATAACTTCTGTTTTCATAGTATAATCTTCACGTGCACCATGGCTACTTCACCTGTCCCTCCTGCACTTTCTTGCTCATTGTGTCAGATGTTTAGTTACTCCTTTAGCAGTAATGATATCTGTAACAAATGTAGCATATTTGCAGCTCTGGAGGCCAGGATTACTGAATTGGAGACTCGGCTTCGCACCCTTCATTCACCCGTAGCTAGCCAGGCCCCTGTAGCTGGTGCAGCCGAAGATAGCGTAGGCCCCGCTAGCTGTTCCCCGGCAGACCCCAAGCAGCTGGGGAAAGAGGGCGGCTGGGTGACGGTGAGGAGGAAGCATAGTCCTAAACAGAAGCCCCAGGTACACCACCAACCCGTTCATGTGTCTAACCGTTTTTCCCCACTCGGCGACACACCCGCCGGGGGTCAAACTCTGGTAATTGGTGATTCTGTTCTCAGACATGTGAAGCTAGAGACACCGGCAGGGGCCAGAGCAGGCGACATTGAAGGAAATTTAAAACTGCTGGCTAAGGGTAAACGTAAATTCAGTAAGATCATAATTCACGTCGGCAGTAATGACACCCGGTTACGCCAATCAGAGGTCACTAAAATCAATATTGAATCGGTGTGCAACTTTGCCAAAACAATGTGGGACTCTGTAGTTTTCTCTGGTCCCCTCCCCAATCAGACCAGGAGTGACATGTTTAGCCGCATGTTCTCCTTAAATTGCTGGCTGTCTGAGTGGTGTCCCAGAAACGATGTGGGCTTCATAGATAATTGGCAAACCTTCTGGAGGAAACCTGGTCTTGTTAGGAGAGACGGCATCCATCCCACTTTGGATGGAGCAGCTCTCATTTCTAGAAATATGGACAAATTTATTAAACCCCCCAAAATATGACTATCCAGAGTTGGGACCAGGAAGCAGAGTTGCAGTCTTACACGCCTCTCTGCAGCTTCTCTCCTCCTGCTACCCCCCCAAAAACCCATCTCCATAGAGACTGTGTCAGCTCCCAAACAGACAAAAACAAACTAAAAACCAGAAACAAACAACTTAAACATAAACAATTACAAAGAAAGAACAATACAGTATCCACACTTGCCATATTGGTCCATTTGATTGACCTTTATTATAATTATGAATTTATTTTATTTTCAGTTGCTACAAACGGGACAGACATGACTGGGGGATAGGACAGGGAGAAAGAATGAAAGAAAGAGAGGGAGAGAAAGAAAAACAGAGGAGGGGAGAAGAGACGGTGAGAAGGGGGGAAGAAAAAAACAGAAAAGCAAACAAAACACCTGGATCACCTGTATGGAGAAAAAAACCAGAAGAGAAAACAAACAACAAAGAGCAACATAATAAAAACAACACCATCACAATAAAGTAGCTAACAGTAGATAACAGTAGATACTTTTTTAATTTCACCTGTTGAGAAAGAAAAAAGAAAGCAAGCAGAAGAGAACAAGAGTAATAGAATAAACAACATCACAATGATATATGGGAATATGACAGTAAATACTAAATGTTAAACATTATTGTGCAGCACATAAGATCAACAGAACACAGTGTGCTTTGAGGTAGGAGCCAAAAAGGGTGTAGTTTGTGGGTGTGATCACCCGTGTGTACACCTGTGAGCATGGACGCGCTTGTTTTTTTTAAAAGGTTCCTTCATGTAATGATCTGCTAGAGGGTGTGGGGGGAGGTGTGTGGGACCTGATTGAGCTGGGGTGCTGACCAGAGGGCAGCGGGTCAAAGAATTGGTGGGCAGGATGTGAGGGGTCACCTGTGATCAGTTTCTGGAAATATTCATTTGATTTATTAGGCTGTAGATTAGTAAGCATGTCCTGAAAGTCGTCCATGGCTATCTTTATTATACTGACTCTGCGTCTGACACTAACCACAACACAGGGTTTGGGACAGTTAGGTTCAGGGTCATCAGTGATGATGACCTCACAGGGTTAAAAAGCCCATCTCAACAGAGAAAGTTGATAACCGCTGTCTTTATTATCTCTTTAAGACTTTGTTGAGGCAGCTGACTCAAAGAAAGTCTGGCTGTGTTGAACTTTGTAGTATACAGTCTACAGACAAGATTAAATACTTATACGGCTTCCTTATTCTGCCTCCAAATTACTTGCCAAGTGTAAAAAATCTTGTATTTTCACTCTGGAAGTGAGCAACATCATGTGACCTTGGAAGGGGCGGGGCTACATGCATTTACACAGAAGCGTGGAGCGAGGAAGAGCCTGTTTCACCTGTGAGCTCAGTAAAAGGAAAGGATGAGTTTGGGCCCAGCAGCAGAAAAATTCCACTGAGTGAGCAGGAGTGTAATCATCATCGTCATATCCAAGGTGGAGCACCCACCCCCCTCCATCCATCCTCCGTTTACACTGCCCCTGCATCACGAGCACTGAGACACTACAGTGAATAAAGTTAAGGTGGACTCCCCATGTTACTTCCCTTCTTTTCATGCCAAATCTGTTGAGGGGCGCCTTAATTTAACTATCTATATTAAATTTTGTGTAACAAACTGGGATATTTAGAATAAAGCTATATATCGGAGCTACTTTATTATATTTTGTAACTTTGTAGCATATTATATTTTATTTATTGATTGTATTGGAGGAACTGTGACCACATTATTTCCTCTGGTATTAATAAAGCATTTTGATTCTGCTACCTCTGCAGCTCATTAGCTGCGCTCATTTAACCTGACTGAGCGTGACCAGTAGAAATAAAGGATCGAACTCAGTAATTCCTGGAAACCAGATCTTTGTTCAGCGTCAGCAAACCAGCAGCTTAGCCTGTAGCTGATGACTAAAAGGACCCACGGTGCTCAAACTGCACCTTTTTCATGATCCAGGGCAGGTCTGGCTTCTTCTTTCAGTGAAATTTAGTGGTGACTTTAAAATCAGTGCATTTTATTTGTCTGTGACTGAGCCTCCATCTTTGGGAGTGGTGCTGTGTGAGACTCTCAAAGCACGTTTTGCACTTTTAGAGGAGATGCACTAAAACTGTAACATCATTAAAAAGACGCTGAAGCCAAACAAACAAAGAACAAAATAAAAACTGTTTGTTCTCTATGATTGGAACTGACATGTGAAATGTGTCGGGTTGTGTCGTCATCATCACTGATTTGTTTGGAGGAGTCGAGCTTGAACGCTCTTTTGTCCCAATTCTAATAATGACAACATTATTCAAATAAGACTGAAGTGGTCGGGCAGAGAATCAGCGCTGTATCCATGCAAACACATGCACAGCAAGCAAACCTCGGCCTTGGATTCAAATGAAGACGCAAACATTTCCAAGTGCGTCCATCTTTGCTGATGATGCAGCAGACACGCTGACCTCCAGTCAGGAGGAGGAGCATGTTCTTCCTCTCACAGACACTGAAGCCTGAAACCGAACGGCCCGTTTACTGCGTTTAACCTCAGTCCCAGTTTCATGGTTCGACGCCTGTGACCTCGTTTAGCTCCAGTTCACAGCCCGTTCTGCCAGACGTCAGTCTGTTTGCATCTGTAATAACTTTGAATAAGTCATCTTCAGTTAAACGACTCTGAGCATCTTTAATCAAATACACTTTAATGAACACTGGGCTGCTTTCTAAAAAACCACTTTTACAAAGTCTCTGATGGACGTGGGAGGAGGAGCGAGGATGACATTTATATCAGATGAAGAGTTCTGACTGTGTCACAGCTGCACAGAAGTCTCATCGTGTCGGGTATGTTCTGCATATGTTTGGTTTATTTGATAATCTCACACATTCATTGTCTGGTATTCTAATAAACAAAATGATGATAATTGAAGGAAGACAACATTTTTAAAGTTGAACGTTTCAAATGTTGAATATGTTTGATAGTTTTGTTTGAATGATTAGATTAGATAGAAATGGAGTGAATGACAGAGACAGCTGCCTCTTTGTTGATGCTGCTTTAAGTGTTATGATTAATAATGAACGAGCAGCTGCAGATGAGATTCATGAGGACGTCTTCACAGTTTTTCAGCTCTCAGTCATGAAGAGGTGTGGACTGATCCTGCTGCTGCTCTCAGGTCTGTGAACTCATCTCAGTCGCCTCATTTACAGTTTGAATAAAACTTTTGATGTCAGAAAATCAAAGAAAGCACAAAGTGAACTGCTCCATAGGGATTATTTTAAAGGTGTCTGTAAACGAGCTTCAAGCAGTCACAGAAACACTCGTACAATCTCCAAAGACCTTTGTCATGTCAACTAAACTTCTAAAGGTTTCTTTGGGTCCAGTTAGAAGTTTGATTGACAGTTTAATAGTCGGCAGTTTGTAAGAGTTTGTATAAAGTGAAGTAAAAGAGTAAAGAAAGAAAGGAGGGAAGAGTCAGTGCATGAACGTGGCTGTTTGTGTGCACTGCTGAGAAAAACACGTCTTGATTTTATTTTCTGTGTAGAAATCTGACTGAAAGCCTGAAACGCTGCAAACCCGTCAGCTCGCTGAAAAAGATCCTGACTGCTTTTACCACGTCCATGTGCACGTTAGAGCAGGGCGATATGACCAAAAATATTTATCATGATATTTCATTTTCTTATTGTTGCCTAACATTGTACCGGTATTACCGTGAACGGTATAATATGGCCCAGCCCTAGTGCACGTGTTGTTCAGCTTTGAGCCTCGACCACTAACACGTCGTTTTCCTTCATTGTGCACACTGAAGAGGAAAAATCGTCCAAATACATGTGCAATAAGGCCAGAGTGAAAAACAAACTTAGCACTGTTAAAGCAGCTTTTTAAGCTGATGTGAGAGTTTCGCCCTGGAGCAGGAAACCAGTGTGTAGGTGTCCACAGGCACCGTAAAACAGCTTTTAACCAGTACACGAGTTACACATCCTTTGAAGGACACATATATTAACATATATTCACGTCTTTAAAGATGTCAACAAAAAGTTTGCGTTGTGGTAGCATGTAAAGAATTTATTCTCCTGATGACTAAAATAGTCGAGCTGAGGTGAGTCTGTGACCGCGCTGACTGACTCGTGTCCTCTCAGGTTACGTGATGGTCTGCCATCTTCAGTCTGATCAGTTAGTCAGACAGCTCCACCTGGTTGACCTGCAGAAGTCCTGGAACGATGCTCAGCAATACTGCAGAGATGAGTACATTGACCTCGCCATCGTTAACAGCTCAGCTCTCATCCAGGAAGCCCAGAAAAGGGCGGGGAGCACCGAGGCGTGGATTGGACTCTCCAAAGGCTGGAAATGGTCTCAAACTGGTCCAGTTCAGTCATCCTGGTTTAACATGTGGTCACCGGGACAGCCAGGGACTGATGAGTGTGTGATAATAACTGGATCTGGATCATGGTCCACAAGACCGTGCTCAGCTACTTATTACTTTGTCTGCTATGACGGTGAGTGTTTCAGACTTTGGTACCAGGGTTTGACAAACTGAACATTTTAGCTGCAGGTTTGAATCCGTCTGATCTTTTGTTTCAGCTGCGACTAACAAACACATCCTGGTGAAGAACTCAATGACCTGGTCTGATGCTCAGTCTTACTGCAGACAGACGTACACAGACCTGAGCACCATCACCAACACGCAGGACAACAGCCAGGTCGCTTCTATGATGCCATCTTATTATCAAGCCTGGATTGGACTGTACAGAAAATACTGGACGTGGTCAAACTCGAGCACAGCCTCCAACCTGCCGTGGGGGCCCGGGCAGCCTGATGACAGCGTAAACTGTGCCACAATAGTCGGATCAACAGGCTCCTTCAACAGTCATAACTGTGATGACCAACGCCCCTTCCTCTGCTCCAGAGGTGAGTCTGTCCTCTGTGTTTCTGCACAGTCTGGTCCTCCTGGGCTCATCCGGACACTCTTGGCACAGCACTGCCGATGCTTTGGGTGGCGCTGTCATTTAGTGTTTGCTCTGTCTGCGGTAGAGTATCACTTCCTGTTCCTGTTTCAACACAGGAACAGGAAGTAGTAGTTGAGTAGCTTATCTGCGTAGCAATTTAATTAAAAACCTTTAGATAACTTCTGTTTTCATAGTATAATCTTCACGTGCACCATGGCTACTTCACCTGTCCCTCCTGCACTTTCTTGCTCATTGTGTCAGATGTTTAGTTACTCCTTTAGCAGTAATGATATCTGTAACAAATGTAGCATATTTGCAGCTCTGGAGGCCAGGATTACTGAATTGGAGACTCGGCTTCGCACCCTTCATTCACCCGTAGCTAGCCAGGCCCCTGTAGCTGGTGCAGCCGAAGATAGCGTAGGCCCCGCTAGCTGTTCCCCGGCAGACCCCAAGCAGCTGGGGAAAGAGGGCGGCTGGGTGACGGTGAGGAGGAAGCATAGTCCTAAACAGAAGCCCCAGGTACACCACCAACCCGTTCATGTGTCTAACCGTTTTTCCCCACTCGGCGACACACCCGCCGGGGGTCAAACTCTGGTAATTGGTGATTCTGTTCTCAGACATGTGAAGCTAGAGACACCGGCAGGGGCCAGAGCAGGCGACATTGAAGGAAATTTAAAACTGCTGGCTAAGGGTAAACGTAAATTCAGTAAGATCATAATTCACGTCGGCAGTAATGACACCCGGTTACGCCAATCGGAGGTCACTAAAATCAATATTGAATCGGTGTGCAACTTTGCCAAAACAATGTGGGACTCTGTAGTTTTCCCTGGTCCCCTCCCCAATCAGACCAGGAGTGACATGTTTAGCCGCATGTTCTCCTTAAATTGCTGGCTGTCTGAGTGGTGTCCCAGAAACGATGTGGGCTTCATAGATAATTGGCAAACCTTCTGGAGGAAACCTGGTCTTGTTAGGAGAGACGGCATCCATCCCACTTTGGATGGAGCAGCTCTCATTTCTAGAAATATGGACAAATTTATTAAACCCCCCAAAATATGACTATCCAGAGTTGGGACCAGGAAGCAGAGTTGCAGTCTTACACGCCTCTCTGCAGCTTCTCTCCTCCTGCTACCCCCCCAAAAACCCATCTCCATAGAGACTGTGTCAGCTCCCAAACAGACAAAAACAAACTAAAAACCAGAAACAAACAACTTAAACATAAACAATTACAAAGAAAGAACAATACAGTATCCACATCTGAACCAAAGAGTAAAACAGTGAAATGTGGATTATTAAATATTAGGTCTCTCTCCTCCAAGTCTCTGTTAGTACATGACTTAATAATTGATCAACAAATCAATTTACTCTGCCTTACAGAAACCTGGTTGCAGCAGGATGATTATGTTAGTTTAAATGAATCAACACCCCCGAGTCATTCTAACTACCAGAAATCTCGAAGCACAGGCCGAGGGGGAGGTGTGCTGGGCTGGTTCTAGACAGGCATATATGAGGGGGCAGACAGAAATGTAAAGGGGGCACATGGTGGCAGCTGAGGCGAATGTGGGGTGCTCTGAATAACTGTTTTTGTCATGTAATTGGATTGCACTTTGTCAAACCTCTACCCTAAAACCTGACCAACTTGGGTGTCCCCCCTGAAGGCTCAGCTTCTGCAGGTCTAGATCTTAGTGTCACTGAGGCACACAAACCCCCTGACCACGTTAAGGTGGCAATCACTCAGGAGGAAAACTGAAAAACAAAATAAAAAATAATAAAATAAAATATTGCTCATCAGATTCTACCAACTAAAAACATGACATTTACCTTAATTAGATGCCCTATGTTAAATACATTTGAATCCAACCATAGTACTTCTCACTATTGCCAATATTAACAAAACTAAAAAGGGTAGGCCAAGTTATGAAAAAAGGGCACTTCTCCAACTCTTGAAAAATAGAAATAAAAAATACATTAAAATATCCATCCAGTTCTTTAAAACCAACAACATAAAATCTATCTTAATTTGATTGCCTAAGTAAAGTATCAAATCAATTTTATTTATATAGCACTTTTACATTATACATGCTTCCCTTAGGCAGCATCATTAGAAGACATAGCATACATTTACACTGCTATGCAGATGACACCCAGCTCTATCTGTGCATGAAGCCAGATAACACACACCAATGAGTTACACTGCAGGAATGTCTTAAAGACATAAAGACCTGGATGGCCGCTAACTTTCTGCTTCTTAATTCAGATCAAACTGAGGTTATTGTACTCGGCCCTGAAAAGCTTAGAAATATGGTATCTAAGCAGATTCTTACTCTGGATGGCATTACCTTGGCCTCCAGTAACACTGTGAGGAACCTTGGAGTCATTTTTGACCAGGACATGTCCTTCAACGCACATATTAAACAAATATGTAAGACTGCGTTCTTCCATTTGCGCCCCTCCCTGAGCTCTGAGTTCTGCTGGAGGTTTCTTCCTGTTAAAAGGGAAAAAGTTTTTCCTTCTGACTGTCGCCAAAGTGCTTATTCATAGGGGGTCATTTGATTGCTTGGTTTTTTCTCTATATGTATTACTATAGGGTCTACCGCACAGTATAAAGCGCCTTGAGGCGACTGTTGTTGTGATTTAGTGATGTATAAATAAAACTGAATTGAATTGAATTGAATGGCCCTTTTCTTTCTCTGCAGATGTCAAACCTTCAGCCTTGAGGTCAGTGAAGGTTCAGCTGAGGGCGGGATCTGCAGACCTGAACGACCCCACAGTGCAAGAATCCATCCTGCAGCAGGTCAGAGGTCACACGGGCCCCGATACAAGGAACAGACCGCTATAACTACTGTGAAATGATAGAGAGCAGTGAGTCTGTGCAGGTTCAGGGACACGTGACAGCACACAGCTGCAGAGATACGGGGCTCGTTTAATGCAATCCCATCCATTTGTATTATTTAACCTTTTTAACTGGTAACTTGAAGAAGTCACTTAATTTCAGATTACTGTGAGGAGACGACGTGAACCAATGACAGGCAATGAGGCCTAATTCCAGACTTCAGTTTCATCCCCAGCCAGTTCATTTAGTTCATTTCCCCCAGAAACAGCACCAACAACGTTTTCTGCTCACTACAGAAACAACGGCTGATTAATGAGGAGCTTCTGTTAATGTGTGAAAACTGTGTTTCAGGTGAGGGAGAAGCTGGTGGAGCAAGGAGTCACTGAGGAGGTGAAGCTGAGGTGGAGGACGCAGCCTGATGGGAAGGTTTTCCACAGAGAGGAGGAGACAGCCACTTACTGTGAGAAGGAAGACTGTGGGTCGGTTTAGTCTGAACGTTATTGGCTGATGTTCCTCAGATGATCTGCTGTGTAATTCAACTTATTTCCATCTCTGTACTCTGACTGCTGGACTGTAACAGCGTAGCTTTGCATGACTGACAGTTGGAAATCATCCTTCTTTATCCTAAGCTCAGATCAGAGTGTCTGATGAGCTGTTTTATGCCTCTTTGTTTCTTCTGATTGGTGAAGCTAAAGTTTGCAGGTGAGCGGGTGGGCGGACCTTCTGTGTCTCAGATATAAATGTTCATGATATCCTGTCTCTACATATGAAAGTTCAAGAGGAGAAAAAGGTGAAACTGAGTGTTCAGAGCAGCCTGATGTCTGAGCTTTTTGACTTCATACTTTATAGTTCAAATGAGCACCCAGCAATATAACAGTAGATATGCCGTATATGTCAGTGAATCGCGCATTTATGCTCTCTATTATCATATTAAATATACATTTTTCTGTCTCAGAAATGTCTCTGCTGCTGTTTGATTCTGTAAACTACAGTCATGGCTCTGCATCCATCTTCATTGTAAACTCTATTCAATAAAGTCTATTGATATTTTATTGTCCTGTCAGAACTTTCAGTTGCTTCATTTTTATGCTCTTATTTTGAATTTGATGCAGTAACACACATCATAAAGGCTGAGACAACATGAAGTTTAATGCTAAACAATAAGAGTCTCACATACAGTGAAGCTGATTGGCGGGACAGCAGTCACATGACTGGCTATGAAATCCCAGACAGACAATCCAACAGTTTGTGAAACATCTGAATGTAAAATGCTGAAAACTTCTGCTGCTCATCTGTTCACAGAAAAATCTGTGAAAGCGACGAGACGGCTGTGTGACGGTGATTTTCAAAATAAATTCAGATCAAATATTTTCTGTTTTAAAACACAAAGTGTTTCACAGTCTGATAAAACTCCACATTAAGACCAGAGTACCTGTCCACACAGCGGTGCATTCACTGCTGCACACCAGAGGTGGAAAGAGTACTCAAAATTTGTACTCAAGTACAAGTACTGTTACAGTGGTTAAATTGTACTCAATTACAAGTAAAAGTACTGGTGTTAAAAATACTTGAGTAAAAGTGCAAAGTACTCTTCTCAAAAACTACTCAGAGTATTAATTACTTGTTAACAGACTGATGTTTTATTCTGTCGTCAATAGCAGGCATTCAACTCGATTCACCAGTATAATGTTCAAAGCACATTTCTCAGATGAACAAGGTATAGAAAGGTAACTTGTTTTGTAAATAAATGTAGATATAAAAGAAGGAATTTTGTTTGTTAAAAGAATGACAAAAATGTTTCTGAACATGCGTCGAACCATTTAAACTTTTCCCCATACACTGAACAACAGGCAGGTAAGTGTCTTAAACTCTTAGCATTTCTGTCACACTTTACTTTCTGAACCTTTTGTTCAGTTTCAGCAAGAGCTGGTTTTCTAAATTAACAGAGGCTATCCGACTTCGTTTGGCTGTGAAGAGTAAACCAGCACAGCTAAAAAATCGTTCACACGCAGCAGAAGCAGGCAGAGCTGTGTTCAGTTTAAGAGAGAGGTTTTTGATTGCTGAGAAGGAGTGCAGCAGCTCCATGGTGTCTGTGGCACAAGCAAGGTAACCATCAAGCTCAACTGTACTTTGCAGCCTTCTGGAGATTGGTCTGGAGAAGAATTCATCTTCATCAGATGACTCTCTTTGCTGATCCTCACTCCCATGCTCTATCGTTTCAAGATGTTGTTTGATGTATGTTAAGGCTGTAATTGCAAGTAGATAATACTTAGAGAGCAAAATATGTGTATTTAGCAAATCTAATTTAAGAAAAGGGATCACATACACAAAAATGCTGCCCATACAGCTAACAAATAAAAACAATCTACATTATGTTCTTTAAAAAAATATATCATATTGGGAAACATATAACCCTACTGATCAAGAGCCATGTCACTATGATAGGCCTATATCAGGCCAATGATACTGATCAACTGATCCATCAATCTGGCTCTGGTACATGTCAGCTGAGAGCTGGAAGATTAATTTGAGATGCAGCTCAGCACTATGTTCCAGTTTTTTTTGTTTGTTTTTTTTTAAATATAGGCCAGCTGATTGTAGGCCTGTGAGTTTTAAATGACTACAAATTTAATTTATTGTAATGACGGTGGTTGTCCAAATAATAAGCTAAAACATTCCTACGAATTGTAGCTCATATGCATGTGCACACACACGCACGTTAGCTAGCTCCATCTTATTTTAATATCAGGCTAACCAATGGTGGTGACAATATCTTAGCCAAACTAATAACCTTAACACACATGAAAAATAAGAAAGCAATATTGTACACGTATAGTTGTGAAACCTCTTACCTCAAGTTTTAAATGACTACAAATTAAATTTATTGTAATGATGGTGGTTGTCCAAATAATAAGCTAAAACATTCCTACGAATGAGGTCAAACAAAGTTTGCATTGCATCTGGACGCTGTCCCCTTTTCTCCCTCTGTACATGAAAAATTCCTCCAGGTACAGCCATGGGGGGCACTCGTCCTCCGTCTTTTCTACGTCGTTTTCATGGTTGACAGTGTTTTGATTTGATAAATTTAAATTTGATATACCTTTATTAGTCCCACAAGGGGAAATTTCATAAGGCTGCCGACCTATTGCACGCAATGGCGACGCCATCTTACCCTCCGACCATACATACATTACACAAAACATCACATGGGGAAGACAGGTCAGAGAGGTATAACAATGGAAAATGCACCACATGAGGAAAGATAAGGAGAAAAAAATAACTCCCCCTAGACTGAGCTCCAACAGGGAGATCAGTTTGAGAACAGAAAAAAACACCTCTGCACATAGCACATGAAAAAAACTCTTAATACACCAAAGAAACACATGACAAGCGACAGGGGTGGGTAAAGGGTGAAAGACAGCCGAATTAGACAGTACATCCGGGCCTGCATGCGCTGGTCTCCTTGATCCCCGTCAGCATCGGAAGAGAATAAGTGTCGAAGGCGTTTGGAAAGCGAGGGGGGATGAGTGTGTGCATATCAGTGTATATGTGCGTGTCCAGAGTTCAGCTGAGACAGTGTCCTTCGCCCTGCTAGGCTAAGTAAACAGTCTTCCAGCCAACCCAGGTGGCCAGCATGGAATGGGAAGGAACAGACTAAACACAGTCGTTATCAGGGTGTTATTGTTCAGCTCCAGCCTTGAGACCGCAACCGGCGCCAAAGGGGGTATCCGCATAAGTGATAGTGATTTTTACTTTAGTGCGAACAGCTCATATGAATTTCAAAGCAGTTCTACAGTCCAACACTGGTCTTTCAATCTCCCGCAAGCTTCGCCATACTTGCGTTCTGTGATGTTGTCATTTCTTGTGCTCAAGGAGACGATTTCTGAGAACTCACGGCAGTGTGCCTCCCCGAGATGTCATCCAATTTGCGCCCAGAGATGATATTTCGGGCTAGCCCTTCTGAGATGTATCCAGTCTGCAGTCAGAGATCTTATTCAGCAGCCGTAGCCTCTCCAAGATCTTATCAATGAGCCCATTTTGAGAAACTCACACCTCTCCCATCGTTCCAATCCCAGCGGGCAGCCTTGTGGGGGTTTGAACAGCCGGTTCCGCTTTCTTAATTCTTCGATAAGTCAGGGCCAAGCCAGCTCCGATCAGCCAGAACCCTGTTACCATGGTTCCGAATAGGTAGATATCTTCAGCACTAGGGATGGGTATCGTTGAGGTTTTATCCGATACCGGTGCCAAATCTGTACTTTTGAAACGGTGCCGGTGCTTAAACGGTGCTCGAACCGGTGCTTAAAGAATGGAGAACACAAACTTTGTCCAAAAACCTCTCATGTTCAGCTGGGTTTTTTTGTAAAAAGACAACAATGTTAGCCTTTTCTGCAGCTATGTGGCATATATGGCATCACTCTTGGCTGGAAGCTTAATCAATGGAAAAAACACAAACTTTGTCCAAAAACCTCTCATGTTTAACTGTTTCCCACTTTTTCTTTGGTCATTTTAGCCTTTTTGTCCAGGGTGAAGGGAGTATCTGCCATCAAACAAGAAGACAGCCGCATGTAGCTATGATGATGTTTGCTAGTTCACCTTACATGCATTCATGTAATAACGTGGTTAGCCTACTCAACGTAAATTACACACGAACAACATGAAGCTACTCACGCAGAGAAGAACGGCTGCTGCTGCATCATCATCCTCATCATTTCTGCTACACTGGCAGGGCTAGGGGCCAGGACTCTATTCTTCGGGTTTTTGGGGGATGTTGCTCCGGGTCCGATAACTGGCAACCCACCCGACGTGCACGGTGTGAGGTCTGGCAGCAAGCTATCAAATACGGCGCATTTCTCGGCTTTTAAAAAAAACGCTATGCGTTGCCAGCTGTTTAATCGGATTCTTGGTGTTACCTCCTTTGACAGTATCACAGTATCACCTTAAAGCACTTGTTGCTGCTGAGTTTGCATCTTTTGCTGTGAAGTACAGCCAGACTTTTGACCGCTTCGCCTTGGACATTTTTAATCTGTAGCTCTGCTCTAACAGAACGTACGTACCTGGCCCCGCCTACTATCCTCGGAAACGTAAAATGATTGGCTAGAAGTGTATCACAGCTCAGGAAAAAAAAGCACCGAAATAAAGCACCGAAATGTGCGCTGCTTTTCGGTCTGGTTACTACCGTTTATGTCAGAACCGGTGCCATCATGGCACCGGACACCAGTACCCATCCCTATTCAGCACTCAGGCTCACCCAAGCTCAAACTTCTCGTTGAGAAAGGGGTGTCGATTGCATTTAGTGACCAGTTGATCCAATCCATAATTCCTCTTTTAGGTTTTAGAGAACAGACTGTGAGAGAATGTTCCAGGGAAAAGTAAGTAAAAACACGATCTATACAATAATGACACATTTATTGACTTCCAACAACTAAAGGAAAAATTTAAACTTCCAGACCAAAATTTTTTTAAATTTCTACAAATAAGAGACTGGATCAAAGAAAAAACCAAAGGAACTTTCCCTGAGATTCCCAAAGAAAGTCCTTTTGAAACGCATCTTTGCACCAAACCATGGAAGTCAATAAAAGGAATAGCATCTTCAATATACACTATTATTAATGAAAAATTACCTGACTACAACAAAACGGCTCTGAAAAGAAAATGGGAGGCAGATCTGGGCTATGTTTATGAAGAGGTAGAATGGTACCATCTAATGGAACAGGCACAGACCATGTTAATTTCCACAAATCATAGACAAATGCAATTTAATATATTCCACAGGACATATTATACACCTTACAGATTACATAAAATTGATATTAATTACTCTCCCAAATGTTTGAGATGTAAGGTGATAGATGGTGATCTCCTTCATATGCTGTGGAATTGCCCAGTAATAGAGGAGTTCTGGAGACGGACTACTGAAATAATTTCAAGGGTGATTGGGATCCAAGTCGAAATGGACCCAAAACTATGGATTTTAGGTGACATAGATTCTATAAACGTGGATTACCACAAGAAATATTTTATTTTACTTGCAAGTACTGCAGTTAAAAAATGTATTCTGACACATTGGAAATCTGAAAATTCTCCAACACTGAGATATTGGATTAATGAGTTAGCATCCTACTGTACACCTGAGAAGATATCGCATAGTGTAAAAGGGAAATACGGAACCTTTAAAAAAATTTGGAGACCATTTCTTTCAGTATTACCGTCTTTGGACTTGACAGAATATAGAGATGACGTAAATTCCTCTGGGTTTACCCTGAATTTATCCTTGGTTAGGCCCTTCTGATCAGAGTTCTTGAATGTTGTGCTGATTCTTGTGTATAGACGGGTGTAAATATGGGCTGTTTGGATACACGAATGTGATGAAGTTGAGAGCCATACAGGGGTAAAGGGGTGGGGGGATGGTGGGGAAAACAAACAAACAAAAAAAAAAACACAAGACAAGGACATAAGAAGCTAAGCAGGGAAGATAAGGGAGAGGAGGAGGAGGAGAGGAGAAAAGTGCGACCGCCTTCGTCAAGAGCAAGAGCAGGGTCCTCTGTCTTCATTTTGGCTTCTTTGTCTCCAAATCTTCCGTCTATAAAGTAGTTTATACTCCACCATTTAGCACCTCTAGACACCTGTGCCTGCTGCTGCAGCGGAGTTTATTCTTTGCTTACGTCTTAAATTGGCGCGGTCGCTATTGCACAGCGTTATTGGCTGCAAAAATGCAGATGAAAGGTTTGAATATTAATTCAAATTGTGGGTGTACTCAGTAGCGACTTTTGATTTTATAAGTAGCCAAGCAGATTACATGGTGTAAGTTGTACTCAAGTATGAGTAAAATTACACACTTGAAAAATTACTCATAAAAGTACAAGTACCCAAAAAATCTACTTAATTACAGTAACGTGAGTATTTGTAATTCGTTACGTCCACCCCTGCTGCACACACACACACACACACACGCACACACACGCACGCACGCACGCACACACGCACGCACGCACACGCACGCACGCACGCGCACACACGCACACAAAAACACAGAAACACACGCACATGCGCACACACGCACACACACACGCACGCACACACGCACACGCACACAGAAACACAGAAACACGCGCGCGCGCACACACGCACACACACGCGCACGCGCGCGCGCGCGCACACACACACACACACTATGCACATTAGAGGAACAAAAGCCAAAAACAACAGGAAACAGATTAAAGCTCATCTATAAAATGAGTTGTCAGCAGTCGCTGCCCTGACATGGACGTGGCTGATGTGTTTACAGATGCATGTCTTTATTTTTCCTTTTCATGATGATCATGTGTTTTGAATAATTGTATTGTTTGTTATTTTCTCTTTTACCGTGGGAGGGGCTTTCGTGAGAATGAGATAAAGTAAATGATGGGCTGAGGAAAGCTGTTCCAAAGTTGGGAGCTGTGACTCTGGGTCGGTTTAGTCTGCCCACCAGGAAGTGACTGATCAGCTGATTTTTAATGGCTGATGTTCACAGGTTGATTTGACTCTTTTTTATCTTTAGAAAAATGCTCGTTTTGTTGGACAATAACATTTTTGTTATTCAGAGATGCTAACAGTAGAAAAGGTCTGAGTGGTAATGATCGAGTTTTCCTTCAGGACTTCATCGTTCTTCCTGAAAATGTGTGACTGACCATTTAAAAGTCCAGCCCTTCACCTCCACAGTAACACTCTAAGGAGTTTAAGACCATGGCGCCATCTGCTGGCCAAACCTTCACATTGCACCACGAGAATAGAATAGAATTCAACTTTATTGTCATTGCACACGTCACAAGTACAAGGCAATGAAACGCAGTTTGCATCCATCCAGAAAGTGCTTTAGCCACAATATAGATGTATTACAGAAATGGGTCTGTTACAATGTGCATGGTATGAAGGTATGTCATGAATAAGCTCTAAGTATGTGCAGGCTGTAGTGAGTATACAGGCTATGAACAGGATATCAATATGAACTATGCAAGTTATAAACAGCTGGTTATAACTTGCATGTGGTTTATAGAAGATGGTTGATCTTCTATAAACCGTTTATAGAATTATAATTATTGTATTGTACAGTATGATTGTCTACACGGCGTTTACAGTAGCGCAGTTTAGATCAGTGAGATATGTGGCTAATTTCTACAGAGGCTGTATAAAGTGCTAGTGGTTGTGTGTGTGTGTGTATGTTCAGTCCATGAGTTGATGTGGGTCATGGACATTAGCTTGGAAACGATGTTTGATGATCTCCACATTTTCTTTAACTTTAAACTTCCTCAAAGACAATCTGACCTCAGTCCAGAATAATCCACTTACTTCTCTTTTTGTATTGCCGTGTGTGTGTTAACACTCTTCCTGTCTTGTTATTTTAGAGCTTCTTTCTTATTGGAAACTCCCTGCGTCTACACAAGTTTGACCATCTCATGTCAAACATGAACACTTTTACACTTTATTGAATGTAACAACAACCAAACTGCAGTCTGAAACCATCTTTGTAATAATAAAGAAGCCTCTCATGTCTGTCCTGTGTTTCCTGACCCCGATGCAGAAGTCTGCCTGATCCCAAACCAGAAAAACTATTTCTCCTGCTTTAACAGGCGAATTAAAGAGAAAAGATGACTGAACACGAGCCGAGACTCAGAACGTGTCAACCAGCTTTTATGTGTTTTTACTCAGAGGGTCCAAACTGCTTCAGCTCAGTCCAGAGATCCTCTGAAAACCCACTTCATGCGATTGTCCAGCCTCCTTCACCCAGTTCATGTGAGCTGCTTGTGCATGGTGGGTGTAGCTGAAGCAGATGAGCACTTAAAGGGTCTGCTGTCGGCTCCACCTGTATTTTTGCATTCTCAGTCAGTTTAACCTGAGCTCAAATCTGCATCAGCGTTTGGTCCAAAGTAGAAGCTGAATGCAACACTGCCTCCCAGAGGCCAAATGCACCAACTACAGCTTCATTCAGGCGGATTTACAGCTTGTAATGGATTTCCTTCCATCCATTTTATTTTGCAGGAACTGCTGTATACTGTGTGCAGAAAAACAGTAGACATAAAACTAACTGTACAAATGATATCAGCTTGAAAATGAATAACGCCAACGCAGTGTGGGAAAGCCCCACTCTTAGGGCATACTTCCACACACTGTCTCAATACTTTTAAATCACTACTCAAAACCCATCTGTTTAGAATTGCATACACCTGATCTGTCTTAGGCCGTTTTTACCTGCTCAGTTTTTATATTTACTTTTATGACTGTTTATGTCTAAATTTTATCCACCATGTTTGCTATATATACATTTTTCTTATGTTTTTCATGGTGTTGTTTACGTGCTACTGTGAGGTGACCTTGAGGGTCTGAAAGGCGCCTATAAATAAAAAGTATTATTATTATTATTATTATTATTATTATTATTATTATTATTATTATTATCATTATTATTATTATCAATACAAATCAGACAAAAACAGGTGCAGCAGGATCACAAACAGACACATGTTGGCTACATGTTGATGCTAAATGACTAAAATCACACGTGCAACACTTTCTACATATTTGACAACAGAAGAAGAACACAAACAAAGTTGGAATGTATTTTTAATTATTTTAAATTTTTATTTTATGCCAAATTAGATATTTTGCATAATCAAGCACCAAATCACAAAGTCTCCTCCCTGTTTGTACTGTAAGGTCAAAACCCTACAGTACTACAGAGAACCCCAACAATCAAACGATCCCCCTCTGAGCAAGCACGAGGCGACTGTGGGGAAGAAAAACTCCCTTTTAACAGGAAGAAACTTCCAACGGAACCGGGCTCAGAAGGGACGGCCATCCGCTGCGACCGGTTGGGGGGGATGGAAATCAAAAAGGAGACGAGATGGCGTGAACTACAGTTGTTAGAATTTGGATTTGGTGCTAAAATTCTGCTTCAAGATGTTAAAAGAAGCAGGGCGGCGGGGAAAAGCCAGGATGGTCATTTCAATCATCTCTGGCTTTAGTGAACCACCTGAAGGGTTTTCGCAGAGTTTTTCCCAACGCTGAAAAAAACCTGGAAATTTTGGACTTTTTGGGAGGACCGGGGATGACTCCGAGGCGCATTTTTAGATGCTTTGTCAGAACCTCATCAAAAGACGCATCCTTTGCCATCGCAGCCTTTAACACAGTGTCTGGGGAGCCAAACTCCTTGATGAGGCATTTGGTCATTTTCTTGATGAACTTTTTCTTGTCCTTCATCAGACTTGTGACGGACTCTGTGCTGCTGAGTTCAGGCTGCATCAGATCTCTCAGACGCTTGAGGATCGCGTCAGGTTCTTTTGTAGTACATGCTGCCCTGGCAAAAAAGTGCTGAGTTTCAGGTTTGGATTTTCTGATGACTCTCATCATGAGGAGAACGGCGAGGTCACTGGAAATTTTCTCAGCATCAGAAGATGACGCTGATACAGACCTCATCTCTGACATGTCAGAGGAATCCTTGGGTGAGCCTGAAACACTGGCAGAGCGTTTTTGTGGGGAAATGCTCCCAGACTTTGGTGTCTGATCAGTCACCTGATCAGGTGTCTGATACCTGAGCAAAAGTCAAAAGTGGCCTTGCTCTACAAGCCTTCAGTACATAAAACAATATAATAGGAAAATAAGGATACTAAGGATATTGATTTCATGACACCATCTGTCCTTATGGACTAACGTCTCTGAGGAACGTTTCCAGCATCTTACTGAATCTCAGGACTAAGAGAGCTCTGAATGCAAAAAGGGTCCAAGCCAATACTAGCAGGGCATCGCTAATCAAGGGTCCAGTCAATATATCTGCTCTGTGACAGCAGGTAATAAAGTAATGGAGCAATATTCAGCCTGCAGCTTCCTGTGGTTAGCTGTTTACTGACAAATATGGGTCACCAACAGGAAGCGTCAGCCACATGTAGGTTATAACCTTCTCTCTGAGTGGGCACTTTGCATGTGACGACAGCTGAAACAGTACACAGTGCAGACTTAATCACAACACTGCGACTCAACCACTTTGTTATGGAATCTGATTTAGAGCAGAGATTAGAAGCAGGAAATGCCTGCTGAGGTCGGTGTAAACCAGTGGAGGCAGGTTTACACCGACATTAACAGGTGTTAAGTGTTAAAGTTGACTTTAACATGAGTGCAGAGAGAAAATGTGATGTTCCAGCACTCCTTAGAAAGAGAGCGTGTGTGATTCAGTGAGTGATGGTGTTGAACGGGACTCTCAGTTACAGGTCAGTGGTTGATTTTGTCATCATACCATCAGATCTGCAGTTTCTTGGACACACGGGTGAAGAGAGAGAAGCTCAGCTGATCAGCACTTGGTGGTGACTTGAATCAGGTGCTTGGTACCCGACAGACCTGGCGTTTCTAAACATATATGTCCCGGGAGGGTCTTGCAGAGGCCTCTTCCACATGGTGGAAGCATGAGCTGCAGCCTCAACATGGACCAGTGTGGCCCAGGCAGCGGCTGAGAGGAAAATTCAGTAGGAGTTTGGACAGGACATGAAGCAAGACTTTTAGCTGGCCCTGAAATGATTCTAGCAAACTGTAACTTGATTTGAGAGGAGGTAGTGGCCACTCCCACTGCCACGCCTTCCACAGAGAACATCGAATCGAATCCGGGGAAGAGGAGAAGGACTCACCCATCACTGCAGGTGAGGTCATTGTAGTAGTTGTGACAGTGACGGAGCAAATCTCCACGGGGTGAGATGAAATGAGCTGTGGTTGGAGCGTCGCTGGTCTTTGTCTTAGAGACAGGAGGAGCTCTGTCATTTGTCTCTATCACTGGCATCCTGGTCGCTTAACTGACGTCTTCTAGGGATGTCCTACAGGGAGGAGGCTCCAGGGCAGAGCCAGGACACGCTGGAGAGATCTGGCTCTTTGCTTGGCTGATCACCCTGCTCTCCCTGCTGCTTAGACTGCAGATGGATGGAAAATTTCACTTCTTCATGCGAGTTGGAATATGGCCAGATTTCCTAACGCTTTGCAGCAGGTGCAAAGTCAACTTTTAGTGTTAAAAAGCTACAGTTGGGATTTACTAAAGAGGCACAGTGAGAGTTTTGAATCAGAAAGGAGCAGACAGGGCTCATTTTCACCGGACTTACTGAGGAGTTACAGAACACACAAGGTTGTGGGGAGAACCTTTAAATTAAGTTTTATTATTTTGATGGTGGCAGGAGTGTTCATTTATTTTGAAAGAACAAGGAGAACAGAGCAAATGTGAAGAAAAACAGTTTGTGATGATTACGATAAAAAGAGACAGCAGCAGGTATATTACAGGTGATAGTGGCGTTGGCCTCATTCTTCTTCGTTGGTCCTCAGTGACGTCTGGAGGCTGCAACAGAAGAAGAAGACAGCAGCAGACAGGTCGGTGCTGATAAACAGGCTCAAACTCCAAATCATGACAAGTGATGCAAACAGAGAAAACTTTGTGATGATTCAGATAAAAAGAGACTCGGTGTTCAGAGGAAGCATGACGGTCTGACAGAGAAAGCCATCTGTGACCGTTGCTGAGGCTTTTTCTCATCCTCAGCACCGACAGTGTTTGTGTAATTACTCTCACTGCCAGAAGGGGGAGACACAGCTCCAGCCTGCAGGGAGAAACACTGCAGCTCTGGATTTCCAACAAAGGAGTTTATAAATCAGAGTTTTAGTTAAATAAGTTAGCAAACAAATGTAAAAGAAGAAGCACTGCACTGAGTGTTTTATACCTGCGCAATACTGTGACTCACCTGAGCTGCCAGACATCTTCAGCTCTCTGCTGCTGACCTGCTAACAAGATTTCCTGAGCAGAAACAAGAAGAACAGTTTAATTTTCAATAAAAAATAAAAAATATTGTTGAAATGTTTGAAAGTATATTTTACAAGTGTGTTCGGCCATGATTTATCAGTGAAAAGTCCATTTTATTTTCCACTTTATTTTTATAGCATCAGATCACAGCAACAGTCAGCTCAAGACACTTTGAGGGTTAAAACTCTACAACATTAGGAAGTAGGAATGGGTGCAAGAGAACAACGAAGGAAGTAATAACTGAAGTTTGTTCTGAAAGATTGACCTGAGAGGGAGAGTCAAAACAAACACTGAGCGGTTCTTGTAGAGAACCACTTCTACTGTTCCTTAGAATTGTTAGTCTGCTTGTCCATCTATCACCGGTTAACAGTACGTTTAGTCACTGTGCTATCCTAGCCTGGAGGGTTGCGATCTCAGGGATAATAGTAGATCAGCATGGGGTTTTGAGGCTCGTTTTATTTATTTATTTTTTCCCCTTTTCTTTTTTCCTCTCCCCCTCTTTCTTTTGGGGCGGGGGGGTTCCAGAGGTTGGGACATATTTTTTCTGCACCTGCATTTTGGTACCTGAATGGCAAGCTCGCAAAGTCATCTGCTCTTCGTTTTATAAGCTGGAATGTTAAAGGTATAAATAATCCGGTTAAACGCACAAGGGTTTTTACTCATTTAAAATCATTGAGATCCGATGTTGTATATCTGCAGGAAACACACCTCCGATCAAGTGAACAAATTCAACGAATTAAACTGTTTCTCTGCTTGTCTGCATTGCCACAAATTGTTCTATTTGGTGATGTATCATAGAACTGTACTATATAGTGTATGTACGTTTCTGTGTTTGCTAGTAACTACCATCAACCTAAGGTCTCAGCTAATTTATCTTTGCAGAGATGTTCATTTGATTGTAACAGCAGTAGGAAAGAGCAGTAACAAGAGTAGGACAGCTAAGCTAATTATGGCTAAACATTTGGAATTTAATGAAAGCAAAAATTGACCTTGCAAAGATGGATAGGTTTATTTAGAAAGTCAGCTATTTACATTTAGTGTTCGTCCCAAGTAGGAGATTTTGAATTGAGTCTAAATTGACCGCAAATTTACTTAACTTGTTCAAATCAACCAGGCTGTTACTGAAGCAGTCGAGGAATTACCTTTGAGGTCTCAGTCATAGGTAGTAATGCAAAATCTAACATTACACTAACCTTATATTTTTGTAAAAGGCAAAATGGACTTTTTTCCAGGGTGGGGGAGTGTTTCATGTCTGTAAGTTAAAATTGTTATTTTTGTTGTTTCCTGATTTCTAAGAATTGGGAGAACAATTACATGCTAACAAAATGATGCATTTTGGTTGCCCATGTTTGGTGTTGCTTTGGGCTTAGGGTGATCACTGACGATGACTTACACCTAAAAGAGCTCAAAATCAGAAAACGTTGCTCTAAAACATGTTGACATGGTAAATGAAAATGAACAATAATCAAAATTGATCATGCAAACTGAAAGACTACTTACTATGTTTCTCTTGTTACTTCATTAGCCTCAGTGTTCTCAGATCATTCTTTACATAAAAGCACCCAGTTGTCTTGCAAAGAATGTGTAGGATTAGTGCAATCACACACATTCGAAGATACTGGTAGTTATTGTTTCAAATGCCTATTTCATGACAACCAGGCTAAATTCATCTAAGGGAGTATGAAAGAGATTATCTGGATGCTGAAATGATTGTTAAAATACATTAGGCCAATAATAGTAGACCTGTGCTACATTTGTCCAGCTAGGCAACACATATTTCTGCATAAGAGATACATGAGACACCCTTTAAATAAGCAAATTTCATGTTTAAAACATGGAAATGCAGCCAAAATGGACCATACAATGGCCTCAGTGAACACATCAGCACATAAGTAGAGATGAGGAAACTCAATCACATTAGACATTAATATGACTATGAGTAAATTATATATATTATATATTCTGTTACATGGTTTAAAGAATACAATGTGATAATCACACATGAGAACGCTGTTTCCAGTTATACAAATTTATTTTATTTCACTATTAAAGAAACCAATTATGTGAATAAAAGCTCACCACAAGAACATCTCCCAACCCAGTCTTACAAAGTTGCAGTTACAATAAAAAACTGTTGGTGAGCTAAAAAACAATCCTGGTGCTGATGCTTGTCATTGAACGTTTTGGACAGAGCTCTTGATTGAAATGCCTACCGTTGTGTGTAGGCATTTCGGTCCAGATGTTATGGAGTTCAGTTCAGCTAAGATGTATTTCTAAAGCACCGGATGGCAAAAATAGCCGCTTCTCGGCTGTTTATATTGTAAGGTAAAGACCATACAATATAAGAGAGAAAACCCCCCAACAATCAGATGATCCCCTGTGAGCAAACCCTTGATGACAGTGTCTGTGAAGGTTATCAGTCATCAAGGCCATAGTAGTCTAAGGAGCTTGGAAAGAAAAGCGCCTGGACTTCTTTAAGTTAAAGAAGTCCAGGCGCTTTTCTCCAAGCTCCTTAGACTTGGTGACGGTGGGAAAGAAAAACTCCCTTTTAACAGGAAGAAACTTTCGGCAGAACCAGGCTCAGTGAGGGGCGGCCATCTGCCTCGACCGGTTGGGGGGGGCACAGCTGTTATAACCCCTGACGCAGCATAGCTTCTAATTCTGAAAGATACGTAGATACCTTAAACCTGCACTCTATGCAGGACACCAAGCGATGACACGACTTGCAGTACTATAGGAGTCTATGCAGAAACAGTTTTCTCTCTTGAATCTCTGTAATTTTTTTGCTACTGAGTGTCTGGGTGCAGTCACTCATTTTGGGCCAATTAAATCAAATGAACTTCCATTGTCTAAGTTATAGCCCTATTGAACCTGCGTTAACCAGGTTTAATAGGGAGGGCCAAAGTCGTAGTTGTGCTAAATTTCCTCGAATTCTCCTCGGAGATTTTCGAGTAGCTTCCTTTGTTCTTGAAAGTTCTTTTCCATTTGTCTCATCGCTTCCCGTCCATTCCACATCTTTTTGGTAAGGTCACTAACCTTATTTTCTAAGGCCTTATTTTGTTGTTTGAGTATGTCAACTTGGACATCGTAGTTGTTTATCAGATCGTTATGTTCTTCCTGTGAATCATACAGATTTTTCTTGACCTCTTCAAGCTCTCTTTTCATTTCCTCAAATTCATGGCACAACAACTCCTTTTCTCTGTTGGTCACGTTAACATCATGTTGGGAGTCTTTCTCAGTGGCTTTGAAGATCCGTGATTCTCCTTTCGCACCCTCATCGTGTGGTTTCAGTTCTTTTTGAGAATCACCACTCCTTTTGGAAAGCTCCTGGAGGTCCTGTTCAAGAAGTTCGTTATGCCGCCTCAATATGTCAATTTCATGTGCAAAGCATTGGAGTTCCAGGGTCTGTCTGAGCTGTTCACTGTCCGTTGTTTTGTTTTCCTCATTCATGATCCTTTTTCTTTCTTCACTCTCTTGTAACTCTTTAAAGGCTGTGTTTGCCTGATGGAGCTCAGTTTTAACAGCCTGTATTTCCTGTTGCATGTCATCTTTTTCCTTTTCAAAGTCCCTTTTCAGCTCACACATGCGTTTTATCATCACATCATTTTTCTTTCTTAAAGACTGGTTGTCCTTTTCCATGCCTTTCACTTTTATAACATAGCCTGCCTTTTTGCTTTGCAGCTCTCTGATTTCATCCTGCATTTCCTGCATCACCTCTTTGTGTTGCTGAATTTCTTTGCTATTGGAGCTTTGTGAATCCTGTAGAACTGTATTCAAATATTCCAGCTCTTGAATTCTGATGTGAATTGTTTCATTCTCTAGTTGCAGGTCTCTTTTCCTCTTGTTTTTAGAGAACCCACTTCGTTTGAAGAGAACTTCAATGTTTTTTTGGAGAATCTTGTTCTCATTTATGAGCTCTCTTTTTTGCTCCTTAAGGTCGGCGTTCTCGACTTTAAGGTCACGTATGGTAGAGTTTTGTTGTTTGAGAGTTTTATTCTCATTTTTCAGCTCTTTGATTTGCTGTTTAAGTTTTTCGTTCTCGGCTCTCATGTTGCATACAACAGGATTTGACAGACTCATATTTCAAATTGAAGTTGATGCTAAATCTCTGTACCAACTAAAAGATTTTTTAAAAATACCGTCAACTGTGTCAGAAACGCAAGTTTCCAGTAGTTTCCTGCCTAGTGAATTCTTCCACTCTCTTTGAAAGACTGCCAAGAGTGAGAACCTCTCCCCTATTTATAGGTTTTAGTGTGCTGATGTCATAAAGAAGACCAGAGATCAAAGGGATTCTGGTGAAACGTCACTGTGTCTGGTCTGGGCAGTTCTGAATTGAATAATAACAAAATGACGGGGGGCGTGTCTGGTAGCCATGTGAAGACGTGTTGTACAGGGCTCCTCAATGGACTAACTTGTTTCATAATTCCATTGCTCCAAAACTAACGAACTTTTAACAACAGTACGATAACACGCCCGTGTGCTGCTCTGAGGCACTTTTTACATCTTCAAGGCTACGGTGTACGAAATATGAGCAAAACTAGATCGGGGAAAGAGCAGGCCGCAAAAGCCTCGGACCTGTCACGGTTGTTAAAGAGTGGACTCAGGCGCGGAGCTCAGAAATAATGACAGTGCATTTATTTACAGTGCAGCAAGGTGACAACAGTTCAAATGTGCAACAATGGTGATAGTGCGTCCCTCCTTCCGTGTAAGCCCGTGCGTGGTAGTGAGTGCCCGTCTCTCCTCCAAGTGCTTCCTTAGTGTCCGTAAGTCCTCCGTCAATCCCTGGGTGAACACACACACACACGACAGCAGAATGAGTACGAAGATCAGACAGTAGTGATGGGACGTTCTCGCTGCCCGGCTGTACCACGTGACTGGTTCATGAAGTGGTTCGAACTTTGCCGCGAGATATGACAGCGATATAAACCCTCAGACTTCATTCAAAATGTGGGTGTTTGATGGAGAGTTGCGGTTAGAGAGAGTTTGGAGACCGTTTGGAGGTTTATGAGAGTGAGGAGAGAAAGTCAGGAGAGAATGGAGCCAGCTAAGAAGAGGAGGATGTCCTCCCCTGTGTGGGAACATTTAGATTTTATTCCTCCCAACAAGGTATGTAAATTTCTACAGAAAATGTATTTTAATGATACTGATGGTGCAATACAATTTATGTTGAGCTGTCTTGACTTTTGTACAAGGTGAAGTGTTTGCTATGTGCCAGGGAGCTGGGATATAACAACAACACCTCATCCATGCTTAGGCACTACAGAGCTTTGCATGAGAATAAGAGGAACACCGATTGTGGAGCAAGACCAGGTGAGCCATCAAATGCAATGATAATATAGCATGCAGTAATGTTACTAAATGATATAACAATATTATACAACTGTTATAAGTTACGTGTGTGATATTTATATCTGTGCTTTGTCTTTATTGTCTTTCCTCAGGAGAACAATCTCAAATAGATGAAGACCTGGTCAGCATGGTGATTGAGGACTCCCAGCCATTTAGCATTGTGGAGGACAAAGGATTCAAAAGATTTGTTAAATCATTAAATCCTAGCTATGTTCTCCCCACTAAAAAGGACGTAAAAGCAGTGAAAATTTAGTTTTTACAGAATAAAATGTGAACAGGCAGGACTGAGGCTCAAAGCCTCAGTGTGTAGCTGTCCATACCTCAACGTTACAAAAGCACAACTACTGTCCACACCCCAACCACACCTCACCTCACAGTAAATGATCGTTTCCATTTCAAGCATTTCCAAATAATCATTTCCCATACTGCCACTATAAATATACACAGTATACTGCCATCACTACAATATACATGTTTTACACACTCCTTTTGTTGTTGACATTTACAGGCTGTGTGCAAAATGCCACACTCTTCAAATTCATGCCAGCTATTATTTTTACGTCCAGTAGGTGTCCTGCTAGAGCAAATGAAGCTTCAAGAAGCTTCGCGTTGGGGTGAACCAATTGGATGAAAAGCTTCAGTGCTTCATGGGGCTTCATCTGCCCATCACTAGCCTTGAGGGTCACCTTTTCTGGGACAGCTGGCTGTACTCAGCAAATACCCAGAGAGTACTTCAGGCCAGCGAAAGAAGAGCTGTAGTGCCAGCTGTGCTGTGTGTGGCGGCTTCTTTCTGCTGGTCTGTGGAGAGGTGAGCGTGTGTGTTACATCCCCCAGGAGGACGTCTCTTCTCCCTATTAACCCTTTGTTTTGTCCAGGCTCCACCTCCTCTGTCCTGATTGGATGCTGCGCAGAGTCTGGCTAATTGGTAATCAGCAGAGCACTATTTAAGGCCTGTGGAGCTGTGCTTCTGGGCCCTCTGGCCATTTTGGTTGGCATACTTGTGCAGGCCTTTGTATCTTGTATGAGCGTTGTTGTTTTCTTCATGTTCAGACTGCTTGTAGGGGAGAGCTGCCTTTTGTTTTGACACCCTGTTTTCTCCTGTTTATGTGTTGTTAGGTAGGTTATGGTTATAGGTTGTATATTTTGTTTCTTTGGAGTTAGGTAAGTTTCTTTTATTTTTACGTCAGGGATGTTTTGTTTGTTATGTTGGCCTTGGCTCTCCCTGATGTTACACCTCAGTCTGAACCCAAATCCCATCACCAGTATTAAATAAACCTTCTAAAATTACCATCTTGGCTCCTCCTTCTCTATCCACATTTATGTTCGTCCCTTCAACCCCCTAGACTAGCCAGGGGACGTAACATTGATTTAACGTTTTTTAACCTCCTTTTCTGTTTCATGACCAACTCGTTGATTTTCTTATTTTTCCTCTTTTTTATAGGAGACAGCGGTTTGTCCATCACTTTCAGTTTATTAGTAATAAAAATCTTCATAAAAACCTTTAATTAAACTACTTTGCCTTCATGTCTCCTTTTTTCAACCCGGACACTACTTGTTACTTTCCCCACGTCCCCTTGACCTTTTAGGGGAACATAAAAGGGTCACAGCAGCAGACGACCAGACAGAGTGTCAGCTAAGAACATGCCTGCAGGGAAACGCAAGACTGTAAGATTCATAAATTCAAAGAAAAAAATAAAATCAAACAGAAAGAGGCTGACTCGTGTGACTGAATGGGCACAGAAAGGAAATATTTAGTCATCATAAGTCTCCAAATGTTGAAGCGAACAGCAGGCGAGGTCCTTGTTTGTCATTCATAGCTCAGAAGTGACAACCACACGGAAAGTTTCCAGCTCACTCACATTTTTACGGCTAACTTCTCAATCTGTCATTTTAGGTGGCAGCAGTGAGGTTTCACAGCTGCTTTTATTAACCACAAGTCCCCATTTTAGCCTTTAATGGTGCATAAAAACATGCACACACACACACACACACACAATGACGGCCGCTGAGAAAAATCAATCCAAGCTGCGCGTTGTTGAAACGACCGTTGGTGGGACCGTTTAGCCGGCTGTCACAGCTTCACTGAGGTGTTTAACAGCTCAGACGTGGTTTTAATATTAATGTTAGAGATTCAGTTACAATAAAATGTATTCATAACAGTATTTTTAACGGTTTCTAGGCTGAAGCATCCTTTCAACACGCTGCAGGGTTTCTCTTCTTTTTTGAAAGTCCTCAAAATAATATTAAGCTGTTATTTTACCTCTCTGTGCAACTTTATCAACACTGTGTTATGTCCTTTTAATGCTTCAGTAATAAATCCCTGTTGGGGCAACTGAGATTTCAGTGGAGATGAAACTCGAGATGCTGGTTTTTGGTAATCCAGACTACGCAGCAACGTATGAATGACTAACATCATCTGAGATGTTAAAATTACAAGAAATGTTTCAGTTCATAAAGAAAAAACTCTGAGTGTAATCGTAACGATGGTTTTATACCTCTGAGGAGCCAGGAAGTGACAGCTAACAAAACAAAACACATTTCTGATGAAAGAGGAACCAGAACAAAGTTTCACAAAGATCCACAACAGCAAAACCTTTCAAAATAAAATGCACAAAAGACAAACAAAGACCTGTAAGAATCACGGTTTATTCACATATTATAGTTAGATTAATAATTCATTCCATTAGTAATGCATGTAAACATTATTACATTAATAAAGATCCCATGTATGTAGGAGTTAGAGCCATAGCTGATAGGTAGATGTTGTCCCTGGTTAAGCTTTTAAGGTACAACACGCTAATACAAACCAGGAGCGTCTAAGAAACAGAAACGTGCGCTTTAAGGTGCTTATTGTAAAAACTCTGCGTTTATAATGAACTGAAGCTGTTAGTAGAATTTAACGAAGTAGCCGCTGTGTCTCTATGTCAGCATAGTGTCTCAAACAGATATTATCTCGAGGTAAAAACATGGCTGGGCTGTCCTGGCTGACTTTGACATCTAATACTTTTATTTCTGGTGTTTTATTGTGAAGCACTTTGAGATTTTTATCTGTGAAACGTTTGACATGAGTCAGTTTTACTTACTGATGTACTGTAATATCAGTTTTTGTGAAAGAATAGTGTGGTGAGTTAGTTGAACCTTTACTTAAAGGCAGCTCTTTAACAGTAAACCCTCATTTACAATGGCGGCTTGGCAAAGGGGAAAAAAACAGGGTGGAGCCCCCTGGTGGTGAACATTTCAGTTAAATTTTGCAGCGTTTTTTGTTTGTTTTTGTAGTTCGTTCCCTCGATAGTTACCACTTTAATGTCTTTTGTTACCTTGATGTGTTTCTAAAAGTTGAGTGATGAGGAAACTGATAAATATTTGCAGCCTTTTATCACTGATAAACCTTTACTAAATATTTCTGATTATTTCCGGGCAGACTGGATCTCCACAGCTGCATCTCCGCCTCTCCATTCCAGCCAGATGCTGATAAAGTCATCTGCACATCAGCATGGCGCTCAACAGGCCTATGAGGACGGTGACAGGCACCAGGAGGAGGGCCACGTACAAGAACCACGGCTCTGGGTACACGCCTGAAATCAAAACGCACAAAACCCTTTGTGTGAAGTTTGATCCCATTATCAATAACACACGAGTGCAGTGTTGGAGTCCTTTTTCCAGTAAGAGCATATTTCTAGAAGCTTAAACGACAAACTCACCATGACGCGCTGATGAACATGTAGTGGACTCATTTTTATCACCTTCTCCAACTTCTGAAACCAATGAGAAAAAAACCTTTCACGATTAAACAGGTTTCCTCTTCAAAGATACACATTGTACATGAAATCGGTTTAAACCCCTCAGAGTGAACGTCAACATAGGGAGAAAGAAAGAAAGACCTTTCATGGACTTTATGTCCAAAAAAATCTGTACTGTGTTGAAGAGACAGCGCCTGAAGTTGTTAGAGAGCCAGGCTGTACTTTTGTGTAATATCAACGTTGTACCACAAGATGGCGAAGTGAGTCAGTCAGGCTAGTCGTTTAGGTAAGCATGCTAAAACATACCTGTAGTTACTTCTTTCCTAGTCTTTAGACACTTTACTTACATAACCACTGAAGAGGTTGAGCAAAGGGGTTCAAAAACTTGCTAAATTTACCATAAGGTAAAAGTAATAGTTTCTGAAAAACATTTAGTAAATCTACAAAGATTTAATGGCCAGTTTATGAAAAGAAAACTTGTGACTATATGAGAAAAAATGTCAAATTTATAAGAAAAGCTACACCAAAATAAAATAAAAGCAGACGACCTGCTGTGCCGTCGGAAAAAGCACGACAATCACATCATTAAGGAATTATTAGCTCATGTTCATTCAACGAAGTCATCTTAACTACAACAATATAACATGATATATCACTAAATTCACAATTTAAATTAAAGTAAGAAATACCAAAAACTTTAATAAACTGTAGAAAGTATAAAGTCCAGATTTCAGACACACAGCTGCTGTGCCCCTAAAAAACATTTTAGCTCATCTTTTAAAGAAGCATAAGCGAACAGAGTCGTGCAAAGAAAATCTCACACAGAAATTCAGGATTTTTCTTATTTCCTGTTAAAAAAATTTCTGTAAAGCTTAATTTTTACTGTTCAAAATCTGCAGTGTCATTGATTCCTCTCAGGAGGACGATGATTAATCTGATGATTGACTCAATCGGAGGTCACTAAAAGCTCTCATTTCTAGAAATATGGACAAATTTATTAAACCCCCCAAAATATGAGTATCCAGAGTTGGGACCAGGAAGCAGAGTTGCAGTCTTACACGCCTCTCTGCAGCTTCTCTCCTCCTGCTACCCTCTCAAAAACCCATCTCCATAGAGACTGTGTCAGCTTCCAAAAAGACAAAAACAAACTAAAACCAGAAACAAACAACTTAAACATAAACAATCACAAAGAAAGAACAATACAGTATCCACATCTGAACCAAAGAGTAAAACAGTGAAATGTGGATTATTAAATATTAGGTCTCTCTCCTCCAAGTCTCTGTTAGTACATGACTTAATAATTGATCAACAAATCGATTTACTCTGCCTTACAGAAACCTGGTTGCAGCAGGATGATTATGTTAGTTTAAATGAATCAACACCCCTGAGTCATTCTAACTACCAGAAATCTCGAAGCACAGGCCGAGGGGGAGGTGTGGCAGCAATTTTTCACACCAGCCTATCAATTAATGAAAGACCAAGACAGACTTTTAATTCATTTGAAAGCCTGATGCTTCGCCTCGTCCACCCCAGCTGTGAAACTCAGAAACCAGTCTTACTTGTTATCATCTATCGTCCACCTGGGCCTTACACAGAGTTTCTGTCTGATTTCTCAGACTTTATATCTAATTTAGTTCTGAGCTCAGATAAAATAATTATTGTGGGTGATTTTAACATCCATGTAGATGCTAAGAATGACAGCCTCAACATGGCATTTAATCTGTTATTAGACTCAATTGGTTTCTCTCAAAATGTAAAAGAACCCACCCACCACTTTAATCACACTCTAGACCTTGTTTTAACATATGGCATAGAAACTGAACATTTAACAGTGTTTCCTGAAAACCCTCTCCTGTCTGATCATTTCCTGATAACATTTACATTTACAATAATTGATTACACAGCAGTGGAGAGTAGACTTTATCACAGTAGATGTCTTTCTGAAAGCGCTGTAACTAAGTTTAAGAATATAATCCACCCACTGTTATCATCTTCAATGCCCTTAGACTCTTTTTCTCCAAGTGATCTTTCTGAGTTAACTTCAATAATTACTTCCTCCAAACCATCAACGTGTCTTTTAGACCCCATTCCTACAAAACTGCTCAAAGAAGTCCTGCCATTAATTAATGCTTCGATCTTAAATATGATCAACCTATCTCTAATGATCAGCTATGTACCAGAAGGCCTTCAAGCTGGCTGTAGTTAAACCTTTACTCAAAAAGCATCTCTAGACCCAGCAGTCTTAGCTAATTATAGGCCAATCTCCAACCTTCCTTTCATATCAAACATCCTTGAAAGAGTAGTTGTCAAACAGCTAACAGATCATCTGCAGAGGCTTATTTGAAGAGTTTCAGTCACCCTTCTCAATCACTATGTGTTCACAGACCTCTCTGCACTGAATCACTCTTGTCATTAATCTCTGTCTCTCTTCCACAGCATGTCTTTTGTCCTGTCTTCCTTCTCTCACCCCAGCTGGTTGCAGCAGATGGCCGTTAGCAGCAGTGTTGTGATTTGGTGCTGTATAAATAAAATTGAATTGAATTGATTACCAGACAGGTTGCTGTGGAAGATGCTCTTTGTAATCACGTCATCCCTCAGGTGCAGCTGGCACTCGTATTTCCCACGCGACCACAGAGGTACGGTCTCAGAGAGAGTGACGTACGGCAGAGCGGCGTCGGCGTCTCCTGGAGCTGAGGTAACATTTTGGAGTCGACGGCCGTTGTGAAAAATGTGCAAAGAAAATCCAGCATCCCGCGTCACGCTGACCTCACAGCCTAGCATGCAGGGAGCGTGTTTGGTGACATTAAAGACCGTGGCGCCTGAAACAAGAGACACACGTACAGCACGGTCATAGACACATATTTTTACAAAATTCTTTCAGAAGTTCGGGTTTAATCACTGGAACCAGAAGTATTTAACATAAATAATAAATGTATTCACTAATTAAAAGTTCTTTTTCAAACAGAATATCAAACAGGATGTCAGCTCTAGTTTAATTCCTCTTTCATGTGAATCTTTTTACACAGGTCGCCTTTCCCTCGTTGTTTTTCTTTCTGTGTTTTTTACCTCCATACTCAGAGCAAATATTTCACAGCTTTTCTGCAGACTGCTCTGTAGGTCTGCAGAGGAAACTGTTCACGTGCACGTGCCACAGAGGGCTGTTCTGTCCTCCTGACACGGTCTAATGTAATCTAACCCCTGACCTTTAACCTTAAACCTCCTCTCTGTCAGCCAAACTCTGCAGAACAAGAGTCAGTAGATGTGAATACTGTGAAATGTGACTACGTTTGGTCGCCCATGTGAAGCAATAAACAAAAAAACAACAAATCTTCTGCCTTGTATTTACCGTAAACCACAAGGGAAGTTGTGTCCCCCTTCTGCCTAAAATTTCCATTCCTCTCTGTGTGAAGCGAGAGCTTGCACCGGTACTTCCCGCTGTCAGCCCACTGCACACTTTTCAGAATCATTGACTTGTTTGTTGACATCCCGTTATTGTCCAGAAGGGTTGCACGGCTATTGTTCGGGGTCTGTGAGGGGATCAACCGTATGAAATCAGCAGCCATCTCATTTAATTTCCACCAGTAGAGGATGGGCTGGGACAGGAGCTTCTCATCTTGCAGCCGGAGCTCACAGGGCATGATGATATCCTGACCCAGAGCTGCAGAGAGCACAGCAGGCTGGTGAACAGTGACCAAAGAGAAAGCACCTGAAAGACAGCCAGTAAACATGAACTGTCAAAAACAACTTTATTGATATAGCACCGTTAAAAACAGTGTTTACAACATGCTTTAAAAAACAGGAAGTTGTGATGTCATGTCCAAGAGCAGTGTGACACAGAAATGCCCTCTTCCTCTTTAAACCTGTGATTGGTTGTGAATACACTGACAGCAGCACAGACACACAAACCAAAGACCACACTGTTTTATTATTTGTGGCTGTGGTCATCACTGGGCTATTTTACCAACCAATGTGTAGCTTCATACGAAGAACCACTTCTGTCTTGTGGTCATGGGAAAGCTGGAGTGCAGCCTTCTACCCAAGTTTCATACCTCCGTGTCTGATAAACTAGTGCGGCTGAAATTCACAGGCTTTACAGTAAGTATGTGACTCATGAGGGAATGTTTTAAAACTGTTTCTCTGCAGTTACTGGATGCAAAGGTTATAATAAGGAAGGGTCAGCTTTAAACGGAGTCAGGGACAAAACTTACAGTACTGGGTTTTTCCACATTTTAAGTTTCTGTTTAGTGAGCCACTCGAGGGCCACTGTTGTTTCAGGGACCCAAATGCACAAGGAGGAGTAGCTGCCCTTTTATTGAGGCTGATGCAGAAGACAAAACACTAGCAAAGTCCAAAAGATCAAATCCAAGCAGGCATGAGGAGCACAACTGAGGAGCATAGAAGACGTGTTGACCATGCAGGAAAGATTGGAGGAGGTGTTAGACACAGGAGAGAAAGGCAGGTGAAACTAATCAAGAAAATCAGAAACACAAGGAAAACTAATGCAAGGCATGAAAATATGAACAAATTTCAAAGTAAAACAAAAAATAAGGAGAAGTTAGATCGACAAGAATACTAACGCATCAAAGACAAGAGGAGATGACTGAAGCAAGACATGAAGGAATCCAAAACAGAAACACGGAAAATCCTAGAAGCAAATCCAGGTCGCAGGAAACATTATGGTTTGGTTTAAAACACATCCTTTAACAACAGCAACCTTCTTAGTGGAACTTTCAGTTTCATCCATTAACTCCAAATCACAACAACAGTTACCTCGACGTGTTTTATATTGTATGTAATTAGAACTAAATATCAGCAACAACCCCCTATAAACAAGCACTTGGTGACCGCAGGAAGGAAAAACTTCCTTTTAACAGGAAGAAACTTCTGGCTGCAACTGGTTGAGTGAGAGTAGAGATACAGGACAAAAGACAACGCTGATACCTGCAAATTATTAAATACAGTACAAACACATGACAGGCAGACTCATTCCAAATGACATCATGTATGTAATGAGAACAGAGGAGGCTGTTTTATCTTTAAAATTCTTTACTGATATAAACATTTAGTCTGTATTGATGGTGAGAAGAAGAGGTGACATTGCATAAAAGTTTTCCTGCAGATGAATGAAGGTAAAGTAGAAACCAGAACAGTCGTGAGGGTCGCCTGCTGGTCACGCTTCAAGAACTTAAACAAGAAGTGACACAGAGGAATTTTCTTTAAAAATCCCTGAAAGAAGAACTTTGGGAAGACGTTATTTTTAGTGGATCTGCATCGTTACTTGCTTCTATTTTCACTTCCCCCAAAAATATGTACAGTGTACACCAACATTTCCCAACAGCCAAATTCAAGCGCAAAAACTGTTGAAAGTGACAAAAACAACCAATCAGCATAAACATAAACAACAAGTTACTTTTCATATTCTAACTGAAGAGACCGTGATGCTGGTACAGCACTCTCCTTTATGTCTTTGTGCATAACTGAAGTTTAAGTCTGGGACCGGCATCAAAAGCAGTTTGGAACAACAACTCTTCTTGCTAAATGTTTCAGTGAGAAACATTAGCTTTCATCCTCTTACAGTTATAGGAGTGGTTAACCTCTTAATATGCACCAACACTCTTGTGTTAGGGCTGGGCTGCGTTTGCCTCACAATCTAAACAAAGATAATGATGCATATTTCTCGTGGTTCTCAGCGTCCTACTGGTTGTGCTTTGATATAAACACCAAGCTCCGTTTTTTCCTTACATTGCATTTGTGTCTTTGCTCTCTATGAGAGACCAGTGCTTGGTCTTTCAATGAGTCTTTTAACAGATTTGTAGCTCATTAGAATTTAAACTGCTGGCAGTCAGTCAGGAAGTTCACTGAAATGCTGAATGTGTGTAATTCCCATCACAGCTGCACAAGTGAAACTTTCTAATCTCATCTGATCTAAGCAAGCTGTGTTTTTCCGAAAAACACACCGAAGCAGAAACACACCTCTATGCTGATGATACTGATATTTATGCACGCGCTCCCTCTGTGCTGCGGGCAGAGCTTCAGACTGAATATCACTCACAAACGTAAACACTCACAAAGCGAAAACATTTATGGTGTACTCGAAATCTCATCTACAGCACTGTGCTGACTTAGCAGTTTTACATCTGATACCAAAGGGTGTACAAGTATACAAGAACTTGAGAATATGGATGGATGACAAGCTTTTCTTGAACTTGTTTCTTTTAACCCTGTGATATGTTATGGTGGTTTATCTCGTCATTCAGTGTTCATGCCTTTCTGTCTTTAATTAAAAGTCTCTTCATTTTTCATGAATCGGGTGGATTATCATCACAGACTGTTCACAAGAAACAGTGCGGTACATGTGTACCTGTGAAACAGTCTCAGCTACACTCCCCCAAACAGTTGCTTTTTAACATTTCTGGCTGTTTGGAAACCGTTATGTTCGGGACTGCTGCTAGGTCAGCACACTGGCAGCAGATGGCCCCGCCCCTCCCTGAGCCTGGCTCTGCCGGAGGTTTCTTCCTGTTAAAAGGGAGTTTTTCCTTCCCACTGTCGCCAAAGTGCTTGCTTTTTGGGTTTTTCTCTGTATGTATTATTGTAGACTCTACTGTACAATATAAAGCACATTGAGGCGACTGTTGTTGTGATTTGGCGCTGTGTAAATAAATTTGAATTGAATTTCATATTTTTTAATGTAATGTACTTTGCAGAAGGATCTGATCTGGAGCTTATATCTATCGTTGAATTTAACCGTCTCTAGTATCTTGTCTTTAAGCTTGCTGCTACCTTTGCTGGTCAAAGAGATTTGATCCCAGCGGCACTTCCTTCTTACATACAGGTAAATATAATAGATAAAAGCTGACGTGTTTATGTGGCTTAAAATGACAACTTTTGAGTTTGTCTTTTAACATTAGCTGTTAGCTTAGACAGAATGAATGAGTGTATCCCTGCATGTTTGCTAACAGCTGGGATTCTGATTGTTTTAGGAGGCAATTCAGTATCTGACACAGCATTTATGTTACAGTTACCTTTAACATTGAACATGTAACAGTTTAGAACTGTCCACACATTTGTTAAGGTTTTGAGACTGTGGTCATACAGGCTTCAGCCACTCATTGATGATAAGCACCATGTCTGTACCAACAAAACTAAACGATTCCAGCATGATTGCATTTTAATTTGTGAATTGTTGTTGTTAAGGTTTACTTTATCAGTTCCCGAGAAACTATTACATGTTTCAGCTGGTTGGCACCTGCAGAGATTTTACATCTGTCTGTTTAAACCACAGGAAGAGGTAACCTCAGTACTTTGTGTTACCTTGTAGCTAGTCATCGACATCTTCAGAGAGGAAATGGGTCAACTAAGGTAAAATCTTTGCAGCTCCTTAAAAATATATTTTTTTAAAGAGTTCCATTCTGAAACGAATGCAGAGAAAGATTCAGAGAATGAGCTCTAAATCTAAAAAAAGAGCAAGCTAAGAAGTCACATAGATTCATTCACTACAAGCTTTTTATGTGAATAATAAATAAAGTTAGAAAAAATGGGTTAACTTTCAGTTTGGCTGAAAATTAGTTCTGCCCCTCACTGCAGAGGGAAAGATCATAAAAAACATATGCCAGACTCTAGATGTTAGAGTCCATGATCCAAATTATTCTCTTTATTCATGACGAGCTAAGATGTCTCCATTCAGGACAGACTTTTATTGTGAAGGGTCACATTTCTGCCAGTATCTTTGAGGTTTAACACTGAAATGCTCGCAGCTTCTTAAATTAATAACAACACAGAAGCAACTGAAATGTCACATTGCCAGAAACCAAATCAGAAATACGTTTATGAATATTTCAAGAGACGGTTCAGGATCCTCATCACAAAAATAACACAAAATTTAACAAAATAAAACAAACATGTACCTGAGACCACAAAGCAGAGAATAATCCATGATGTCCTCCCCCACTTTGACAAATTCAAGCTACGATGGCGCTCACACGAAACAAAGCTTGACATGTTTCCTGACTGAAACCACAGGATAAAGATTTCCTACTGCGAGAGCGCGCAGATTAAATACTCCAGGGTGGGGTGTGTGTGTGTGGGGGGGGGTCACTTCCTCCCAGCATAACGAATCTGTGTGGGGTACAAAACAAAGCAAAACGAGTTTTGCAGCAGGAGGTTGCTGCCCAACATGTTGATGAAATCATCTCTCATCAGGGTCCAGTGAGTTTCACGATCAGCCTTTTTCAGCCTTTTACACGTTTATTTGGTGTCATGAAAATTTTACAACGTCAAACTTCACTTTTCCTCTGAGTGTTGTTAGAATGTCTCAACCATGTTGGTGTAAAGGGTCAGTCTGATGCACAGGAGCAGATCCACTGACAGTCTGCACCTGTTGGCTGCACACTTTGGGACTGACTCCACTGTATATGTTTGTAGGTTCAGTTTTAAAGAGTAAAATGTTGGAAAGTGTACCTGGTGTCTCAGAGCTGTGACTCCCAGAGGTGGGACCAAGTCATTGTTTTGCAAGTCTCAAGTAAGTCTCAAGTCTTTATCCTCAAGTCTCAAGTAAGTCTCAAGTAATGTCAGGCAAGTCAGAGTCGAGTCTCAAGTCACTGGTGTAAAAGTCCGAGTAAAGTCACAAGTCTGAAATTTTGAATTTCAAGTCCTTTCGAGTCATTAAAAAAACGAAAAAAAGCATGTTGCAGTTATGCTAAATGTAAATATTAGACCATGTAATTTTTAAATCTGTGTTTTTCTCAACACATGACAAAATAGTGAACTTAGAAAATATACACAAATTGTGAAATTGCACCTCTTTAAAATGCAGCTCAATTAAACCTAGCTCCAAGAATAATTTTCACTGACAGTTCTGAGATAAGCTGCATGTTATTCTTGGATGCGGTTGTAGGACCAGCTTTAAAATCGCATGACAAAAAAATCATACACATTAAAAAAAAACTGCATCACCAACGTAGCCTGGAAAACATTTGCTAGTTAGATGAAGTCAGCTATCTCATTGTAGCATATTTATATGCATATTTATAATCATACGGTTCTTGGAGTGAGTGCATACACTCATGAAGTTTAGTAACTTCCGGTCACTGCAACAAGCCCAGGTACAGTTTACCGACGGATGGGTGCAGGACCTTGAAATGCACCGTGTAGAACGGAAGACCATCGTACGTATCATAAGTTTACCAGTCTCACAAATCGTCGTCATAAATACACATTCCTTAACCGTTTATTAATAGGACCTTTGAGCTCAACGGTAATTAATTAGTAGTAGAAATAATTTCTGGTACCCATCACAGAAATGTAGCAGTGACAATAATACTGTATGCTGTAATCGTACTGGGCAATTAGTGATACAAAAAACCTGTTTTATCCTGTGAATAAAAGTATATGTTTTTGTCAATGTACCATAATAACAGAAGCGAAACGCAATATTGTGTCAGGACAATTCACTATTTATGCACAATAAATAAAGGAGCATAGCGCCACAATTTCTGTTCAGCGCCAGACTTGCTTGTAACCTATATCACTAATTATGTTGTGAAAATTACGTATTAACTACAACAGCAGACTGACCTTTGTGTAAATGCTTGGAGCAGACTAACCTGTGAGCTGGAGTGTTCTGAGACGTTATATTTGATCTTTGAATGGCTGCGATCCAGTCGCCTCTTTGTTACTTCGGAAACATGGCTTGAACAATTTCTCTTCAACGACGTAATCCGATAACAACCGATCTCTTTACCCGTCGGCTTCCCGTGGCTGTCATGCGACCGGCTATTGCAGTTAATAATACAACAGCTTCTTGACATTTTTGTGTTTCTTTTTATCGCTGTGTGACTGATTTCAATTGAAAGCCTGCGTGCGCTAGTACCGCTTGCCACGAGTTCCCAGAATCCTTTGCGGTTCTACCCGTGAATGACGTCACATTTTCAATCTCTATATAATATGCATGTTAAATTTTATATTTGGGGTAAAATATCAAGTCTTTTCAAGTAAACCGGTTCAAGTCCAATTCAAGTCCCAAGTCATTGGTGTAAAAGTCCAAGTCAAGTCACAAGTCTTAGAACATTTTTTCAAGTCAAGTCTAAAGTCATAAAATTAATGACTCGAGTCTGACTCGAGTCCAAGTCATGTGACTCGAGTCCACACCTCTGGTGACTCCTCCCACCTGCAGGACTCGTGTTTTTGGTTCTCGTGTTTACTGGTACTGTGATGAAACAGAGGGAGGAGGAGGACGTTCCCATTAGAGGATGTACACAAGGATGCATCTTGTATCAGTTGTCACAGCCAGGCGAGTTTTTTTTTTACTGTAAGCTGATGGTTTCTCTGTGTTTCCTGTTTCTGGCACATTTCTACTCAACGATTTGCACAAAAAAGTCCCCGGCATGTTTGTACTTAGCAGTGCACACACAAAGAGAGACTGTTTTTTCTACTTCTCTATTAATTTTCTTTCATTGCATTGTTGTTTCAGATTCTCAGAAATGTTCCCACACTGTTCAACGATTTACAGACGTTTCATTGTTTCTGTCATGAAGCAGTCCTTCTGTATCAGAGGTACGATGGAGGAGAAAACACTCCCTGGAACAGCTGGAGTGATGTGTGATCGGCTCTTCACTCTCAATGCTGAACATCCAGAACATCCAGCTACACATTTCAGGCAGCCCAGAAAGTTGTTGGACTTGGAGAAACATGCTGATCTTGGATGATACGTGTCGCACCCGCTGCATCCGCAAAGCCACCAGCGTTGTGGAGGACCCCACACACCCCTCACACACACTCTCCATCCTGCTGCCTTCTAGCAAAAGGTACCAGAGCATTCAGGCCTTCACTGTCAGACACTCAGTGACTGGACTGACACACATTCATACACCAAGTTGATTTTGCACATTTCTATTGCAGTGTTGTGTCTGTATCATTGTGTTCTGTCTTTGTTTTGTTTGTTTTTTGCAATTTTTTGCACTTCAACTTATTGTTAACATCAAATAGTAAAAGGACTGGTGTTTGTAAAGCACCCTTCAGCTGAGCACTCAGAATGCTTTCTGCTGCAAGTCTTGTTCACCCAGTTACACACACACACACGTGCACAGACATACACACACACTTTAATTTACAGCATGTCTAAGTACAATCGAACACTCAGTGATGTCGACCATTACGTATTATTCATCTCTGGCTCTGTCTTCCTCCCCTCACTCCAACTGGTTGCAGCAGATAATCCCCCCCTTCCTGAAACTGGTTCTGCTGGAGGTTTCTTCCTATTAAAAGGGAGTTTTTCCTTCCCACTGTCAACAAACGCTTGCTCATAAAGGGTCACATGATTGCTGGGGATTTCTTTGTTTTTAGTATTGTGGGATCTTTACAATATAAAGTACCTTGAGGCAACTGTTGTTGGGATTTGGTGCTATATAAATAGAACTGAAGTGAATTGTTGAACTTTAAAAGCACCGAACCCAAACAGCTTCCTCCAAAGCAGACCTGGCAACAGGAAGGCACTGAGCTCAAACTCAAACAGCTGGTAGTTTGGTCAAATCATGCTCTTACTACAGATGAACGGCTCTGGAGTTTGATTGGAGTTTGATCGAGACCATCATCACTAAAACATCTCACCCGATTACAATGACAGTATTCACGTCAGAGCTTGATTTAAACAGAATGAACAAGGCAGGTATAAAAAAACACCCCAAGAGTCATAGCAAGGCATTTTTACTAAAAGACTAAAAATTCAGTCATATTATTGTCTACGCCTACAGCTCTATTGTAAGAGCTGTAGGTGTTTCAGACTCAAACGTGGGACGTCTGACTAATTTACAAAATTAGCAAATTTACAAAATGGTAATAACAGGTGTTCAAAAGTTTCTGATGAGGATACCTCAATCTGCCTCAATACCCAAGACTAAAACTAACACTAAAACACTGAAACATACAAACTAAACATTTAAAAAGAACAAAATGAACAAACACACTCTGGAAACTATCTGAAGCTGAATTAAATCAAAAAGTCAGAATGGTGATTACAAAAACTAATAACTCTGCCCGTTCATTCTGGCACATGAACACTAATGAGTTTCGCCTCGGTGTGGCACGTGGGGTTCACCTATCTCAGTCCTCACACAGGCACCGCTGAGTCACAGCTGTACTTTTCCATGTCTCTCCCACATACATACATTTAGCCAACAAGTTGAACCCTCGATGGAAACTATACATGCATAACTAGCTCTGTGCGTTTGCAGAGGTGTGAAGACCACTCGCTCTTGAACAACTTTTTTAGCCACTGACAGTGTCGGGCTGCCTCTGCACACCTACCTGTGGTTAAGACATGTAAAAAAACACCAACTTTGTACTCAGGCTTTAGAAAATGTTAAAAAATGTGTTAGCTGTGTTTCCATACTGCTTCTCCAGTTCAAACTGGCCTGTTTCTCACTGGTTCTTACAGATCTCAGAGCAAACCTCCTCATAGACTGTATATAAAAGATGGACAAAGCCAACTTTAGATTAGCTGTTGGTTTGTGAAGCCCAGTTTTAAAGCTACAGCTTTATAATTGTGACTGCTAACATTATGACCTGGACAGGAGGGTGGACTGCAGTGTTATTGGCTAACACTAGCTAGCTTAGTTAGGAAGTTGCTTTTATTTTTTATTATTAGACAAAGATCACCTGACTGTAAAAACTGCAGTTTTAAAATGATAAACCACTTATTATGGGAATAGAGGTTATCCAAACCTACCTGGCCCTGTGTGAAAAAGTAATGATAACCTAATAAGTAAAAGAGCCTCAATCAAGAATTTACAATACCTGGTGATGTGTGTGTGTGTGTATGTATATGTATGTATGTATGTGTATATATATATATATATATATATATATATATATATATATATATATACATACATATATATGCCCCAGAGACAATCCAGCACATAACAGCAGGGTGCAAGATGCTAGCAGGCAAGGCATACATGGAACGCCATAACCAAGTGGCCGGCATAGTGTACAGGAACATCTGTGCCGAGTATAACCTGGAAGTCCCGAGGTCAAAATGGGAGATGCCCCCAAGGGTGGTGGAGAATGACCGAGCTAAGATCCTGTGGGACTTCCAGATACAGACGGACAAAATGGTGGTGGCTAACCAACCGGACATAGTGGTGGTAGACAAACAGAAGAAGACGGCCGTAGTGATCGATGTAGCGGTTCCCAATGACAGCAACATCAGGAAGAAGGAACACGAGAAGCTGGAGAAATACCAAGGGCTCAGAGAAGAGCTCGAGAGGATGTGGAGGGTGAAGGTAACGGTGGTCCCCGTGGTAATCGGAGCACTAGGTGCGGTGACTCCCAAGCTAGGCGAGTGGCTCCAGCAGATCCCGGGAATAACATCGGAGATCTCTGTCCAGAAGAGCGCAGTCCTGGGAACAGCTAAGATACTGCGCAGGACCCTCAAGCTCCCAGGCCTCTGGTAGAGGACCCGAGCTTGAAGGATAAACCGCCCGCAGGGGCGTGCTGGGTGTTTTATATATATATATATATATATATATATATATATATATATATATATATATATATATGAGGATATATATATGAGGATATATATATATATGAGGAGGAGGAGACAATCAAAATCTCAGTAACCTAAAAATCGAACTGGATCTTGTTGATTTGTTGCGAAAGGAATCGGGAAGTAAAAGTTATCAGGCCTTATTTCAGTTTTTAAAAGAGGGGAACCTGTTTGGAAGGATTTGAGGATTTTTTTTTTTTTGAGCGTCGTTCCAGACCCTACTCCATACCAGTTGGTGGCGATAATGCACCTTTCAATTGTTTGCCAACCGCCAGTACAAATGTAAGAAAGAAAGAAAGAAAGAAAGAAAGAAAGAAAGAAAGAAAGAAAGAAAGAAAGAAAGAAAGAAAGGAAGGAAGGAAGAAGAACGCTTACACTCCACTTCAGCAGGTGGCGCTAACGCACCTCTACAGTGATTTCCCGACCGCACTACGGAAGCCGTAGAGGAAGAAGAAACTCGAAGATGGAGGATTTGGTGTCTGTTGAGAAGAGTCCGGTAAGAATCGGTTTCCCCGGTTTTCCTTTTCTTACAGTGAATTCTGTGTGATGGGCTTTCGTAAACTCACGTGTTAGAGTGTGTCTGTCAGCGTGTGTGTGTCGCAGTTTGTTTTGCTGGTCGTTAAAACGGTGAACCGCAAACCTGCCGATTCATTCTCAGCGCCGCTGCTATGTCATCCAGTTAGCCGCTAATGTTAGCATCACGTTCGCAGATCTCAAGGAAAATGATTTGTTTTCTAAGTATGTGAGGAGTTTGTAAACCCGTACTCAGTAAATGTGTGTATTAATTAGTCAGATGATGGTTTAATTGCGGAACTCGGTGTTTTAAGCACCGCAAAGTAGTCAGTTATTGGTAGCTAGCTGTGAAAGTAGCTAATGATTGTGATGATTGTGTAAAGCAGCTGCTGTGCGGGTCTCTGTGATTTTGTATTTGTCCCTGAATGCTGAGGGCTGTTTATAACGCCACATGTTTGTGTTTTTATTGTCGCCTTCGCAGGAAGACATGCCGGCGGTACTGAGCTCCAGACCTCAGACGGGACTCTCCTTCCTGGCACCAGAACCAGAAGATCTGGAGGACCTGTACACCAGATATAAGGTCTTATTATCTGCTGTTTACGTTTCACAGATTTACACACACTTAAATGGGTCCACTTTGGTAAAAAGACTACAGGAGTCCTGAAAAATCCTATCGTGAAAGGACACTTATATTAGTGGTTCTTATATATCTTTGTACAACTTGCGTCATTCACACACCTGAGTGCTTTTAATGCACACATTCACAACTTGGGGTTCATTATTTTGCCCAACTAGGGAATTAGAACCACTAACCTCCCAATTAGGTGACCTGCTCTACTTCCTGAGCTAGGAAGGGAAAGTGAGAGGTGGGGGACACAGGTTCATGTAGAAGGCAGTTAGGTCCAAATTAGTGGCTTTTTCTGATTTCAAAGCTCTTCTCAAATGGGCATCGGCAGGTTTCTGCTGGGATGTGGTGGAAGACACAGGAGAAGAAGTGCAGCTGACTCGGTGGATCTGCTTCAGTAGCAAACAGCAAATTAATGGCGACTTCAAAACAGACCAAGTGAGAGACCCGTACTTATTTGAAGTTCACCGCCTGGAAAACAGTGGGCGGTGCATTATAGATCCAGGATTATACTTTGTTGGGTCCACTTGACAGAAATGTGGATGCATGTACCCTTTAGGCTTCAAAAAACAAGCTGCGCCTGTTTTGGTCGAAAGCATTGCAGCAGCTGGAAACAATGTCATCTGCAAATTATGGCAAATAACAAAGAGACAAAGCACTTTTGGAATATGGGGAAAGCCAAAAACTGCGCTTCCTCCACTTCCGTACCATTGATTCATTAATGTTGAATTCTCTCCAGCTGCTCTGTTCCCATGTAGTTGCACTATATTAACGAATAACCTCGTATTGTGGATGGATTATCTCAATTGTTCTCCAGGCTGAAGTTTGGCCCGTGTATCATCATCATCAACTTTATTTATAAAGCACTTTAAAACAACCACAGCTGGCACAAAGTGCTGTACATTGGAACTGTAAAATAAAATTACCTGAGATATAAATAAAACACAAATAAAAGAAGAGTGAAATCATTAATTAAATAACTACTTCAATTAAAAGAGAAACTGAGTCTCACTGAGGTTAAAAGCCAAGGAATAAAAGTGGGTTTTAAGACGTGATTTAAAAGTGGACAGTGAAGGGGCCTCTCTAACATGCATGGGCAAATCATTCCATAATTTTGGAGCCACAATAGAGAAGGCCCCGCCCCCTCTGAGCTTCCTCCTGGATCTCGGTACGTCCAGGAGCAGCTGGTCAGCTGACCTGAGAGACCGACAGGGTATGTGGGGATGAAGAAGCTCAGAGAGGTAAGGCGGGGCAAGACTGTGAAGACATTTAAAAACAAACATAAGAATTTTAAAATTAACTCTAAAAGACACAGGCAGCCAGTGCAGAGAGGCTAGCATGGGGGTTATATGCTCTCTTTTTCGAGTTCCTGTTAGGAGTCGTGCAGCCGCATTTTGAACCAGCTGCAGACGTGAGAGCAATGACTCACTGACCCCCACATAAAGTGAGTTACAGTCGTCCAGGCGGGAAGAAATAAAAGCATGGATCACTGTTTCAAGGTGCTGCCTCGAAAGAAAAGATTTTACTCTTGCCAGTCGCCTGAAATGATAAAAACTGGACTTCACCACTGCTCTGATTTGGTTGTCCAATTTAAAATCACTGTCCAACTTAAAACCAAGGTCAGTAACAACAGGTTTAAAATAGACTTCCAGGGATCCTAAAACAACAGAGGAGGACTCACAGGGACCACTGGGTCCAAACACCAACACTTCTGTTTTCTTTTCATTAAAATTTAAAAAGTTTAGAGCCAACCAAGCTTTAATGTCATCTAGACATGTCATGAGAGGTTTAATGGAGATGCCATCCTTGTGTTTTTAGTGGCAAATAAATGTACAGCATCCTGCTATGCGATTGCATTTGTCCCTGACCACCAGAATCCCTCACGTTAACTTTTATCGAGTGGAAAAAAAGTTGGCGTTCATCCTCCAGCTTCACTGTGCTAATGTTATGCTAACATAGCTGTGTCGCTAGCTACCACGTAGCACAACATTATATACCAGGTAGTCCAACTTCAGAAACCCTGCAAACGTCACTGCTGTTTAGTTTCATTTATGTTGGAAGTGATAACAGAGCTGTACGTTTGAATTTTCTCAGAAATCTCTCAGTCAGAACATGCTATATCATGTTTAGGTGGAAACTAGCGAGCTAACTTCCTGCTAACTTCTAACTCCGTTGAATTTAATAAATTCTGTTTGCATGGATGTTAAACGTAATAGTTACACCTGGTAAAGCAGCAACGCTGATGATTTTATTACAGATGAAATAATTTAGACAGTTTTTAACTCTCAGTGATGCTGCTGTGTTCGTTTGACTTTGGGACCTGAAGCTGATGGAGTTTAGGACCCAGATTACTCCGCAAGGCTCCTGACTACGGCAGCCATAATGCTCCGACAATCCATCAAGCAGGGCGGCTTCATAGCTTACCAAAGTCGTATAATTTTTGGACAGATTTCTGCGCACCGTGTAGCACATAAAATCGGTTCGAGGTGAGTAAACACAATCAGAATTCATACAAAAGGCAAACTGACGATTTTTGAGAAAATTAAAGGATTTTAAGTGTGCCTTATAGTGTGTGAAATACGTTATACAGAAGAAAAGAATATATCGCAATACATATCGTTCCCGCACATGCTTCAAATTATACCGTGATATGGACTTTAGGGCATATCGCCCTAGTCTGCAGCTTTCTGTGTCCACATTGTCTTGCTGTTGTCGCCCTCACAAACATGCCAGAAATGGTGTCACGGCTGTTGCCACTTGTTGCGCTCTGGTGTCATTTCAGCTTGTTACACGCACACTCTGGTGTGAGTGGCACATCTGTGTTTATTTTCATTACAGTGACATATGTATACATGAGCAAGTAGTATTACTATGAGATGCTGAAAGAAAGAAAGAAAACAGAAAAACCTTCACCATCACTTTCCTGCTCTTTGAAATGTCGAGGAAAAGTGCCGAGCATGTACAATGTGTGGACGTGGCCTCAGTAACAGTACCAATAGTTGAAGTGTTGAGAGGATGTTCAGGGTGACCATTTTAATAACGGTTGCTTTTGTCTTTGGAACATTCAGTGTTTCTCAGCTGGGGAAAAAGGTTGGTTTCAGAGCTGTCAAACAAATTTCAAAAAATGTTTATAGAATCAAGTAAATCATTTTTTACTCAGAATTCCACGTAGTGTGTGTGTGGTTAGGATAAACAGCCTGTGCTACTGTGGGCTGGTGGTCCCTGCAAGACAAAGTTTACAGTCAAAACGCCCTCTGCTCAGGGCTTAACTGTGTCCTTCAGCACTCTCACATTTTGCTTAGTTTGAATTCAAAATTTTGTTTCTAATCATCATGTTAAATAATCCAGGTGAAGTTATTGTGGCTGTTTTCATCGAGCAGCCTTTGGCATGGAAGCTGCAGATGTGACCTGCAGCTTGTGACCTGTGACCTTCATCTCCAGCAGGCTCTCACGCTGCTTTTGCTGTGTCTTTGCAGAAGCTGCAGCAGGAGCTCGAGTTCCTGGAGGTGCAGGAGGAGTACATCAAAGATGAGCAGAAGAATCTGAAGAAGGAGTTCCTGCACGCTCAGGAGGAGGTGAAGAGGATACAGAGCATCCCTCTCGTCATTGGCCAGTTCCTGGAAGCTGTTGACCAGAACACAGCTATTGTTGGTTCCACTACAGGTACTGTGGGGGCAAAAAGGCAAACTTTAATAGATCTACTAAACCAAAAGAAAGGGTTCTCTATTAGCATAAATGGAATATTACATCACTTGGAAATCAGTAATAATTGTTTTTGCTATCTTTCAGCAAGCCCTTTAACCTGACTCTGTGATAAATAATTAAACCCATAGATTATAAATGAATGAAGCTGCAGATGATGCATACGGGCTTTATCATGTTCCGGCTTTCAGATGTGCCATGTGCCGTGTACGCCTTAAATGTGTAATGAGCCCTGTTCCTCCTCCTCATTCCTCGTTGTCAACCTTTCAGGGTCGAACTACTATGTGCGGATCCTGAGCACCATCGACAGAGAGCTGCTGAAGCCCAACGCCTCGGTGGCCTTACATAAGCACAGCAACGCTCTGGTGGACGTGCTCCCCCCGGAGGCCGACAGCAGCATCATGATGCTGACGTCAGGTACGAAGACTTCAGGCTCTGACATGTTCAAGCCCTGTCGTGGAAACTCATCACAGTGGGCCGGAGCTTTCTTTGTTTCTGCACTCGCGTCTCATTAAAAATATCTGAAGCTGGCGCGTTCACTTTAACCATCAGAGCTGGTTTAACTTGTGTGTGTTTCTGCTTCCAGACCAAAAGCCTGACGTGATGTATGCCGACATTGGTGGTATGGACATTCAGAAGCAGGAAGTGAGAGAAGCTGTGGAGCTGCCTCTCACACACTTTGAGCTCTATAAACAGGTCAGATATTCAAGTGACATTTTCACACTCGTCATGGTCCACACTGGTAAACGCCAGACGCACAAACGGTAACTAAAGCCAAGTGTTAACTACACCTGGTCTTAGCAGTGCAACACAAAGGTTCAAAAAGAAAGTTTTAAAAAGGTAAAATGAGATTTACACTGAGCGCAGTGGTCGTCTATGCTTCCTAGACGTGCTCCAAACTAGTCACATGACTTCTGGCCACAGGCTGTATATAAAATATGGACGTCGTGTCAGCGTTTGGAAAGTGAAGCCAGTGTAAACCTTAACCTTGATTCTTCATAATGACCTGCAGGACCATTATTGTATACATGTGTATGAGAGAACCTCAGTAAAAACCTTCCTGATAGGTTTATGATCTCAGTCGCTGTTGAATAAAACATGTTAACTTTGTACATTTTAGCTCCATGAAAGTTTAAAAAAGACTCATTGGGGGATACATGTAGACTGTAGTACACAGCTACGGCCAGAAGGTGGCAGAAATGCATGAAGATGTTTGTCAACAATGACTGTGCAACAAATGTAAACAAAGGATGTTACATGACTTATTTTTTTATCACGAGCCACTCGGTCATATTCAGCCTTCTGACTCTTTCCTCAGATTGGCATCGACCCTCCCAGGGGCGTCCTTATGTACGGACCTCCAGGCTGCGGTAAGACCATGTTGGCCAAAGCCGTGGCTCACCACACTACAGGTAAGTGCAGCAGGACGTGATGTGCACCTGTAATACATTTAACTTTAAAAGGCTTTAATATGATTTTTATAATAAGTTGTGTTTCACCGATTTTCTCTCTGCCTGCAGCGGCGTTCATCCGCGTGGTCGGCTCCGAGTTTGTTCAGAAGTATTTGGGGGAAGGTCCTCGTATGGTGAGGGACGTGTTCCGGCTGGCAAAAGAAAACGCCCCCGCCATCATCTTCATCGACGAGATCGACGCCATCGCAACGAAGCGTTTCGATGCACAGACCGGAGGTACGAAACAGCCCGACTTTTATACATGTTGTTTTTAGCCCCTGTCCTGCACGCGACTGTCTGCGTGACGAACTCGGCCGTCTAACCTCTTTGTTTCCTCTGCAGCTGACAGGGAAGTGCAGAGAATCTTACTCGAGCTGCTCAATCAGATGGACGGATTCGACCAGAATGTCAACGTCAAGGTGAGCCGAGCCTCTTAACTGTTTCCCCCTGTGGCTGCACCACATCTCTGCGTGCTGACTCGAGCTGCATTTCATTCACTGCATCGTTATCACTGCGTCTGCTGCAATCCAGCTTAGAGAGCATCCCCGAGGCTCACGGCGTCATTCATCAGCACCTTAAATGGACATTTTGCCCTTGAGCTGTTTACACATGGAGTGCAGCTAAGACTTGTACAAAGAACTCCTTCCTGTTCTGATGAATGCTATAACCCAGAAAGGTTTTTGGGGCAGATTTGTTTTTCTCTGCCAAAATAGTTCTTACAGTGAGAAAAGTGCAGGAACTTGATGGTTAAAATGTTACAAATGCACACGCTCAGAAATAATCAGGAACACTGTATCGTATTTATTCTCATTTGTATCATTAACAGCTTTTATTTGTGCTTATTTATGTGAGCATATTTATCATATGTAACAGATTCATGTAGTGTAGGTAAATCCTGTCTACTCTTTGTGGTCTGAAGCTTGCTTTGAAGGTGATTGCTGTTCAATTGCAGGCAGACAATTCCAGGCTCTGGTTGCCTAGGTAACTCACTAATATATTTACTGTCAGGTTACATGTCAATCGGCCTTTGCTGTGCTCTCACTGGCAGTCACTTGAGGCGATCGCCTGAAAGCTGAGAAAAGTTTCTCGGGTTATTTTCTGTTTTTTATAGTCGCTCGATGTGGGGAAATCTCACTGAGATCATGTGGTCTTCAGTCGCCACGTTGCTTCCAGTTTGGACGCAGCTCAAGTCGAGAGTAGTCCTCCAAAGAAATGATTATCCAATGAATCATTTCTTTGCCATATTTCCAAAGTGAGTTTAAGGCCTTTAATGAGGATCAATCTGCCTGTCGTGACGCTGGTTTGGACCACTTTCTTAGTATGTTTATCTTCTTCTAACTCTGGATGTTTTCCCAGAATAAATATTCTGAGACTGAATTCCTAACATATCACAGATGTTCTTGTCCAAAGTCTGAACTTTACGTGACGTACAGCCTGGAGTAAATCCTCCTCCTGTCCCGTCCAGTAAAAACAACACACGTCTCTAAAGTTAAGTAACCTTTAGTTCATTGACATTAGTTTATTCTACCACAGTATCCAGTCCCATTCTTCATCATCCCAGCACAGAATAATATACAAAGACTGTGTTTTCTTCCAAAATTCAAAATTACTGTGTCACGAAGTTCAGCAGCCGTCGGAGCGGTAAATTAGATCTAAAGGGCCGTAATGGCAGATCGTGGAGGATTTAAAGAAGCGAGATCCAAGTATTCCAAACTGGTACTTCATATAATAACCATTGTAAATAAATGGGAGATTAGTAATAAATAAAGCTCATTGTGCGTTATCTTTTTATAAATAGTTGAAAATGCCATGAAAAAGCAAAGATTTCCGACAACACGACGCAGGCTCACTGCAGCTCGACGGTGTTTACAGCAGAGTGATGTCACTCCCTGCTGTCCTCCATCACCTCCACCTGTTGGTTTTCTCTTTATTTTTTCTGTTTTTCATTTGAAGAGCTTAAGAGTTCAAGGAAACCTCTGTGGAGAGACAGTCCAAGTTAAAGAATAATCATCTGTGCCTTTATTAAGTGAACACATCACATGTCACGTTTACAATCATGTGCTTTAAGAACATGTCAACCCCTCTTCCCCGTCTTCAGGTGATCATGGCCACCAACAGAGCCGACACTCTGGACCCGGCTCTGCTCCGCCCGGGTCGTCTGGACAGGAAGATCGAGTTCCCGTTGCCCGACCGCAGGCAGAAGCGTCTCATTTTCTCCACCATCACCAGTAAAATGAACCTGTCGGAGGAGGTCGACCTGGAGGACTGTATCCTTTTGGCCCTTGAGCTTATTTTGTTCCCGCTCTGCAGCGTTCACCTCAGCACGTAGTAACTGTCTCACTTCAGGTTTTCTCATTTAAACGATTCACTGTGAGTTTCTACATTGTTGGGTTTTGTTTCCGACTCTGGGCTGTTGACTTCTTTGGCTGGAGGTTTTGTTGTGTTTAGTCTGCGAGTCCTTCCATCTGCGTTTACTTTTGCATGTCTGTCCTCCACATTATTCACTTGGATTCAGGGCCGAACTGGTTTCCACACTCGCGTTTGGCATAAAACGCACCAACGGCTTGCTTTGCATTGTAAAGTGTTAGAGATGAAAATGTGCTCCCTGCGTACTGTTTACATCGCACCTCCTCCATAGACACCTCATCACTGCTGCTGATTCATTGAATGCTGTTTTTGTTGATTCGGCCTTCACTGACACACAGATGTGGCCCGACCAGACAAGATCTCTGGAGCTGACATCAACTCCATCTGCCAGGAGGTGAGCTATGCGCTACACCTACTTGTTTACACTTTTTAAAATAATGTATCCATTAAGTATGAGTTATTAGTGATAATGTCTTAAATACAGTTTGGAGACGTCTTAAAATTTGATCGGCTGTGAGCTGAATGTTACTTCGATCAGCCAGTTTTAAATGTAGAAGCTTTTTTGAGCCGTTCGCTCCACGTGTTTAAATTTGGGAGAGTTTTCCGTCCGATGCTTTTCCTGACGCCACCTAAAGGGAACTGAATCGGCGACCTTTTGTTGACGACCTCTTCCTAAAAGCGTCGGCTCAATTTCAATTTAAAGCTACAAGATCATAAAACGAGCGCCAAACGTGGCCAAAAACCACCTGTGTGAGATGTTGTGTTTACTCTGGGAACTTTAAATTAGACTTATAATGGTTTTAACCTTATTTACTTTCATTAATAAGATAAAACTGATTACTTTTCTTCTTGTCTTGTCTCAGGCCGGCATGTTGGCAGTGCGAGAGAACAGGTACATCGTCCTCGCCAAAGATTTTGAAAAAGCCTACAAAACGGTCATCAAAAAGGACGAGCAGGAGCACGAGTTCTACAAGTAGACGGAAAAGATCATCGGGAAGAATAAAGATGTCCAGACACACGTCTGTTATTGATTTCCGTCTGTGTCTGTAACTACGGCGAGTCTTTTGTGAATTCACGACCTGCGTTGATTTTTGGACTAAATTTACTCACTGTGGCGCTCGTGGCCTCACGTCAGCCCCGTGTCACACCACCATGTGAAGGAGTGTGTTTTCCTACATGCGCTCCTCTGGTTCCTAAAATATCTGGCCCTGACTGTAGCTCGGATAGAGCATTTGTATCTGTGTGTAGTCTGAATAACCCGAGAAATACATTAAAGATGTTTTCCATAAAAACAGGAAATGATGGTGATTGTTTTTCTACTTCTGGCTGAGCCATTAGAGCAGCAACAAATGTTTGTTATTCGATGGAGAATATTAAGCGGGAGTCACTTTAATTGATTTAAACGCAGTCTCGCATATTTTAGGGTGGACCTTAGAGCCACGGCAGTTTTAGATGCTTCGATGCTGACTTCATTTTTCAGATCCAGCAGTCGCTGCGTTGTCACCACTCCGGACCAGCACCAGCCTTTTCATTTCATCTTTGTGGCACCGAAGCACCCGTTTAGACCTGATACTCACTCTCTGGGTGGGACTTGGCTTCATCGATGGGGATCAAACAACACAAAAGTTACCTGTTCTTTAATGGCTGAAGTAATATCAGGTACAATCGCAACATTTACCAGATAAAATAGATACATTTATTAATCAGCAGCGGGAGCCATACATGAGATAGATGTAGTCCCGTGTGGATAAACTGCTGCCGCTTTTTGGCTTCTGGAGTTGACAGAGTCGACTCAGATGGATGCCGGTGCTGGGCCGAGCTTCTCGGCGCACCCCTGCCGGTCTTTGCGTCTCTGTTTTTAAGTTTGCCCGTGAGTTGAAGCATTGCAGCTGGAGGTTACCGCTGCCCCTTGAAGTGGGAGGAAGATGATTAGGAAATCAAATACACAAGTTAAAGAACCGCCTGTCCATCAGAGTGGTGGTACCTACAGGGGCGTGGTAGGAAGGATGTAGGTGACCTGGTCGAAATAAAAGGGACAGAGCTGCGGGATCGCTATTTCTGGGCAGGAGGACATCCTGGTGAATATTTGATCCACCCTGTGGTTTCTCCCAAAGCACTGTCGAGGGAAGAGTCTGTACCACAGGCCTGACACCACAACATCCATGCTGCTTTGAGCCGTTGAGGCGCTGACAGGAAGTAAGCTGTAGCGAGGTGGCTGGCCTGTCATCTCGATAACTGTTATCTTCGCGGAAACAGGTAAACAAAGGTGATTCAGTGCAGAGGCAGCCACAGCGATCATTCATCTAAACGCTTGTCTTCTGAAAGCATAAATGTTATCTTACCTTAAATGTGTTTGTAACCTGCTGCAGGCGATGAGTGAGTTGTTTATCTTTAAATTCCAGATCATCACAGTTTTAAATGACGACTTTGGAATGAGTATACAGACTGTATATTAAAGATGGATGGGTCCTAGCTGACATTTTTTGGGGGGGCTCCGTGTGCCCGTCTATAGACACACCCTTACTGAACCCAAAATATGATTATCATACAGAGCAGCAGTTCAAAACCTGCTGACAGCTGACGGCAGTGCCTCCCAACGAAATGAATGTCAGCTTTGATTTCTGTGAACCAAATTCAGATTAAATGGAAATTACTGCAGTGAGCTTTCTCTACCAGCACACATCCTGCTATGCTTCCTGTGCCATTTACCCTTTAGCCACTCGCCTAGCAGGAAATTTATGCACCTCACGAAACTCATGGCCTTATTCTGGATTATGTAATTGCCAGGGACACCCTCAAAACCTAAAAGTATAAAATAAAGTCGAGCCCACCACTGATTGTATTACAGGTAAGATTTCAGGGTAAGATTTATAGATTTGTAATTCAGATGAAATGTCTGTACAAAGGTCGGGAAAACAACTAATCTCCTTTAGGAACCTGTAAAAATAATAAAGCCATAAACAGTGAACAGAGGCACTGAGTTATTAAGAATATAACAGACTTGACTTCTAAAAACTGCCCTCAGGTTTGGCTGTGGAGGAATAAAGCACATTTACACAAAGACAGCACTCAGGTACAACCCTGAGGTACTTGTACTGGAGTATTTCCACGTTATACTACTTTATGCTTTCACTCAGTCCAGAGAGAAATGTTTAGTCTCTACTCCACTGTACTTACTAAGCTTTACTTCATGCACGATGGCTAACATAGCAGGCTTAAAAACAACACATTGTTGAAGTGCACTCGTTCTGCTCATTCTCAGCTCCACATTTTTAATGTTGGACTCTACTGGAGCAGCTTTGCATGAGTCACAGTTCAAAATAATGCTTATTTGTCTTACACTGGGCTTTTGTGCTTCCCCTTGGATTTTATTAAATGAACCCAACCCCCAGTCAACATACATATAATGTGCCACGTTTCCCAAAACTGAAGGTCTATGGTGACACTTCATTTTCTCGGTACCATTCATAATATTAATTACCTATAACTGTGCTCAACCATCCAACGTGATGGACAGTGCACAAGAGAGAGCGCATCCAGGGTGGAGACGAGTGTCAGAGGTCATTTGTGACAGAAGGATAGCAGGAGAAGTGAAAGGGCAAACTTACAAGATGGTAGTGAGACCTGCTGTGACGCATGATTTTGAGACAAAAAGGTGGAAGGCTGAGCTGAAGATGTTAGGATTTCACTGGGAGAGACCGGGATGAACAGGATTATAAATGGACGTGTCAGAGGGACAGCTCAGCTTGAGCAGTTTGGAGACAGAGTCTGTGGAGAGCCAAGACTGAGACGTTTGCACATGTGCAGAGGAGGGATGATGTAAATGAGGGGCAACGAATGATGAAGAAGCTGCCACACAGGAGGAAAAAGGAAAAGCTCAGAGAAGATTCATGGATGTGATGAAGGAGGACATCCAGATGGTTAGTGTGACACAGGAGGGGGGTGACCCTTAAAAAGGGCAGCAGATAGAAGTACAGGTTAAAGATTACAGCTGGAGAATGTAATTAAAATACATCACAGACAGCAGTGATAAAGAAACATGTAAAAAAATAACCAAGGATGATTTCCATATTCATTGCTAGCTTTTATGTCAAAGCCACAGAAACAAAAAATAAAATAAAACAGTCCCCCGTGGGTCTTGGTGGCTGTTTTTGGAGCTCCTGTGGTAAAGCAGCAGCGGCCGTGGCAGGTTGTCGGTGTTGCTGAGCTCTGAGCTGTGACCGCGGAGGGGAGGAGAAAAGTGCCGAGCTGCAGCGGCTCTGCTCATTCAGCCTCCGAGCCAGCAACCAAACAGCAGCTCCAACTTCAGCGCACATCGGAAATACTGAGCAGGAAACGGGCAGCTGGAGGGACACCGACCGCTAACTGTCGCTTCACCTGCTGGGGGATAAAAACACCTTCAGGTAAGACTGAAAAAAGACGTTTGGTTGTTTTTATGATGGAGCCAAAACAGCTCCGTGTGGGGATGCTAGCCCGTTAGCTAGCCAGCTAAGTAACTAACTAACAACCTCCCCTCCGCGGATAGCGCGGCGCGGCTCGGCGTTCACAGCTGGCGAGGATCGGCTTGGAGTTGGGGTGGGAGCCCTTTTCTCGGATGTTTTTACATGATTTAAAAACCAGGAAAAAGTGAGCCCAGTTTAAAGGCAGTCGGGACTGTTGTTAGCTCCACTTAAAAGTAATCAGACCCCTGCTGGAAAACTGTCGATGCGAGCCCGAGTGTTACCAAGAATAAGGGCAAACACGGGGTTTAAATCAGTATATTAGCTCTTAGCAGCATTGCGTAAGCTAATGCTGATTAATACCAGCTCTAACTAACTTTGTGTCTGCTATAAAGCCCCCCGAAGTCTGTTTTTCTTCTTCTTCCGTTTTAGCTGATGTGTTGATCCTATAAGCAAAAGCCGACCCCGATAAAAGTTTAACGATGGCAGCTGCATTTACCAGGAAACTGGGTTCGTTATTAGCTAACTACTCTCTGAGCACTTTAACGTGCGGACAGAACTCGTTAATTTCGCCATTTCCCGCTACCTCCCTGCTATAAGGCAGGTTTCTCAGCCTGTCTTCCTGCCCATATGTCCTCGTATATGTGCTCTCCACAGCGGGACAAAAGGCCCAGCATGGCGGCCCCCTTCCCCCTCTGAACCCAGCCCACACTGGAGGTGAGAGAGCAGCAGAGGGGCTGCTCTTCTTTGTCCTACCGGGGAGAGGACCAGAGCTTCAGTCTGTCTCTGAAGTCGTCCTGCTCTTATCAGTCAGAGTAAACATGCTGTCACAGGTATTAAAGAGCTCAGAGTCCAGATTTATATCTTTATAAACTGAAGTGTGAGGTAAGCAGGATAAACAGTGATACAGATCATGAGGGCAGGTATTTTTTAAAAAGGTTTTCATGAAGATATAATACTTGAGTTTGTGTGTTTCAGGAAACTGTTTGGTCGAAGCCACTTCTCTATCTTGATTCTCACTTCTATAGTTTTTCAGGCTGCTGTGGTCGGGTGCTGTGAGCAAAGATCTGTCGGTTGGTTTTTTCTGTTTTTGAACACTTACCTTTAAATAAAATGAAATTACAGAAACAAAATAAGTAATCTGTACTATTAGGTTCTGTTACCGAACCGTAAACGTGGGCTAAAATCACTAACGGCTGCTGGTTCTGCACCAGGTCTCATTTAATCTCTTTTTTTGTTGCTGCTGTTATAAAGTCAGATTAGTGTGGTTGGTGCTGGAGCTGTTATGTGTGACTTTAAAACGCGCTTCATGCGGCCTTATCCTTTCTGTTTCAATATAACCTTGGGTCAGATTTGCTTAGGAAGGCTGAGACTCAGTATAAGCTCTTTCTGCAGAGGAGACACTTGACCACACTTTAAGAACGTTTCTGTTCTTTTCATGCCGTTTCTTCCTTTTTCTTTTAAATAGCACCCTCTGTGGTGCTTCCTTTTTTTGGCCTGCATGAAGCGTTAGGCTCAGACCGCATTGTTGATAGCATCTCAGACAAGCTTTTCAGGATGTTGTTGTTTCAATACAGCTGAGCAGCTTCAGCATCATCTGCCTTCAGTGTTACATGGAGCTAGTTTTCGTTACAGCATGCCTTTTGTTGTTAGTGTAAAAAAGCCTTTGACACGTTTTTGTTTCCATATTTATCACGATAAAGATTTAGCTGCAGACGAATTGCATCATTGAATCATTTCAGTATTGCTTGATTTGAACTCTTATTTTTTTTTAGGTGTTAACTTTTAACATCAAAACATAAATTTTTACTACCTTGAATCCTGAATGTTGAAAAAGCTGCTGTGTTGTTATGTTGTTGCTTCTGGGAGGCCTTTGTGTTGTGGGTTATCTATCCCTGAGGAGATTTTCTTATCCCCATGGCTCCCATCTACAAACTGGTGCAGGTTGCTTTGATTGTCATTAGATAATAACTTTCCCTAATGGTTTGGTGAGGAAGGCCTCACTATGGAAACAGCTTGAGCCACCAGAGGCAGAAAGAGAGGAGAGGAGGTGGAAAAAGCTGGAGAATGATGGGCTTTTTTCCACTCTGTTCTCCTTCTCATGTCTCGGTGGAGTCGGACTGAGGAACAGCCATGGCGACGTGTACCAGCTGCACTGTGATGAATGGTCGGGGCTCAGGAGGCGTTGCCATGACAGGGTCCCTGGCACGCGCTGCGATGCAGACGCCTCTTTTCTCAGGGCATGTTTACACATTATTTCATCGCCTGGGCCTGCTTGGTTGGTACTTGAGAGGAAAGGCCTGCCTGAATATGCAGAGTTTAAGTGTGCAGAGCTTTTAGGAATGATGCGTCGCTTTTTCTGTTGTTTTGGTGACAGCATCGGGAAAAATACAGCTGTTGTGTAACCACATCTGACTGCACCTCTCCATGGTCACTAACACTGTTAAATACTCCTGTCGCTCAGCCTGTTTTTGGTCAGGACGGAGCTGTTTGGGTGTTGAGCAACACCGCGAGGCGCTTTCTCAAACAAACTTGATGTCCGTTTGCTTGCCTGGCTCAGTGCTGGTCTTTGCTGGCACTAACGTGAGACTCTAACCTGAACGAAGCAGTTTATCTTGCCTAAACAGAATCGAACGATGAGTGAAATCGCTCCAGCTGTTTCTCTAAATGTTGTTCCAGTATAGGAGCCCAGTCAGTGGTCTCACACGGCCGGCTATGAAGAATTAAATTCTGTGGTCTACATTTGAGGCTCGAATTCCTAAAACCTCACTTTGAACGAGAAAATGAAAATGAATTTTAGTTCTTAATTCCCGAGTGAAGGGAAACGTATGTTCACTGTGGCGTTTCCATTTTTGTGTGTATTTCTTTCAGTGGGGGGGTTTCAGGTGTAGCTCACAGTGGAAAAGCACCGTGGCCAAAGAAGTATCTCTGGGGGAAATACTTCCCCACTTTCATTTCAGACTTTGTACCTCAGCTCTGCTCACAGGCTGCACTTTGGAAGCTCGTGATTGTGCTCCAGATAAGAAGTCGTCTCTGGTTTTTAAGAAGTAACGAGACCTCAAACATACAAATATTAAGAAGGTTTGACCCATCTGTGGATTTACAACGCCTGTAACTCTGAAAATATTCAGAGTGTAAAGCTGTAAATGTGCATAGCTTTATGCATCCATCCGTTTTCTGCAGCTTATCTGGGTCGCTTTGTTAAATGTAATCGATTGTGCACACACGCTGCCTCTGAGACGTTTGGGAATAACTGAAGTAAAGAATTAGTAAGAAAAACTTTTGCCTCGAAGGCAGTTGCAATCAGTTTTGAGCAGCGAAGCAGATTTAACGACTTGGGGGGCGGGGCTCGACGCAGCCAGAATTTCCTGCTCAGATAACCACGACATGTAAACTAAACCGCATCTAATTTCCATTGAAAATTTGTGATCAGTTTTCGCTCAGTTAAGACAGGAAGCTGTGTTTGTGGTGTTCGGCCTCTGTGGTTACCACCACGGCTGTTCTCTTTACCTCCCTCCGTGCCTGCTGTTCTTCACTTCTGTGCTGTGCCTTTAGGAATTGAACGACACTGCTGACCGTGAGCTACGTGATCTAAATATATCTCCGCTCTTCCCCCCTCGTCCCTTTTTATTTTCTCATCTGCTCTTCGTTTCAGCACTTTTGTTCAGAACCCTCTTGGCTCCTCTTCATTCATTCATGTGTGCAAACACGCCTGCACCACATGGAGCTGTTGCTGAACTTTCTTTACTTGATTATAGAACTAAAGTCAGAGAAGATGTATTTGCATATGAAATTAATAGATGCAAAGCTGCGTTTCCACCTGGAGCGATGTTGTAGAGAGAGGAATGTTAATAATTTGACATACTGTAATTAAATAAACATAAACAGTCAGATTTCAGCTGACGGTAAAAGTAGTCGATAACATCTATCTGCTCCTTTTAACCACGTCAGCCATTTATCAGCCTGTATCATACGGCTGCCTGGACTGATTTTGTAGTTCTGGCTGAGGAGTTGCAGTAACGTGAAGTGCACATGGTGAAATAGAGGCAGGTCTGTGGTTATGTTACGCTACCCCGTGGATACTTGGTGCTACCGTGATACACCGAATATCCCAGTAAAGCTCGTCATCCCTTCTTTCCGACACCGTTTGAATTTGGTCTGTAGCAGAAATGAGTAATAGAGTTAGGACGTGTCTAATACGTGCCTGTTGCTGGGCCTGGGCTGTCTTTGAGGCTTGGTAACGATCCCTTGTAGTTTGAGTCGTGTTAAAAAAGAACTTTTTATAGTGAGTAATCCAAACCACACGGGAACATTCATGACTAACCTCGTGTTGTGGTTGGATCATCTCAGACGTCTGTTTCTTTCTGCCATGATTGTTTGTCTCGGCCCATCTGGGAGCTTCAACCTGAAATTTCACTGAGAACAACTTAACCCTCATCCTCCATCTTCCCTGTGCTAATGTGTTCCTATTAGCCTGACAGTTGCTGCGGTTTAGTTTTCATCTTTAGACCCTAGCAGCTGGGCAGCTTGCTTTTGTAAATAGTTTAAATAAATAAAGATGGCTGAGGTTGAAGTTTAATGAAGACTTTGGGTTTGGGTCAGTTTTTAACTCGGTGGTGCCTGAGACTGGACGAGCATTGTGGACATAAAGACATGCCTACATGAACTCACAGTGACATAACAAATGTAACATGAGTCTTATAAATGTCGACGGTGCTTTAATGGATTATTAGGAAATCATCATGCAGCTATTAGCCGGCCTTGATTCACTCAGGAAATTCCCCGCCCCGAGCTTATCATCTTACAGGGAAAAGCAGAATATATTAACAATGGCGAACCAGCACAACAAGAGGGACTAAAATCTACACAGGTCTTCTTAAAACAAATGAGGATGTTGTACAGAATAGACTCTTCCTCAGCACGGAAGCTGAAATGCTCATGAAACTGATGAGTCTTCATCCAAGGTTAATTTAACCTCATACTGAAGGATCGTTTTCACAGAGGACTTAGTTGAACTTTAGATATAATACAAGTGATGAAAATAAATTAGTGAGGAGAAAAAGGGTGAAGGACTTGGTTTTATCTGGTAAAATGTATTTATACAGTTGAAGCTGGTGACATAACACGTGTGACCAACATTTGTACTTAGGGCAGGGACAGCTCAGCAGGTCGAGTGGTGGCCCCAAGATCAGGGGTTTGGCTACCCTGAGGTACCCCTGAGCAAGGCACCGTCTGCACACACTGTTCCCCGCGCGCCCAGCGGCTGCCCACTGCTTCAGAGTGAGTGGGTTGAATGCAGAGAGGAATTTCCCCACAGGGATCAGTAAAGTATACATCATCATCACATCATTATGCTGGTGGGCCCGAGTCGCTCAGTAGGTTTGCTGCCAAAACACTAACAAGCAGCTGATTCAGCAAGGCAACAAAAGGAGGAGTGACCAGGAACAGAAACGGGAAACAGTGCTACAGAAACCAATTAGTCACTGCAGAATTTCAGTGTGACTCTTAGTTATGTTTCTGGGAAGCTACATGTCAGGATACAACCAAGTCTGAAGAGCTTGAAGTGAAGCAAACTGTTGCTGTTTGATGTGTGTAGATGTTCAGTCTCTCATCAAAGAAGGGTCTTCACTTCCAAAAACCAGGATCCCGTCCCAGGCTATTCAACCCCTGCTGACTTTAATAGTTCACATGATGGTGGTGTGGGAGCAGTGTGTCACACCCTCACCCTTGACCCTGAGATAGTATTGACTCGTGTGATCCTTTAAGACCTGTGATTTCAGGGAGGGTCAGCGACTCTCAGGAGTTCTCTGTATGGAGAACCCACATGTTTGGGGCTCCCATCAGTTTTTTTAGAACTGAAGAAGTTTTGTTGATCAGAGGCGAAATATCTTCAGGAACCTGAAAGAAGTCCTGTTGTCTTTAACTGCATAAATCTACCATGACCTGGCCTGTGGCTTGAACATCCAGTGAGATGCCTGTGGTGGCACAGGTCGCTCTCTAATGCATGTGATTGCTAGATAGAAAACACTTAAAACATGGGTGTGAATGAGGCATCTTGTATAAAGTGCTTTGAGTTCTCTGGAAGAGTAGAAAAGCTATATAAGAGTCGTTCCATTCAACCTTTCCTGTTGGGATGGACCGATTCGATATTACGTATCGGTATCGCGCCGATACTGAACTAAATTACTGGATATTGGAGGGGAAACCATTAAATATCTACGCAGCTGACGTAACTGTGCAGGGGCGCATCTAGCAAAGTTTAGCCAGGGGGGCCGATAGGGCATTAACAGGGAAAAGGGGGCACAAAGACATACTTTTCTTTCTTATTCTCATTTGAAATGTCGAGCTTTTAATAAATAATTATCGGAGTTTTACACCCAAAGTCTTCATCTGATGTAAAATGTATAGAAGTCCATTACTGTATATAGTGACTGTTAAGTCTAATATACCCTAGTAAGCTAGAGTACTTTTTCCTTTGGGAAGGTACCATCTGTGCAGTCTGCAGTTCTGTTGAAGGAAGATGTTGAATCTATTTAATTATTGTTGAAAAATAATTTCTGTGCATTTTTTTAACACATGCATTAAATTAAAATTGGGGACTGGTTCACTTTTTTTTTTTTTTTTTTTTTTGCTGGGAGTTTGCAACCCTGTTAGTTATGTTGTTTAATATTTCTGCTAAGTGCTCTTTAAAATGCCAGAATAGGGAGGATGCTGTAGGTTTACGTTTATGAGATTGATCAGTTTTGCTGAACTATGAAATATTTTAATGGTGTATTTTTTGCATACAGGTTTAACACAATAGCTTTAGTGTTTTTTGTTTGTTTGTTTTGTTAAAACTTGAGTATGAACTTTTCCAAATGCAGGAAGATGTTTAAAAAACTGTTTTATTGATTAAAAACACACTGTATCAGATTCACATCGGTATCGGCAGATATCCAAATTTATGATATCGGTATCGAACATAAAGTGGTTTGGTGCCATCTCTAGTTTCTTGTTGATCGGCGACTCTTCAGCCGGCTCGGCTCGAGTTGAACTAAACAGCGAGTGGGTACCACATGTGTTTGACATGTGCTAATGAAGGAAAATGTAGAGATTGTATACTTGGGTGGAAAATAAGAACACAGTAATGCTGGGAAACAGAGCAGAAAAGGGTCTCTCTGATGTGGCTCTAAATGCAGAGAGGAAGACCATCCGTGCAGGAGAGCCGATGAAGTCAAAAGCACAGAACGTCACCAGACTGCTGCTCTTCCTCTCTGTATTTAGTTCACTCCTCATCCTCAGCCAGCACAGAAAGATCCATGCAGCTCCGGGCCTCTTTTGTATGCGTGTAAGTTGGCGCCTGAGCTTTATTTAAAAGGCGCTCGCTGCCAGGTTCTCCCTTTGTGTGAACCAGCTCAGGTACAGCACGAGCCGCGAGCGCTAAAGTATCTTTGTTATTTCTGCTCTTCATAAAGAACGTGAGAATAGACGGGAGCGTCACGGAGCGCATGAATTCATTCTCCAGGGATCTTCTCCAGTTGTCTAGTAGATCAAGTTGGCACATAATATTAACATTAATAGCCATCTTATCTCCTTTGGTTAAAAACTGGAATTCAAGCATTGATTTGTGTGCATTGTTGGATAATATGTTGAGGTGTCTCTCCCGTCCACCTATAGATTATATCATTTGTGGAAAATAATAGAAAATCGAGTATTTTGGATTATTTTTCAAGGCTCGATTCCCATACATTGAGTTTGAGTGATGCTTGGCAGACACAGCAGACTAATGTTCCACCCTGCTGTGCTACGACTGGCCAACACCCGACGTCCTCGCCCTGCAGTTTCAGGAAGTCTGTCAAACACCCTTTAAAGAAAACTGTGTGCGTTTGTTTTCCCAGGTACACGATGTGCTTCGTCTATAATAAAAGCAGGTCGACAATTATTCAGCAGGTGAACATGAAAATATTGATAGTGGAAACAACTTCATGGGCCGAAAACTCAGCTGCTGTAGTGGTATGTGGCACGCGCAAATGGAATCTGTGGGCAACACTGATCATAGCTGTGCTGGAATCACAAGTCGAACTGGTTCAGAAATCACATGATCATTGAAGGCGCCGCCCTAGCAGCCTCCTGTCGACTACAATAAAAGAAGATTAACATGATTAGACGGCAGGTACTAGCAGTAGGAGTTTATTCAGAGCTCCTTTGGCCCGTTAAGGCTCCAGGGTTGAATGCACTCAGTGCACTTGAGTAAATTTAGAGATGTGCAGACCTTTATTCCCTCTGTCCAGTCACATGGTTGAAGAGCAGCTTCAGACTCATAATCCAGTGAATGTGAACCTTTTAGAAAGCGTCAGCGATTACTTCAAAACAGATTACGTTATTTATTTATCTGCTCAGAGTGGTTGAGATGAATTTCCGTTCTGTGGGATTAGCCACAGTCTCTGACATATCATGTCATAAACCATATCAAGAGGTTATAGGTGCCGGGCGACATGTCAGGGGTCAATCCTCCCATCTGCTCCCAGCTCTGATGAAAGTCTTTCGCAGAGGATTTCCTCTTCTGTTTGATCCGCATGTTCTCTCAGAGGGGAAATAGGAAACCCATTTAATATCCTTCACATGAAAATCCCCCAGTCAGCTGTTAAAGAACGAGGATAGCATCAGTACATTTCTGCAAGTTGATCAAAGTGTGTTTTGTTTTTGCATTTCTTCATTTCCTGTCTGTCGTTTTAAAGTTTGCGTGGAGTTCCCGAGGCACTCGGTGTTAAATGCTCAGAATGCGTTCGCTTTGTTGTCGAAATGAGCAAGACTAACACGGCTTTGATAGTATGAAGGAACAAAAAGGGCTCATTTTTCTCTCAGCATATCTTTGATCACATCAGTGTCTCTTTTTTGTTTGCCTACCTTTACAGCTCTTTTTTTGGGTCGTCCTCACACACACACACACACACACACACGATTCAGCAAGCGGCTCTTATCTCCTGTTGCAGAGCAGGGGTGGGGAACTCCAGGGCCGGTGTCCTGCAGGTTGTAGATGTGTCCTTGATCCATCACAGCTGATTTACATGGCTTAATGACCTCCTCAACATGTCTTGAAGTTCTGCAGAGGCCTGGTAATGAACTAATCATTTGATTCAGGTGTGTAGATGAAGGGTGATGTCTAAAACCTGCAGGACCCCGGCCCTCGAGGCCTGGAGTTCCCCAGCCCTGTTGTAGAGTCTGAGCAGGAACAAATGTTCATAATGTGACCTTTTCCTGTGGGTACTTGATGCTGAAGTGCTGAAGATCCTATCATACAGTCTTCTTGGTGATGTTATACCAGAATTTTCATGTACCGATGATCTGCCTTGGAATAATTTCTGTATGTAGCACTGCTGCCACGGGTCTGTAATCTTTACCATTTCTATAGTTTTCAGATATTTTTGAGGTCTTGTCAATCTTTCTCTTTAAATACAGACCATATGTCCTCCTCTGAATGTTTTTCTATAAAAAATGTAAAAAGCAGAAGAATAGACATGGTGGCATTTCCACTAAATGACAATAAACAAAAATACACATTAAAAAATGTCCAGAAACTGATTACTTTTCAGTTAAAATAGGGTGAAATCCAAGTTCTTGTTCAGGATAAAATATCGTTTGATTTTGGGTCGCGGTGTTTGATGTGGGCGCAGGTTCTCTGTCCGTGTTTCCACCAGCCACGTAGCGTTCAGTAGGATTGGGATTAGGATTAGTGCTCCGAGTGCGGCTGCTTTAACGAGCGCTAATTGATTTGTAACTGAGGATGTGCTCGGCATCGCTGCAGCAGAGCTCGGGTCAGGAAGGACGACATCATCGGGTCCTTTCATCAGGAGCAGAAGGATGCACTGCTCCGGCTGCAGATTTTGGAAACTTCCTCGACGCTGTGATGCGTGGCTTCCCGTCTGCCGCCCACAGTGGGCAGCAGGGATCTCCCACTGAGTGATTAGTGCAGGCTTTCTGTTTGGTCTCTGTAAACAAACACAATCCATTTGTTTGCCTGTGCTGTAACAACAGCTCATTGTTTGTGTGCTGAAATCGCTGACTTCAACAGTTTCAGCCAAAGGATGTCAGTCAGTTTTAACACCCGCCCTGTTTCCTCTCCTGTCTTCCAGAGCCATGCTGGAGTGACCCGTCCAGTTCCTGTCGATCCAGGGTGACCAGTGAGCGGCTTAAGGTGGATCGCATCATCATGGAATAATAGCATTGGGAGTCAAAGCTCGACCTCTTCCTCCTCGTCCTCCTCCCCCTATTTCTTTTTCTCTCAGCCTCACTCTGTACTGAAGCCTCCCCCTAACAAACACTCACCCACCCACCCACTCACTCATGCAGGACCCTTCTGACCACTCCTCCCATGCAAGTCACGGTCCACTCCCACCGTCTCTCCAGCCAGTCAGGCGGTGAGCGGCTGGAAGCCGTGTAATCCTCTGTAAAGTATAGCGCCTATACGGCTGCATATGCTCCCCTTTGTCATGGCGGCTGTTGCTGTTGTGGAGGCCTCCCTCAGGAGAGAGCAGGAGGGACAGCAGAAGGCAGCATAAAGCTCACAAAGGCAGGAAGGGTGAGAGAAGGAGACGCTGCAGATTGTTCGGCTGGAGGCGAGTGAACTTCACAGGGCAGCGGATGGTGCTCAGTCGGTGTGAGACTCCATAATGTGGGGCTGGCATTATCTCCCCAAACCAAACACAAAGTGGACCAACAGTCAGCTCTGGAGATACCTACCACCTGCTGAGCAGCAGCGGGGAATGCAGTGAGGACAAAGTGGACCAGATTTTTTTCTTTTCTTTTTTTGTGTCTCAGTGTGGAATATTTTTCTACTTTTGTTCTGTTTGGGGGTCTTTGTGCTTACAGCCTACCAAAAGTGCCTTTTTGTGTGACATCTTCGCGTCTGACATACTGAAGTTAAATATTTCACAGATTGTCACTCACTTGACATTCGCCGTGCGCTGCCATATTCTGGATTATATAGGAAGGAAAAGGCTTGACGCCACCCTCCACTAACCCTGACAATCATCACCTGCTACGCCCGAGCAGCAAGTTCCACCTGTCTCCACTGGACCCATCCGAGCCGTCACCATGTTCAGTATTCAGTCCAAATGGCGCTACCTTATCATGTTCCTGGGCATCCAGCTGGTGGTGATGGCGCTGCTGTCCCGAGAGGGATACCAGAAGAGGGTCACTTACTTCATACGCATCTTCCGCAAGCCAGACGGGGGCGCTGTATCAGGCCGCAACCACACCACACCCACGATCAGTGGAGGGGACGTATACGCCAACCTCTCCCACCTGCCCAAAGCTCACGGCCATCGAGACGACACGCCCTACTGTCCCAAAACGTCCCCTCTAATAGGTGAGTGCTCATGCCACGTCTTCAGTGTCGATCCAAAGGTGGATTAGGCTTTTCTCCGTTTAGCCTTAAATAGATGTTCACTAGTTAAGTGGATCCATCGTAAAGGTTTAAGACAGCGATTCATACTTCAGGTAACCCTTAAAAGTTGAAGCTTGAATCTCTTGTTTAAATAAAGTATTTGGGACTTTGCGTCCTTGTAGGGCTCAGTGTAGCCTCTGAAGGTAATGCAGGCGAAGTCCCTAAAATTCAGCTCTGATTGATGAAACGTTATAGGTCATGAAAGTTTTTTGGCTTGTGAAGTTGAGCCAGTTGGGGTGGTTCAGGCATCTGACAAGGATGCCCGCTGGGCAAGCTGTTCCAGGCTTTCCCTGCCTCGGTGTTCCTCCAGACAGGCTGGGAGAGGGAGGTCTGGGCTTCTCTGCTTATGCTGCTGCGCCCACGACCCGGCCCCGACAAGTGGAAGAAGGATGGATGGAAATGTGGCTGTAATTGAACTTGTTCAGCTGTAGATTAGATGCCATGTTTTGGTGCAGGTGCCCTCGCCGGCAGTCAGCTGAGTGTGAGCGAGGACTGAAGTGCACTTTTATGCTTAAATGTTTCACCCTCACTACTGTAGTGTTCTCATATGCACAAGTTATTAACTTCTGATTTTGTCTCACCTTTATTCAAATATAGTGTAAATATTCTTGTAATAAACAGGCAAACTAGACCAGTCACACGAGCCTCACTGCAGGGTTTTTCCTTTTTTTGCATATTTGAGTCACGTGACCTTTTTTTTTTTTTCCTTGTTTAGCTCTGCGTTCAGTCTCAGAGAGGATAAACAAAACAGGTGGTATTGACTTAATATTAACTGAAGAGAAAATGGAAATGTATGCAGCACTTTTGTGCTTTTCGTTCCCCCGTTATATAAAAGCAGTATGTTTGTTCCTGTGGCTGACAGTCATGTTAAACATCATTTGAGTCAATGCGAGTTTGCAAGTAATACCTGTGAGCTGAAAGCTCTAATCACTGTTCTACAGCTCTGGCTGCTCTCGGCTCCTGATATGGTTGTCATCGAGCACAGAAGCCAAACCTACCTGCTGCACAAACCTTCTGTTTTGAGGAGGCAGCCAATCAGAAGAAAGCTGGATTAAATGGAGCGGAGTCAAAACAGCTTGTTTCAGACAGAACTGACTCGTTAAAAGACGATGTTAATGAAGATGTTAAATAATAAATAAATACATTTAAGAAGTGGAAATAAAGAATAACAGCTTGTTTACTCTCAGCTGTGTGTCATTAACACGAGCCAACCAACCACATTTTTGGCGTAACCCAACAATAAGTGGCACAAACCGCCTCTCCTACATTCCAAACCAGTGTTGCCTCAGGCCAACATCGAGCCCAGACACGGGCTCAGAGCCTAACCAAATGTTACGTTTAAATGCTGTCCCTTTGAAATCAGATTTATTATCCGTGATGTAACATCTGGCTTCTGAGTGCCTTTTAGCTTTGAACCTGAAATCACGCACCTGGTTTCAGGTTTTATATAAAAATAGTTTGTTTTTCTCAGCGTGCTCTCTGTGTGGTTCCTTTCTCAGGATCAGTTCAGTTAGAATCAAAATACCTGTGGAGATGAGATGAGATTGACCTGGTTCAAGTTGCCTCTCAGATGAAGCCTGTACACAAACTCTGACCCCACAGCTGATCTGCACTCAGGTTTCCTGAGTGTGTGTGGATGGTAACAAAAGTCAGTTTTATTGCCTCCAGTTCACTTTAGTTTCAGTTTTTGTTATTGTCCTTATGGATAAAAGCCAAATACGGTTCTCACGTGTCACTCTGACCTCTTTAAAAATATTTAAATGTTCCTGCATGTTTCCCGTATGTCTGTCTGATATACAGGAAAGGATCTGTGTTTGATCACTAACAGGCTGGGGAAGGAGCGCCTGTGTGATCTTAGTGTCTAAAGGGTGTGACACAGTCGCTGCTTTTATGGTGCTAAGTTTATGTCCATAATCATCTATAAAAACATGACGCTGCAGAGGGGTCATGACCTTCTCCACCCTTTTTCACCTGCTGTGGGGAAAGTTTCAGTCAACTCTTCATGTGAGTCGATGTCATCAAGTGAGCGCGCCTTACATTTCCTCTGGTTGTCATATTTCAGTGATTTTGTCCTTTCTGTAAAACAGATGTTTTTGTGGGGGCATTTCAGTGCGCTGACAGTCGTGTAGGCCACGTCTTTGGCTCTGTGGAAATGACGTGTGCACAATAAACGTAAGAGATGCCAACCATACGGCTGCCATCAAACCACTGAGCTCTGTCACACCGTGTGAAGGCACCATAAAGCTTGTGACAGTTTACCACTTGAAGAGGTCTTTTATGCTCCGTGTTTGCCAGGATTTGACGTTAAAAGGAAACTGCTCTTTGTACCAGGAAGCTTTGACTATGAGCCCTGAGCTCACTGCGCTCTACTTGAACTCTTCTGTCAGCTCTGTTCCAGCTACGCCGTCTAAACCCAGAATCCTGCCGCATGTTTATTCAGTAATTTGAAACCACTTGAAGACCATGAATTGATATGAGGGAAGAAAAAGACTCTTGAAGAAAAAACAAAGATGTTCGTCGCTGTAACACAAAGACAAACGAAACCTGCTGGAGGTTTGAGCGGCTCGGGTTCCTCCACTGGAACAGCTGAAAGGCTCGGGCGGGGATATTTGTATTTAGTCTGTTTGAAAACAGAAATCTGAAGCTTCCACGATGAGCTGACCTGGGTAGGCGGCACACCTGCATCTGTAACCCACCACCTGTTCACGTGATCTGATGAGTCAGCAGGCGTTGGAGCGACGTGGCTTTAAAAAAACAAACGTCAGCTTAACCTTGATTAATGCAGTGTGTATATATACTTTTAATATAGTGACAAATTTTCCTTCCTTTTATAGATATGTTTTTCTGTCCCCCTGACCTCAGGCGGGCGGCTGGACGAGCAGCGCGTGCAGGATTGTCAGACTGATCTCTACATTACAAACACGGCTGACTTTGTGCTTTTAAAGCTGACGTCTGACTTAATGTCATTTCAAAGCTTGATGTCACAAAGGACGGCTCTCGTACCCTGACCACATCATTTGCTTTCTGTCCGGTAACTATATTCATTCTTGGACGTAATTTATAACTTCTTTCCACAGGAGGGCCAATCCACGTCAGCTTCCCGTCACGCCTTAGTCTGGCCGAGGTTGAGAGGAAGAATCCGCTGGTGGTGCGCGGAGGACGATACAGGCCGCCGGACTGTGTGGCGAGGCATCGCACGGCCATCATCATTCCCCACAGACACCGAGAGCACCACCTCAAGTTCCTGCTCTACTACCTGCATCCGTTCCTGCAGCGGCAGCAGCTCAAATATGGCATTTACGTCATCCACCAGGTTTCTATTATTTCTATTTTACACTAAAATTCAGAAGGCGGTTGGAAATTAATTTTACTGTCTTTGTGTTAATGTTTAGATTTATAATATTTGGAGTATTGAGGGTTTTTATTGTCTAAGGTGATGCACTAGTTGATGCTTGATAAAGAGCGCCCTCTGGTGTGTGGTCACTGGATGTGCATGTTGGATGATAAGAAATCTGAAGCAGCTCAGAGGTTTAATCTGTTTAGAGCTCACTGATGTTTCACTCTCAGCTCTTTATCTCCTGCGCCTCTTGAGCTGGATCGTACCATCACACTCTGTGATGATTTTCAATTAAATGCTTTTATAAATGATATTTTTATTAGTTTTGCTCAGCTGGATTCAGTCACATTCTGATAGTGCTGTTAAATGTGTGTTTAATGTGCTGCTAGCTAAACTTTCTGGTTCATTGGCGTCTTATTTATCAGAGTTTATGTTACACAGCTGAGTCGTGGCCCGCGGTCACAGGACATCGTTGCATTCGTCGCTCCATCAGGTCTCTCCTGGGAATGAGACACTGGGTCTCAGTGGGACTACCTGTGGAAAAGTAAATGAATAAAATACAAAAAATGTACGTTTGGTCCCGCTAGATCGTAACCCCCAGTGGGCGGGGCTTATGTCTCCTTTGTTCTTGGATTCTCCAGCAGCGCGTCGGTTCATCCTGTCTGAAACAAGCTCCTCCTCCTTTTATGCAACAGTCTTCTGATTGGTTGCTCGTTTCACACAAACTCCCTGAAATGCTTTTAAAGTTTACCTCACTAATCCCTGTTTAGCACAAACATCACAACGTTTCTGTGGCTGAATATTTGACCTGCTGAAGTCTGTTGTGCGTCCTCCTTTGAGTGAGAACGTCTGGCTTTGTGCATTTTTCATTTACACAAATATTCCGTTTAAACTTGTTTCACGGTCACGTGAAGAAACATTTTTGTTTTTCTTCTGCAGGCTGGAAACTACACCTTTAACAGAGCCAAGCTGATGAACGCCGGTTTCCGGGAGGCCATGAAGGAGGAGGACTGGGACTGTCTCTTCTTCCATGATGTGGACCTCATTCCAGAAGACGACCGGAATACGTACGTCTGTGACTCGAACCCCAAGCACGCGGCCATCGCCATGGACAAGTTCGGCTACAAGTATGTCTGAGAACGACCGATACATGTCGTGGTTTCAGTGCAAGCTGTAGAATGAAGTGCTGTATGAAAGCAGTCCTGTGAGTGGGCAATATTTCACTTTAGTTCAAATAAACCAACCAATAGAAAAAGTCCACAAGCCTTCTCAGACAGCCCTCATTTGTCCTTCAGTGTAGCCCCTTTTCCATTAGCACCTGCTCGGATCGCCACTACAATCCGGTTCTACCTAACATGCATGGTTGTCCTTGTAGCGACACGTCCGAGCGTCCTGCGACGTGACTAATATGCGGCACGAACGCTACAAAAAAGTGGATGTCGAGGTGACGATATGCCTGCTGCTCTGTCTGTGGCTTTTCACGGCCTTGTTTTTGTAGCCGTTCCCGTCGTTGCCAGGTTTCAAAAATGGCGGTTTCATGATGACTCATCGAGTGATACTGCTGACCAGCCAATCACTGACAAGCATTCTGATGACATCACATTTAGTACCTGTTCAGATCGCTTGGGGACCCCGAGAGAGCAGATACTAAAAGAAGGTACCTCTACCCGGTGCTGTGACCTAATGGGAACCCCTGAAAACTGTGGCGACCCAAACGTAGGTGCTGATGGAAAAGGTGCTGCTTTGCTCCAGAGTGTAACACTGGCTCAGTCAACACATTTAGATATTAAAATGAAATAAATTCAGATAAAATGTCCTGAAAAAACAGGATGAGTTGATTAGAGTAACTCGATAAAATGAATTAAAATATAATGTGACAAAAATGTGTCATGATGTCAGTTGTAGAAAAGGTTGCATTTAAAAAACAAATAATACATAAATAAAGCAGCAGAATAGTAAAGGTACAATAAACCTTACTGTTAATGTAGTTTTTCTATATGTAATAATTAATGTGCTAAAGAGCTCTGTAACTAAAAAAGCATCTATAATGTGTCCAAGTGAAATGTATTGAATATAATCTCTGTGGTAAAACGGTCCAATCAGCAGAATAAAGCAAAAATAACTTAATGAGTGAAGAATAAAATAATAATATTCTATCAGTGCAGGGTAGAAATACCCAGATGTTTCTCTGCTGGACAGATGTGTTGGGATGTTTAAAGTTCTTACTGGAGGGGGCCTGAGGTAAAGAAGGGCGGGTTTTACTCGAGCTCGTCCACCCCACGTGGTTACTGTTGATTTGCTTTTATCTTTACTTGAATTTTATCTATACTTTAATTTGAAAACATTTCCCTTGACTTGAAAGTGTTTGTGCACTGCTGTAGTTTTAAATGAGTTACAGAAATAAACTTGGCTCAGTGAAACTTTAGCTTCTGTGTTTGCTGCATGGACCTGGCGACTCTGCAGAAGCTGCATGTGTGTGTTTTGTTATTTAAATGCCAGAGTTCAGTTTCCACACACCTGCCATATATTCTAACCTGTCTGAACAGTACAGAAACTAATAATAAAACCCTGATGCTCTTTATTCCGCTTTTAATTTGTCTTGTTTTCTAATCCTAACCCTCTCCAGGCTTCCATACAAGATGTATTTTGGAGGCGTGTCCGCTCTGACGCCCCTGCACTACCTTAAAATGAACGGTTTCCCCAACAATTACTGGGGCTGGGGTGGCGAGGACGACGACATCGGAGTCAGGTGAGCATCGTGCGGTTCGGTTTCAGGGTTCCTCATGGGCTCCACATGAAAGAGCGAGGCAGCCTCTGTCATATTGCATTTTATGCGCTCTCGCATCCATAAACTGTCCGGGGCAACAGTAGAAACCTGTTATTGATCAGGTGAATTCTCCAACAGTCACCAAGAGCACAAACATGGTCCAGAGATCCTGACACAGCTGAGTCAAACATTACTGGAGACCGAGGCTAGATGTCAGTCAAAGTGACCCCACCCCTGAATTTAACCCGTAATCATGTGGGAAATGCTGTGCGTGTCCTCAGTGATCAGGAGGGGTGATCGGTCTAACGCTTGTTTCTGGTCTCCACAGAGTCTCTCTGGCTGGCATGTACATCACTCGTCCTTCACTGAAGGTGGGCCGGTACAAGATGATCAAACACAAGCTGGACAAAGGCAACGACGTGAACCCAAAGAGGTACTGCGGCCCGAGTGCTCGCTGGGATAACGAGATCTCAAGTCTGAGCACAGAAACGACCAGACGTGACTCGCTGGCCATAGTTGGATACCAGAGTTAGACACACGCTACGTCACAGCTAGCTGGAAGTTGGGCTGCGTATCGTCACAGATTTCTAGAATTGATTCGATTTGAATCGAGGACATTTTGCTTCAGTCGGAAATATTATAATTCTTATTATTTATCAGTACATATACATATTTTTATATCTATAAAAAGAAAGCTGACACTTGTGAGACTTGATCAAAGGTGTGAGCATCACAGCAGATGCCTTTGTGTCAAAGAACTGGGGATAAAACTACGGAGCCCCGCAGGGGACATGGGAGAAAAAAATTAAGACGGACTTTTGCGAGATCTCACAAAAGTCCGTCTTAATTTTTTTCTTCTCCCATGTCCCCTGCAGGGCTCCGTATAAAACAGAAAAACATGAAGGAGATTTTTTTTTTTTTATAGCAGATGACCTTAAAAATATTCAGCAGTAGATCAAAAACAAAAGAAAACCACGAATCAACACATGAACATGACCTGATGCTGCTGACGTGAAGCAGAGCAAAGTTAGAGGTTTGATTAGAGACACAGCTGAGCGTTTTGCAAGTTTGCATAAATTTAAACAGTTTAAATTTCTTCAGTATTGAACAGCAGAAATGAAAAAGTCATTTAAACCGCAGCGGCCGACAGCGCTGTAAACAGCTGTAGACTGGTGGGTAACAAGCAAGCGAATGGGAAACAGTTCTTGAAGTAAACAGCGAGAGAGAGAGAGAGAGCTGTGCATGAAGTGGAGGCAAAACAGCAAATCGGAGGGAGTTCATGACGACGTGTATGTGAAGCGTAGTTTGCTCTTCTTTGGCTGCTGGTTCAGTCAATTTTGACTGAAGAAAGATGAAACCTGCAGCTTCAGAATCTATCGCGAAAAAAAGACGTAAACACGGAGCCGACGCATCTGATGTTAGCGAGCTTCATTATGTAAATTTTGTCCGGAGCCTGAATGATGCAGATTTTGAAGATATTAAAACCCCACACTCCAAAACATTTCCTCCTTCATTCCGACACACGCGTCCTGCAAAGATTTCCATACTTTGACACTTTCCCGACTCTTCTCGGGTCAGCTGGTCATTTTTCCCGTTATTCCAAACAGTCGTGCATCCTACAGGGATTTCCAGAGCGGTGCCACATCATCACCTCTAACATGTGTTTCTCCTGCCTCCCTTTGCATTTTCATTTGTTGGCATGTATAAATGCTGATACCGATGCAGATCGGCAAACTAAAATTAGTCGGTGTTGTTCAGCGTTGGCGCTTTAGGGCAGTGGAAACTGGAAACTGTATCTTCTAGATCGTCTAAGGAGCTCGGAAGTAAAAGAATCTGGACGTCTTTAAGTTTCTTGAAGATGTTTAAACTCTCATCTGAGACGCTTCTTCAGTTCTGAGAGTAAACGGTGGAGCGTCTCAGGTGTTTAACCCTTAAGAAGGTCGTTGACCAACTATTGGTCATGTGCCTCATCACATGAGCGACGGTGTGAAAAAAGGTCATTGTCAGCAGCGGTTTTGGGCGAGCTCATTGTGAAACCTAGCCCCACCCTATCATGTGACTGAAAGATGGCCATGGACATAGATGGCTTCTTTCACTCCTGTTTCAAACATCCTCAACGGAGTGACCTTTGACCTTTAGGACAGAGAGGTGTAATGTCTTCAAGAAACCTAAAGAAGTCCAGACGCTTTAGTTTCGTGGCTCCTTAGACCACGATGAACCTTCAGACATCTTTTAGAGGAAACCTGGTCCTGAGTAAATTACAAGTGAGGCCACAGGCTGTTTTTATTTAAGCCAGATTAGTCTGTTCACATGTTTGCTTATGGACACCTGTCTACTGTCTACTGTACTCTCGAAGTGGAAAAGTGTTTGTTTGTTTGTAAACAATGAAACAACGAGGTCATGATTTTGCTGTAATCGAGCCGCTGTGCTGTTTCTCCTGGAAGAGTGAAGATGCTCTGCTTCGTGTGTCTGTCAGGTTCAACATGCTCGCTAAGACGCGTCAGACCTGGAGGGCGGACGGGATGAACACGGTGGAATACGAGGTCATCTCGCGGGAATATCTGCCCCTGTACACCAACATCACCGTGAACATCGGCACGGAGGCCGGCCTGCACCCGCCGCCCCGGACTCCCGGCCCCGCTCCCAAGGCTGAAGCTAAAGACGCCGCTGAAAAGCTCAAAGAGAAGTAGTCCTCGCTACTCTCACTTCAGACGGATAATCCTATCAGTACATGCTGTATGAAGGTGTTGGGTTTTTTTCCTCTAGATTTTTCTTCTGTAAGTTTTGTCGCCCGAGTGTCGCTCCGCCTTCACGTCGTCGGGCGTGCTGGATGATGAAACCCCTAAATCTGTTAAAGATGGATCAACTCTTCTAAGTGATGTGCCGTTTCCTCCGGTCCTGCTCTAATTTATTCTTCTGAGGGAGCCGCAGCCGAGAGAGGGGGGCGGGGCTAACAGTTGGACTCTATGAGTTTATATATCTGCAGCGCTGTGGTCGCTGGTTTAACCGTGTGAGGCCTTAGAATCTATTTTTTTGTCTCGTCTTTTCACTCGTACCTTACTCTACCGAGGATGGTGGATTTGAAGGAGCAGCAGTCGCACTGTGTCAGCCTCTCGTCTCAAAGCACCGAAGGGGTTTTCTGTGCTTCTGTTACCGTCAAGGCAAAGTTCTCGCTTCTGCACACCTGTCTGTGAACACCTTTGTTTTACAAAGACAAACGTATCTTTTAAGATTATAGATGAGCTTGTGGAAGTACAGCGGGAGTGATTTCATGGTGTAGATGAAGTTACGGCTCCTCTTTTTTCAGCCTTTTACACCATCTCCTTAAACTTCAGTATGTCTGACGTCTTCTGATTGAATTCATCTCTTCTGTCTGAGTTCAGTGGGGTTAAGCTTTGCATCAAAATGGAGTCTTTTTTTCTTTTCTCTGATGCTTTATATGCAGTGAATTTGGATGTGACACTAATTATCCTCAATCTGCACAAATCTGGGAAATTAAATGGAACGATGAAATTCAATGGTCACATTCATTAAGCTAATCAAACATTAGAAGAAAACTGTAATCAATATTTAAGGCCAATGACATTGGGCAATATTTGGGGTACTTTATGTAAATCCTGGTGTTTTTAATAATTGTTAAAATCCTTTGGAAGAGGTTTCAAGAGATGACGACACACTTTAGTGTAATGCCAGTTACATTACGAGTCACCTTAAATAAGAACTTGTTGATGGAGCTGAATAGAAATGCAAGAAGTTGGTGGTGAAACACTGCCCCCAGTGGTCAAAGTTGTAGTTACATTTTGTAACTTTAAGGTGCCTTTAAACTATTTTAATTACTGAAACAAGAACACTGAATGATGGCCTTGCAGGAAATGACAGCGAATCATTTTGGTACAAATTATTTGAGGAAACTGGCACCTGCTTTACCTATTAACCACAGCGATCAGCAGCCACCCACCCAAATAGTGTTTATGAGGTGAGTATGGAGGGCAAAGTTTGTGTGTGTGGGGGGGGGGACATGCATTTACTTTTGTAATTTAAACTAAATAAATAAATAATGTGGTTTGAAAATGTAAACATTCAATTTTTATGTAATACAGATTATGTAGACGACATGAGGCGGACAGACATTAGCTCAGTCTTGATTATAACTGGTTAACTTGCCAAACAGACAGAATTGAAAAAACACTAATGTAAGTATGAATAATGCATGCAGGTGTTGAATATTATTTTTTTTAACAAACTGTGCACCAGAGGTGGAGCCAGACATTTGAAACACCCGGGGCTTAGCCCAAAAGGATAGTATGCATGTGGGATTTTTTTTCCCTTGGGGGGGGGGGGGGGGGGGTAGAAATGACTGAAAGATTAATTGGCTCTGTTTTGAGTTTTGTTCAAAAAAGAATGACTTCATATAGGGAAAAATATATATCACATGTGCAGAACACCTTAAACTAGTTTTTTAATTAAGCAGCAAGGCAGAACAAAATCAGGGCTGTATCAAGACACGAGGACTAAACCCCAATTCAACCAGACCAAGAACTGATCCAGAATTAAAACAGGACTACAACAGTTCAAAATCAGCACTACTTGGGACTTAACCAAGACAGAACCAGAATCAGAACTAGATGATAGTAGCACTAAAAATCATCATAGACCTGCACTACATTTATTTTTTAATTTTACCAAAGTACAATATTTAGATTGAGAAAAGTTTATATAATTATTTATCCTTGTTGTGCAAACAAGCCTGCATAACTTAATAAATATAGAATTTGAAAAATAACAAACCTAAAAAGAAACACTAGGTATGAGATACATGAGTACCTATGATACGGTGATACTTTTGGTAAACAACCATTTGACTAACATGTGTGTCTCACCTGCTCTTGTTCATCTCTGTTCTGTCCTCATTCTCCATCTCCCTCTCTGTTCCTCTCTCCCTCTTTGTGCTGACAATCATCAAATATACAGATATTTACAAACTCTTCAGATAAAAACACAAACACTTTTTAATTGTAACATCAAATCAGACTAAATGTTTATTTTTTTAGATTGATAAATATAAAAAACATATTTGTTAACTTTAAGAGTAAAGAGAGAAATCGTCTGTATTTCTTAATTGTAAATGGCACCAAATTGTATTCAAAATTGAGCCACACTTATGGAGCTCCACAGTTCTTTTCCTGGTGTTTTGGTTGACATCTCTTGATTTTCCCATGTCACAGAAACAGGCTCTGTGTTTTGCCTTATATGCATCCACAGCTGTGCCACCTGTTTACTCACATGGACTCTACTAACCTATCAGAAGCTTCTTCAGCTCAGAATGGAATCGTCTGGAGTTTTCTTATTAATTAACAATAAACTTAGTGTACATGTACTCCTAAATTTGATGAAAGTGATAAAAAACAGAAAGCTCTGTCTCTCTTTATTGTGACATTTAACTAATTCAAAAGATATTTCAATATTTATCTAAAACAAAAGTTTACTCTAAATTGATGTTGTGCAGTAAAAATGTTTTATGTTTTCTCCCTAAAGTGTAAATATCTGGTTACAAATGTGAATATCCTGCTGTGTACTGAAATTCCTCTTGTTTTGCATACAAATATACTGAACAACATACAAAGCATAATATATAAAATAACATTTACCTGAGTTTTTCTTTGAAAGAACCCTCTAATGTCCATTCTTATATTTCAGTACATAACTGAAACCGATTTAGTCGGGGAGGGTAAGAACTGAAAATATGAAATAAACACACGTAAGCTAAGAATCTCTAAAAAAAATAGCATTTGTTCGGCTTTTCATTTCGCCATTTGTTGATTCACTTGAAGAGCAAGTAACGTAATATTGGTCAAGTGATCAGTTTGATATCAATCTTTCGTGATGCACCGTCATATTTACATTATTTGTACGGTACGAATGATTTGCTTTGGTACCTGGTCAAACTTAAGCTCTCCTTAGTATGGCTGGCTCCGTCTCTCCAACAGCGCACTGACGGGCAGCAGCTGCCCCGCCCCCTCGCTCAGTCGCTTAGTGCCTGAGCTTGGATCATACCAATATCAGGGGGGGATTCACGCACAGTCGTAAATTCCCACAGTGTGCACTATGTGCTTCGAATATTGTGTGTACTTTTTGTTTTATACAGTTGTCAGCCAGGCATCTAACTATGAAAAAATTGCACTCCAAAATACCCCGGGCTTCTGACAAAACAACCCGGGCTTAAGCCCAGTAAGCCACCCCCACGCTCCGCCCCTGCTGTGCACCAACACAGAAATGGCTCAAATGTAGTGTTTAACAAGAAAGTATTTATTTTCTTGTTAAATTATGCCTTTATTTTGTTAGTCCTCATTGTATCCTACATATGCCTCAGTTTCTTCCACTGACAGATCTGTGTGTGTGTGGGGGGGGGGCATCGTCACCAGTGAGGCTGGCTGCAAAACCAAAGAGGATGCTGACGGTGTGAAAAGCTGTGAAATAATAAAGTATAGTCCAAATATTTGTGTAACACTGTCGGTGCAGAAACACTACAGACCACACAGTAGTTTTCAGGTATCAGACAGAGACTGTATGTAAAAGATGGCAGATGTGTGGACTTCCTGTTTCATGTGGCGGTCCAGAATGAGCGGGCCTCTGAGGAGTCGCAGAACCAGCATGTACATTTATTAAAGTAAAAAAAATTTTGATGGGAAGGATTGATGTGATGTCACAGTGGCTCCGTCCATCATTTATATACAGTCCATTATGTACGATGCGATGAACAGGAAGCAGTCAGTCCCCTCGACTGGCTCTACATGTTAGTGCAGTCCTGTTTTTGGGGCCACCTGCTGGTCGTTAGAAAAGATTGCAGGTTTAAGGCACGATGCTACAGCCATCTTTTATATACAGTTTGTGGACGGGGATCATTTTTGACGTTTTTTGTTTTTTTGCTCTGTAAAGACCTTCGTTTTGTCCTGTCCTGTGTGAAGACTATGACTTTACTCTGAAATCATATTCAACCTTTGGCCTTACACACTCATATAATATCGTCTATATATCTGTACTGGGAGTTGGCATGCATGGCCAAGAACAACTTAGTGCTGAATACATATCAGTGCTCACTTCAAACACATGAAGCATGCTGTGTTGTGAACTGGAAACTTGTATTTTGAGCATTTACTTCAGCGTATCAAGCCGCCTCTACCTGTGAATATGTTTGATTCTTTAAGCTGCTTAAACGTTTTCTTTGGTTTGACTCCGTTCTGATGTGAAAATAGAAATCCGTAGCCGCAGAGTGAAGTTACCCAGGATGATGTAATTGAGTTATTTCTGCGCCCCTTATGAATTCTGCACAGTCCAGAGTGGCCTTAAATTCATTAATAAATGATTACTCAAGAAGACGTGCTGACTCTACTTCTTTGGGGGTGAGTGTGTATCATAACTGATAACCGCCAGCCAATCAAAAATCACTTATTCAGCAGCTTTCAGTAAAAACAAAAGTTAAGGGGCTTTTTTAAAAACATTTACACGTCTTACATTTATGAGAAAGACTGGCAAAGTTAATAGAAAAAATGACACATTTATTAGGAAAAAACCAGCAAAATTCTGCAGAAAATTTGGAAAATTAATAATAAAGCTGGTAGAAGGAAGAAGCAACGCTAACACAGTATGTATGAAATGTTCACATTTAAAACCCCTGGAGGGTCTTGGGTCGATTTGTGGCTATTTTCAAATTTTGATTACATGCCATTTGCACAGTGTTGAATGGACTATAGCCAAATTCTCCAAAAAAAAAGTTTGATATGATTTTATTTCAAAATTCAAGTCTGACTTCCTTCAATTAGCTTCAGTGGCTAAGCTACAGACAAACTTACACTATTGGGCTTAGTGGTCGATTTGTGCCCATTGAAACCCATTATAAACGCTATTTTTCACTGCAAATTAATTACGGTCAAAGGGATCGTAGATGTTTAACTTTCATTTTCATTTTGCAGGACGGGCCTTAGAGTTATTTTTTTATTTGTCCACCGGGTGGCGCCCTTGCTCCACATTTGACCCCGGGCTGGAAAACAGCGGGCTGCTTAGATAGACCTGCGGGAAATGAAGCCCCATTTCCGGCGTGCAGCAGCGGCTTCGCCCGCTGATCGGGCGGGACCATTTTTTGGTCCCTAGGACCGTGAGAGGGTGCTTTTTTTTTTTTTTTTTTTTTTTTTTTTTAGTCAACAGGAAATGACGTATTTGTTGTCACGTGGTATCGGGCGTGTGTGCTGGAAAAACGGGTCCCCGGTGATCGTGCCCCGGTAATCGTCGCGACTTACCCCGGCAAGATGCACTTATTTCGGCCTAGAGGAGGAGCATTTGCCGCCTGGAGACCATTTTCTGGTCCTGGAAAAAAAAAAAAAAAAAGGCGATCGAAATGAAGGTTGGTGCCAATCTTTAGTCCATCTAAAGGCCTAATTATAATAACAATTGAATATTACCTCAAATGTTTTTTTTGGAGAATATTCAAGTTTTATGTTTTTTGGGGCAAAAAAAGCAGTGCGCTCATGTGACGAAACCGGGATATAAAGGGTTAAAATCCGCGAAATGTAATTAAAACTTGACATGAATATTTCAAGGAGAAGTAGGTCTAAAAGATTGGCTAATTTAAAGTGGAATAAAATATTAATATATAAATTTTTTATAGCACTTTTTTGGGCGTGGTCGATTTGTGGCTCTAAGCCCAATAGTGTATGCATTTTTCTAGGACCCTGAGAAACACTTAAAGAGGAATTTCTACAACACATTTTTCCACTGAGGACCAATCTCGTCGCACCTGATTGGCTCAGCAGTTCTTGGTTGATCGAGTCCTGAACCAGCTCCACTTTTAACCTGTACACACCTAAATGCATATCTGTGATAATGTGATACGTCTCACCGCTGAAACCACCACTAATATAGGAGCACGCGTAGGAGTCCTGTCACACCCCCAAACTCAAGGTGGTGAAAGAGAATTATTTAAAAAAGCCACGTGTGTGGCATTACTTTAGTTTTTGAGCAGGTGAAACTCAGGCCTTGGTTTCCAGCCTCAAGTTGGAGTGCAGTTGACATATGCAGTGTAATGATTGGGGTGTCCGATCTTTAATATGTTAAAAAAAGTAGCTTTATAATCTATCCTGGACTCAGAACTGTGCAAAGATGGGACTGGAGTCATCCACACTGGTGTTCAGGTCTCATCTTCTCATATCTGAGTCTTCGTCAGCATCTCAGTAAAACTGTCCACTCGACGCACAAACCAAAGCACCTGTCCAGTTACCGGAGCCTAGGTGTCTCTTCATTGTTCCTGTTTAAACAGGTTCCACATATAACATTTGGTGCCACTAAAGACCAGGATGAAGGACGTCACTCTTCTACACATCCAGCTGACCAATGTCAGCCAGGGCACAGTGTTTATGCTGCAGCATCCTGCATGGGCATGGTAGGGCAGGGAGGCCAAAGCCTTAGTGGCAAATATAAATCGTTGCACATTCAGTGCCAGGTTTTGTACAAATGGACAAACTCTTCTTGGCCCTTGGAGGTTGGGTCTATGGGGTCCGAAACAGCAAAGGTTCTGTCCGGTTCAAAGCTACTCTGCGTCTTTGTTGGAGCTGCTGCTCCTCCTGAGCATCCACAAGCAAAATCCTCAATTATTAGGTCCGCCTACTAAAGCTCGGATATTCCTGTGATGAGGTTGTTGTGAAGTAACTCAAGAGACGTGTTCCTGACATTTAAACTACATTTTTATTAATGAAGAAGCAGAAAAAGCTTCCCATAACCTGCTGCAGTAGCCTCGATGTGAATCAGCGTCTTACACATCGAGGCAGTGACTCTGCCTCGATGTGTAGATATGATATGAAGACTGTGAGAAATTATGTTGAACGTATTCTGGAAACAAGTTCAGAGTTTTAACCTTGATGCTGTAACATTTTAAAACTTGTTTTATTAGTTTGAATCTTTTAACTTTATGCATCAAGCAAACATTTAATTATCTGCAACATTCTCTGACTGGAAGAAATTAGTTTAACATTTAAACCTATTTTCTGCACATTCCAGCTCATAAAATAAAATATTTTTTGTGTTTACACTCAGTCTTTCAAATAGATGCAAGTAAAACACAGCAGAAAATAAATAAAGTCAAAGACTCAGCGGTCCTGTTGCTCTGTTTTCACCTGTAAAGCAGGAGTGAGGTAGGAGAGCAGGCAGTAGTCTGCTCTGTGTTTCGCTCTGGTCCTTGAAGGTTTTTCCAGCTTGTGGCAGCACTACACCAGCTTCTTACTACATTCTCACTTCTGTTTCGTCTCTTTTGACTTTGACTCTACATTTTTAGTTGATCCTGAGTGCTCACTTACTTTCTTATTGCGGTTTTCAGCTACACGCAACTTGTGAGAAAGACGCTGGTTGCCATTTTCACTTTGTTTGTATGAGTCACCATGAAGGTATCAGTCTGCTGCTTCGCTACGAGCTGCTCTCCCCCCTGAACGGTGCAGACTTCCTTTGTTCTTCCTTAGTCTGGGGAAGCTCTTGTTGCGCCTGATCATTGCTGACTTCCATACTTTCACTTTCACTTTATTGCTAAAGCACAGCTGACCAACATGCTGTACAAAACAATAGAAAAGAATTAAACAATAAACCGGCTATAAGTTAATACATAGGAGCTAAAGAAACAAACAGTGCAGGTACATACAAAAGGTAAACGTTTAAGACGGATGACAAGTCACTGGGTTAAAAGCCAAGCTCAGACATTAGAAGAGGCAAGACCATTACGAGACGTAAAACAAATAAAGGAATTATAAATGGATTCAAACTTGAACGGGAAGCCAGTGAAGGGACACTGACACCGGGGTTAGGAGCTCTCATTTGCTTTTACTGGCTACACATTGTGCAGCAGTGTTTTGTAGCAGCTGTAGACGTGAGAGGGAGGCCGGGCTCATTCCACTCAAAGCACAAATACAATAATCCAGGCGAGAGGTGATAAATGCGTGGATCAGTCTCAAGACTGTGGAGATGAGAACGTTATGGTCCACCGTGTTAAAAGCAGCTGTTAGATCTAAAAACACTGTTCCCTGAATCCACGGCTAAAAATAAGTCCTTAAAAAGCCTTAAAAGAGCAGATTCAGTGCTGTGGTGTGTTTTAAACCCAGACTGGGACACGTCCAAAATGTTAGACTTATCAGGATGCCCTTCAGCTGGGTGTAAACAGTTTGTTCCAAGTTGGAGATCGGCCTGTAGTTAGACAAAGTGGAAGGGTCAAAGGTCAGGTGTGTCGAACAAGGGTTGCATCACAGCATGTTTGAAACCTGGCCTCAGGTTTCACGTACCTGCGGTGCTCTCTGGTCTGCGCTGACTGCTCAGCTCCTCCTCGTAGTTGGTGACACTTTCTTCAAAAGTGCGTGAGAGGCACGCTCGTCAGCATCAGCACCCGCATCTATAAGCACTCAGAGGAACACATACGCACACATCCACCTGAGCAGCTGCTACAGCACCGCTCGCCCGCGGTGACGAGGGAGACACTCCTCCTCTGATGAGGAATTCAATTCAATTTTATTTACACAGCGCCAAATCACAACAACAGTCTCCTCAAGGTGCTTTATATTGTACAGTACATCCTACAATTATACATACAGAGAAAAACCCAACAATCATATGACCCCCTATGAGCAGCACTTTGGCGACAGTGGGAAGGAAAAACTCCCTTTTAACAGGAAGAAACCTCCAGCAGAACCAGGCTCAGGGAGGGGCGGGGCCATCTGCTGTGATTGGTTGGGGTGAGAGAAGGAAGACAGGATAAAGACATGCTGTGGAAGAGAGACAGAGGTTAATAACAGATATGATTCAGTGCAGAGACAATTTCAACCCTTAGAATGAAATTCTTCACTGCTGGTTGTTTTTATGTCGCCTGTATTGAACAACATGGTCGGAACACACAATTAATTTTAGTTAGTTTTGTGAACACTTGTTAGGTTTTGTATTGTTGATTGTCATTTATGCTTAGAAATATCTACTTATATAGAGTTTTATAATTAGTTTTAGATTGGTAGAGGTTTGATCCTTGATAGTCTGCAAACTTTGTGTGTATTCCAGAGCACTCTGGGAGCATGGGAGAGGTCGTACCTTGTCTCATTGTTTTATGGTAGGATAAATGTATCAAAGGTTGTGTCCAAATTCATGGGCTGCATCCTCCTGAGGACCCGGCCTTCGCGGTCTACGTGGGCCGGGTCCTCAGAAGGTCAGGTAGGCCGGAAGTAAACGGCCGTGAAATTGGACGGTCTAGCCTTCAGATTAGCGTCACCGCTGTCTCAGTGGAGTTTAATAAACTCAGCCGTCTGCTCCTTGCTATCTAAAATATAACAGGACACTGGCGTAAATTCTCGACTGTCTCATACTTCTGTTTAGTCAGTTTTCTGTTTGACGTTTAGTCAGCTGTGTAAAAACCAAGGAAGAACCCACCTGGGGGATTAATAACGTTTTATTTAATCTAATAATCTAATAACTTTAATCTCAGCCAAACCGATTTACTCATGAACAAACAAAACACTGAAAAAAGCCAAACAATAACATTTTTAGGTTGTCTAAGTGACTTATATATCACGTTTAACCCGCATCAGTAACCCTTGAGCTCCCGGCTAGCTATCGAGCTGGTGGGTAACAGACGTCTCCGAAAACGTCGAAGCACTTTTGCAAAGATGCGATATCTTGATAAACCGAGCAGATATTTGATGTTTACACAGCTACTTTCTCGCCTGAAAATATGTTAAAATTTTATGTTGTGACCCACAAAGATTAGTGAGAGTAATTTTAAAACTTAGTAGCGGCCGCCATTGTTGAAAACTGGAATTGGCAGGGCCGCGCTATGAATTCTGGGATATGGTGGGCCACGAAGGACACACCCGACCCATCCTTCAAATTCGGGGAAAAGGAGGACGCATTTGTCGGCTACATTCGGAGGAGTCTACGAATTTGGACAGCCTTCGGCGCGTCGCTGTGACGTAATCGGTCTACAAATGTGACCTCGGGAGGATGCAGCCCATGAATTTGGACACGACATATATCCGTTTTAGTCCAAGTGCCTTTTGTTTAGATGAACTGCTGGACTTCCAGACCAGCAGGTTTAGGGAAGTTTGGAGAGTTTCCATTTAGACACTCCCCCTCTCTCTCTCTGTCTGTCTCAGTCAGTTTGTGTCTCTCGTCCAGGATGAATGTGTTGCTCTCCGTCTCTCTCTGGCTTGCTCTGATCATGTCGTCCTGTTGTGGTGAGTGACCTATGACCTTTGACACATCTGTGTTATAAATATTCAGGCTAAACCTACTTTTGCACTCAAAGGTCTGATATTGATCGAGAGAGCCATGAAAGTTTTGTGTGTTTCATTCTTTCAGTTACAGGTTGAAGAGTCACTGAGTTTTTTGTTTGTCTGATAGACTAAAAATTACTAAACAAAACTGTAATCGATGACATGTCTTTATAAACTGCTTCTTTATAAACTGGCCTTTGAACTGAAAGCAGAAGCGACCACGAGACTCACGGTTGTTGACGTCTTTCTCTAGAAACCCGGTCATTTCAAAGGACTCAGCTACTTTACTTGTCATGTTGTGTTTGTGGGTTTTAGACTAGTTTAGGACATCGTCCTGGAAATACTCGAGTAGCATAAAATATAATCCTGTTCACATGTTTGTGATTTTATTGTTTCATCAGAAAGCTGGGAGACAAAACAACGTCATTGTAGCAGGCTCGTTAGGAAAAGGATCCAATGCTTCTGTAATATCCACAAACTGAAGTTTTTCCATGTTTTACAAAAATCTGTTAGAATAAAATCTGAGGTTCACTGTAACTTGTGCTTAAAATATATTGGAATATAAAATTATAGATACAAACAAGCACAATGCAGGCGTCAGTTTAAAACTAGGAACAAACTAAAGACAGCATAATGTGTCTGCCTGAAAACAAAAATGTTGCTGCAGATATGACTGCAGTCACGCCTCAGACACTTTGCATTGCATTGTGGGTGTGTGATGTGGACGTGGGTTTACCTTTAGATGTGAAGAAGACAGGAAATGAGGCTAAACTGTAGCTCTGTGGGTATAACATGCAGACACTGTGAAATAATCTGGCCTAGTTATACAGTGCATCTGGAAAGAACAGCACATCACAGACCGGCCTGTGAATGTTGCTCAGAACATGTGCACAGATGCTCACCATCCAACCTGATGGAGCCTGGCAGAACGTCTGCCCCAAACTTCTCTGTGTCGGAGTTTAAGGTGAAAATGAATTTGATCTATTATGGAATAAGACTGTAACAATACACATGAATATGTAATGCAGCAGGTAAAGACGGTGTTGAACTCGTCTTCTATTTGCTCAGTAAATATATTTCTAAAGGCGCTACTGGTTGGTAACAACCCATCCAATCCACTCAAGCGAGATCGTGGATTTCATCTGGTGTTACTCACTGTCAAGCATTTTCTGGCTTCTCTGCAGCTTAACTCCCCCATGAGGGAGAGCACTGAGAGGAAATGTTTTGAATTTCACTTCTTTATTTGTTGGCACGAGCCCAAAAGCTACAAACATTATTCCCAGAAACTTGTGCATCCTTGTATTCACGCAGCAGGCTGTGTTGGGTGTTTTGGTCGTGAGCTGGCACAGAAACGTTTTAGGAAGTGGGGAGATGAACCTGGAGCATGAAGCAACTGCTGGGCTTCCAGTAAAGTTAGCAACAAATAAGCCAAGGTCTTGACCAGATGGGTTAAAATTGTGCAAGAATAAGATTTTGAATAGTAAAAGTCCTCTATTGAAGATAAATATAACATATACACATCCATGGTGTGCCCTGTGTCTCACAACAGACCTCAGAATTATTTCCCTGCTTAAGAAAAAACACTTTACAGCATCTAACCAAGTGAAGAAGACTCAGTGGGATGTCACTGTCAAACCCTCATGGTACTCCTGAGCAAGAAGGCCGGAGTAGACTTCACCAGAAAACATCTAAAGCTGCACAAAGAACAAAATAACAGAATAAATGAAACCGAGGTTGACGTCTATCAGAAGGAGAAACAGCTCTGAAGCACATGGGCTCTCTAATATGATGGAGACAATATTACTGCAGGGCTGCCAGTGGCTCGGGGTCACTGGTGTTTATTACTTCAACCAGGGAGGTTCTGGTTTTGGTAGCATTTGCATGCATTTGTCATTCTTCTAGTGTGTTGTCTGTGAAACGCCAAGACTGACATGATGAATTCATTAAATACATAATTAAACAATTAATTAAATGTGTCATGCATATTTATTTAATTATTTCCAATTTTAATTAATTATTTATTTATTTCCAATTTTAATTAATTATTTATTTATTTCACATTTTATTTCTTTATTTCACATTTTAATTAATTATTTCTTTATTTCACATTTTAATTAATTATTTCTTTATTTCACATTTTATTTATTTATTTCACATTTTAATTAATTATTTATTTATTTCACATTTTATTTATTTATTTCACATTTTAATTAATTATTTATTTATTTCACATTTTATTTATTTATTTCACATTTTAATTAATTATTTCTTTATTTCACATTTTAATTAATTATTTCTTTATTTCACATTTTATTTCTTTATTTCACATTTTAATTAATTATTTATTTATTTCCAATTTTAATTAATTATTTATTTATTTCACAGTTTATTTCTTTATTTCACATTTTAATTAATTATTTCTTTATTTCACATTTTAATTAATTATTTCTTTATTTCACATTTTATTTCTTTATTTCACATTTAAATTAATTATTTAATGGTGTATTTCATTGATTCATTATGTCAGTCTTGGCGTTCCATAGCTGTTATGTTGATGATCCATTCAAACTCTGCTCACAAAGTCTTCAAGGTCAACTTTATGATTTTATGTATGGAAAATTGACAAAATGCCCAATAGTGTGGGTGCATCATCAACATGTAGGAAGTACCATATAAAGATTTAGTCACCTTTGACCTCTGACCTCTTCTTCAAGGCCAAAACAATAATAATAATACTGAGGGAAATATACATTTCCTCAGGGGTTCAATATTACATCATGTATATTCTCATATTTATAATTATATATTACATAGAGCTATTTAAACTTGCTTCTTTTTCTGTTTGTATTGACAACATACAGACATGTTGGAAATTTATAGATACACATTCTGTATATCGTGTCCCTTTGGACCTCTGACCTCTTCTTCAAGGTCAAAATGAGGTCAAAGTTTTTTAAAATGTCTTTAAAAGTACGATTAAAATTCTGCTACCTTTGCTTGCGTGGCCAAGATTTAGGACATGATACTGAATACAAACAAAGATAACAATTTGTGAAATACAGTACTCCCCTCAAAGCAGATACGGCCCAGAGCCGGCGCGTGCAGATGAACTGTGACGTGTACGGAGCGAGGGATCGGACAGACCTTCATGGTGCAAACGCGTAACGATCCAAAGACACTGAAGAGTTTCTCAAAGCAAAGGAGTTGATTTTCTTCAACATGGGAGCGCGCTGTGGTCAGCTGCAGTAAAAGCACAGCATTTGGTAAAAACCATGAAAACGCTCGTGATTCCTAAACAGCTCAAACATCTCCATGAAAGCTGAATGGATTGTTTTAAAGTCTTTTAAAGTTTAGCACAGCCGCTGTTAGCAAGAGGAAAACGGCCTCCTTTAAATCCCAGCTGCTCACATGTTGTTGATGTTTGCGCTTCATTTTCCTCCACAGGACACGAGACGGAAGAGCTGACCACCGATCACACAGTCACACAGCCGACAGACTACGACTACAACGACCACACCTTTGATTACTCCAGCTTCCCCGGTAACAGCAGAGACCCACGCAAACACACAAACTCTGTTTAGTAACTGAGACTTGATGGCACTACCATCAGCATCTGTGCTTTTCTGTGTCTTTGTGTTTTCAGAGGTACAGCTTATGATCCCAAACAAGGTGAGCGCTTTAAAAAAAAGGTTTTATGTCCATGTATGTTCAGACGCATTGTTAAAGGACAAATTCACAATATTTAACTCACATTTATATATATGCTGTATTCTGTTTATTAGTGTTTTCTGACATTTTGTGTTTATCCTGGTCGAGGGTTCAAATAATAAATTCTAGTGAGCCAAAAATTTGGGCTTCAGATATTTTTTTCTACTCTTTTCTCGATGACATCATAGAATAAGTCTAATGTGGCTGTGTTCTGTTTTCAGTGAGACACAAAAAGCAATAAAATCTTTATTATCCATAAATCATCCTTAAAGTAAATGTTAGTCAACATTATTAAACTTTAAGAGAAGTTGCTCCTTTTAACATTTTAAATATTAATTAAAATACATGTTGATAGTGAGTACTGATTACTTATTGTTGATTATGTTAATTCCACAGCTTTAAAGGTTCAGAGCTGATACGTTTAAATTTTAGTCTGGATAAAAATAATAAAGTTCATAAATGTGGATCCGTGTCAAACATCACATATCAAAGTAGCTGTTTTTGCTTCTGTGAACCATGTGACTTCTCTCAGGGCTCAGGGATTGGCCAGCTGAACCTGGTACTCCTGCTGGGATTGGTGATTCTTCACGCCTGGAATTGATTGGTGGGCGGAGCCAAGGACGAGCTATCATTTGATGATTTCTGAACTCACTTCCTGTTATGCATCTGCAACTTTCAGCTTCTTCTTTCACATCTCTGCACCTCGATTAACCGCAGCGGGGTTTCCTCCCGGAGGCCAGAGGAAGTCAAGCTTCCCCATTTTTTTAATTTAAGTTTCATTTTAATAAAAGCAGTTTTTTTTAAAGCAATAGATCCTGTATCACTCTCAACACTGGCATCATTAGTGTAGTCCAATCATCTTTATGCTCGCCTCCTTTGAGCCAATCAGCCTCCGCTCTGCACGGTTTAAATTTCAGTGCTCTTCCTTCATTCTCCCTCTCCGACTCTCCTTTCTAAAAACCCGCCTCCCTCCTCCCCACCCCGCTGAGTCACTCGAGCTCCGTCCAAGCCTCAGGGTTCACCTTCACCACCACCAGCGTCTGACTCTGATGGGCCACCAGCAGCCATCGGAGTCCAGTCACCAAATAGATTCATTAAAATAAATTTCTTTCTCAATAAATGATGTTCAATTCTTCTGAAATGTTCTCTCTTTATTGAAATAAAATACAAAACACGAGGTTGGTGTCACACGTTTGTGATGGCGTAAATAAATGTTTTAAGTCTGAAAGGGAGCCGGTGGAATTTATCACTTATTAAAGTTTATTAAGACGCACATGAAGAAGTACAAACAGGCTGTCTACAGCCTCATTAGCTGTAAGTATGTGCACATAATATAATAATGATAATAATAGTCATATCCAGATGAGCAGAGTGGGAATCCTCTCTGTACATAATGTTTTTCCCCTCTGCTCATCCTGTGTTTTCTTCAAACAGTAGCAGCGTTTCCACTTATATCCTGTTGGCCAACAACGCCGGACGCCGTCATCGGCACCGTGGGCCTGATCAACCTGGTCCTTGATTATCTGCATCCTTGATTTCATGCACTTCCTGACTCAGCCCTCCACATTTATCCAGGTTTGCTGGCTCTAAGTGAACTCCGGCTTGTGCCCATAAAAGGTTAATATGTAATAAGCTCAAATTTCAACAGTACAAAATGCAGTGAGTAGTTGATCCTTACACATCAAACTAAGACAACAGTCTGCTTTGGTGATGGGAGGGTCATCGGCCGTCTTTTGCTCTAATCGGAAACTCTTTGAATCTCTGTGGATCTCCTCACTGAGATCCGCAGCAGACTTTGAGAGTATATAAATATGTGAAAGTGACAAATCTGTGTAACGTGTCCTACAGCATCACTGACCCCCGGTCCCGGCTTGTGACTGATGCTGTAAATAGCGAGCAGGTTAGGGTTTTTCACAGGAGTCAGGGGCAGAGCCAACAAACCGTGCACATCTCTTCTTCACAGCAAGTGTTTGTGCAGCATGTGGCAGACACTTCAACAAGTTCGAAGGAGCTGCACATCTTACCTTTGATGTAAGAGTGTTACAACAAAAGGCGCAGTCCGGCGGTTCCCTCGCGCCTTCCTGTTCATGAGGTCATCTTTCACACACTTTAAAGAGTCACTTTGACTCACGAGCAGATAAACCAACACAGAAAGTCAGACAACGTTTTAGTTTTGACAGTAACATCAGAAACAGAAAGTCCCGAGCTTTAAATTTAAAAGAAAATTATAACACTAATAATAAAATGAATCTTTCTTTGCCCATGTGACAGATCTCCACTACACTTCATTAAATGTTGCAGTTTTTTAGTTTTGCTATCAGATAAATACATTCAAATCTAGTCGGCTCAGCCCTCACAGACGAGTTTACGGTGAGTAACAGCAGCTTAGTTCCAGTGAGCACAAGAACCGAGTGAAGTTTTACTAAGTTAAATGGAAAATTAAATATCCATCCATCCATCTTCATCCGCTTTATCTCCGGCTCCCTTCTCCCATCAGTCGCGAACAAGACCCCGAGATACTTGAACTCCTCCACTTGGGGCAGGAACTCATCCCCGACCCGGAGTGGGCACTCCACCCTTTTCCGGCTGAGAACCAAAAATCTGAAGGAGAAATAAATCTGTGCATTCACAGAAATACGAGCTGTTAACTGCTTATGGTAACTGAACAAACATGCAGACTTCTGTGTTTCTTGTACACAGGTCGTGCTGGTCTTGCACATAGCAACAGTTTAGCAACCACATGTCCTCTCTCCACTTAAAGTCAAGATACGTGTGAAAACCACCAAACCCTCTATGCACAGTGACAGTGCATCTACTTACACTACTTTCTCTGGTAGTCAGCAAGCGTATATGCAGGTATGAACACTCTTTGGCTGAAAGAAAAAAGAAAAGCAAAGAAAGAAAATGATTTTAAAGCAGAGTTTTTTCTAATTAATATTTAATTCATTGCTTATATTCCTTTCTTATACATTTTATCCTCATCTGCTGTTAGTTGCTGGTGTGGACTGTAGAAACACAGACGTTGGTGTGAGTTGAGTGACCATGAGGGAGATAGTCGGGACAACAAATGTGTGAAACAATATGACCTCCTCAGAGTATCAGTGAGCTTTCACTGGACAAACAACTGGAATCATGTCCTGCAGCTGCTGATGTTTTTGCTTCTGTCGTCTGCAGCTTTGTGCAACGCTGCTTCTGGGAGCATTTTTATTGGCTCTCTTCCACAGCATGTCTTGTTTGTATGTCTGTTCACAATAGTCTAGTATGAATGCCTGTTGGGTAGATTTTCATCTTTAGTAAAAGCTGTACGACTCATGAAAACACTTAAATTTATGCCTTTTTCACATAAGCAGCGGGGCAGATTGGGGTCCAATTCTGGCCCCCGAGCCTTATGTTTGATGTAACTGTCACATCTAGAAAGTGTTTGGCTCACCTAACGAGTCCGGGCTTGCTGATAACAGGTAAACTCGTTTCGTGGGAAAATAAAGTTTTTGTTTAAAGTGTCAGAGGACTCAGATCTCATTCCCACGCTCTCTCTCTGCCAGTTTGTGTCTCTCGTCCAGGATGAACCCGTTACTGTCCGCCTGTCTCTGGCTGACTCTGAGCGTGTTAGTCTGCTGTGGTGAGTGAACTGCAACCAGAAGCTTAGATGTTATAAATTATAAATTAATGTTATAAATGTGTCTTTGTGAATAGGAGATTTTTTTAAAAAGTGTTTGTTCTTTGTTTGCACAGTCATCCGTCGCTGTAACGCGGTCTCGCGGATTTTTTTTGTGTGTGTGCGCGTGCAACTTTCCATGTTTAGGCTATTTTTTTGTTTTTGTTTTTTTGTTCTTTTTTTTTAAACCCCGCATTGTGTTCTGCGTCCTGATTGGCTGCGGACCGTTATAAATAATCGTGCCGTGTCTCCTGTGCAGTACAGAATGCGTTCAGCTTGTCAAATTTACATAAATCTTCCCTCGCTGGCAGCGTGACTCTGAAGTGCTGCACTGTATGTTTGTAAGTTTTCTCCACCAAACACAACAATGTCGATGAAACGTTTTGCAGCGTCAGAGGCTCCTGCGGGTGACTTTGATTCTATAACACTGGACTTATTTGTTTCTACGAAGGTTTGAACTTTGAGAGTTTAAACAAGAGAGAAAAGTGTGTAAATGTTCATGCCTGTCTGAGAAAAGTGTATAAAGTGTGTGGTTTGGGGGGTTACAGTCTTAAAACGTCTATAACAATTGGAAAAAAATTAAGTTGGCTGCTTCGCGGATTTCGCTGGTTATTAATGGGATGTCCTGATGTGGCGCACAGGTCACGGCCTCGCCTTCAAACCGAAAGCAAAACTGACAGCCTTTTTTTTTTCTGACCAATTAGCTCCAAACATCCAAAGACTTCAGACTGTTCAGATGACCTTTATTTTCCAAAGCTGTTAAAAAGCTTCATATTAATTAAATAAAATATTAATCCAGGGTAATACTATATTTAATAATATTTATTACATATACAGAATGAATTATAATTGGGTTGTTTTATAAAGGGTGTGTATGTGTATGTCAGCCAACTTCTGTCAGCTTACGTGCTTTTTATTTTGTTTCTGCTGAATTTTTATCACAGAAAACAGTGAAAAAGAAGACTGGGACCATTATGACCTCACAGAGTTTAACTGGACCGACTATACTGACTTCAACTTGATGGATTACAATGACTTCAACTTGACCGACCCTGTCGACTTCAACTTGACGGACCTTGACTACAGCTATGACTATATCGAATTCAGCACTGACCTTGTCCACACTTCTTTTAAAGGTAACAGCAGCGCACCAACACAGCACAGACACTTTGTCTATTATTGGTACTTTGGTACTGATGCCAGTATCTGTGCTTTCTCCTGTCTTTTAGAGGATGAGTCCAATTTCAGGAACAAGGTGAGAAATCCTGTTTTTTTGGGTTTTTTTTTAGACGTGTCAGTAAAGGACAGATTTATAGTTTTAACTTAAAACAAGAAAATATTTATTTATTGATTCTGCTTTTCTGTATTTTCCGTCACATACTGTCTGTCACTCTAACACAGCCACAGTTTCAAAGACAGTGTTTGCAAAACAAATCCAGATCTCACATGATGGCATCATGAGTCACAAAAGAAGCTGCTAGCATACAACATTTCACCTTTTTTGTGCCAGATAAACATGCATGTATGTGTGTCTGTGTCGTTCACTCTCTCAGGCCTCAGGGATTGGTCAGCTGAAGCTCGTGTTCCTGCTGGGATTGGCTGTCCTTCAGATGTGGAATTGACAAAGATCATGGTGACGATAACACGGTCATCAATGATTCGTTTTAGTTAAAATTACATTACAACATAATGTCACGTTATGCTGTAATGACATAGGACCGAAAATGGAACAAAAACCAACATCGTCCACTTATTGGCTAAAACTGTAATAAAATATCTGCGGACAAAAAAAACAAACCAACAAAACTTTTTTGACAACATTTGATTCATGGAGTCATTGTTTGCAGTTCCTCTATCCGGTCGTTAAGTCTGACGTCACTAGCCGTGTCTGGGCCTAAACTCCGCTGCAGGTCCATATATCAAACGATCACTATGGCATTACTGAGAGTTAAAAACTGTCTAAAGTCTTTCATCTTTAATAAAATGATCAGCATTCTGCTCTACCAGGTGTAACAATTGAGTTTAACATCCAGGCATCCATGAAAACGGCCATTTAACAGAGTTAGAAGTTAGCAGGGAGTTAGCTCGCTAGCTTCTATCTAAATACAATATAGCATGTCCTGACTGCGGGGTTTTGGAAACAAATTAAAACGTACAGCTCTGTTATCACTTCCAACATAAATGAAGACAGAAAACTAAACAGCAGTGACGTTTGTAGGGTTACTGAAGTTGGGCTAGCTGGTATATAATGATGTGCTACGTGACCGCTAGCGACACAGCTATGTTAGCATAATATAAACAAGCTAACTTTTTTTCCACTTGATAAAAGTTAACGTGAGTGTTCTCGGTGGTCAGGAACAAATGTAATCGCATGGCAGGATGCTGTAAAAGGACCAAACTTCAGCCAGAGAACAACTGAGATAATCCATCCACAATACGAGGTTAGTCATTCATATACTGCTGCATGGGCTGGGCTGTAGTTACAGCCTAAGGTTTTAAAAACTGAGCTTAAATAAATGATTAGCGGTAATAAAAGCCGAGGGAGGTCAACAGTGATCACTGACTGTTTCAGGAGCTTTTTGAGATCAAATAGAAGAAAATACAAAACATTAAACATGTTAACAACACAAAAGCCATAAACGCAGACTACTTTAGGCCCGGAAGTAGGATTCGTCGACCGGATAGGTCACTAGTGCATCTTTCTATGGTCACGTCTTCTTTCATCTTATTATGAAAGCTGAGTTCTTCTCAGGTTCAGTCTCGTATATTTGTGTTTTAGATTTTTAACTAAATGAGAAATTTAGTTATAAAAGAATGTTTGAATAAAAACGCACACTGATAAAAATATTTGCTGTGACTTTTTAATGATTACTTCATGCAGCTAATTTTAATTAGCTTTGGTCCTTCACAGAAACTCTTTAATAAAATATTTGATTTATTCATTACAATCTGTGCAATCTTCTATTTAGGTAGTGCTATTTATTACCCATATTTACTTCTATACAAGGAAAATATACATCTTTCAATACAAAACTATCATAATTTAAATTTTAATCATTGAATCATTGAATCATTGCCTCTGAAATGCCTCAATGCATTTGTGTAAGTCATTTAAAGCGCAGCAATGTGAAAGACTTGAATAGTGACAAACAAAGGTGTACATAGTTATTAATCTGAATGATGTTTAAGCGTTCACATTATTGTTATCCTGCTTCACGTTTTTGTCAAGTTATTCGGCGCTTCTGTACAGCAGGAGTTTTTAGGGATGATGTAACTCAACAGGTTACAGAGGCAGGATGATAATCAAAATCTTAGCATACTGTACGTAAAAGGTCAAATGAGTGCATTCATGAGGCTAAGTGCTCCTTCTTTGATTGTAATCATGTCTGTGCCACTTTGTATCTGTGGGTTTGTGATGTTGTTACGTTCCCGTAAAAGGGTCCAGGCGATGAGGGGGGGAAGTAACAAAAAGTGTCCGGGTCAGAAAAAGGAGTCAAGGAGGCAAAAAGGTTAAATTAAATAGTTTTATTAAAGTAGCTCAACTAAAAGAGACGGACAAGCTGCTATCACCATTTAAGGAAAACAAACACAACTCAAGCGGTGGTCAATAAAGTAAAAAGTAAGTCAAAAAGAGAGCAGCTCACTAGCTGCAACCACACAACCACACAGCTCACTAGCTGCAACCACACAAACACACAACTCACTAACTGCAACCACACAGCTCACTAGCTGCAACCACACAACCACACAGCTCACTAGCTGCAACCACACAACCACACAGCTCACTAGCTGCAACCACACAGCTCACTAGCTGCAACCACACAACCACACAGCTCACTAGCTGCAACCACACTAATGGCACGCTGGCTCAGAGCTTACCTTTCCCTGGGATTAAATACTTTTAATTACTGACGAGAGTCAGCTGCACAAAAGAAAGGTGGCAGCTAAGGCAGGAGAGATGGTCGGACACGCCCACACAGACAACTTCAGGAGGCCGCTCTGCCAGGGCCGTAACAATGTTCACATCAGTTTGAATTTCGAGCACAGATGGTGTCTAAACGTCTAGCTTTGTGGGTATAAAACACAGATAAAGTACTGACACTGTAAACTCTGCAGCTTTTACATCCCCACCCCCTATTTTTTTTGTGTGTGTGTGTTTGTCAAACTTAATAATATTTAATAAATATTTCAGATCATCAAAGAAATTTAAATATTAACAAAGAAAACAGAAAATGCAGTTTATAAAAGAGGCAGTTTATTATTCAGGGGGAAAAAAATAATCAAAATCCAAACAGTCAATCTTCCCAAAAAAGAGTACTCCGAACTGAGGGGATTGCACTACCAGAAGGAAACATTGCAGACACTGAGGACGCCTACGAGTACCTGGGAATCCCACAGGAAAATAGGAACCATGAACAGGCTGCTAGGAAAGCTGCAACCACCAAGTACCTGCAGAGGGTCAGGCAAGTCCTGAGGAGTCAGCTGAACGGTAAGAACAAGATCTATCAACACTTATGACCTGCCAGTCATCAGATACAGCCACAGAGTACTAGATTTATCAGAAACCTCACTGGAGTATCCTAGAACTAGGCTCAGGGAGGGGAACTAGTTTTTCAGCGTCACTCTGAGACAGGATATTTCTAACTTTAGAGATGTTGCACAAATGGAAGAAAGCAGTCTTACATATTTGTTTAATATGTGCGTTGAAGGACATGTCCTGGTCAAAAATGACTCCAAGGTTCCTCACAGCGTTGCTGGAGGCCAAGGTAATGCCATCCAGAGTAAGAATCTGGTTAGATATCATATTTCTAAGCTTTTCAGGGCCGAGTACAATAACCTCAGTTTTATCTGAATTAAGAAGCAGAAAGTTAGCGGCCATCCAGGTCTTTATGTCTTTAAGACATTCCTGCAGTGTAACTCATTGGTGCGTGTTATCTGGCTTCATGGACAGATAGAGCTGGGTGTCATCTGCATAGCAGTGTAAATGTATGCTATGTCTTCTAATGATACTGCCTAAGGGAAGCATGTATAATGTAAACAGAATTGGTCCTAGCACTGAACCCTGTGGAACTCCATAATTAACCTCAGTGTGTGAAGAGGACTCTCCATTTACATGCACAAACTGGAGTCTATTAGATAGATATGACACAAACCACTGCAGTGCAGTACCTGTAATACCTACAGCATGTTCTAATCGCTCTAATAGGATATTATGGTCAACAGTATCGAACGCTGCACTGAGGTCTAGCAGGACAAGCACAGAGATGAGTCCACTGTCAGAGGCCATAAGAAGATCATTTGTAACCTTCACTAAAGCTGTTTCTGTGCTGTGATGAGCTCTGAAACCTGACTGAAACTCTTCAAATAAACCATTCCTCTGCAGATGATCTGTTAGCTGTTTGACAACTACTCTTTCAAGGATGTTTGATATGAAAGGAAGGTTGGAGATTGGCCTATAATTGACCATAAGGAACAAGTAGAAGTCAGCTCTACTATGTTTTAGTACAACGCGTTCTTCAGGCATTAGACTCATCAGCAAAATGAAAGCGGGATTTTAAAGCCACAGCAAGACTTTTACCATCTTGAGGCTTTTAAGCGGGCGACTTTCATTTTCCTGCAGACACAACGAAAGCAGAAGTGAAAGTTGTCAAATGTGCAACAGTTTTTGGTGGTTTTATTTTATTGGCTTATTTTTTGAGCATAATTGTCTATTTTGTCTTCACATAACTGCGTGATGAATTTAGAGGCTGCATAAATGGCTATAAGCTGAATATGGACTTTTATTTCTTTTTTTTCAGTAAATACCTGAAGCTGGAAATCAGCCAAAAAGGTCAAATTTATTACAAGGAAATCAAACCATATAAAATCCCACTGTATGAGTCTGTATATTACACCAGAGTCTTGATGCATCTCAATCATCCAGGTAAGTAAATCTCCAAAAGTTGATTCTGTTCATCTGATCGTAGCGTTTTGTGGGAGAAACGTTTCGTCACTCATCCAGGTGACTTCTTCAGTCTCAGCTGACTGCAGGTTTCAATCTTATAAACAGGACATTTGCATAATGACTGAAACCAGCCCAGTGAAGGAACAATGGGCTGGGAGGTCAGTTCCTTAATCATAATTATGCAAATTCTCATGACCATTGATCAACAACACATACGGATTACTATTTAAGGTTTGACTCTCATCATCCACTGGAGCATAAACTGGGAGTCATCAGGACGCTACAACACAGAGCGAACACCATCCCCACTGACACAGCAGCCAGGGAGGCAGAAGAACATCACATGAAGAAGGCCCTGAGTAAATGTGGTTATCCCAGCTGGACTTTTGTCAAAGCTGGAAAGGCTCCTACAGAAAGCTCCAACTGATCCAAGAGAGAAGGACAACCGCTGCCTAAACGAAAACCTGTAGTGATCCCATATGTGTCAGAAGTATCGGAGCAGTTGAGACGCATTTTTTCTAAACATCGTGTCTCTGTGGCTTTCAAACCCCAAAACACGCTGCGCCAAAAACTGGTCCACCCCAAGGATCTGCTCCCCCGACACAAACAGAGTAACATAGTGTACGCTGTTAAGTGCAGGAGGATTGCCAGGATTTATATATCGGGGAAACCAAACAACCTCTGGCGAAGCAGATGGCACAACACAGAAGAGCCACCTCGTCAGGCCAGGACTCTGCAGTCTATTTACACCTACAGGCCAGCGGACACTCTTTCAATGATGAGGATGTAACATCCTGGACAGTGAGGAACGCTGGTTTGAGGGCGGAGTCAAGGAGGCCATTTACGTGAAAGGGAAAGACCATCTCTGAATCGAGGAGGGGGCCTAAGGGTACATCTATCACCATCTTACAATGCTGTGATTGCAGCCATTCCCCAACTCTGTGAATGGGACTCATGGTTATTGATCAGAGGTTGTTGATCAATGGTCATGAGAATTTGCATAATTATGATGAAGGAACTGACCTCCCAGCCCATTGTTCCTTCAGTGGGCTGGTTTCAGTCATTATGCAAATAGAATAGAATAGAATTCAACTTTATTGTTATTGCACATGTCACAATTACAAGGCAACGAAATGAAGTTTGCATTCATCCAGAAAGTGCTTTAGCAATAAAATAGATATACCATATTTTCCGCACTATAAGGCGCACCGTTGAAGACTGGGTCTGTTTTCATACATAAGGTGTACCGTATTATAAGGTGCATTAAGACAAACAAAACAGTCAGATAACTTGACCTTTAGTAAGCTCATTCACATTAACTCTTAACACTGTTAAGCTGTAACACATTCAATATTGAAAAATACACTTACTTTTGCCAGTACATTCAACTTCCACAATTCCATCAAATTCTTTACCTTCCGTGTCTGAGTTACGGTAAACAGCTGCGCAATTTCGGTATCAACGATGCCCGGATCCCTCTCACGCCGGATTAAAAGGCATTTAAAGTGCATTCAGCAAAATAAAACAATCAGATAAGTTAAACATCATTCATCATTATCTGAATCAGTTGTTGCGGTTACTTAGCTGTTCAGTGATTATTCCAGCCTTCGTGAAAGCTCGGACGACACTTGAGACTGATACCTTAACCCAAGCATCCACGATCCATTGACAGATAGCAGCGTAACTCGCTCGGCGTTGCCTCCCTGTCTTGGTGAATGTGTGTTCGCCTTCTGTCATCCAATGCTCCCACGCAGCTTGTACTTTAACTTTGAACGACCTGTTGACACCAATATCTAGTGGTTGGAGTTCTTTGGTTAATCCACCCGGAATGACAGCAAGCTCCGAATTAGTTTGCTTCATTTGGGTTTTGACAGCCTCGGTGAGATGGGCGCGCATGGAGTCGTAGATCAAAAGAGACGGAGATTTGTGGAAAAAGCCACCCGGTCTCTTGACATAAACTCAGCCACTCGCTCATCTTCTCCTCGTCCATCCAGCCCTTTGAGTTAGCCTTGACGATGACGTCGGCCGGAAACTTTTCTTTTGGCAAAGTCTTCCTCTTGAAAATGACCATGGGTGGTAGTTTCTGGCCATTAGCTTGGCAGCCCTGAACTACAGTGAAGGATGACTTCTCGTTCCCTGTGTTGCGTATAGATACCGTACTGGTCCCTGTTTTCTCGACAGTACAGTTCACGGGGATGTCAAAGGTGAGGAGGACCTCGTCCATGTTAGTGATGCGTTCTAGCTGGATCTTCTTTTCAGTGATCTTATTCTGGCAGTGCGTGCAGAAAATGGCCAACTTTTCTTTGTAATCGTTTGGCAGTTGCTGTGAGACAGTAGTTCTTGTGCGGATTGAGAGATTATGCCTTTTCATAAAACGGAAGCACCAAGAAGGTCCCCCTCGAAAGTCGTTGATCTGCATGTCAGGTGCTGCCGCTGTTGCCTTGAGTCGAATAGAGACTGTAGAGACACTTCTGCCTGCTGTTCTCTGTTCAATAACCCACTGTTCAATTTTGTCCACTAACTGCGGCCATCGCGCCTTGTTCCCTCGGAAACTCCTTTTGGTCATCTTTACTTGTTTTAGGTCATCTTCTTGCTTCCTCCACTTGCGCACCATCGACTCATTAATGCCGAATTGTCTCGCAGCTGCTCTATTTCCATTTTCTGCTGCATAACTGATTGCTCGGAGTTTAAAATCCGCTTCGTAAGCGTGTCTCTTCGCAGGTGCCATTTTGAAGTCGTTATACATACACAACACGGTAATGTTTTGTTGAAGTACAGTACGTATTACTCCGCGAGGCTCCTGGCAACAGTAACCGTAATGCTCCGAAAAGTGGCACTAAAAGTTTTTTTGAAAGATTTTTGAGCATCGTGTAGCACATAACATCAGTTCGAGGTCAGTAAGCACAAACCAAAATTCATACATAAGGCGGGGAAACCTGTAGTCAGCAGAGTCACCTGGATGAGTGACGAAACGTTTCTCCCACTGAAAATGTCCAGATGAACAGAACCCACTTTTGGAGATTACACCGGAGTATTATTGCTACATTAAGAAAATAAAAAATATTTTCGATCATTTTGAGAATAAAATTGAAATTTTAAAATTAAAGTTGAAACGTAACATGTTTGCTGTAATCTCTATGAAATGCCTTGTTAGGATGGGTCAGTGAAACAAATGTATTAACTGTATTATGATATACCACATCCTCTTTTTTTTTCTTTGTGTGCATCCCCTCTTCTGAATTTGTGTTTTTCTGTCTGAGCAGACTCAGCTTTTTCTTTTCAGCGTCCTTATACTCATCAACACACTGTGTTTATCAGCTAAAAGAAACCATTTCACTCACTCAGAGGGTATAGAAGGGTCTTGAAACAACAACTGTAATCTTGAAATTTTGCCTTTATTCTCGAAATGATTAATAATATGTTTCCCTAATACTCCTTGGAAGTATATTCAGTCTGTCTGCTTTCTTTCCAGTGACTCCAAACAAGAATGTAGATAGGATTAATTATGTTCATTACAATGTAGTGAGGCTCTCTAACCTGACCAGAGACGGCATGGAGGGGTTAGCGGAGCAGGTGGGTCCGTCCTCGTTAATGGGAGTGCAGAATAGAATGGCCCTTGACATGTTGTTAGCGGAAAAGGGGGGCGTGTGTGCTATGTTTGCCGACCAGTGTTGCACCTTTATTCCAAACAATACTGCTCCAGATGTGTCGGTAACCAAGGCTCTGGAGGGCCTAAAGAGCCTTTCTGAAACTATGCATGATCACTCCGGTGTTGGTAATCCGTTAGAAGGCTGGCTGACCTCAGTGTTCGGACGGTGGAAGGGGGTCATCGCTTCGGTCATGTTTTTTTTGTTTGTTGTGGTGGGTATTATGGTTATTTGTTGTTGTCTCATCCCTTGTGCCAGAAGAATGTTCAGAAGTATGTCTGTGAGGGCAGTGGACCCTGGAGTCATTACTCCAATGTCCATGATGCCAATGATGCATGTGGAACTGAATGTGTAGGCCAAGGAGGGACACAACTGTTTGTGACCTCTGGATTCTCCAGAGGTCAACAGAGGGAATTGTAGAATAAGGAGGGGATGTTTTTCTCATTATCATTTAATATTTTAATATGGCATTATTAGTTCATTAGAAGTATATAACCAGCTTTGCATTAAGCATAAATTGAAGTTTTTGATCTTACATTATTCTTTGCATTACAGTGATGGTGATAACTTTAGTTTGATCTTTTTTACAGGTACCAGAATAATAACATGATTTTCCATTGCAGATGTAACCATGATCATTCCATACACATTGCAGTTTGTTGCTCATTCTAGAGTTGTGCTCAAGGTAATTAAAGGTTAAAAGCTACAGCCAGCGCGAGTCTGGCTGATCTATGGAGGGCAAAGGCTTTGAGCTTGGAAGGCCGCACGCGCTTACACAGCACTTATAAGATGTCATTCTTGGTGATTTTGTGCTTAGTCATGTTTTAATATGTTTTAAGTAGAAGTAGCTGATCCAGCAATATTCATTTAATATTATATACTTGATTTAGAGCAATACACACTGATGGTCTTAATAAATGAAAGAGTCCTTGTAGCTGCCATGTTGTGTCTTAGCAGGGTACAGACGGTTCCAGGAGACGGGGGCAGTCAGCGTCTGCCCTCGGGAAGGAGACAATGTTATTCTTTGTGTTAAATAAAATTGTCAACATTGATTGTATTACACCTGTCACTACGCATGAGGGGGCGTTCTAATACCCTGATTTCATAAAACTATGGTGATGTGTTTTTTGAGATGAGATCTGAGACTGTCTGCATACAGTGTCCATCTCCCACGTGTGTGATCATTAAATCATCGTTTGACTCAACCCGACCGGACCAGTGTTGTTATTGTGGGTTTTTCCTCTGGTGTCCATCCCCAATATTCTGAACCTTAACATTTTGGGAAAGCAGACAGACTGAGCTGATGAGGAAGTGAAAAGTGCTTAAAATAAACCTTTGTCATCTTGTTGAAGTCGTGAAGCTCTCTCAGTGAGTTTGTGTCTGTTGTTCAGGATGAATGCCTTGCTGTCCATCTGTCTCTGGCTGTCTCTGATGATGTTAGTCTGCTGTGGTGAGTGAACTGGAACCAGAACATCCTTTAATCCTAATCTGCTGCAGGTTTAAGCTGTTTTACATGAAAGATGTGATGCTGATTGAGAGAATGATCACGCCTGTTCTTTTTTTGGCAGTCAGGATGTTTTCTGCATTATTTCTTATAAACTGCTGCAGCTGCTTTGAAACTTTAAATATTAAAATTGCAAATCATTTTGCTAACTGATGGATTCACGTCAACAGTCCTAAAAAAGCAAACTTGCTCCACAGAGGTCGACCAGCTGATTGATCCATCGTGACTTTACTGGACGTCAGAAGATGTTTGTTGCATTACTGCAGTTACAGTTTCATACGTTTTTAAAAAGATTGTTTAAAAAGAAATTTAGAGATCTGTTAAGAATTTGCTGGAGTAATTGTCCTGGAGACACTTGCTCTGTCAAACAACTTCATACCACTACATTAATGTTTGGTGCATGAAACCATGAACATCAAAAACTAAAAAACTAAAAAACTAAAATGCCAGGCTTGTAGAGCAGTTTGTAGGTTGTCTGGAGTTTGTTTTTAGCTCACCTTCCATCAGGTCACATGAATTTATTGTTTCTGCTTAATTTTCATCACCAGGAATCATTGAAAAGGAAAACTTACACCATGAAGACATGTATGAATTCTCAGCGAATAACTACACTTCTTATTATAACTTATCTTCTTATTATGACTACGATTACTATGGTAACTGCAGAGCACCTGCACAACACAGACACTTTATCTAGTAACACAACTATTACTGAGCTGTACTCACAGCAGCTTCTGTGCTTTCTTGTGTCTTTCTAGAATTTGTCCCCATGAACAAGGTAAGCCATCTTTTTTCAGATGTACTGGTAAAGGACAGAATTACAACTTAAAACTGGAAAAGATTTATTTGATTATTTTGCTTTTCCTTATTTTTGTCACATACTATCATGTAATAAACACAGCTGAACTGCAAAAACACCTCCAGAAATCCTGATTACACATGTCACAAAATCAGTGTTTAACATCAGAAAATCCAAAGATTTTTTTTTGTGTTTGAGCTTAAATTTGTACTTTTTTAAACTTTAAACATTAGTATTGGAAATAATTAGAAAAAAAATCCCACTTTCTTGCCTGGAGGTTTTCTGACAGATGCCCGCTGGATTCACTTCAACAATCCTAAAACTAAGCACAGCTAAGCAGAGATCAGCCATCAGTGTTTAGCTGACTTTTATTTTTCTGACGTTACTTCAAAACTACAAGTAAAGCTGGCGTGTAAGCCCGTCACTTACTTGTGGCTTTTTAGTTGGTCTAACTTTCCTGCAGACGCTTGATAAACAGAAATGAAAGTTGTTGAGTTTCTTCCCGTCTGCATGTTTGTGGTTTTGTGTCACGTACTGTACTCGTGACACTGCTGAAAATGATGCGCAAACTCATCTCCTGTGCAACATATTTCTTTTTCACAGAAACTGTAGAAAAATAGAAAAACGACAGGTTAACCAGTTCTTTCTTTTAGTTCGTACGCTGCCTCTTCGCTACTGACTAACACTTCTTCTAGTGACAATGACCTTACTTTCTCTAAACTTTACACTTTCATAGTCACACGCAACACTTTTATGTACTGCCCAATCACAAAAGTACATTTTACTGTATGCACGAATACCAGAGTGAACTCTCATTACAGTTTTATCTTGTTTTCATCTATTCATCAACCTGAACTGCATTTATCAACCTGCATCCTTTTCAACTAAACGTTGTTCTTGACTTGAACTGAACATTCAGTCACTTTCTCTTATTGTGCAAAACATATATTGTGGCTTTGACCCAAAAAATACCTGTATGGAAATCAAAGACTCTCGGCACAGTCTAACAACTGGATAAACTTGGGAATTAAATCTCCAGCCTAACATTGTCACACTACAAGACCTTCATCATCAGCCGCCACTGCGGTCTGTCACTTTTATAACATCCCACCCAGCTTACCTGTAGAAAAACAGAAAAACAGTCAATCAGTTCTTTCTGCGCAGGCCGTACGCTGCATCTTCACTACTGACTAACACTCGTGAAGCGCCAGCTACCGATGCGTTCGAGACTGAGTGCCCCCTGCTGGCGAACAGTACAATCGACATTAACAGTGGCCTTTCCAAAAGAAAGTGTCCGTGAGCATAAAATAAAATGGGGGGGCTACGATTTTCATGTCTTTATCTTTATCATAGCGCCACATATGTGAGGACGCATGCATCCATGCGTGTAACACGTGTCTCCATAATTTGGGCGTGCATGGCTGCCAGTGGCCAGTTTAAGTTTACTCAGTAGGAAAACAATAAAGTTTATGGCGTGAAATTTGAACATTTCTGCCTGTGTGTTTGTGTGTGACCTCTCTCAGGCCTCAGGGATTGGTCAGCTGAAACTGATGCTCCTGCTGGGATTGGTTGTCCATCAAATCTGGAACTGATTGTGGGTGGAGCCAAAGACAGAAGCTTTATCTGCAATGAAAGTTGTAATAAAAAAGACAAATAAAAGACTTTATTTTTGAAACTATTCGAGTGATTGTTTGTTTATTTTGAACAGCTCAGACCTGCCTTATGTTTTATTATCAGCGCTTACATCTTTCTTTAAGTTCAGTGGCCTCATCCTAAAAAACCTGTTGGGTCCGACTCACAAAGCTGAGGCTCATTAAAAGCTGTAAGTTTTCTCTCGTTTGGAGAGTTTCCATTTAGACACTCCCCCCCTCTCTCTCTGTCTGTCTCAGTCAGTTTGTGTCTCTCGTCCAGGATGAATGTGTTGCTCTCCATCTCTCTCTGGCTTGCTCTGATCATGTCGTCCTGTTGTGGTGAGTGACCTATGACCTTTCACATATCTGTTTTAATTAACAGACTAAACCTGCTTTTGCACTCAAAGGTCTGATATTGATCGAAAGATTCATGAAGGTTTTATCGGCTCTCAGACGAAGTGTGTTGCAGTCTTTCAGTTACAGGTTGAAGAGTTATTGTGAGTTTTTTGTTTGGCTTATAGACTAAAATTGCTAAACAACACTGTAATCCACGACATCTCTTTATAAACCGCTTGTGGACTCGCCCTTGAACTGAAAGCCTAAGCGACTTGCTCCATGATGCTCACGGTTGTTGACGTCTTTCTCTAAAAATATGTGGTAGAAAACCAGGTCATTTAAAGGTGCTGATCTACTTTACTTGACATGTTCTGGTTTTTACACTTAAGAGTAAAACTGGAGTGTAAGCAGCATTAAAGATAAACCTAGAAAAAAACTAATGGCAGCATAATCTATCTGCATAAAAACAAAAATGTTGTCATGAAATAAAAAAAACATCTCTGAACAAAAAGATGTTTTAAGTCATATTTTAGCAGGCTGTACAAAAAAGCTGCACTGATGTTAGCGCACAAAATGTGTGTATTGATGAAAATGTTCTTTGCAGTCAAGCCTCAGAAACGTTGCATCTGTGGGTTTGAGTGCAGACATGAAGAAAAGGGGAAATGAGGTGGCTAAGATGTAGCTATGTGGGTATAACATGCAAACACTGTGAAATCATCCAGCCTCGTCATACAGTGCATCCAGAAAGTATTCAGTGCTTCACAGGCCTGTCTGTGAATGTCCTTGAGGTGCTCAGACAGAGTCCAGGCTTAAACGTGAGTTAGCATCTGAAATTGGCCTGAATGCTCGCCATCCAACCTGTTAGAACTTGAGAGGTTCTGCAAAGAAGAATTCTGCCCAGCTTTTGTGAACAGGTTTCTCTTCACCATGGAAATAATTCTGTGATCATCTACCACTGTTGTCTTCCGTGGATGTCCAGGTCGTTTTGTGTTGCTGAGTTCCCCAGTGCCTTTTATCTGACTAATTAATAATTGCTGGTGGCTGATGCCCTCAGACGTTGGTGTGTTGGTGGTCCTTGTCGTCTGGGGCTGGGCGCTCATGTATGTACCGGCTCACTCCTGGTGGCCGATTGGCGGGGCCGGGCGTAAAATTTTTTTTCTTCCACAGTAATTAAATAGATTCAGCATCTTCCCTCAACAGAATTGCAGACTGCACAGATGGTACCTTCCCAAAGAAAAAAGTGCTATAGCTTAATAGGGTATATTAGAGTTAATAGTTACTATATACAGTAAAGGAATTCTATCAGTTTTACATCAGATTAAAACTTTGTAAAATTCAGATAATTATTTATTAAAAGCTCGACATTTTAAATGAGAATAAGAAAGAAAAGTATGTCTTTGTGCCCCCTTTTCCCTGTTCATGCCCTATCGGCCCCCCTGGCTAAACCATGCTAGATCCGTCCCTGCACAGTTACGTCAGCTGTAGAAAAAGATCCTGGTGTAGAAAGTAATATTAAATAAATTCTAACAACAGCTTATCAAGCTTAAACGTGCTGCTGTTGTTCAGCCGCTGGTTTCCTCTTTCTGAGACGGACTCGTGACAGAAAAGCCGATCAGCTGATCATTAATCAATTTCATGATTGAAGTAGCAACAGGAGAGGGAGGGGGAGGCAGTCGCTCCATTGTTAAGCTTAACGTGGGGATGCTTGAAAAACATTCAGACATGAACTTACACACTTGCTTTACTTCTCTGGGATAGCTCTCTCAGAGATGAAATGCCGGTTTGGAAGGACGTAGCGAGGCTCCAAATGCTCAACCAGACCGCCATCAGGTCTCGCACGCCACAGCCGCTCTGTCACATGACGCATACTCTTTCGACGTGCTATGGTTATGAGCCGAGTTACGCCATGTCACAAGTTTTGTGAGGTGTTTTTGTGATATTTAATGGATCAGATTACATTTTTTATTTCTCTCCAATATCCGATCCAGTGATGTAGGTCAGTATCGGACCGATATGTAATATCGAATCAGTCCATCTCTACTCGCCACACATTTTTGTTTTTTCCTTGAGGGTCGCAGTTTCCCCGCGTACACTGACCACATATATCCAAATAGAATTACACCTGTAATCTTGAAATTTTGCCTTTATTCTCGAAATGATTAATAATATTTTTCTTTCTTAATGTGGCCCTAATACTCCTTGGTAGTATATTCAGTCTGCATGTGAAGTTAAAGCAGACTAACAAGAAGACAAAGGTTTATTTTCAGCGCTTTTTCACTTCCTCGTCAGTTGAGTCTGATGTTTAAAGTCGTGAAGCTCTTTCAGTGAGTTTGTGTCTGTCGTCCAGGATGAATGTCTTGCTGTCCATCTGTCTCTGGCTGTCTCTGATGATGTTAGTCTGCTGTGGTGAGTGAACTGGAACCAGAACATCCTTTAATCCCTCTAAAATCCAGTGTGGATTTAAGCTGTTTTACATGAAAGATGTGATGCTGATTGAGAGAACGATCACGCCTGTCCTTTTTTGGAGGGAATCAGGATGTTTTCTGCATTATTTCTTAAAATAAGATTATTTGCTAATTATTTCCAAGCTTTTGGCAACACTAACTGCTGGATTCACTTCAACAGTCCTAAAAACTAAGCATGCACAGTCTTCAGACGTGCTCCATGGAGGTCATCCATCAGCAGTGTTGGTCAAGTTACTTGAACATAGTAGTTAAATAATAATTATTGATTACTTCTCCAAGAAAATAATTCTGTTACTTATTTTCAGAAGTAATTAGTTACTTATTACTAGGGATGGATATCGTTTAGGTTTTATCCGATACCAGTACCAAACCGGTACTTTTGAAACGGTGCCGGTGCTTAAACGGTGCTCGAACCGGTGCTTAAACAATGGAAAAAACACAAACTTTGTCCTAAACCTCTCATGTTTAACTGTTTTCCACTTTTTCTTTGGTCATTTTAGCCTTTTTGTCCAGGGTGAAGGGAGTATCTGCCATCAAACAAGAGGACAGCTGCATGTAGCTATGATGATGTTTGCTAGTTCACCTTACATGCATTAATGTAATAACGTGGTTAGCCTACTCAACGTAAATTACACACGAACAACATTAAGCTACTCACACAGAGAAGAACGGCTGCTGCTGCATCATCATCCTCATCATTTCTGCTACACTGGCAGGGCTAGGGGCCAGGACTCTCCTCTTCGGGTTTTTGGGGGATGTTGCTAACTCCGGGTCCGATAACAGGCACCACACCCGCAGTAGATGTGCACGGTGTGAGGTCTCGCAGCAAATACGGCGCATTTCTCGGCTTTTAACAAAATGCTATACGTCACCAGGTGTTTCATCGGATTCTTGGTGTTACCTCCTTTGACAGTATCACAGTATCAGCTTAAAGCACTTGTTGCTGCTGAGTTTGCATCTTTTGCTGTGAAGTACAGCCAGACTTTTGACCGCTTCGCTTTGGGCATTTTTAATCTGTAGCTCTGCTCTAAAAGAATGTACGTACCTGGACCCGCCTACTATCCTCGGAAACGTAAAATGATTGGCTAGAATCCAAAGTGTATCACAGCTCAGGAAAAAAAAAGCACCGAAATGTGCGCTGCTTTTCGGTCTGGTTACTACCGTTTATGTCAGATCCGGTGCCATCCTGTTGGGTTGCTCTTACTCTGCTCATCATAACGTCACATCAGGGTTCACTCCCACCGGTCTTGACCCCAACTGCCATCTTAACTAATTACAGGATGTTTCGTTAACATCCTGTTTTTTTAATGCAATTACATGAGAGAGATCAGTACAGGAAATTTGTTAAACAACGTCATACCACTAAATTAATATTTGGTACATTAAAACCAAAAAGTTCAATAACTGAAAAACCTGCCAGGCTTGTAGAGTTTGTTGGTTGTCTGTAGTTTGTTTTTAGCCCACTTTCAATCAGGTGACATGATTATAATGTTTCTGCTTAATCTTCATCGCCAGGAATCGTTGAAAAGGAAAACTTGCACCATGAAGAAATCGCATTCCTGCAGAATTATTACTACAGTTATCATGGCTACGTTTATTATGACTACGATAACATCCTAGAGAATAACACTGGGAATGACCACAATAACTATGGTAACTCCAGAGCACCTGCACAACACAGACACTTTATCTAGTAACACAACTATTACTGAGCTGTACTCACAGCAGCTTCTGTGCTTTCTTGTGTCTTTCTAGAATTTGTCCCCATGAACAAGGTAAGCCATCTTTTTTCAGATGTACTGGTAAAGGACAGAATTACAACTTAAAACTGGAAAAGATTTATTTGGTTATTTTGCTTTTCCTTATTTTTGTCACATACTATCATGTAATAACTGTGGACGATCACATTAAGCACAGCTGAACTGCAAAAACACACTGAAACACCTCCAGAAATCCTGATTACACATGTCACAAAATGAGTGTTTAACATCAGAAAATCCAAAGATTTTTTTTTTGTGTTTGAGCTTAAATTTGTACTTTTTAAAACTTTAAACATTAATATTGGAAATAATTAGAAAAAAAACCCGACTTTATATTCAGGAGGTTTTCTGACAGATGCCCGCTGGATTCACTTCAACAATCCTAAAACTAAGCACAGCTAAGCAGAGAGCAGCCATCAGTGTTTAGCTGACTTTTATTTTTCCGACGTTACTTCAAAACTACTTCAAAACTACAAGTAAAGCTGGCGTGTAAGCCCGTCACTTACTTGTGGCTTTTTAGTTGGTCTAACTTTCCTGCAGACGCTTGATAAACAGTTTCTGTCCCGTCTGCATGTTTGTGGTTTTGTGTCACGTATGTGAGGAACACCTGAACTCAAACACAAGCCTGTGAGCTTGTTGTAGAACAATGATGTGGAGCACCTTTGAGCTTTTATCATCTCAATATGGTGAAAATATCTGAGTGATGTTCGCTTCATTGAATCTGTGCTGTGAGGAATAAAGGAAGCTTTAAATAAGGATTCTGATGTGGTACCAGCACGCCATCTGTAACAAACTAATCACTTATGTTGATGACAACAACTTATTTTTATCTGATGACAGAATTTTAATGACATTACAATCCATGAATGTTGGCAGCATCACCCACAAAAGAAGCGTCATCGGAAAATTCCAGCATTTTTAACCTTTGAGTTTGGGCGTGCATGGCTGCCAGTGGCCAGTTTAAGTTTACTCAGTATAAAAACAATAAAGTTTATGGCGTGAAATTTGTGCCAGAAGAACATTTCTGCATGTGTGTTTGTGTCACATCAGTCAAATAACTATTTGACCTCTGTGTGACCTCTCTCAGGCCTCAGGGATTGGTCACATGAAACTGCTGCTCCTGCTGGGATTGGCTGTCCTTCTGATCTGGAACTGACTGTGGGCGGAGCCAAAGACAGAAGCTTTATCTGCACAAGTTGTAATAAAAAATAAAAAATAAAAGACTTAATTTTTGAAACTATTTCATTCATGGAGTGATTGTGTTTATTATTTTTGGCCACAACCGTCTGCGTCCCTGCACTATGGACCACCTTGAAGTTAAAAGGCTGCAAAGCCAGATTCCACCGGGTGATCTGGGTGTTGGGATCATTTATGTTGTGGGGCCACTGTAGCGAGGTGTTTTCTGAGCAGAGGGTGAATGAGTGTCCCAGGAGGTAATAATGCAGGAAATCACCGCGTGTCAGATTGCCAGAAACTCCTTCTCTACAATGTTGTACCTCATTATTTGGTCGTTCAATTTTCAGCTCATGTACGGCCGACCACCCTTACCTGTTAGGACAAAACTGCCCCCAGCCCTCTGTTCGAGGTGTCCGTCTGCAGGACGTTAGGCGTGTGGAGAAGCGGCTCCCTAAACAGAGACTTTTTCACCTTCACAAATGCTGCCTGGCACTGCTCCGTCAACTAGACTAGATCTGGGGCATCATTCTGGGCTGGTTAGGTCCTCAAACCCGGGCATGAACCAGCAAAAATAATCAGCCAGCCCCAGGAATCTTCTTACCTCTGTCATAAACATGTTTGAACATGGGGTAACAAAATACTGTTTTGCATCTAATCAGAAGTGCAAGAGTAGTAAGTGCATTAAGAGCAATTATATAGATGTACTATGGGCAAATGTATGTATATGCTGGTATATGCAGATATGGGTAATATAAATGGCTGAATAATTATAAACAGATTATGTGCAGAAAGACCAAACATACAGATTTTTGGTCTTGGAGTGCAGACATGATGCAATTACTGCTGTTTTCTCCACCTGTGGACGCACCTGCCCCAAGTGCTACCCCACATACTGTACCTCCCTCCGTCCAACTGCATACTTCTTTCGGTTGAATACAGTGTCACGAAAAATTGAGCTGTGCCTAACCGGTCCAGGAGCTCGTCCACCCGGGGCATGGGATACACATCAACTTCGTTCACCTTGTGGTAGACACAGAATCTTTCTTCACAACCAGAACTATGGGGCTACACCTCACCCTGTGCGATTCTTTTATCACTCCCGTTTTCAGCATTTTAGTCAATTCTTTCAAAACAATTAGTCTCTTATGTTCATGTAGGGCCGTGAACGTACCGTCACACCAGGCTGCGTTTCAAAACGATGCTCTATGAGAGTCGTACTGCAGCAACATCTGCTCTCTGTGTGAGATGGTTATCAAAATAGATATGTGCAATTTGGCACCTCTGGCCCCAACTTATCTTTCTTAAACCATCCTCACCAGAGAAGCAGGTTCAGCTTCTCTCCACGCTTTAAGGAGGTTGTGCGACCATATCACTTCATAGTCCATAGAGCTGCTCACGGTAACTTTCTTTCACTGCACCCGCCTGCACGGAGAAAGATGCAAAAAGCTGTTGTGAAAGGTTCAGTCCTGTACCGTGTTGAGTTAATGTATTCCGTGAAGAATATACCGGCTGGTTTTTTATGTGGTAGAAATCTGCTGCGAATTATTGTGGTGAACTACATGTTTGCAATAATTCAAATGGTTTGGGTTCATGTCGATGTGTTTTTGGGCAATTTAAATGTGTGAATACACTCAAATCTCTTTTCTCCTTTAAGTCATTGTCAGTGTCTCATTTTGAGTGGAGGGTTTTTCTTCTCTAAGTTGAGTTACCACTACGATCCTGACTGAACCCAACAAGAGTAGATTCCACATATTTGGTTTTTATTCGACTTTAGATGACAGATTACTGCGTATTTGATCAATTCAGATTACTCAGTTAAAAAGGGTGACAAAAGCAATGCAGTCCACTGAAATGGCCCAATGAAGCCCATGCATATGCACTCAAACGGCAGTAGGCACAAAGGTGCATTTGGGATGGCCGGCTGGTTAACCAGCTGACACTCCGGGCAGGATGCGCACCATCGGCACACAAGTAGTCCCTTAACTTTAAAGGACATGAAGTTGTTGCTCTTACGTTCATAAAGAATGGTGTGGATGCTGTTCAACATTTTTTTAACCTCAGGTTTTCTTTTTCCATTTCACTAGCAGGCACTACTTCCTTGATAACGATGGGAAATGAGGAATGAGCAGTGGCGGCTCCTGAAAAAAATCTCAGGGGGGGCAATTTTTATGATATCGACTAAAATGACCCATTTAATGAGTACATCAAACAACACAATTTTAATTTAAATTTAAAATGAACAACCATATTCTGGCCATTTGTATAGATTTGTAAAAATGAACATGAACAGATTTTTTTTTTTTTTTTGAATGAATGAAAAATAACTATTGAAAACAACAACTGTAAACTGATTGGGGGAGTGGGCTAAAGAGAGAAAGAGAGAGGGATGGAGAAAGAGAGTAAATATGGTTAAGGGTTCTTATTTGTACAAGAACTTTGCTCGTCTGTCTTTCTGAGTGGCAAATTTCTCGATGACCCTGGTGTTGAAATCAGGAAGTTCTTGTGTGAGTTTTTTCTCTATGGACAGCATAGCCAGAGCGTTGAGCCGATCCTGAGCCATATTGTTTCTCAGGAAAGTTTTTATCCTCTTTAAAGTAGAGAAACACCTCTCCGATTCTGATGTTGTCATTGGTGTGGTGATGAGGATGTTAAGAAGACTTACAGTTTCGGTGAATGTGTCTTGAAGGTTGTTTTCCATCAGAACCTGATAGAGCGCCAGCGCACCACTACAACTCTGAAACTCCTCGTTGTCGTAGATCAGGGACAGTTCTGTTTTAAGTCTGGCTTTGTCCAATGAGGGATAGGCTTCCACTGTGGTTTGTAGTGCTGCATCTGGAAAATTTTTGCTGTGTTGTTGGAACAAGTCTCCTTGCAACAGAGTGGCGCTGACAAGGTGCTTGGTGAAAGAAAACCTCTCCTTGGCATGGCTCATAATGGTGTCGCACACCTATCCAATAATATATAATTGGTAAGAGTTAGATTCAGTGGTAAGACTTTGGCACATGTCTCATGTTAATCATTATTCTGAAAAAAAAAATCTGTCCATAACAAAACAAAACAGTCATGACCACTATATCAAATGACATCTGACAGCATCGTCATTAGATTTTATCTGATGATCCGATTTAAATCAGACCAAGCAGCTAGTGCTTACCTCCAGTGCCAAATGGTGTTGCCTGTCTTCCCCCAATGTTCTCCGTCTCTTTGTGGGTGGGTCTTGAACAGGTCCCCTGTACTCCTCATCCACAACCAGATTAGGAAGTGCCTCCCTGATCCAATACATAAGTTTCATTAATGGCTTCTGAAAACTGAATAGGGATATATTAACCAAACACAAACCAAACAAAGGTTGTGTTCTAATTACCGGGAATTACCGGATTTAATTAATAACCGGACCTGGTTTAATGGCTGGGGGAAAACCAGTGCAAGTAAATAAAGGCCCTGGCCATAATTTCAGGAAATAGCCTATGGTATAGGCTACATCAAATCATTACTGGGAATATACTTCATCAAATATACTTAATCAAATATTTTTCATAAAATTACTTCAAAGGCTGATATAAATCAAAATTATCTGAATTCCATTAAACATTTAAGTCACAGAACACAGAATATATGCAGAGAATTTGATAGAATCTATGCATAGATAATTAACATTTATTCTAGGTTACATATTTATGCTTTTATGCCTACCTGATAGCCTGCATGCGGCTGATGAATGTCTGGGTGATCCCTGCGATGGTGACAGAATCGATGTTTCTCTTCTGTAGGTGGTTATACAGCATGTCTACATGTGGCATTATCTTGTGAAACAAGGCCAGGAAAAAACAGAAAGCTTCGTCTTCCAGCATTCTCACGAAACCACCGGCATCTCTCTTTGTAGGGGCATCAAATCCTTCACTGTTACGGATGGTCTGAAAACACCTCACCAGATCGTCTTTATGTTCATACACTGTATTCACAGCACGACTGTTGAAGTTCCAACGGGTTGCCGATGCACTTGGAAGTCGGTGCGCCACCACCTCGTCAAGCACTGCAGTCCTCTTGCTCGATTTAGTAAAAAAAGAAGCGAATCCTGCTATGTCGGAAAAAAAGTGACTGATTTGAGGGATGTGGGAGGTTGCTTGTTGCATTACCAGGTTTAACTGATGGGCATAACAATGTACGTAGTGAGCGTTAGCATAAATGTCCTGTATCTTACGCTGCACTCCTCCAGTGGTACCCCTCATTACAGCGGCCCCATCGTAGGCCTGGGCGATCAACTTTCTCTCTTGTCCCTGGGGGAGGATGAAGCGCAGCCTCTCCGATAAGGCACTGGCTATTGCATCTGCACAAGCATTGGGTAGCTTGATGAATTCAAAAAAACGCTCTTGAATACGGTTTCGTTGGTCAATGTATCTTAGCACCATGACTAACTGACAGTGTGTAGAAATGTCAGTGGTTTCATCAGCTTGAATGGCTAAAAACTTCGCTGCCTTTACTTCTTCCACGATCCTTTCTCTCAGAACTGCCAACATGCAATCCAGGATCTCGTTCTGGACTGTTTTCGAGGTGCCTTTAAATACAGTAGCATTTTCAAGGTGTTGCCTCAAGTCGTGATCAATTGATGCCATCAAGTCGACTAAACCTCTAAAAATCCCTGGATTGTCTGAGGAATCACTTTCATCATGTCCCCGCATTGCTAGCTCAAAAGCACCACAAAACTTAATACAATCGATGATTTTAGATAAAATATGACGGTTTTTATCTACCTCTTCGTTGTGCCTTCTTAAAGCAATCCGATGTCCATCATCTAGCTGCGCCGCTATGCTAGTTTTCCCTAGCACAGCTAGCTTTACACTGTTGTCCATATGAACTCGTGAGCTTTCATGTTTCTTGATTCGTTCGGAGAGGTGCTTTAAGTCGGTTTGTCCAGATTGTGTCCACGTCAAATCACACTTGTCACTTTTGAACAGTATGCACGGGAAACAAAAAAGTGCATTAGCTGTTCCACAGCCTGTCAGCCACGACTTGCGCTGGAACCAACTCCGACAAAAAGTCCTGTTGTATGCTTTTGACTTCTCCTTCGTTGCCTGGGTTAGTTGAATTTCGGGCTTGTCAGGTCCCAACTCTTTAACTTGCAGTTTTTCTGCCATTGTCCTTCTGGCAAAAGGGTAGGTTAGAAGCGATCTAACCGAATTTGGGGGAGGCTGTGCCTCAACCGTTAACAATACCGCTGCCATCGTCTCTCTCTGACCTTATAGCTCACTTAGGCTACTGACTGAGGTAAAATTCTAGAACAGCAAATCTTCGCGCGTTTTCTGCAGGGGCGCAATTTTAAGCGCCCCCAAACCATTTAATTCAGCGACGCTGATAGGTCAAATATTTATTATTTTCCCCTGGCAACCATTTAATGATAGGCTATTTCGCTGCATATCAAGGGCGCTTTGACGAGCGCCCCAGAAGAAGAAAAACACCGTTTGTTGGTTGAACTTTAATGAGTCAGCTGGTGAAAATGTTAAAATACGCCTGGCTGTATATGGGCACACACATAGTAAAACTATCATTGATGAATTTTTTAAAAATATATATTTTTACTCCTCCACATTTGGGGGGGCGGAGCCCGAGCGCCCCCTATGGGCCAGCCGCCACTGGGAATGAGGAAGTGTGATTAGTAGGGATGGGTATCGAAACCCGGTTCTTGTTGAGAACCGGTTCCCACTGTTTCAGTTCCTTGGAATTGTTTGCCATTTTTGCAAACGATTCCCTTAAATGACGTCACCACGTTGCGGAGCGTCATTTACCTGGCAGGAAACACGGCGCGTAAGCGGCTCAAACGCTCAAAAGTTTGGTTATACTTTATGAGAACAGATGACAACAGGGCAACTTGCAATACTTGCAAAGTAGATGTTTCATTTAAGGGAGGAAACACTACGAATATCAAAAGCATTTGATCACAAAACACACGATGACCTTAAATGAATGTCGTGTTTTTAATTCCGCTCCGGACTCGTGAATCTCAACCCAGCAGCAGCGGTAACGTTTGCACGTCCTCTCCCGTTAATGCGGCAGGTAAATAATCAACTAACAGTGCATATTATGTTAGTGCGATCTGCCTTATTACAAAACCATTACTGTGCATTTAGTGACCATGATGAGAGACAGAGTCTGGCTCAGATGCTGCCAGTTCTCGCTGCAGTCTACCGGTAGCGTCTCCTTTCAGGCAGGATAGACGAATGTCACCGAGCAGTGACTCAGTTTGTGGTCAAAGGTTTGCACCCGTTTGCCACAGCAGATGATTTTCAGTAAGTGAATGTGTTTAATTGTAGGCAGGGACATTACTGGATATTCTTGTGTAATTGCTACAGAATGATTTATGTTATACTTTGTTATTGCTACAGAAGAATATTTATTTTATTATTTTACATTTACAATGTTTTTTCCCGGGGACCCTGTGACACCCCATTGAAGAGCCGCAGGCTGGATCTCTTAAGATCTCACTGCTGGGTTTGTAAGGCCATGCTACTCCTAAATTTCTATCTTGTTCAAAGAGAAGACATAAAACAAAGTTCTGAGCTAATCGACCTTAGTGTTCTCCTTTTTAAAAAAGAATCGATGAAGAATCGAATCGTTAAACAGAATTGAAAATGGAATCTGAATCGTGAAAATCTTATCAATTTTTTTGCACATGTCGAGGAGCGTGTCAGGCTACATTTCACTGTGTGTTATACTTGTATAACTATGCATGTGACAAATAAAGAACCTTGAACCTTGAACCTTGAACCAATACCCATCCCTAGTGATTAGTGCTGCGATTTGGGGAAGGGCTTGAAGGGGACTGGCGACGGCTCTCGGGCCGGGCGGATCCCCCTGTACTAACGAGAAATAAAGGGAGGAAAGGAAGGGAGGAGAGGAGAGGAGAAGAGAGGAAAGAAAAAGGGGGGGGGGGGGGGGGCAGGGGGCATGAAAATGAGAACAGCGGGTGTTGGAGAAGGGGTTTTTCTAGCCTGAGGCCAGACGGGGCGTGAACGAGGAGTGGTCCCGCTCCTGAAATTCAGGTGATATCTCCACTTCTTGAATGTTTGTGTGGAACACAGACATGAGTTAGTGCATGTGCCAGAGGTAGATCTCACTGAAGTCATCTTCAAAAAAACTTCTTGATCACTATGGGTGAAAATATCTGTATCATCCTCTCAATGCCTCGGAGCAAAGCTGTGAGAAAGCATTGTTCTGTTTTCAATATCAACAAATTCACAGAACTTCAGGTTCTCAGTGCGCACTGTGTCAATGTGGAAGTACTGAAACGGAAAGAACTATGGTGTTCCTTGATGTTATCTCTTTCTATCGACACCGATAACTGTTTGCCTTTCCTGGACTATGCCGTGCACGTTGAAGAGAACGGCAACCTCAACATTGAAGTTTACCAGAAGCCCACACACACGGACCAGTACCTCCTCTTTGACTCCCATCACCCTCTGGAACACAAACTTGGAGTAATTAGGACCCTACACCACCGGGCAGAACATGTTCCCTCTAAGCCTGAAGGGAAAAAGAAGGAACACACACATGTAAAGGAAGCACTCAAAACGTGCGGCTATCCTAAATGGGGCTTTCATCAAGTCAGTGAAGATGCACAGAAAAGAAGACCAGACACCAGCGAGGGAAGAAGGACAGACAACAACATTGTCATTCCTGATGTAGCCGGTGTATCAGAGAAACTCAGGAGAGTTTTCTCCAAGCATGACATCCCAGTGCATTTCAGACCCAGCAACACGCTCAGAGAGAAACTGGTTCACCCGAAAGACAAAACGCCAAAACACAAACTTAACAACGTGGTGTATGCTGTACAGTGCAGCGAGGAATGCTCAGACCTCTACATTGGAGAGACCAAACAGCCACTTCACAAGCGCATGGCACAACACAGAAGAGCCACCTCCACAGGACAAGACTCAGCAGTCCATCTGCATCTAAAGGTCAAAGGTTACTCTTTGAGGATGCCAATGTTCACATTTTGGACAGAGAGGACAGATGGTTTGGAAGAGGAGTGAAAGAAGCATCTATGTCCACTGTTAGCGACCATCTTTGAACAGAGGCGGGGTTTACGACACCAACTCTCTGCCATCTATAATCCAGTTTTGAGATCGGAGTTTAAAATCCGCTTCGTAAGCGTGTCTCTTCGCAGGTGCCATTTTGAAGTCGTTATACATACACAACACGGTAATGTTTTGTTGAAGCACAGTACGTATTACTCCGCGAGGCTCCTGGCAACAGTAACCGTAATGCTCCGAAAAGTGGCACTAAAAGTTTTTTTGAAAGATTTTTGAGCATCGTGTAGCACATAACATCAGTTCGAGGTCAGTAAGCACAAACCAAAATTCATACATAAGGCGGGGAAACCTGTAGTCAGCAGAGTCACCTGGATGAGTGACGAAACGTTTCTCCCACTGAAAATGTCCAGATGAACAGAACCCACTTTTGGAGATTACACCGGAGTATTATTGCTACATTAAGAAAATAAAAAATATTTTCGATCATTTTGAGAATAAAATTGAAATTTTAAAATTAAAGTTGAAACGTAACATGTTTGCTGTAATCTCTATGAAATGCCTTGTTAGGATGGGTCAGTGAAACAAATGTATTAACTGTATTATGATATACCACATCCTCTTTTTTTTTCTTTGTGTGCATCCCCTCTTCTGAATTTGTGTTTTTCTGTCTGAGCAGACTCAGCTTTTTCTTTTCAGCGTCCTTATACTCATCAACACACTGTGTTTATCAGCTAAAAGAAACCATTTCACTCACTCAGAGGGTATAGAAGGGTCTTGAAACAACAACTGTAATCTTGAAATTTTGCCTTTATTCTCGAAATGATTAATAATATGTTTCCCTAATACTCCTTGGAAGTATATTCAGTCTGTCTGCATGTAAAAAGCAGACAGACTGAGCTGATGAGGAAATGAAAAGTGCTTAAAATAAACCTTTGTCATCTTGTTGAAGTCGTGAAGCTCTCTCAGTGAGTTTGTGTCTGTCGTTCAGGATGAATGCCTTGCTGTCCATCTGTCTCTGGCTGTCTCTGATGATGTTAGTCTGCTGTGGTGAGTGAACTGGAACCAGAACATCCTTTAATCCTAATCTGCTGCAGGTTTAAGCTGTTTTACATGAAAGATGTGATGCTGATTGAGAGAATGATCACGCCTGTTCTTTTTTTGGCAGTCAGGATGTTTTCTGCATTATTTCTTATAAACTGCTGCAGCTGCTTTGAAACTTTAAATATTAAAATTGCAAATCATTTTGCTAACTGATGGATTCACGTCAACAGTCCTAAAAAAGCAAACTTGCTCCACAGAGGTCGACCAGCTGATTGATCCATCGTGACTTTACTGGACGTCAGAAGATGTTTGTTGCATTACTGCAGTTACAGTTTCATAAGTTTTTAAAAAGATTGTTTAAAAAGAAATTTAGAGATCTGTTAAGAATTTGCTGGAGTAATTGTCCTGGAGACACTTGCTCTGTCAAACAACTTCATACCACTACATTAATGTTTGGTGCATGAAACCATGAACATCAAAAACTAAAAAACTAAAAAACTAAAATGCCAGGCTTGTAGAGCAGTTTGTAGGTTGTCTGGAGTTTGTTTTTAGCTCACCTTCCATCAGGTCACATGAATTTATTGTTTCTGCTTAATTTTCATCACCAGGAATCATTGAAAAGGAAAACTTACACCATGAAGACATGTATGAATTCTCAGCGAATAACTACACTTCTTATTATAACTTATCTTCTTATTATGACTACGATTACTATGGTAACTTCAGAGCACCTGCACAACACAGACACTTTATCTAGTAACACAACTGTTACTGAGCTGTACTCACAGCAGCTTCTGTGCTTTCTTGTGTCTTTCTAGATTTTTTCCCCATGAACAAGGTAAGCCATCTTTTTTCAGATGTACTGGTAAAGGACAGAATTACAACTTAAAACTGGAAAAGATTTATTTGATTATTTTGCTTTTCCTTATTTTTGTCACATACTATCATGTAATAAACACAGCTGAACTGCAAAAACACCTCCAGAAATCCTGATTACACATGTCACAAAATGAGTGTTTAACATCAGAAAATCCAAAGATTTTTTTTTGTGTTTGAGCTTAAATTTGTACTTTTTTAAACTTTAAACATTAATATTGGAAATAATTAGAAAAAAAACCCGACTTTATATTCAGGAGGTTTTCTGACAGATGCCCGCTGGATTCACTTCAACAATCCTAAAACTAAGCACAGCTAAGCAGAGATCAGCCATCAGTGTTTAGTCGTGTTCCTCAGTGTTTTTAATGACATTACAATCCATGAATGTTGGCAGCATCACCCACAAAAGAAGCGTCATCGGAAAATTCCAGCATTTTTAACCTTTGAGTTTGGCCGTGCATGGCTGCCAGTGGCCAGTTTAAGTTTACTCAGTATAAAAACAATAAAGTTTATGGCGTGAAATTTGTGCCAGAAGAACATTTCTGCATGTGTGTTTGTGTCACATCAGTCAAATAACTATTTGACCTCTGTGTGACCTCTCTCAGGCCTCAGGGATTGGTCACATGAAACTGCTGCTCCTGCTGGGATTGGCTGTCCTTCTGATCTGGAACTGACTGTGGGCGGAGCCAAAGACAGAAGCTTTATCTGCACAAGTTGTAATAAAAAATAAAAAATAAAAGACTTAATTTTTGAAACTATTTCATTCATGGAGTGATTGTGTTTATTATTTTTGGCCACAACCGTCTGCGTCCCTGCACTATGGACCACCTTGAAGTTAAAAGGCTGCAAAGCCAGATTCCACCGGGTGATCTGGGTGTTGGGATCATTTATGTTGTGGGGCCACTGTAGCGAGGTGTTTTCTGAGCAGAGGGTGAATGAGTGTCCCAGGAGGTAATAATGCAGGAAATCACCGCGTGTCAGATTGCCAGAAACTCCTTCTCTACAATGTTGTACCTCATTATTTGGTCGTTCAATTTTCAGCTCATGTACGGCCGACCACCCTTACCTGTTAGGACAAAACTGCCCCCAGCCCTCTGTTCGAGGTGTCCGTCTGCAGGACGTTAGGCGTGTGGAGAAGCGGCTCCCTAAACAGAGACTTTTTCACCTTCACAAATGCTGCCTGGCACTGCTCCGTCAACTAGACTAGATCTGGGGCACCATTCTGGGCTGGTTAGGTCCTCAAACCCGGGCATGAACCAGCAAAAATAATCAGCCAGCCCCAGGAATCTTCTTACCTCTGTCATAAACATGTTTGAACATGGGGTAACAAAATACTGTTTTGCATCTAATCAGAAGTGCAAGAGTAGTAAGTGCATTAAGAGCAATTATATAGATGTACTATGGGCAAATGTATGTATATGCTGGTATATGCAGATATGGGTAATATAAATGGCTGAATAATTATAAACAGATTATGTGCAGAAAGACCAAACATACAGATTTTTGGTCTTGGAGTGCAGACATGATGCAATTACTGCTGTTTTCTCCACCTGTGGACGCACCTGCCCCAAGTGCTACCCCACATACTGTACCTCCCTCCGTCCAACTGCATACTTCTTTCGGTTGAATACAGTGTCACGAAAAATTGAGCTGTGCCTAACCGGTCCAGGAGCTCGTCCACCCGGGGCATGGGATACACATCAACTTCGTTCACCTTGTGGTAGACACAGAATCTTTCTTCACAACCAGAACTATGGGGCTACACCTCACCCTGTGCGATTCTTTTATCACTCCCGTTTTCAGCATTTTAGTCAATTCTTTCAAAACAATTAGTCTCTTATGTTCATGTAGGGCCGTGAACGTACCGTCACACCAGGCTGCGTTTCAAAACGATGCTCTATGAGAGTCGTACTGCAGCAACATCTGCTCTCTGTGTGAGATGGTTATCAAAATAGATATGTGCAATTTGGCACCTCTGGCCCCAACTTATCTTTCTTAAACCATCCTCACCAGAGAAGCAGGTTCAGCTTCTCTCCACGCTTTAAGGAGGTTGTGCGACCATATCACTTCATAGTCCATAGAGCTGCTCACGGTGACTTTCTTTCACTGCACCCGCCTGCATGGAGAAAGATGCAAAAAGCTGTTGTGAAAGGTTCAGTCCTGTACCGTGTTGAGTTAATGTATTCCGTGAAGAATATACCGGCTGGTTTTTTATGTGGTAGAAATCTGCTGCGAATTATTGTGGTGAACTACATGTTTGCAATAATTCAAATGGTTTGGGTTCATGTCGATGTGTTTTTGGGCAATTTAAATGTGTGAATACACTCAAATCTCTTTTCTCCTTTAAGTCATTGTCAGTGTCTCATTTTGAGTGGAGGGTTTTTCTTCTCTAAGTTGAGTTACCACTACGATCCTGACTGAACCCAACAAGAGTAGATTCCACATATTTGGTTTTTATTCGACTTTAGATGACAGATTACTGCGTATTTGATCAATTCAGATTACTCAGTTAAAAAGGGTGACAAAAGCAATGCAGTCCACTGAAATGGCCCAATGAAGCCCATGCATATGCACGCAAACGGCAGTAGGCACAAAGGTGCATTTGGGATGGCCGGCTGGTTAACCAGCTGACACTCCGGGCAGGATGCGCACCATCGGCACACAAGTAGTCCCTTAACTTTAAAGGACATGAAGTTGTTGCTCTTACGTTCATAAAGAATGGTGTGGATGCTGTTCAACATTTTTTTAACCTCAGGTTTTCTTTTTCCATTTCACTAGCAGGCACTACTTCCTTGATAACGATGGGAAATGAGGAATGAGGAAGTGTGATTAGTAGGGATGGGTATCGAAACCCGGTTCTTGTTGAGAACCGGTTCCCACTGTTTCAGTTCCTTGGAATTGTTTGCCATTTTTGCAAACGATTCCCTTATCGATTCCAGTCGCCCCGAATGACGTCACCACGTTGCAGAGCGTCATTTACCTGGCAGGAAACACGGCGCGTAAGCGGCTCAAACGCTCAAAAGTTTGGTTACACTTTATGAGAACAGATGACAACAGGGCAACTTGCAATACTTGCAAAGTAGATGTTTCATTGAAGGGAGGAAACACTACGAATATCAAAAGCATTTGCTCACAAAACACGCGATGACCTTAAATGAATGTCGTGTTTTTAATTCCGCTCCGGACTCGTGAATCTCAACCCAGCAGCAGCGGTAACGTTTGCACGTCCTCTCCCGTTAATGCGGCAGGTAAATAATCAACAACAGTGCATATTATGTTAGTGCGATCTGTCTTATTACAAAACCATTACTGTGCATTTAGTGACCATGATGAGACAGAGTCTGGCTCAGATGCTGGCAGTTCTCGCTGCAGTCTGCCGGTAGCGTCTCCTTTCAGGCAGGATAGACGAATGTCACCGAGCAGTGACTCAGTTTGTGGTCAAAGGTTTGCACCCGTTTGCCACAGCAGATGATTTTCAGTAAGTGAATGTGTTTAATTGTAGGCAGGGACATTACTGGATATTCTTGTGTAATTGCTACAGAATGATTTATGTTATACTTTGTTATTGCTACAGAAGAATATTTATTTTATTATTTTACATTTACAATGTTTTTTCCCGGGGACCCTGTGACACCCCATTGAAGAGCCGCAGGCTGGATCTCTTAAGATCTCACTGCTGGGTTTGTAACGCCATGTTACTCCTAAATTTCTATCTTGTTCAAAGAGAAGATATAAAACAAAGTTCTGAGCTAATCGACCTTAGTGTTCTCCTTTTTAAAAAAGAATCGATGAAGAATCGAATCGTTAAACAGAATCGAAAATGGAATCTGAATCGTGAAAATCTTATCAATTTTTTTGCACATGTCGAGGAGCGTGTCAGGCTACATTTCACTGTGTGTTATACTTGTATAACTATGCATGTGACAAATAAAGAACCTTGAACCTTGAACCTTGAACCAATACCCATCCCTAGTGATTAGTGCTGCGGTTTGGGGAAGGGCTTGAAGGGGACTGGCGACGGCTCTCGGGCCGGGCGGATCCCCCTGTACTAACGAGAAATAAAGGGAGGAAAGGAAGGGAGGAGAGGAGAGGAGAAGAGAGGAAAGAAAAAGGGGGGGGGGGGCAGGGGGCATGAAAATGAGAACAGCGGGTGTTGGAGAAGGGGTTTTTCTAGCCTGAGGCCAGACGGGGCGTGAACGAGGAGTGGTCCCGCTCCTGAAATTCAGGTGATATCTCCACTTCTTGAATGTTTGTGTGGAACACAGACATGAGTTAGTGCATGTGCCAGAGGTAGATCTCACTGAAGTCATCTTCAAAAAACTTCTTGATCACTATGGGTGAAAATATCTGTATCATCCTCTCAATGTCTCGGAGCAAAGCTGTGAGAAAGCATTGTTCTGTTTTCAATATCAACAAATTCACAGAACTTCAGGTTCTCAGTGCGCACTGTGTCAATGTGGAAGTACTGAAACGGAAAGAACTATGGTGTTCCTTGATGTTATCTCTTTCTATCGACACCGATAACTGTTTGCCTTTCCTGGACTATGCCGTGCACGTTGAAGAGAACGGCAACCTCAACATTGAAGTTTACCAGAAGCCCACACACACGGACCAGTACCTCCTCTTTGACTCCCATCACCCTCTGGAACACAAACTTGGAGTAATTAGGACCCTACACCACCGGGCAGAACATGTTCCCTCTAAGCCTGAAGGGAAAAAGAAGGAACACACACATGTAAAGGAAGCACTCAAAACGTGCGGCTATCCTAAATGGGCGTTCTTAAAGTCAGCAAAGAGGCACAGAAAAGAAGACCAGACACCAGCGAGGGAAGAAGGACAGACAACAACATTGTCATTCCTGATGTAGCCGGTGTATCAGAGAAACTCAGGAGAGTTTTCTCCAAGCATGACATCCCAGTGCATTTCAGACCCAGCAACACACTCAGACACAAACTGGTTCACCCGAAAGACAAAACGCCAAAACACAAACTTAACAATGTGGTGTTTGCTGTACAGTGCAGCGAGGAATGCTCAGACCTCTACATTGGAGAGACCAAACAGCCACTTCACAAGCGCATGGCACAACACAGAAGAGCCACCTCCACAGGACAAGACTCAGCAGTCCATCTGCATCTAAAGGTCAAAGGTCACTCTTTCGAGGATGCCAATGTTCACATTTTGGACAGAGAGGACAGATGGTTTGAAAGAGGAGTGAAAGAAGCCATCTATGTCCACTGTGAGCGACCATCTTTGAACAGAGGCGGGGTTTACGACACCAACTCTATGAGAAGTTCCAGTCTGGTTTTAGAGCTCGGCATAGCACAGAAACTGCCCTTCTGAGAGTTTTTAATGATTTGCTTTTAACTGTTGACTCTGGTTGTGCTGCTGTCTTAGTAACCCTGGACCTGACAGCAGCCTTCGACACTGTTGATCACAACATACTGCTATCCCGCCTTCAACATTGTGTCGGTTTAAAGGGCACTGTCTTAAAGTTTTTCCAGTCCTATTTGAATAATAGGAGTTTTTCTGTTCACCTTGGTGAACTGTCATCTCCCAGAGCTCCTTTAACCTGTGGCGTACCTCAGGGGTCCATACTAGGCCCCCTGTTGTTTATTCTGTACTTGCTCCCTCTGGGCGATGTGCTCCGTAAACATAATGTGTCCTTCCACATCTTTGCCGATGATATTCAGATCTACCTCCCTCTGAGGTTGAACTGCAATGTTTCTTTGCAGCCGCTACTCTCCTGCTTGTCTGACATTAAGACTTGGATGACTCTTAACTTCTTACACCTTAATGAAAGCAAAACTGAAGTCATTGTGTTTGGGCTTCCTAAAGATCCCAACTTCTCTCTTGACTTTTTGGGACCCCTAACCTCCGATTGCACTTCTTCCATTAAGAGTCTTGGTGTTATTTTTGACAATGCTTTTAAACTTGATAAACAAATCAGCACTGTAGTTAAGGGATCTTTTTATCATTTGCGGATTTTAGCCAAAGTCAAGTCTTACCTTTGCAGGAACGATCTAGAAAGAGTGGTCCATGCTTTTATTACTTCACGGCTAGACTACTGCAATTCCCTCTATGCTGGCCTAGATCGTTCCTGTCTACATCGCCTTCAACTGGTGCAGAACGCTGCCGCTCGCCTGTTGACCGGTTCAAAAAAAAGAGACCACATCACTCCGGTTCTCTGCTCTCTCCACTGGCTCCCAGTTGCCTTTAGGATTGATTTTAAAATCTTATTGCTGGCTTTTAAGGTTTTAAATGGCACTGCACCTTCTTACCTGTCAGAACTCCTTAGTACTTATCGCCCCAGGAGATCTTTGAGGTCAGCCGACCTGATGCTTTTAGATGTTCCCAGGTATAAATTAAAGACAAAGGGAGAGAGGGCGTTTGCTGTGGCTGCACCCAGACTGTGGAACAGTTTACCTCCTCACGTCAGACTCTCCAAAAGCCTAGAAACTTTTAAAACCGCTCTTAAAACTCACCTCTTTTCATTGGCTTTTAGAAAGGTTTAATTTATTTGTTTATTTATTTTTATTTTATTTTTATCAGCGAGGTGTTATTACGAAATTGTGTTCTATTGTATTTTTATCTGTATTTACTGTACAGCACTTTGGTCAGCCTTGGTTGTTTTTAAATGTGCTCTATAAATAAACTTGACTTGACTTGACAACTCTCTGCCATCTATAATCCAGTTTTGAGATCCCTCCCAGACGCCTTAACGCCCACTCACATCCTGGGCCAAATGACCTCAGGAAATCACATGATAAGGTGGGGCCAGGTTTCACAATGAGCTCACCTGAAGCCCTGGCTGATTGGGACCCACACCCAGTTTCACACCTCGGCTTATGTGGGATCTGGGACTCTCCACCATTTGACCTTAGAACTGAAGAAGCTTCTCGGATGAGAGGTGAAACGTCTTCAAGCAACTTAAAGAAGTCCAGACGCTTTTCTTTCCAAGCTCCTTAGACTTTCTATGACAATGTTTGTATACTTATTAAAGGTATCATTTTTGGGCATGTCAAGTGTACACCACTTTGTTTCAGCTGGGAGTTGTTCTGAAAGTGCCATAAATTCCTTGCTTGCTTACGTTATGCAAATGTACTGTTGTTGAGATTGGGAAACTCTGCAGTCAGCTGAGACTGAAGAAGTCACTTGGATGAGTGACGAAACGTTTCTCCCACTGAAAACGTCCAGAGGAACGGGATCAACTTTTTGGCACTTACTTCTAAAGTTCATTACTTGCTTCTTTCACGTCGCTCCTCCAGGCCCTTAAACTTTTTTTCTTTAACTTACGTGGCCTCATCTAAAAAAAAGAAAACCTGATGGGCCTGACTCACAAAGCTGAGGTTATTAAAGGCTGCAAGTTCTGTCTTGTTTGGAGAGTTTCTATTTGAACACTCCCCGCGCTCTCTCTCTTTCAGTCAGTTTGTGTCTCTCGTCCAGGATGAATGTGTTGCTCTCCATCTCTCTCTGGCTTGCTCTGATCATGTTGTCCTGTTGTGGTGAGTGACCTATAACCTTTCACATATCTGTTTTAATTAACAGACTAAACCTGCTTTTGCACTCAAAGGTCTGATATTGATCGAAAGATTCATGAAGAAGTGTGTTGCAGTCTTTCAGTTACAGGTTGAAGAGTTATTGTGAGTTTTTTGTTTGGCTTATAGACTAAAATTGCTAAACAACACTGTAATCCACGACATCTCTTTATAAACCGCTTGTGGACTCGCCCTTGAACTGAAAGCCTAAGCGACTTGCTCCATGATGCTCACGGTTGTTGACGTCTTTCTCTAAAAATATGTCGTAGAAAACCAGGTCATTTAAAGGTGCTGATCTACTTTACTTGACATGTCGTTGGCATTAAGGATAAAATTTGTTAAAAAACAACAACAAACAAACAAACAAACAAAAAATCTAATGACAGCATCATCTATCTGCATTAAAACTAAATTGTTGTCATGAAATAAAAAAACACTTCTGAACAAAAAGTCATATTTTAGCAGGCTGTACAAAAAAGCTGCAAAAAAAAAAACAGCTGCACTGCAAAATGTGTGTATGAGTGTATTCATGGAACTAAGTGTTCTTCTTTGTAGTCAAGCCTCAGAAACGTTGCATCTGTGGGTTTGGATTTAGAGTGCAGACATGAAGAAAACAGGAAATAAGGTGGCTAAGATGTAGCTATGTGGGTATAACATGCAAACACTGTGAAATCATCCAGCCTCGTCATACAGTGCATCCAGAAAGTATTCAGTGCTTCACAGGCCTGTCTGTGAATGTCCTTGAGGTGCTCAGAGTCCAGGCTTAAACATGAGTTAGCATCTGAAATTGGCCTGCAGGAATGCTCGCCATCCAACCTGTTAGAACTCGAGAGGTTCTGCAAAGAAGAATGCTGCCCCAAACTGCCATGTGTCAACTTTTGAGATGAAAAATGAATTTAATATTTTTGAAATAAGACTTCAACATAACAACACGCATGAATATATATTGCAGCAGGTAAAATAAGTGTTGAACTCTAAATGGTGCTACTGACATGAAATTCTCACCAGATGTTGGTAACAACCAATCCACACAAGCAAAGAAATAAAACCATTAGATGTACATGAGTCATGTGCAATGATGAGAAATGAGACGGGGAAAAAGTATTGAACACATGAAACATGAAACATGACACCAGCTGAAATCTATCTGTAATTAGAAACAGACCTATAAAGTAATTAATCAATCTGATCAATCACCAGTGACCACTGATCAGTTACCATTGATCATTGATCAACAGCTACTGATCAATGGTCATGAGTCCCATTCACAGAGAGGTGGGGAACGGCTGCAATCACAGCATTGTAAGATGGTGACAGATGGACCCTTAGGCCCCCTCCTCGATTCAGAGGTGGTCTTTCCCTTTTCACGTAAATGGCCTCCTTGACTCCGCCCTCAAACCAGCGTTCCTCCCTGTCCAGGATGTTACATCCTCCTGGCACTTAACAGCGTAAGCTATGTTACTCTGTTTGCAATTTTTCCACAGTGTGTTTTGGGGTTTAAAAGCCACGGAGACACGATGTTTAGAAAAAAGGCGTCTCAGCCGTTCCAATACTCCGGACACATAAGGCATCACTACAGGTTTTTGCTTAGGCAGCAGTTGTCCTCCTCTCCTGGATCGCCTGGAGCTTTCTTTAAGTGCCCTCCCAGCTTTGACAAACGTCCGCAGAATGATTTCCTTGTTTAACAAAACTCCTTCACAACATCTAACTGAGCGAAGAACACTTTCAGAGGCACATGACTGTCAAAATCTGCACTCAGAAGGCAACTTCTGTGCTTGTTTGTGCTTTGGTATGAACCTTCCAGATCCCTCAGGTCATCTGGATCCGGTCTTTTATCAGTTCCCAGAGTCAGAACCAGACACGGAGAAGCTGCATTCAGCTTTTATGCTCCTTATATCTGGAACAAACTCCCAGAAAGCCTCAGATCAGCTGAAACACTCAGTTTATTTAAATCCAGGTTGAAGACTCACCTGTTCTCAGCTGCATTTGAATAAAGCACCAAATCCACACTTTAAGCTTAAATTTCAAAACTTACATTTAACTACTGATTTTATCTGTTTTGATTTTATATACAGATATATATATACAGGTTTGTTTGTTTGTTTGTTTGTTTGTTTGTTTGTTTGTTTGTTTGTTTGTTTGTTTGTTTGCTTGTTTTAATCAATTTTTAATCATTGTTTTTGTTTCTAATATATCTGTAAAGCACTTTGAATCACCTTGTTGTTGAATTGTGCTATACAAATAAACTTGCCTTGCCTTTGGTTATAGCATCGTCCCATCAGGTCATTTTATTGTTTCTATTTAATTCTCATCACCAGGCAACAGTGAGAAGGCGGGCTCTCCCAATACAAGAATGATTGACCCGGAGAATAACACTACAGACTATGACTACAGTAACTACGGTAACTTCAGAGCACCTGCACAACACAGACACTTTGTTTAGTAACACAAGTATTTCTGAGCTGTACTCACAGCAGCTTCTGTGCTTTCTTGTGTCTTTCTAGATAATGAGCTCGGCCTCATGAACGAGGTGAGTCATCTTTTTTTTCAGACGTATTGGTGAAGGACAAATTTGCAATATTTAACTTAAAGCTTCCTTTCCTTGTTTTGTCACATACTGTATGTCATGTAATAACGATCAAATTAAACACAGCCAAACTGTACGTGTGTTTAACATCAGAAAACCCAGATTTTTTTATGTTTGAGCTTAAATTTGTATTTTCTAAACTTCAAATGTTAATATTGGAAATAATTAGTAAAAAAAAAATAAAATCCGACTTTATATTCAGGAGGTTTTAATTTCTGACAGTTTACTTCAACTTTGACTTCAACAATCCTAAAACTAAGCACAGCTAAGCAGAGGTCAGCCATCAGTGTTTAGTCGTGTTCCTCAGTGTTTTTAATGACATTACAATCCATGAATGTTGGCAGCATCACCCACAAAAGAAGCGTCATCAGAAAATTCCAGCATTTTTAACCTTTGAGTTTGGGCGTGCATGGCTGCCAGTGGCCAGTTTAAGTTTACTCAGTATAAAAACAATAAAGTTTATGGCGTGAAATTTGTGCCAGAAGAACATTTCTGCATGTGTGTTTGTGTCACATCAGTCAAATAACTATTTGACCTCTGTGTGACCTCTCTCAGGCTTCAGGGATTGGTCAGATGAAACTGCTGCCTCTGCTGGGATTGGCTGTCCTTCAAATCTGGAACTGACTGTGGGCGGAGCAACGACAGAGATCAAAGTGATGATAAGACGGTCATCAGTGAAACACTGTGTGAAAATGCAACAAAAAACGACATTATCTTGCTATCTGGGATGAAAACTGTAATAAAACGTGGAGAAAATAAAAGCTTTGACGTTTTGATTTGTGAAGTGATTGTTTGTGCGTTTTGGATCAGCTCTGACCTGAATTATATTAGCGTGCCTAACAATTATCAGCACTTACTTCTCAACTTCTTTTAAAATATTTTGCATAACCAGGTGAATTAAAGCTCGATCGAGTGTCTTTCTGCTGTACATCCTTCAGATGTTAGACTTAGCAGTAAAATTAAAGCGTTATTTAAAAGGCCGTAAAACCACAGCCAGTCTTCTTTTCCTGCAGTGACAAACGAAGCAGAAATGAAAGTTGTTGGATGCGCCGTGCTGTGTCCGTGTTGGCCGTCAGAACTGAAAGGAACAAAAACACTGCAAGCTTAACTGTAGGAAAAAGGAAAGAGCAGCCTGACAGCTGTCAGTCTGTCCAGCCTCATGTTAGAAATCATCATTGCTCTTCACAGGTGATATTTTCTGAAAACTGAACTTCCTCCAGCCGTCAAATGTTGTTGTTTTTTACGGTTGCTTTATGAAGCTAATTTGTAACCATGTTTTATGGTTGTACAAATCTGCTTCATGGACACTCGTTGCTGAAATATTTGTTTTATTTTATGAAGAAAATACAATTTTGTATTAAAGTCGTGCCATAAATCAAACATTTCTAACCAAGAAAATATATTCACCTTTTAATTAATAAAATATAAGTACACGGTAAGTGTCAGAGACCAACCAGAGGCCAGAACTCCACAAGCAAGAAGCTCTGTACAGAGTTATGAGCATCTAAGAGTAAGTGAGTAAAACACAGCAGAGCTCCTGCAGCAGGCTCAGCTCAGCAGCACAGAGACTCTGGATCGTTCCAGCTCAGACATGTTCAAATAGTTTTGGTAAATTATCTGCAGAAATTATGTCACTCAGCAGGTTTACCGGTTTTGTTTTGTTTTTTAGAAACTCTGCATAAGCAGGAGGAGAAGGTGGGTGCAGCCCCTCGGCTGGCTTCCAAGAAGACTTCTTTACTTAGAAGAAAGTGGACGTTTGATTCAGTTCAGTCTTATTCATGTTGCTCCAAATCAGAGCAATAACAGCCGCCTCAAAGTGCTTTAAATCATAAGGTAAAGACATCCCCCCGTCACCATCTCTCTCTGCCTCGCTCTGATCACGGCGTCCTGCTGTGGTGAGTTACTTTATCCCAACATGTTCTCACTCCCTAAGCGTAATATTTGACGCTGGGTGAGAAATCGTAACATTTTACGCTTTTGCAGAAGGTCACCTTTCGCGTTCCTCATGAACGCCGCGGGACCTGACAAAACGTCGGTATAGTACGCCCCGAGAGTGAGAACGGGCTGGTTTATCCACCCTGGTTTTATTTGTTGTTGTTATGTGTGCGTGTGTGTGTTTAAGTCACAGTATTATTTTTCTGATGTAAATTAAAAATCACTGAACTGTTACAAACAAATTCAGCTCTTTTTATGTTTATTTCTTAATCATGAAAATAATTAGAAGAACAGTCCTGATGTTGTGTGTGACACTTACACGAAGAGCAGAGTCAGTGACAGCCTGTTTCACTGTTACCGACGCTGCTTCATTTACTTCAATAACATAAAAATAAACACATTAAACTTGCTCCATAGAGCAAAGTCACACCTGGAATCGTTACGGTTCTGGGTCAGTTTCAACCCAGTATTTTGAGTTCCTTATGTTTTGGTTTATTTTGCATGTTGGAGTGTTTTGGGGTTGTCTGGTGTTTTGATTATTTGTGATGTATTATATTACTGTGATTCTGGTTTAGGGTTTTTGTTCGCAGGTTTTGTGTGAGTTTAGTTCTGTGTCCTGTCTGCGTCCTCGTGTAGTGATCTCTTGTTTCCTGTTTTATTGTGAAGGTCTGCGTCTCATGTGAGTGTGTTCAGTTTTGCAACTTGTCTCGTTTTGTTGATTACTCCCAGCTGTGTCCCCACCTGTGTGTGATCTCCCTGTGTTTCTCTGTCGTTGTAGTTGCTGGTCTGTCTGTCCACCCACCACGTTTCATTTGTGTGTTTCCTGCCGTCATCGTCATGTACCATCGTCTTCCTTCCTTTATGTCCAGGTTGGTGTTCTTGTTCATGCTCAGTAGTTTAGTTGTCCCAGTATAGTTTTATTTCTCCGTTTTGCCGTTTGCCTATCTATACTTCGTGTTCAATAAATCACCTTCACGGCTGCCTGCGTTTGGATCCTCCTTTACCTTTTCCACGCGGCTCTTCTCACTCGCCGTGACAGGAATTCTGTTTAAATGTGGAAAACAGGCAGTGCAACATTTATAAAGAAAAAGATTTTGGACCCAAAAATATTTAAATGAGCATTTCTGAATATCAATAAAACATCTGCATATTTACCAAAAACCCCAAAAACAACAAAGAATCAACCAAACCAACTGCATGAATACAGGTGTGGATGTGTGTTGTAGGCAGTGTTCCAGTTGAACCTGTTCTCATTTTGGACAGATGTTGAGTTTGTGAGCTTCTCTCAACTTAACGTCTGCAATAATCCCTGAAGAAGCTGTTTGGAGCATCACTGGATGTTCTGCCGTGCAGAGAAATAAAAGTGCAAACCTTTGAGCTGCAGGTGAAGCAGCTATTCGACTCTCATCATGGCAAAGCTTCTCTGAGTGGACTGTAGTTCCAGTTTACAGCCAAAAGGGGGCACTGCTGCACCTCACAGACCACAATGTGATTCGTCTTGATGCATCTCAATCATCCAGGTAAGTAAATCTCCAAAAGTTGATTCTGTTCATCTGTTCATCAGCATTTTGTGGGAGAAACGTTTCGTCATCATCATCAGGTGACGTCTTCAGTCTCAGCTGACTGCAGGTCTCAATCTTATAAACAGGATATTTGCATATTGACTGAAACCAGCCCACTGAGGGAACAATGGGCTGGGAGGTCAATGGTACTCATGGCCATTGGTCAGTGGTTGTTGATCAATGGTCATGAGAATTTGCATAATTATGATTAGGGAACTTACCCCTCCAGCCCATTGTTCCTTCACTGGGCTGGTTTCCTCCTCCTTCTTTATCCATCCTGCTTCGTCTTTGTGTTGGTGCCACTGTCTCCAACCTTACATCCCAGCAGCTCTCACTAACATCTTCTAAACCTTCACGTTCTGATTTTTTTCTCTTAGTAATTTTACACTGCCTCTGCTGTTTGATCATTAACCTCAGACAAAGACAAATAAAAATATTTTATTACACAAGCAGAACTTAAACATCCAAATAATACAAAACTGCAGAGATGCTCAGATAAAAAACAAAACCTGCTGCAAGAATCCATATAAACAAACAGGAAGTGCCGCGGGCAGGTAGTTGATGATCGATCATTAGTGAGGTCATCGATGACACTAATGACCATCAGGAAGTGTCCCGCTGTCTGGTCCTGTGTGCCCTCAGCGGTCTGGAATGCAAACAGAACATGTTCATTATGTTTGACCTTAAAGAGAAAAACCATTCAACCTGTGGAGTCGCGTGTACAGCCCACAGGGCCAGGTGGCCCACGGGTTTCTTACATGCTACCACAATTTCCCACAATTTCATGTAACTTTAGAGGATTGTTGTAACTTCTGGCTCTTTTTATTACCATGCATCCACATATTCAAACCACTAAAGGTTATTTAAAAGGGCAGAGGGAGATGCAGGATGCTGAAAGGAAAGACTGCTCACAGCAGTTTTACAGGAAGTTTGTTTTGGTATCAAAACCATCAAACTCCTAGATGAATACCGAACCAATAATAAACTAAACAAGAAAACATAATTAATATAAGAAAATAATATTGAGTAATACATTAAAAAGATGAAATATTGAGTCAGTTAAAAACCAGTTAATATTTTCTGCTTTTTATGTGACATTTTTATCTCGGTGTCTATCTGCTGTGTTCTGCCATCATCGTGATGAGTCTCTGTTCTCACCTGGTGGCAGGTGGTTCTTTCCTCCGGCAATCAGTTCCAAAGAAGAAGGACGGCCAATCCTAGTGCGAGGACCAGAATCGGCTGACCAGTCCTCGAGACCTGAGAGAGGTCACAGAGGTCACACAGAGGTCACACATATTTATATTTGAAGTTTGTGACACAGACACATTTTTAAAATATTTATTCTTTTGTTATTTGTTGTATTTTCATTCTTTTTTCATTCTCTGTATTGTGAAGCACTTTTGTGAAATTCGTGAAAAGCGCTATATAAATAAATTTTACTTACTTACTTTTTTTTAAACTTTTATTTAACCAGGAAGATCCCATTGAGATCAAAAACCTCTTTTGTTTCTGTGTCTCACAGTTATAGAAATTACTCAATTAAACACAGGCAGCAACAACACACATGCAAAAATAAATGGAAAATAAAATGATAAAATAAAAATCAAACAAAAATTTAAAAATTCAGTTAAAATGACAGTCAATCTAATTGAAACAGTTGCATGTTATTGACTTGGCCTCAAGGATTCTTAGTTTAGATTTAAAAGCACTTAATGTAATGAATTCAGCCTTTTCTGCAACGACTGTATCGACTGTAAAGTGCGTGTATTTAAAATATTAACTGTAAAAAACAATCTTTTAAAACTTTAAACTTGTCCTCCGACCAACAGCCAGCTGAGCAACATTTGTCTGCAGTTTATACAGAGAAATAAAAACAGTGTTTAAAAAGACTCATTGCTGACCCCTCGTGGTGAAGCGTGAAGAGAATTGCAGGCAGATAGTCAAAGGAGCTTGGAAAGAAAAGCGTCTGGACTTCTTTAAGTTGCTTGAAGACGTTTCACCTCTCATCCGAGAAGCTTCTTCAGTTCTAAGGTCAAATGGTGGAGAGTCCCAGATTTAAACCCAGTGGAAGTTTACCCCCAAAGAGGGACAAAAGGACCCCCTGATGATCCTCTACCTAATCACATGAGCCGAGGTGTGAAAATGGGTGTGGGTCACAATCAGCCAGGGTTTCAGGTGTGTTCATTGTGAAACCTGGCCCCACCCTATCATGTGATTTCCTGAGGTCAGATGGCCCAGGATGTGAGTGGGCGTTAAGGCGTCTGGGGAGGATCTCAAAACTGGATTATAGATGGCAGAGAGTTGGTGTCGTAAACCCCGCCTCTGTTCAAAGATGGTCGCTCACAGTGGACATAGATGCTTCTTTCACTCCTCTTTCAAACCATCTGTCCTCTCTGTCCAAAATGTGAACATTGGACAGAGAGGACAGATAGAACCAGCTGTTTAAAACAGGCGTGTCCAACTCCAGGCCTCGAGGGCCGGTGTCCTGCAGGTTTTAGATCTCACCCTGGGTCAACACACCTGAATCGCATGATTAGTTCATTACAAGGCCTCTGGATAACTTCAGCACATGTTGAGGAGGTCATATAGCCCTCTGCATCGGCTGTGATGGATCAAGGACACATTTAAAACCTGCAGGACACCGGCCCTCGAGGCCTGGAGGTCCCACTCCTGATTTAAAAAGTAGATATTGTTCCAATTTCCATCTTTTTATTCTTGGCCAGATTCACTGTTCACAATAATCCGTATTATTTTTTTGCAGCTCAGTTCATCCTCTCATAAACAAAAGATTTAAACTACTCTTAGTGTGGCTTCTGTGCTTGACATGACCATATAACGAGACTGGTTCTCCATAGTAGGAGGATCTGAAAAAAATCTGTGTGAAACTGAGTGTTTCTGAAGCCTGAGACTCACAGTGATTGTACGTTTCAGGTTATGTTTCATTGTGAACATTGATTTAAATGAAATACTATGATTCTGTCCTTTCCCAAAACATGTGAACACCAAGGAAGGAACAAATAAAAATGTAATTTCTCACCGTATTACTGGGATTATACACTTTATTGTACCTCATTTGGGATGATCGTGGTAGCGGAGACTTCATTGTCCTCTGCGCTGTTTGTGGCGTTATGAGCCATGGTCACTAAGAACACACACAGGAAGCACAGATAGGGCTGTCAGTACTGCAAAGTGCTACTTCTGTTGTTAACAGTCGCTATGCTGTGTGGCTCCTGTGCTGTTACCGTAGTAGTAGTCAAAGGTGGCATTGTAGTCATAGTCGTCATCGTATTCAGGCGTCGGTGTTGGCGTGTAGTTATCATCTTGAAGACTTCCTGTATTTCCTGTGGAGGTAAATAAAGAAGAAACATCAACGTGTTGAAAGATGGATTTAAGGGAAAGAGTCTTTTTTTTCAGTGTATGTATGTATGGCATAAAACGTAGCATACAAATAAGTGAAATGTTAGCATAAAACGCGTGGTCCAGATGAGCTGCTGAAGTTCAAACTGTGGTTGTTGGTGTCAGACAGGCTGGTCTCAGTATTTCAGACAATGACACGAGTCCCAATTCATGTCTCGCCATGCTTGCTGTTTTATTTTGAAAGTCTCTTGTTTCCACGTTCAGTGTCTTTAGTTTTGCTCCCGTGTGGTGTCATGTTCATTGGTGCCAGCTGTGTTTCCCAGGTGTTTCTTCTTCCCTCATTCTCTCCTGTGTATTTAAGTCCTCAGTCTCTTATTTCACGCTAAAGTTTGCATGTGCTTGTTTAGTTTCTGTTCTAGTTTTCATGCTTGGGTATGCCCCTGCCCGCCCTGCCCTGTTTTGTATTCATGCATTCAGCCTAATAAACTGCTCGCTTTTTGTTATACTTAGTTTCTTCTCTTCTGCGTGGCAGGAAGCATGGATTTATCCTGCTTTGAGATGCTGAGGGTGTAATCGCGTGTTGGACGTGATGAAGCTTTTCTCTGTTGCAGACACACATCCTCATTTTATTATGAAAAGAAAATCTAAGTGACTGAGAGCGGGGACTTCAAAACTCCTGTATAAAAGAAGAAAACTGAGGTTTACCAAAATCCCCTCTCTCATTTTGTTTTGTTATCTAATATCTACATTTAAGTGGATGTGAGTACCGACAGTCCTGCTCATATACCAACGAGACGGTGACTAAAAATCACTTGAGAGTTAATGATTTGCAGCTGAGATTGCACTCCGATTACACACTCGGGGTTAGACTCGGGGGACTTGGCGGTAATGTGATCACCTTCCTGTGGTTGTATTTTTAGACCTCGTTTACCAGAACAATCGGCCACTTCTGGTTTAACCGTCTGTTACGCACATTTTTAAAGACCTGATCATGAAAGAAATGATCATCAACAAAGCAAATATTATATTCCCTTCATGTTCACTTCTCTGTGTTCATAATACAAGACCGAAACATTAAGAACTACAATTTAGCCTTTTTCTTTAACCTTATGGGAATTACAGAGACATTTCCATTTATATTTAGTCTCTAAACTAAGAAGGACAATTTTGTCCAGAATTTATTTTTATAATATTTTATAATAGATATAAAATTCTAGGATGTATTAGGAAGAACCGTCATCTAGTTATTTAGGTTTGGAAGATGGCTTTAAGGGAAACAGTTTCCCTCCAGTAAACTGGGGTAAAACTATCCTTCAAACAAAGTTTTACCAAAGGTTGACACATTCAGGAGGAAAGCTGGAAAATAAAAGGTTACAGTTAGAGAGCAAAGGATGGACGGATACTGAAATGACAAACTGAAGAACTGCAAGAATAAATAGTAGTTTATAAAGTTCTGGAATGAATAAATCTGAGAAAAAAAACCCTGCTTTCTAGTTTTCATGGTAATATTTTGAATATCAACAACAGTTGGTGCAAAATGTTATCCAGGAAAAAACAGAAAAACACTTTTATTGTAGGACAATTAATGAATTCAGTTGACACCATGAGCGCAACAGCAGACACTCTGAGAGTGAAAGTGTTCAAAACAGACATTTCCTCATCAGGCTGTGAAAATGTGCCGCAGCACGCTGGATGAACGAGCGCTTCGTCTCATTCTGACAGCTTGGCTCAGAGACTCGCCTCCCTCGGTGAACTTGCATGTTTAGATAAGAACGAGGACTCAAACGCTCCTCCTCCACGGGCGTTACCATATGGACTGAGACGTGTCGGGACCCGCAGAGTGAACTCAGGAACTCAAAAGAGCATTTACCATCAGCTTAATGAAGTCAAAGCTCACTCCATTAATGTTCTTTTAGGAATCCTGAGAGGTTGGCCTTTAAATACTTAAACTTTTTAATTATTTATGTAAAAAGGTCACGTATTTGGGGCGGGGGGGCTAAAACTTGAAAAACTTGAAGCTGGAGGACTGATTCTTGTCTACTTGCATCCACAATCTTTGCAGATCGTTGAATATGTCGGTCTGTCAGCAGGTGATATATCTCCCATCTCCATCCTCACCAGCTCGCAGGTCCCAGCAGGTTGGGAAACTCTTGCTAACTGTGTTTAACACAGTTGTGGAAGTGCAGATCTGGATGTCCACATGTTTTAAAGTCAAAATTATAAAACTGGTCCGTGCATTACTTCTAGTGTTCAGCTCCTCATCAGTCTATTTGACTCACTTTTAGTTTATTCACCAAATCTTGCTTAGGGTCACAAAAACATGAAGGCTTGAAGGTAGCGTTAGCTACATGCTAAGGTGGCAGGGTGTTGGTGCAACGGGTGGAGAGTCTGGACCTGATCTTCTCAGACACACTGGGGGGGTTTGGAGTTTGCGTGACCCATCGGTGCCCTGCAGGCTGTGCGGGAGATTACAGAATTACCACCATGAAATGTAACAAAGCAAACGTGTTGGTAACTGTTTCTGTGCTATTTGATGCTTTGATCTGTTCGCCAGACTCCAGCTCTTGTTTATACGTCATAAGCAACTAAAGTTACTGTTAATTCACTGGTTGTGACAGCTTGCTGGTTCGTGATCATGAAATGTCTCATCTGTTCGTATTACTGGACATGGAGACTCATGTTGCACACATTTTGATCTTTGTGTTTTGATGGTATCGTTGACAGACTGTGAAAGCAGAGACTTTCTGTCTGATCTCATCCAGGAGACAAAGTTTCACAATTCAGCTTGAAAAAATTCACTGGAGGGCAAAAATGAATCAACCTGCAGCTTGCTTACAGTTGGATGCACTCCGACTAACTCCCTTCATTTTCTGAAAACACTAAACTAATGGAGACATCGAAAAGGTTCAGATGAAACCCAGATAAAGCTTTTCCCATCTTTACCCTCAAGGCTAAGCTAAGTTAATCATATCCTGGATCCATTCATTAGTTTTAACTTTTAGCTAATTTTTTTCTTTTACTTGTTTGTCTTAGACACAGTATACTAGTCAGATACTTATATGTGGAGATATAACATGTTTAAAACAAGGTATGGCCTCCTCCAGATGTACTGCAGGCTGTTGGGTGTGTAATCAGGCAGCGGAGGCGACGTCTGGGTTCAACACTTTATTTTAGGCTTTACAGCGGAGCTCCATCTTGTTCTCGCTCTCTACTTTCTTCTTCTCTCCTCTTTCTCTTACCCAGCCTCATTAGCGGCACCCCTGGTCTGACAGGGTAACAGCATGTACTAATTTTCTTCCCTTATTATAGAACCTTGTAAACACAACACAGGCAGTCACCCTCCTGCACGTGGACAGCATGGTTTGCTTTCGAGGAATCGCTCTCCATTTCTGGATGAGTGCAGCCTATAGGTGTGTGATGGTAATGGGCTGTGGCTGAATCTCATATCGCATCAACCCAGTGAGTCTCAGGCATGTTTAATAGGAGATATATCAGGTTTAAATACTGACCATTGGAGTGTGTGAGTGTATGCTCCTGATCCAGAAAGGCCTGTGTTGCTGTGGCAGTGTGCTGATTATAGATGGTCCACCAAAGCATGGTGGCACTCATCATGCCTGTTGTCTATAATGTGAACCAACGCTACAAAGTCCACAGTGGAGTGTTAGAAAACAAATTACCAGTCACGCCATTGACTAACATCAACAATCACTGCTATGCAGATGATACTCGACGGCCTCTCCTGCCTCACTGATGTAGATACTGTACTGTATGTATTCAAATGTCCTCCACCTCAGTTCCAGCTTCAGTTTCAGCTTCTCTAACAAAGTCCATCGGTACATCGCCCTCCTCGGCAGTAACAACGTCCTCAATTATCCAGGTAAGTAAATCTCCAAAAGTTGATTCGGTTCATCTGGGCGTCACTTGAATGAGTGACAGATGGTTCTCCCACTGAAATCGCGACGTCCAGATGAACCGAATCAACATTTGGAGACCTGCTAAGAACCCCGTTATCATCTTTGGTAACAGACGCTTATTTAAAGAACAAAAAGGAAGAATTACATCTGAATTTTGCATCTTACATCTCAAACTCATTCAGTCTTTTTGCCTTCACCTCCGAAAAATTGCAAAAATCAAACCTGGAACTTACTGTCAGTGTTCCTGTGACTCATCCTCCACAACTGGTCTCTAATTGGTGCAGAATCCAGCAGCCCGGCTGCTAACTAAAACTAGCCAGTGCTCACATATTTATCTTATTCTTGCATCCCTTCACTGGTTTGCAGTGAAACACATACAGTTCTAAACTGACAGTTTCATTTGATATTTGTGTTCAAATATCTATACTTGAATTTAATGTTCAGCTTCTTCGTAATATTATTAAACTGGGTCGTTTGGTACCGGGCCACGAGAGAAATTTATGGTTTTCAGGGTTTTTATTGTTAGCTCAGTTTCCCTGGGCCTTTTCCCGTGTTGTAGTTGTGTGTCTTATTTTGAAAGGTTGGAGACCGCTGATCTAAGAGATCAAAAAATGTGCTAAGAAATTAATTTAAAACAAAGATTGAAAACATATTTTAAAAGATTTTGCTCAGTGCACATACAGAAGATTTCTCCGTACAGGTTTGACGGGCAGTTCAAATATCTATGGATGTTTTCACAACTGACAGGAAGCCGGGTACTGTATGAGACGGAGCGGCGGATTGCTGCAGAGATAGAGTTCAACTTTCCATTTGCACATCAGTGTGTGCACGAACCCTCATGAGCTTTGGGAGGGACTGAAAAAATGAAGTCACACATGAGTGGCTAACATGAGCTTCCCTTGTGCAGAGGTCAGGCTCATCCTGAAGCTATGACCATATTTAAAAGAACATGCTTGGAGTGTACCACTTTCCAGCTAATCATTGGGACAGTTCAGTCTGTTTAAGTTGTTAAGTCAACAGCAGTACCCACTGACAGTCACACCACGTGCACCCAAGCTGATATTCCACCTTCTCAAATTACTGCAACTACCCCTGAGTGGAAACCCCTTAGAGATGAGGTGAGGACCTGCAAAGGGAGGTTGGCGTGGAGAAGCAGCTTCTTTGAGTCCCAAGCAGTCATTTGAGATCAGGAAGCCTCCTGGGTGCTTTTTGCCCTGAATATTTTCTCATAGAAGATTTCAGTATAGAATCAGAAGTCGCTGGAGAGACTGCAGATCTTGTCTGGCCTGAGATGGCTTTGGTTCCCCGGGGGAAACTAAAAATTCTTTGCTAGGAGGCAGGATGTCTGAGATAGTCTGCTGGCACTGTGACTTTACGCTTTCTACATTTAAAATAATTTTTTTCCTCTGGGTCATTACTGTTAGAGCTGCTGGTTCTGGGCCCAAGGTCAGTCCCTGAAGCTGAGACAAAGCAAGTGGAAGAGAATCATCTGGATTCAGGGCTGAGCCATGCGTACGATTGGAATTCATGAAATGTAATTTAGAAAGGAAAATAAAGGAAAGGCTCATTTCAGCTCTATGACTGCTGTCACATCGTGTGTGTTTAAGTGTGGAGCTTTTTGAGTCACTGCTTTATCCACAGGAGCCAGGTCAAAGGACCAGACGCTTGTTTAGAGAACAAAAAGAAGAATTACAGCAGTTTCAGCTCTCTGGGCCTCACCATCTAACCACTGGAGACTTTTAGAGGAGTGATCAGTCTGTTTAATGATGCAGCTAATAACGACCCTCAGGAGACATCTAACTTATGACAAGAAGACAAAATTATGCTGAGATTTATTTATTTGTTTGTTTGTTTGTTTGTTTGAAAATCCACTTCATGAGAAAATAAAGTTTTGTTCCATGACGTGAATTTCTCATGTCTGATTATAATCCGAAAACAGACTAACTACTGTCAAAATGAGTGTAGTGGAAGAAAAGGTCCTAACACACTCTACTGATGACACCACCAATCAGAAAGCGCTTCCTTCATGGCTTCTTTGCCATGGCAACATGTGGTGCGTTGGACAAAATGTGTGCTGCAGACATGAAATACACTTCCTATTGAAAAACACGAGTTACGTGCTGACTATCAACCCGAGGAGCAACACAGTAAAAGTCCCAACACGCCTGAGGGACCACACACTCAGCAACCTTCACTCCTCAGGCGAAGACGCGACCATGAAAGCAAACAGGTCTGATAAGAGCTTCATCACATAGCCCCAAACTCATCCACCCTCTTATTTAACACCTTTGCAACATTCATATCATTTTATTTTTAATAATAAGACAAAGTTACATAAATAAAGTTACTTTTAATTCAAATGTAATTTTTTAACTTTAATGTTTAAGTCTTCAACAAAATGATAATAATAAAGTGTAAGGAGAGGTGATGTCATATCGGAGGGGTGTGGTTAGGGTTATGTACAGCGATAAAGCTGTCATCACTACATTTCCTGGAAAATAACCCACAACATGGTGGCAGAGACACAACTTTACTCTTAATCTGAAGAATGTATCAAATCAACTAAAGTGGGCGGATCTTTGAAATGACCTGATTTTCCTTTATTATTAACTAAACGCTGATGTGATTATTTTGACCCAAGAGCTGGTCTTTAATCTTTGACACCATCACAAATGCACACAGTGACAGGTAAGGACATGTAAGAGCTGCAGGAGGCTTTTTACAGCATGATAACCTGTACCTGAAATAAAGCAACACACCTGTCAGCAGTTAAAGCTGGGGCCGACTCCCTGCATGAATATTACATTTTAGCTCGTTTATCTGTGCTCTGCTTTCTTAAAACCTCCTTTAAACTGAAGATATTTACAACACAGAGACTGGAACTAGTTTAGGTCAAAGGTCGCGGGTCACTTACCACGGCAGGACGGCACTACCAGAGCGAGCCAGAGAGAGATGGAGAGCAACACGTTCATTCTGGACGAGAGACACAAACTTTCTGAGAGAAAGAGAGAGCGTGAGAGACAGCCAGAGGGAGGAGGTGTGTCCTCAAACACACTCACCGAAAAGTAAATTCTTCCCAGCAGAGAGAATTTACAGGCCTGTAACGAGTCCTGACGTGGTGGGTCAGACTCAGTCTGCATTCACACTGGTTTGTCTCTCCACAGATGGACACTGTGGGGTTTATTAAAGTGGATCTAAAACAAAAACAAACACGTCCTCATAGAGCAGTATGTAACCAGCTTGTTTTAGCCCCTGTCCATTTAAGGGACTCAGCCCACTTTCTTCTAATTGGAAGGCTGTGAGGAAGCCCACAGAGGGGCAGCACCAAGTGCATATGAGCCATTCTTAAACTGTAAATCTTCCAGGCAACATAATTACTCATTGTTGATGCAAATGGAACTTTTCAGATGCGCCTGCACATGTTTACGCTTGAATCTCATCAGGAATATGAGAGTGTACAGCTTAAAGATCCACAGGTTACCTGCTTACTATCGGACAAAGTGTGGATTAAGTCCTTCAGTCACAAGCTGTGTATAAACAAAGCCCATCATACTGAGTGAAGCAAGAAACTGTGCATAAAAGAAGAAATGCAGCCACCTTGATGTCATCTATTGTTTTGTGGACTTGGGTTTTGAAATGTCAGCTTTAGTGATTTGGCAGGGTGCAACCAGCTAATGCTAGCTTACTTAGTTAGCAAGCTGCATCCAGAAACTGTATGCATGCAATGCAAACACACTTGATAGCTGACACTAAGTGCAAAGTAACAGACCAATGAAATACTAGAATTTCACTGATTAAAATTGGAGCTCAGACATATTAATGCAAATAGCAGCCATGCTATTTGGGCTTTTGGAGCCAGCCTCAAGTGGCCACTCGGGGAACTGCAGTTGTTGCTGCTTTGTGTTGGTTGGTTGGTAGGCTTGGCCTGCAGGTACGAAACATTGATGTAGCCAAGATAAATTACCTTCCTGCCGTCAAAGCATCTATCTTTGACACCTCTATCATATCTCACTGCATCACTGATTTATCTGGAGCACAAGTCTTGATACAAACTTAAACTGAAAGTTAATTTAGTACAAAGCAAATCCTGACATGCAGAGAGAGAGAGTGTGTGTCATCAGCAGAGTTTTTCCAACATCTCAGTTTTACAGAACCAGACATGAAAACTCACTGTGTTCACTTTTTAAAATGTTTTTAATAACAAAAATGAATGTATCTGTACTGTACATGTAGACAAAAACAAAGAAAACTCCCCCATAAATCACACCTCTGTCACAGGGTAAGTACATGAGCTCATCTTATTCCCATGCAAACAGGAGAATTTGTTTAAAATAAAACACCAAAATTATACTTTCTCTTTTCAGGTATCCTTAAAAGAGAAAAATCGGAAGAGTTTTTTGGCACACCTGATGCCACATGAGGCGCTTATAGGGATAATAGGAGGTGTCCAAAGTGATCAGGAGCTAAAAGGAGCAAAGATCTGGCTCCAGTTAGCTCCTCTTCCTCTTACCATGTGAGTCTTTCAGGCAGAACCTAGTTGGCAGCACTTTGAGGTCAGACGTTAAAGACGCCCTGCGCTTCTGTTACAGTGAGAGTGAGTTGGAGTTTGGGGGCATTCTGCACTCTGAGCTTTGTCTACAGCTGTACACCTGAGTGCCATGAGGCTCATCTGTGTGTAAGAGCAGCAAACTGTCCACACTTTGATGTACACATTTTGTATGACGTCAGGAAATTGTTGCCACAAAATAATCAATTTTTTGAGTCATTTCCACAGTCAAACATTAGAGTTGACATCATCATGTTGTCAAGTTCATTCATTTAAATTTGTTTCTTCTATTTAGAAAGACAGTAGAAGATATCAAACACATTCATATTTTTGGAGGCTTTTCTAATTGTTTGAATGTTTTCCATTCATTTCTATTTAAATATATTCGATGAGGGGGCTGCAACTCGCCACAACTTAAAGTTGGGAAATTATCCAATTAATTTTGAAACTATGTATAAAAATGTTTGTACCTTCCAAACAGTTAATGCAAAAAAAAAAGTTGAATAAAAGCTGAAAGTTTTTTTTTAATGATGGTGATTTAAAATCTGTTGGTGAACAAAACTACAAAACCTGTCTGGCCAACAGATGCTGGACCATTCACACCAACTGAACCAAGAAATCCCTTTAAAACCTTTGATGACTGCATATTTACATAAATTATACTTATTTTGATTGTATATCTTTATAATGAAGCCGTACAACCACGTAAATGTGAAACAATCTGATGACCATCAAACCATCTACCACCTTATTGTGTATATCATGTCATCATTACAAGAAACACCTAAAGAAACCCAGAACTGTCTCAGTAACCTCCTGCTGAGAAACACACTGCAGGATATTCCATTATACGGGACTAACTGGTAATGAGTTAATTACCAGTTAAGATACTGTGTTACAGGTAAATGTGATGATGTTATTTGAGCTAAATATGTTCTTTAAGCATCTGCATGATGGATGGATCCTTTACATGCTGTTTGCTCAACAATCGCCTGACCCCAGTTCATGCAGTCTTCTAATTGGAAAACTGTGAGGAACAAGAATGCGATTGTAAGAAGAAAAACGATCCACCACATGAGATCAACGCACCTGAGAAGACGCTCACACAAAGCCTGCAGTGAGAAACTCCTGTAGCCACAGACATGTTCGAGCAGAGGGTAAGTCGACTCCAACCAAGCAGCCGGCGCTCGATTCACTGCTCGTTCCTGCAGCCGTAGGTGTGAATGAGTAATGGTTAGCTCTGACTGCTGACCTGTCTGGGATGAATCTCACTTTGCAGCTGGTGTAGGCTCTTATAAATATCCTGATCTTGTTTTAATAGTCAAATAGAGATTATGCTTATTTACTGTGTTTCATTGCTCTATAACGTCTTTAGGGTTGTCACAGCACATCATCACTATCTCTCTCTCTCCCTTTCCTCCTCTTCTGTCACACCAACCCTGCCTTCACTGCCTCTGTGCCTTTTGTTTTTACCCAGCAGTGACGAGCATCACCTGTGGTAGTTGTTGCTAACCTTCACCAGTCCATTGATGATCCTCATACTTGTTTGGCACTGAATGCCCTGGCAGCCCGCCCCATCCATCTGCATTTGGCACGAGCACGAGGAGTCTCATTTAAACATGGTTGCACTCCTGTCAGAGTTTGACTTGAACAAAGAGCTGCAGATGAGTCACTTGGCTCAAAGGTTCTTATCCTGAAAGCTTTCATCCATGTTTATCTTCTAATTAATCCAAACACAAAATAGGTCTGAACCACACTGTGCACTCCTTCATGCTTCTGTAGCCGCGGAGCTAAGAATCATTGTATTCATTTAATCTTAGTTTCATTTCATTTATCCCTTTAGCGTTCCAGTCAACCAAATGGTAGAGCACATTTTCACTGACATTCACCTACCTTGTTGAGTCTTTGGTTTTTCATCTGTAATGCCAAAGAAATCCACCAGAAGGCGCTGTGAATGGAAACTGTTGGCTCTTCTCTCCCAACCAGGGAGTCAGAAACAAAAAACCATCCAACATATTTTGAGGGTTTTTGATGAAACTAAGGTAGGAAGATATAATTTTTTGATATATGGCAGTTAGAAGACTTATTAAACAGATATATGTCACTTGACAGCATTAAAAAAGTGAAATTAAATGTTTAATCATTTTTTTAAAAAGTGGTGAACCAAACGGTTGATTTGTCCCTTTATGGTGCCAATGCTAACATAACCTAAATGTTATTAAAATTGATTATTTGCCATTTTGTTTATCCATTGCTATTGATAAATCACATTAAGTGTTAGCAAAGCAAGAATATGCTGAAAGAATTTCCTCAGTAAGTCTTTTTTGTAACTTTCTGAGTTAATATTAGTAAATATGGTAAAAAAAAATAAATAAATAAAAAAAAAATGACATGTGGAAATCACAAATATCACAACTGATTAGCTTTTGACCAAATTACAGTAGCTGGTAAATTAATATTACTAAGTATTACTAAGAAATTATAATTTGATGTTGAACAAGTGCTATATGGACGCTAAACAATTATATGGCTAAAAATCACATGGTCCTGTGGCATGACACTCATGACACCATCCACCTTCAACCACAGTGTGTTTGAGTTCATGGTTTTATGGCACTCTCCACCAGTATATTGCCAACAAACCAGATGAGTGGGGCTTTAAATTGTTCACCTGGCATCATCCACGACTTGCTGCTGTGTCAGGAGGATCTACATTCTTCAATGCTCCCCTGAGTGAAAAGGAACACAAGCTCCCTTTAAGGGGCCAAAGCTGTAAAAAAAAAAAACACTTTGCAAACCCATAAAAGAACCTCAGCTCTTCACAAGTTTCAGCTTGGTCCAGAACTTGGGTGTCAGGTGCATTGGTACTGTATGACCAAACTGCACCGGTGGAGCTCCCCTGATGGCAGACAAAGACCTGATGAAGAAGGGCCATGGAGCCTGTGATTACAGGTCTGATGAAGGTCTGATTGCAATAAAATGGTTTGACAAGAAATGTGTCAACCTCCTAAACAAGGCCTGTGGGGTTCATGGTTCTTTCATCGGTCAAAAGGTGGAGCAAAGAGTCCAATGCAAAGATCACCATCCCATGCCCATCACTCATCCCTGTGTATAATTATCATATGGGAGGAATTAAACTTTCTGGTATGCTATTACACCTGTATAAGACAAGTTATAAGTTACAAGTTAAGGAGATGGCATATCCCACTGTTCGGATACATCCTTGACTTGAATACCTGGTCTACAAGAGGGACTGTGCCCTGCTGGACCAGAAACTAATGGCTCTCAAAAGGTTTCCGCCTGGCTGTGTCTGAACCAAGTTAACAAGCCAGCATCTAGAGTTGGACAACCATGATCCAGCTCTTAAAGACCGCAGAATCAATGCTACACCCTAAGACCCCAAAGACAGAAACCACAAGCAGATGTGATTGATTTGCACTTTTTATTTTATTTTTTAAAAACAAAACTGATTTTGCAGAGTAGCATTCAATCAGAAGTGGCCTGAATGTGAGTGTTTTGTGCTGCAGCACATTTTTCACATTTGCAGATGAAAACTATGTATTTTGTTGTTTGATAGAATACTTTCCTTGGAAAACAGCAATGTTCACTGGCATGCTACTAGAAATAAACTGTATCCAATGGCCTGGACAGTTTTTGTTATTAATGTAATTATAATTTGGCCCTTTATTTGATTTTTTCAACTGTATTATCTAATGTACTTGTATTTGCATGACATTTCATACTTTTACCATAAAGGGACATCTCAGCCGTTTGGTTGAGATCAATATTTTAAAACTACAGAGTCTAATCAATAAAAATGTATTGATTGTGGGTATTACTCACCCAAATCAATATGAAATGCAAACAAAAAAGTTTTCCATTGCTTTTTTCTTGGTGAGGACATTAAAGGGTTATTCAGATTAAATCAGTAAAAACTGTTTATGGGAAATGTGATCGTTCTTTCCTGTTGCTTAGTCTGGTATTTCATACAGAACCAGGCCGAACCTGCCATCAGACCCTCTGAACAAGCCTCAGCACCAGACATGCAGCAGGATCAGCATGCAGTGGGTTCTTATCTGCAGCTTGAACACATGAAACTCTCAGCTGACATCAGCAGGTGACCTCACAGAAACAGCTGTTTGCAGCTTGTTGTCCGATGCGTGCCTTTCTCTGTGTGTTTTTATTCCTGCTGTTTATTATTTATATTTTATTCCTGCACAGCTGGTGTGGAGCGCCCACAATTCTGTAGTGCATGTACAATGACAGTAAAGGGCTGTTCTATTCTGTTCTAGTCTATTCTAATGTCGCCTGAAGCTGATTGGCTGATTGGCCAGCAGTAAAAACATGCCACCACCACTGCTGATGGACGTGGGAACGAAGCTGAGCCGGGACCTCAGACCGACTCTGTAATGTTTTTCTCTTTAGCTCGGGGTCATAGGTCACGCTGACTGTTTGTGGTTGTGATTAACTGCACTCGGGCACTCACGCTGCAGTCTGAGGTCCCTCCTTTAAGACCCCCTTGAGGTCCTGGGTGCAAACAAAGCTGATCAAAAACAGTCAGTCTTTCTGGACTTTTTTTAAACACACTGTGCAGATAAATTTTCTTTTCTTTGCCAGACGGAAAACTTGCGTGTTTATTTTTGCTTGCCGAGCCCGTGCATCTATTCAGCTTTTTATTTTATTTTCAGTAAAAGACAGAGGGAGCTGCTCTGGTTTACAGCTGTTTAAAAAGGCTCTTTATGCTCGTTGCATTTATACTCTCCTCAGAAAACTACAAGTGGTGAAGACATAAAGCAATAATGAGCATATCTGGTGATAGACTTTAAACTTTTACTTTAAATTGTGAATGCAGAACTGGTACTCATGCACAGTGTTTCGCTTCCTCCCGTGTTCATTACAGGGAGTGCAGAATTATTAGGCAAGTTGTATTTTTGAGGAATAATTTTATTATTGAACAACAACCATGTTCTCAATGAACCCAAAAAACTCATTAATATCAAAGCTGAATGTTTTTGGAAGTAGTTTTTAGTTTGTTTTTAGTTTTAGCTATTTTAGGGGGATATCTGTGTGTGCAGGTGACTATTACTGTGCAGAATTATTAGGCAACTTAACAAAAAACAAATATATACCCATTTCAATTATTTATTTTTACCAGTGACACCAATATAACATCTCCACATTCACAAATAAACATTTCTGACATTCAAAAACAAAACAAAAATGAATCAGCGACTGTTGCGAGATCGATCAACTTTAGACCAGACAACAAACGACGGAGGCTCCGGAAAAGTGCAATCAAACGATGAGTTTTATTATCACAGAACAACCAACCATCAACATAGGGATTGTTTTGCTCTGACAAGAATACACTGGGTTCTGGTTTTATAGGACAAAATATCACACCTACGTCAATACAGTTCAAAAATACATGGTGACAGACGGGCAAAAGTTCAACCCGTGCAGACAAGGGTACATCACGTACACTTCTATTAACCCTTCACCGACATATAACTTCTCTTTTCTACATTGCTTGCCTTTTAGGGTAATAACTTCAGGTCTCACCATCTCCGAGAGCTAATAATGGACCCTCGTCATTAATCACTAAGTAGAGTACTTTTGCAGCCAGTCTCAAACTGAAGTAGAAGACGCTTAGGCCTTCGCTCAGACCTGCTACTAGATTAATATGTGTATCGTAAGCGTGCATGCAATTAACCTGCTATGTTCTCATCTCCCCTCAGCATGTATCATCTGGACACTCTCACCAGTGAAGCTTAAAACCTTCTCGAATGGAACATCAACTCTAACCAAGCACATTTATGCATTGTGTATAAAATGAACTCAACCTATAAAAATAGAAAGGTCAATGTGATGACAGACATATTCAATGCAATTTTATAAACCCTGCAGGAAATATTACTGATAAATGATACTGTGAAACATGTTATTAATACATTCTTCATAAGGCAGATTATATGGTAGCAATAAAAGAATCTCTGAATCCCAACGCGACCAATATAGCCACCTTTCTTTGCAAGGACACTCAAAAGCCTGCCATCCATGCATTCTGTCAGTGTTTTGATCTGTTCACCATCAACATTGCGTGCAGCAGCAACCACAGCCTCCCAGACACTGTTCAGAGAGGTGTACTGTTTTCCCTCCTTGTAAATCTCACATTTGATGATGGACCACAGGTTCTCAATGGGGTTCAGATCAGGTGAACAAGGAGGCCATGTCATTAGTTTTTCTTCTTTTATACCCTTTCTTGCCAGCCACGCTGTGGAGTACTTGGACGCGTGTGATGGAGCATTGTCCTGCATGGAAATCGTGTTTTTCTTGAAGGATGCAGACTTCTTCCTGTACCACTGCTTGAAGAAGGTGTCTTCCAGAAACTGGCAGTAGGACTGGGAGTTGAGCTTGACTCCATCCTCAACCCGAAAAGGCCCCACAAGCTCATCTTTGATGATACCAGCCCAAACCAGTACTCCACCTCCACCTTGCTGGCGTCTGAGTGGGACTGGAGCTCTCTGCCCTTTACCAATCCAGCCACGGGCCCATCCATCTGGCCCATCAAGACTCACTCTCATTTCATCAGTCCATAAAACCTTAGAAAAACCAGTCTTGAGATATTTCTTGGCCCAGTCTTGACGTTTCAGCTTGTGTGTCTTGTTCAGTGGTGGTCGTCTTTCAGCCTTTCTTACCTTGGCCATGTCTCTGAGTATTGCACACCTTGTGCTTTTGGGCACTCCAGTGATGTTGCAGCTCTGAAATATGGCCAAACTGGTGGCAAGTGGCATCTTGGCAGCTGCACGCTTGACTTTTCTCAGTTCATGGGCAGTTATTTTGCGCCTTGGTTTTTCCACACGCTTCTTGCGACCCTGTTGACTATTTTGAATGAAACGCTTGATTGTTCGATGATCACGCTTCAGAAGCTTTGCAATTTTGAGACTGCTGCATCCCTCTGCAAGATATCTCACTATTTTTGACTTTTCTGAGCCTGTCAAGTCCTTCTGTTGACCCATTTTGCCAAAGGAAAGGACGTTGCCTAATAATTATGCACACCTGATATAGGGTGTTGATGTCATTAGACCACACCCCTTCTCATTACAGAGATGCACATCACCTAATATGCTTAATTGGTAGTAGGCTTTCGAGCCTATACAGCTTGGAGTAAGACAACATGCATGAAGAGGATGATGTGGACAAAATACTCATTTGCCTAATAATTCTGCACTCCCTGTAGAAATGAAACCTGCTCCAGAGGCCTGACAGAGACCTCTCCCACCGTCTCAGCTCCACACGCTGAAAACACTCAGAAGTTATTGATAACTCACAAATCACAAAAAACAGAAAGCTGAAAAATAAAGAAATGCACAAAGAAACGAGTGAGTAAATACAAAAATATGCAAGAACAGGTTAAAAAAATAAATGTATGGGAAAAACTAATTTTAAAAGATGTGACATAAACTAAAAACAAAATTAAAATCGAAAACATGATGGAAAATAGAAATGAAGTGAAAATAAAACTCAAAATAAAATTAAATAATCTTTACTTACAAAAGTGGAATCAATTATTTATCATTTAGTCATTAAAGTCGGTTTTTCTTTTTGTGGTTTATTAAATTCTTTATTTTACTTGACTGTATTATGTTCAGCTGTTATTACATTTAGAAAAATGTAAACACATTTAAACTGTGTTAATTATGTTTAATGTTGAGCTCTTTTGTAAACTCCTTTGTGTCATTTCCATCCTGATTTATTATGTTGTTGTGTTCTTTTACAGGTTGTGTTTGAGCGACACTCCTGTGAGTCTTTCCAGCTTTGTGATGAATAAAGAACATCTTATACAGTGACATCACATCCTGTCATTGTGTGTGTGTGTCTGACGGTGGTGAAACTGCAGTGGCCTGATTACTGTGATGACACTTCGCAGCACTGTCTCTCGTCAGTCCTGCAGAACGACTTTATTCCTGGCCAACATGAAGCTGCTGCCTCTCATCTGCCTCAGCGTCTCCGGTAAGTGTTTCTTTTTTACCGCTGCCGTCTTTCACATCCTGCAATAATCTATATAATCAATAATCATTTCCTGTAATGATTAGCTGCTTTAATATTCAGATCAAAGGCTGAGCCACATAAAATCATTTTACAAAATCTCAGTTTTTTAAAAATAAAGTTCCATTAAAAACATTTGTATGAGTTTTTTCTGATGAAAGTTTTTCTCTTTGGGGAAACTGGTGAAAGCCTAAACCTGACCACAGCTGGGCAAAAACATCTGGGGTCTGACAAAAACATCATTTTTACTTTATATGATAATGTCATCCTGTCCCACATTACCGTCTTTGACCATTTGTCTTGTTTTGCTTATGATGTGACTTATTTTATCTTTTAACTCGTTGTATGTACAACTCAGGCTCTTAATGAATATCATATTCTAGCCTATTTAAATGTTTAACTCAGCGCTGCTGGCACGGACGCTTTTTACATTATCCACAGAGATGCATTAGTATCGATCAGCACTGGCAGAGCTCACAGGACTCGTTGGGAACAAAACTTCACAAGCTCGACCCGAGTCTTCTTTCCATTTTCAAAAGCAGAAGCAGCCCAACTAATCAAAGTTGAGTTAACTTCAATAATTACTTCCTCCAAACCATCAACGTGTCTTTTAGACCCCATTCCTACAAAACTGCTCAAAGAAGTCCTGCCATTAATTAATTCTTCGATCTTAAATATGATCAACCTATCTCTAATAATCAGCTATGTACCACAGGCCTTCAAGCTGGCTGTAGTTAAACCTTTACTCAAAAAGCATCTCTAGACCCAGCAGTCTTAGCTAATTATAGGCCAATCTCCAACCTTCCTTTCATATCAAAAACCTTGAAAGAGTAGTTGTCAAACAGCTAACAGATCATCTGCAGAGGTTTATTTGAAGAGTTTCAGTCAGGTTTCAGAGCTCAGCACAGCACAGAAACAGCTTTAGTGAAGGTTACAAATGATCTTCTTATGGCCTCTGACAGTGGACTCATCTCTGTGCTTGTCCTGCTAGACCTCAGTGCAGCGTTCGATACTGTCGACCATAATATCCTATTAGAACATGCTGTAGGTATTACAGGTACTGCACTGCAGTGGTTTGTATCATATCTATCTAATAGACTCCAGTTTGTGCATGTAATAGAATAGAATAGAATAGAATAGAATAATCCTTTAACTGAATTTGGGAATTCGGTTGTAACAGCAGCAGAATAAAAGCACATTTACAAACAGAACAGAAACAATTTTAATAGAAAAAAATATTTGATTTACACGAGAAGCTAACATGGACAATTGTTACAAAAACAGAGTACTGTACTCGCTCACCATCACAATCGTTACACAAGTTTTTAAAGTATAAAACAAATATTATTACTTTAGTCCAGATAAACGGAAAAAAGAAGAAACCTGCTTTGAGGCCTTTGCATTTGCAGCTGAGTGAATCTGAGCAGTGATGAAATCTCTGTACTTACAGTCACCGCTGGAATACACCTGGTTCAGTCTCCTCCTCGTGTGACTGTGATGTCAGGGTCAAAGGTCAGCCTCAAATGTAACATCACTGGGACTGGTGAAACACATGGCTGCTCTCGAGTGACATGGCTCCATATCAGGCAGGTGAGCGGTCTCAGTGCCACTCCTTGGTTTAATTCTCGAGTTCAGAGCAGGCTCTGTCTGCTGGAAGTCCCCAGAGCCACCCAGCAGGACGCCGGCATGTACTTCTGTGTCTACATCGATGGGGTCACGCCAGTGCTGGGCAGCGGGACAACGGTGACGGTCACAGGTGAGTGGTGGTCTCTTTATAACACTTCCTGACTCACAAGTCAAACAGATATTTGCCTTGACCCACTGGGTTTTGGTTCTTCTTTTTATTATCCTAATAACAATAAATCTGTTACAAATTTTTTATATATTTAAACAATTTTAGCTTTTTAGGAACCAAGGAAACAGCTCAGCTCAGTGATAAAGTGATAATAGTTGAATAAGAAGGCAGCAGCAGAGCGCAATACTGAAAAATTCTTAGTTATTACCACTCTATTACTAAAGTAATAACCGGTAAATACACACATAATGTCATGGTAACAACAGCTGTTACAGCCGAGTGATGACACTCTTAAAGTTGTATAATTGGACAATAAGGGCCTGAAACCTGTGGTAACAATGGTTATCACGTTGTTACCACGGTAACATGGTTATTCAGCTCTAACCTCCAAGCATCCAAACATGCAGCCGCTCCTGCAGCAAGTAGCACTGAGCCAAGGAGGATATGTAAAGGTCAATGAGTGTGTGCAGCTGATCAGTTAGTTCATTTTTTTATTGATACCCAGACTGGATGATCCGTTAAATGTTTATCATCTGCAAACAGAATGTGACATAAGAAAGCCGCATTTAAGCCGAGTGTAAATGTAAATTCACAACAGGAACTAAGAGTTTTATGTGTGTAAGATCAGAACAACATAAAGCTGGCTCAGCGGTTCTTTTCATATATTAGAGAAACAGCTCTTTACTGCGTTGCTACCTCGTACTTAGAAACTTTCTTTATTAAAAAAAACAAAAAACAAAACTGTGAAATTTTTTTACCTTTCATGTTCTCAGTTATCTGTACGGCTGTTACTTTGTTGCTTGTACACAACCAACAAAACGTGACAAGGCAGATTTATTGAAAGGCTTTGATGTAAAGTCAGCAGAAACATAAAATAGGATATTTTCACCTTGATATCAGCCCGCTGGTTTGAACTCGGCCGCTCACACCAAGATGTTTTTGGAGGCCAAAACACCAAAAACGTGGGTGTCGTGTGAAATTATCGGCTCATGCTTGTATACAAGCTTGTAAGGCTGCATCACACAAACACAGATATCTGCTAGTTAGTGCTAAGTCAAACCCAAATAACACTGTGTTCACTAAAACTGGAGCACAGAGGCTTCTTGGATGGTCTATTAGTACAATTAACTGCACAGTAAACTGTATTATTTATCAGAAAATTGCAAAAGGCACCAACACCACACACAGTGTAAATGCCACATTTGGGGGTTTCTATAAGCAGAGACAAGAAGGGACTGAGGCGCATTAAAGTGGCCACAAAAGAGCTTTTTCAGGCAGAAGACAATCTTTGTAAAGCCAGACATGCGAGTGTGGTGACTGACTCACCTTGGTGGTAACTGGCTATGCAGTTAAAAAGAGAACCTAAATGCAGATAAAGCACGAATGACAACAACAACAAAATCATACGTTTCATGATGCTTACTGTGGATTTAAAGGTGCTGTTAAAAACACCAGACTAAATCCAGGACGTTCAAATAAGTTCAGTGAGGGTCTGAGGAAGAATAGAGCTCAGGGAAGCAACACACCGAGGGGCGACCGACAAGGAAACACAGGTGGGAACAATTAGAGTGGGTCAGACGAAAGGTGGCAGAGATAATGAACCAAAGCAATGTGCACGATAATATGAATTCTTTCAGAATAAAACAGGAAATGAAGAAAAAAATGAGATTTTTCAAGTGCCAATCGGCACAGAAAAAAATGATAACAAGAAAACATCTTTAAAATCGCAAAAAGACATGGAGAGGCTGCGATGATGATGCAGGGTCAGTTTTCTTTGAAATCATGACCATTAAGTTTCTCACCCTGTCCTCAGAATCAGAGCTCCACAGTCCTGCACTTGATCTCCTGGCTCCTTTACACGTCAACTCGCCCCTCCCCGTCCCGTTGATCTGCCTGGCGTCCGGGCTGAACGACACCGGTCGGGTCAAAGTCGACTGGGAGGTGGACTCTGAGGAGGATGTGCTTAAGGAACTCAGTCCCACAATCCTCCCTGACACCAGGGCGGGAGTCTTCAACTCGCAGGTTTATGTTCCTGCAGAAACCTGGTCTGCAGGTGTGAACGTGTCCTGTGTGCTGAGTGATGGAGAGCTGAGGATCAGGAAGACCATCAGCAGCAGGACAGATGAGGTCAAACGTAAGTCATTGTCTTTGGAACTCACACCAACACAATCTGAAGGCTTTTAGTGCTTCATTTATATTCCGGAAAAAACAAAAGGCAGCAGACACACAGCTCAAGTCTCAGTTATCTGGAAGTAACAATTATAATTAAATCAATCTGAAACATGTTTCAATCAGCAAGTTGTTCCGTGGTTGTGGTTCCAAGGTGTGTTTGTGTTAAACGCATACACCTCAGTATTGTAGCAACAATGTCATTATTATAAAAAGCCAGTTTATCTAGAGTTTAGGTTGGGATAATATTCACCCCCATGCACGTCTGCTTGGTTTGAGCACCAGTATGAAAATATCTCACACTTTAGTTTCTGCTTATTTAGCATGTGGCCAAAACAAAACCAACCCGCACTCTTGCTTCTAACCACACCTGTGACCTCTTTGATGCTAACCAGTCACCGTTTGTTTTTTAACTTGCTGAACTTTTAAAAATCCCTGCTCGCGCTTCCTGTTTCTATTTTTTTCATGTGTGTGTGAAAGCGTGTGCAGGACAAGCCAGCAAGTGTAAAGTTGTAAAGGTCAATAATGAAAGTCGAAAGACATCTGGAAACGTAGAGATTATTCTCTGACAACAGTGTGTGTTGATGTCATCTGTAAACAAAATGTGACGTGAAAGTTGCATTTAAGCAGACTGCAAATGTAAATATTAGTGCTGTCAATAGAAAAAAAAAACAACGAATTAATCTCACAATTTTCCGTAATTAATCGCGATTAATCGCAATTACTTGATCAATAGCCTGGCTGCAATTACATTTTTTCAACTTTATATTTAAGCTTGTAACTGACATTTAGGCAATATAAGAGAGCGCAGCTTCTCTCCTGTGAAATGCAACTATTTAAAAAACCTATGTACTAATAGGTAAGTATGCACTAATATATAATATATATTAGTGCAGTCAAACTCTTAACATGTTTAATCAGACTCATCACAGGGTTACTGTGGATTAATTTTGATTAATCACGGTTAAATATAATTTTTATTCTATATTAATCGCATTTCATTTTGCATGAGCAAACAGACTCGAGAAAAAAGGGAAAATATACGAACTTAACGTGTTCATTGAACATCTTGAACATTCATGTTAACGATAAACTCTGTAAACATGTATCCTCTCTCTCTGTCACTCTTGGGGAGGCTTCAAGTCCTTGAAACGAGGAACCAAAGCTTGTAAAGCGCGTGTTCTCAGCGATATGAACACGTCTGCAGTTTGTTGCAATCCACTTGGCGTCAGTAAATATGTCCGAGGTTGACTTACTGAGCCCCGATGCTCCGTGAGTGGTTTGTCCAAGCTGGGTGACGCGTTAGCCAAAGTGCTAGCAGCATCCCCGACTAACGCATGCTTCGAGTCAATGTGATATTTTAAGCTGGAAGCGCTGGGGTGAAATTTCCTTCTTGCACAACGTGCATAAGACTTTATGTGGGTCGACTGTTCCGTCATGTTATTTTTTTAATACTCAAATTTCCCATCGAGAGGGCCGATGTGTGTTTATCATCTTCCATACTGAGCAGTGTTGCCAACTTAGCAATATTTAGCGAGTTTTCAGGCCCCTTAACGACTTTTTTTCTAAAAAGCAACTAGCGACAAATCTGGCGACTTTTTCTGGTGTTATTGGAGACTTATTTATGACGACTTTTTGACGTGAAAGAGCGTGTTGCTCTTACTCTCACCAAGCAGCGGTGCTGCCGTGGGCACCTCACCCGTGCCAAAGCGCTCACGGGCGGAGGACAGTCCTCCCCCAGCTGCAGGAGATGTTCACACCTGTGCGTCCAAACTGCAAATGAATCGCGCATGAGCGAAGCCGCTGCTCCGCACTGACTGTAACGCAGTCAGTTCTTTTACTGTTGTGTTGTTTTGGGGATCACAAGGTTTAAAACTACTTATAAACACACACACAAAGTAACTCCACCAGAGCGCAGGCTATTTCGGGTCACTTTTGCCGGTCCAGGCCTGGATAAAGGAGCAGAGTTGGAATTTTGACATTAAAAAACAATAATTGCTAAAAGAAATTTAATTTGTAGTTCTAAATAAATTCTAAATGCATTTAGGACGTTTTTTACTCACTTTATGTCTCTTCCACGATGTTATTTCTCTCTCCAACAACATAGGTTACAATTATATTAGCACGACCAATTATGCAAATTAGGTGATGACGTCATTTAGCGACTTTTAGGACAGCCAATAGCGATTTTCCTTACTGAGGAGTTGGCAACACTGATACTGATTTGATTGGCTCAGCTGCCTGTCACTACCAGATCAACTGCCCGTTTGTGCGAAGGTAACTCTAAAACGGACATAGATGTAACGCTGTCTGTGAAGCTGGATTTAAGAAATAAGCGCTTAAAGTTTGGCACCATCTTCTGTCAGTACGGAGCATGACGTCATGTGGTTGGTTGGTTGCGGCTAACAGACCTACATTTGTTTGTTAGCTCACTAGGGAGAGAATCGATGACTCAGAGGACAATAACGACACGAAAACTAAAAGTTTGTAAGAGGGGATCACATTTGTGCAGCAACAATGAGCTTTATGTTAAGAAACAAGGATATTTTGTCCACTTACACTCTCTCGCTCTTTAGCAGTACTTGGCTGTTTGGCTAGCTGCAGTCAAATGGAAAAATCCAGCTGTTAGCCACAATGTTCGGGTTCGTTATGGTATCATTTGTCTTCTAAACTTGCTGAACTTTTAAAAATCCCTGCTCAAACTTCCTGTTTCTATTTGTTTTTTTTTGTGTGTGTGAAAGCATCCAGTCAGTGTGTGTTTCTGACCTCCATCATTGGCACTGCATGTGCCGCCTTTTTTACCGCCACCGTGGCACTCTGCGCCCTGCTGTCGCGCCGACACAGTGAGTACGGCGTTTTTATGTTTTATGTATTTGCCGTCTTTTACTCATCTGAAGAATTTTGGTTTGAATCGCACAATTTGTGAGATATCAGCTGTAGCTGAGCAAACACATTAGCGAGCTTCACACTCCTGTTTGTTGGTGAACATATTCAAAAAAGTTTTCTAAGTAGAAATTAACAGTAGCTAATGTTTCCTGAGGTCTGTACCAGGATTTCACGAGGGCTAACCCTCGGTGTTCTGCACCATGAAGGGGGTCAACTTTTTACTGCTGACTGTCACCATGGTAACTTATGCTGCTACTTGTTGATATAGATTAGAGATTAACAAGTATGAAAGGAGCGCCATTATATGCTTTCTATACGAGAAGAAGCACACTACAGCTGATATCTTCAAAACTCACTTCAAAACAAACTTGTTGGATGAGTACACTGCCTTCCAAATCATTATGCAAATTGTATTTTAGTGTCATAAAGATTAAATTTGTTGTTTTTCAATTAAACTCATGGTGGCATTGTGTGTCAGGGCTCTTTGGATCATCAATCTCGGACACCTGGTATAATTAGTTTTCCAGGTGAGCCCAATTAAAGGAAAAACAAATAAATAAGGATGTTCCACATTATTAAGCAGACCAGCATTTTCAAGCAATATGACAAAGAAAAAGGATCTCTGCTGCTGAAAAGCCTGAAATAGTTGAATGCCTTGGACACACAATGAAAGCCTTAGATACTTAGTGTCAATACTTTGTAGAACCACCTTTTGCTGCAGTTCCAGCTGCCAGTCTTTTAGGGTCTGTCTCTACCAGCTTTGCACATCTACAGACTAAAATCTTTGCCCATTCTTCTTTGCAGAACAACTCCAGCTCAGTCAGATTAGATGCGCAGCGTTTGTGAACAGCAGTTTTCAGATCAGCTATGAAAACTGCTGATCAAAAACACGCTGTTTTCATTGGGAGGTTTGTTTAGTAAAATTCAAATTATAATCTAAAGGTGATGACTCGAAGATTATGCTGACTGTCACTTGCATTGACTGTTTAGTAAAATCAGAGAAAAATATCATTTGCGTAATAACTGGAACGCGGTGTAAGTCCACAACTCCAGAAGAAAATGTTTGAAATGTTTTTTTGTAACGAGCAAAAAAAATCCCACACCCTAAAAACCTTGAATCGTGAGTTTTTGTGTTCGTGAAAAAATAATAACACATTTGATATTTTCAGAAAATGTGTAAAAATCCATGTTGAATATATGTTTTTTATTTTTTTTACAGAAAAAACGCCAAAGATCAGTGACGAGGTAACAGAGAGTTTACAGTGTGTTGTCGTTTTGCTATTTCTGGGTGTGACCACAGGGAGGGGGCGTGTCCTTACTGGATTTGTGGACATTAAATATTTACCCCGAAAAACCAAAGAATAAATGACAAATCTGTGTAACCGTTCCCTGCTGATTTTACAAACTTCTACTTAATGCTTAGTTACTTCTCACGAAAAGGAATAAAATGAAGAAGAGGCTCCTGCTAATAAGTGTATAAAACATAATTTAAATGTAGACTCGCCTGTCGCGTCACTAAATACAGACTCTGATTGCTTTTGACCTGATGATGTGTCCACAGACGTCTCCGGAGCTTCATTATGCTGCTCTGAGGTTTTCAGCTTCAGGTGGAAGAAACATCAGATGACTGAAGCTGCTGCGATTCGTCGAACACAGTTTTCACCGAGCCGAGGACGCAAAGAAATGCCAACAAATCTGATTGGCTGAAGATAGATAGATAGATAGATAGATAGATAGATAGATAGATAGATAGATAGATATTGTATCGATCTGACTTTCTCTCTTTGCCAATTTTATCTGAATTTTTCCAATTCTAAAAAACCTCAAACTCTTCCATTTAAAATATGCAGATACTTAAAGAAAGCTGTTTGATGCAGTGACCACAGACAGAAGCTACGGAAGCAGAACCGTGTAATGTTTCTAACATGATGCTGACATTTTTAGTAAATCACTTTATTATGATTCTGAACTTTACAGCTGTAGATGTTCATATTACATCAAGTTCTTTTTACAGTGGAGCCAATTTGACTCATGTATTTGATTTAAAAAGTCAAATTTTACCTGTTTTTTAATCATAAATGTATTCATATAACTTAATTATTTTTTTATTCATTGTGTCAGAGTTTGAAATTACCCAAATGTGAAGTTATATCTG